>NC_090925.1:790957649-791557649 GCF_040938575.1 Ambystoma mexicanum | reverse complement strand
TGGTCTAGGAACGCGGGTTAATGCCCCTTTCAGGCTGCAAATGTTTTTGGGACATTCAGAGCTCTCTGACACAGATTTTGGCCCACCAATATTTTCTGGACTTTAGGGGGTCTAGGATGCCTGTAAATCCCTTTTTTCGCCCTCCAAAATTTTCTATATTTTTGCATGCTTAAGATGCATTTTAAGTCCTTTTTTTGAGCTGCCACCATTTTCTGAACTTTCAGGGTTGTAGGATGCATTTTTTGTGGCAAAAATATTTTTGGGAATTTCAGTGATCTAGGATGCGGCTTAATGCCCCTTTCAGGCTGCACATGTTTTTGGGACATTCAGAGCTCTCTGACATCGATTTTGGCCCACCAACATTTTCTGGACTTTAGGGGGTCTAGGATGCCTGTAAACCCCTTTTTTCGCCCTCCAAAGATTTCTACATTTTTGCATGCTTAAGATGCATTTTAAGTCCTTTTTTTGAGCTGCCACCATTTTCTGAACTTTCAGGGGTATAGTATGCATTTTTTATGCCAAAAATATTTTTGGGAATTTCAGTGGTCTAGGATGCGGGTGAATGCCCCTTTCACTCTGCAAATGTTTTTGGGGCATTCAGAGCTCTCTGACACAGATTTTGGCCCACCAACATTTTCTGGACTTTAGGGGGTCTAGGATGCCTGTAGACCCCTTTTTTGGGCCTCCAAACTTTTCAACATTTTTGCAGGCCTGAAATGCATTTTAAGGCCTTTTTCGGGCTGCTAACATATTCTGAGCTTCAGGGGTATAGGTTGCATTTTTCGTGCCAAAAATATTTTAGGGAATTTCAGTGATCTAGGATGCGGCTTAATGCCCCTTTCAGGCTGCACATGTTTTTGGGACATTCAGAGCTCTCTGACACCAATTTTGGCCCACCAACATTTTCTGGACTTTAGGGGGTCTAGGATGCCTGTAAACCCCTTTTTTGGGCCTCCAAAGTTTTCTACATTTTTGCATGCCTACGATGCATTTTAAGGCATTTTTGGGCTGCTAACATTTTAAGAACTTTCCGGGGTATAGTATGATTTTTTCTGGCCAAATGTGTTTTTGGAAATTTCAGTGGTCTAGGATGTGGGTTAATGCCCCTTTCAGGCTGCACATGTTTTTGGGACATTCAGAGCTCTCTGACACCGATTTTGGCCCACCAACATTTTCTGGACTTTAGGGGGTCTAGGATGCCTGTAAACCCCTTTTTTGGGCATCCAAAGTTTTCAACATTTTTGCAGGCCTAACATGCATTTTAAGGCCTTTTTTGGGCTGCTAAGATATTCTGAGCTTTCAGGGGTATAGGATGAATTTTTCATGCCAAAAATATTTTGGGGAATTTCAGTGATCTAGGATGCAGCTTAATGCCCCTTTCTGGCTGCACATGTTTTTGGGACATTCAGAGCTCTCTGACACCGATTTTGGCCCACCAACATTTTCTGGACTTTAGGGGGTCTAGGATGCCTGTAAACCCCTTTTTTCGCCCTCCAAAGTTTTCTATATTTTTGCATGCTTAAGATGCATTTTAAGTCCTTTTTTTGAGCTGCCACCATTTTCTGAACTTTCAGAGTTGTAGGATGCATTTTTTGTGGCAAAAATATTTTTGGGAATTTCAGTGATCTAGGATGCGGCTTAATGCCCCTTTCAGGCTGCACATGTTTTTGGGACATTCAGAGCTCTCTGACACCGATTTTGGCCCACCAACATTTTCTGGACTTTAGGGGGTCTAGGATGCCTGTAAACCCCTTTTTTCGCCCTCTAAAGATTTCTACATATTTGCATGCTTAAGATGCATTTTAAGTCCTTTTTTTGAGCTGCCACCATTTTCTGAACTTTCAGGGGTGTAGTATGCATTTTTTGTGCCAAAAATATTTTTGGGAATTTCAGTGGTCTAGGATGCGGGTTGATGACCCTTTCACTCTGCAAATGTTTTTGGGGCATTCAGAGCTCTCTGACACAAATTTTGGCCCACCAACATTTTCTAGACTTTAGGGGGTCTAGGATGCCTGTAAACCCCTTTTGTGGGCCTCTAATGTTTTCAACATGTTTGCAGGCCTAAGTTGCATAGTAAGTCCTTTTTTGAGCTTCCAACATTTTCTGAACTTTCAGGGTTGTAGGATGCATTTTTCATGCCAAAAATATTTCAGGGAATTTCAGTGGTCTAGGAACGCGGGTTAATGCCCCTTTCAGGCTGCAAATGTTTTTGGGACATTCAGAGCTCTCTGACACAGATTTTGGCCCACCAACATTTTCTGGACTTTAGGGGGTCTAGGATGCCTGTAAACCCCTTTTTTGGGCCTCCAAAGTTTTCTACATTTTTGCATGCCTACGATGCATTTTAAGGCATTTTTGGGCTGCTAACATTTTAAGAACTTTCAGGGGCGTAGTATGAATTTTTCTGGCCAAAAGTATTTTTGGAAATTTCAGTGGTCTAGGATGTGGGTTAATGCCCCTTTCAGGCTGCAAATGTTTTTGGGACATTCAGAGCTCTCTGAAACAGATTTTGGCCCACCAACATATTCTGGACTTTAGGGGGTCCAGGATGCCTGTAAACCCCTTTTTTGGGCATCCAAAGTTTTCAACATATTTGCAGGCCTAACATGCATTTTAAGGCCTTTTTTGGGCTGCTAACATATTCAGAGCTTTCAGGGGTGTAGGATGAATTTTTCGTGCCAAAAATATTTTGGGGAATTTCAGTAGTCTAGGATGCGGGTTAATGCCCCTTTCAGGCTGCAAATGTTTTTGGGACATTCAGGACTCTCTGACACCATTTTTGGGCCACAACCATTTTCTGGACTTTAGGGGGTCTAGGATGCCTGTAAACCCCTTTTGTGGGCCTCTAATGTTTTCAACATGTTTGCAGGCCTAAGTTGCATAGTAAGTCCTTTTTTGAGCTTCCAACATTTTCTGAACTTTCAGGGTTGTAGGATGCATTTTTCATGCCAAAAATATTTCAGGGAATTTCAGTGGTCTAGGAACGCGGGTTAATGCCCCTTTCAGGCTGCAAATGTTTTTGGGACATTCAGAGCTCTCTGACACAGATTTTGGCCCACCAACATTTTCTGGACTTTAGGGGGTCTAGGATGCCTGTAAACCCCTTTTTTGGGCCTCCAAAGTTTTCTACATTTTTGCATGCCTACGATGCATTTTAAGGCATTTTTGGGCTGCTAACATTTTAAGAACTTTCAGGGGCGTAGTATGAATTTTTCTGGCCAAAAGTATTTTTGGAAATTTCAGTGGTCTAGGATGTGGGTTAATGCCCCTTTCAGGCTGCAAATGTTTTTGGGACATTCAGAGCTCTCTGAAACAGATTTTGGCCCACCAACATATTCTGGACTTTAGGGGGTCCAGGATGCCTGTAAACCCCTTTTTTGGGCATCCAAAGTTTTCAACATATTTGCAGGCCTAACATGCATTTTAAGGCCTTTTTTGGGCTGCTAACATATTCAGAGCTTTCAGGGGTGTAGGATGAATTTTTCGTGCCAAAAATATTTTGGGGAATTTCAGTAGTCTAGGATGCGGGTTAATGCCCCTTTCAGGCTGCAAATGTTTTTGGGACATTCAGGACTCTCTGACACCATTTTTGGGCCACAACCATTTTCTGGACTTTAGGGGGTCTAGGATGCCTCTAAACCCCTTTTTTCCACCTCCAAAGTTTTCTACATTTTTGCAGGCCTAAGATGCATTTTAAGGCATTTTTGGGCTGCCAACATTTTCAGAACTTTCAGGGGTGTAGTATGCATTTTTTATGCCAAAAATATTTTTGGGAATTTCAGTGGTCTAGGATGCGGGTGAATGCCCCTTTCACTCTGCAAATGTTTTTGGGGCATTCAGAGCTCTCTGACACAGATTTTGGCCCACCAACATTTTCTGGACTTTAGGGGGTCTAGGATGCCTGTAGACCCCTTTTTTGGACCTCCAAACTTTTCAACATTTTTGCAGGCCTGAAATGCATTTTAAGGCCTTTTTCGGGCTGCTAACATATTCTGAGCTTCAGGGGTATAGGTTGCATTTTTCGTGCCAAAAATATTTTGGGGAATTTCAGTGATCTAGGATACGGCTTGATGCCCCTTTCAGGCTGCACATGTTTTTGGGACATTCAGAGCTCTCTGACACAGATTTTGGCCCACCAACATTTTCTGGACTTTAGGGGGTCTAGGATGCCTGTAAACCCCTTTTTTGGGCCTCCAAAGTTTTCTACATTTTTGCATGCCTACGATGCATTTTAAGGCATTTTTGGGCTGCTAACATTTTAAGAACTTTCAGGGGTGTAGTATGAATTTTTCTGGCCAAAAGTATTTTTGGAAATTTCAGTGGTCTAGGATGTGGGTTAATGCCCCTTTCAGGCTGCAAATGTTTTTGGGACATTCAGAGCTCACTGACACAGATTTTGGCCCACCAACATTTTCTGGACTTTAGGGGGTCTAGGATGCCTGTAAACCCCTTTTTTGGGCATCCAAAGTTTTCAACATATTTGCAGGCCTAACATGCATTTTAAGGCCTTTTTTGGGCTGCTAACATATTCAGAGCTTTCAGGGGTGTAGGATGAATTTTTCGTGCCAAAAATATTTTGGGGAATTTCAGTGGTCTAGTATGCGGGTTAATGCCCCTTTCAGGCTGCAAATGTTTTTGGGACATTCAGGACTCTCTGACACCATTTTTGGGCCACAACCATTTTCTGGACTTTAGGGGGTCTAGGATGCCTGTAAACCCTTTTTTTCCACCTCCAAAGTTTTCAACATATTTGCAGGCCTAACATGCATTTTAAGGCCTTTTTTGGGCTGCTAACATATTCAGAGCTTTCAGGGGTGTAGGATGAATTTTTTATGCCAAAAATATTTTTGGGAATTTCAGTGGTCTAGGATGCGGGTGAATGCCCCTTTCACTCTGCAAATGTTTTTGGGGCATTCAGAGCTCTCTGACACAGATTTTGGCCCACCAACATTTTCTGGACTTTAGGGGGTCTAGGATGCCTGTAGACCCCTTTTTTGGGCCTCCAAACTTTTCAACATTTTTGCAGGCCTGAAATGCATTTTAAGGCCTTTTTCGGGCTGCTAACATATTCTGAGCTTCAGGGGTATAGGTTGCATTTTTCGTGCCAAAAATATTTTGGGGAATTTCAGTGATCTAGGATGCGGCTTAATGCCCCTTTCAGGCTGCACATGTTTTTGGGCCATTCAGAGCTCTCTGACACCGATTTTGGCCCACCAACATTTTCTGGACTTTAGGGGGTCTAGGATGCCTGTAAACCCCTTTTTTGGGCATCCAAAGTTTTCAACATATTTGCAGGCCTAACATGCATTTTAAGGCCTTTTTTGGGCTGCTAACATATTCAGAGCTTTCAGGGGTGTAGGATGAATTTTTCGTGCCAAAAATATTTTGGGGAATTTCAGTGGTCTAGGATGCGGCTTAATGCCCCTTTCAGGCTGCACATGTTTTTGGGACATTCAGAGCTCTCTGACACCAATTTTGGCCCACCAACATTTTCTGGACTTTAGGGGGTCTAGGATGCCTGTAAACCCCTTTTTTGGGCCTCCAAAGTTTTCTACATTTTTGCATGCCTACGATGCATTTTAAGGCATTTTTGGGCTGCTAACATTTTAAGAACTTTCAGGGGTGTAGTATGAATTTTTCTGGCCAAAAGTATTTTTGGAAATTTCAGTGGTCTAGGATGCGGCTTAATGCCCCTTTCAGGCTGCACATGTTTTTGGGACATTCAGAGCTCTCTGACACCGATTTTGGCCCACCAACATTTTCTGGACTTTAGGGGGTCTAGGATGCCTGTAAACCCCTTTTTTCGCCCTCCAAAGATTTCTACATTTTTGCATGCTTAAGATGCATTTTAAGTCCTTTTTTTGAGCTGCCACCATTTTCTGAACTTTCAGGGGTGTAGTATGCATTTTTTGTGCCAAAAATATTTTTGGGAATTTCAGTGGTCTAGGATGCGGGTTGATGACCCTTTCACTCTGCAAATGTTTTTGGGGCATTCAGAGCTCTCTGACACAAATTTTGGCCCACCAACATTTTCTAGACTTTAGGGGGTCTAGGATGCTTGTAAACCCCTTTTTTGGGCCTCCAATGTTTTCAACATGTTTGCAGGCCTAAGTTGCATAGTAAGTCCTTTTTTGAGCTTCCAACATTTTCTGAACTTTCAGGGTTGTAGGATGCATTTTTTATGCCAAAAATATTTTGGGGAATTTCAGTGGTCTAGGAACGCGGGTTAATGCCCCTTTCAGGCTGCAAATGTTTTTGGGACATTCAGAGCTCTCTGACACAGATTTTGGCCCACCAATATTTTCTGGACTTTAGGGGGTCTAGGATGCCTGTAAATCCCTTTTTTCACCCTCCAAAGTTTTCTATATTTTTGCATGCTTAAGATGCATTTTAAGTCCTTTTTTTGAGCTGCCACCATTTTCTGAACTTTCAGGGTTGTAGGATGCATTTTTTGTGGCAAAAATATTTTTGGGAATTTCAGTGATCTAGGATGCGGCTTAATGCCCCTTTCAGGCTGCACATGTTTTTGGGACATTCAGAGCTCTCTGACATTGATTTTGGCCCACCAACATTTTCTGGACTTTAGGGGGTCTAGGATGCCTGTAAACCCCTTTTTTCGCCCTCCAATGATTTCTACATGTTTGCATGCTTAAGATGCATTTTAAGTCCTTTTTTTGAGCTGCCACCACTTTCTGAACTTTCAGGGGTGTAGTATGCATTTTTTATGCCAAAAATATTTTTGGGAATTTCAGTGGTCTAGGATGCGGGTGAATGCCCCTTTCACTCTGCAAATGTTTTTGGGGCATTCAGAGCTCTCTGACACAGATTTTGGCCCACCAACATTTTCTGGACTTTAGGGGGTCTAGGATGCCTGTAGACCCCTTTTTTGGGCCTCCAAACTTTTCAACATTTTTGCAGGCCTGAAATGCATTTTAAGGCCTTTTTCGGGCTGCTAACATATTCTGAGCTTCAGGGGTATAGGTTGCATTTTTCGTGCCAAAAATATTTTGGGGAATTTCAGTGATCTAGGATGCGGCTTAATGCCCCTTTCAGGCTGCACATGTTTTTGGGGCATTCAGAGCTCTCTGACACAGATTTTGGCCCACCAACATTTTTTGGACTTTAGGGGGTCTAGGATGCCTGTAGACCCCTTTTTTGGGCCTCCAAACTTTTCAACAATTTTGCAGGCCTGAAATGCATTTTAAGGCCTTTTTCGGGCTGCTAACATATTCTGAGCTTCAGGGGTATAGGTTGCATTTTTCGTGCCAAAAATATTTTGGGGAATTTCAGTGATCTAGGATGCGGCTTAATGCCCCTTTCAGGCTGCACATGTTTTTGGGACATTCAGAGCTCTCTGACACCAATTTTGGCCCACCAACATTTTCTGGACTTTAGGGGGTCTAGTATGCCTGTAAACCCCTTTTTTGGGCCTCCAAAGTTTTCTACATTTTTGCATGCCTACGATGCATTTTAAGGCATTTTTGGGCTGCTAACATTTTAAGAACTTTCAGGGGTGTAGTATGAATTTTTCTGGCCAAAAGTATTTTTGGAAATTTCAGTGGTCTAGGATGTGGGTTAATGCCCCTTTCAGGCTGCAAATGTTTTTGGGACATTCAGAGCTCTCTGACACAGATTTTGGTCCACCAACATTTTCTGGACTTTAGGGGGTCTAGGATGCCTGTAAACCCCTTTTTTGGGCATCCAAAGTTTTCAACATATTTGCAGGCCTAACATGCATTTTAAGGCCTTTTTTGGGCTGCTAACATATTCAGAGCTTTCAGGGGTGTAGGATGAATTTTTTATGCCAAAAATATTTTTGGGAATTTCAGTGGTCTAGGATGCGGGTGAATGCCCCTTTCACTCTGCAAATGTTTTTGGGGCATTCAGAGCTCTCTGACACAGATTTTGGCCCACCAACATTTTCTGGACTTTAGGGGGTCTAGGATGCCTGTAGACCCCTTTTTTGGGCCTCCAAACTTTTCAACATTTTTGCAGGCCTGAAATGCATTTTAAGGCCTTTTTCGGGCTGCTAACATATTCTGAGCTTCAGGGGTATAGGTTGCATTTTTCGTGCCAAAAATATTTTGGGGAATTTCAGTGATCTAGGATGCGGCTTAATGCCCCTTTCAGGCTGCACATGTTTTTGGGACATTCAGAGCTCTCTGACACAGATTTTGGCCCACCAACATTTTCTGGACTTTAGGGGGTCTAGGATGCCTGTAGACCCCTTTTTTGGGCCTCCAAACTTTTCAACATTTTTGCAGGCCTGAAATGCATTTTAAGGCCTTTTTCGGGCTGCTAACATATTCTGAGCTTCAGGGGTATAGGTTGCATTTTTCGTGCCAAAAATATTTTGGGGAATTTCAGTGATCTAGGATGCGGCTTAATGCCCCTTTCAGGCTGCACATGTTTTTGGGACATTCAGAGCTCTCTGACACCAATTTTGGCCCACCAACATTTTCTGGACTTTAGGGGGTCTAGTATGCCTGTAAACCCCTTTTTTGGGCCTCCAAAGTTTTCTACATTTTTGCATGCCTACGATGCATTTTAAGGCATTTTTGGGCTGCTAACATTTTAAGAACTTTCAGGGGTGTAGTATGAATTTTTCTGGCCAAAAGTATTTTTGGAAATTTCAGTGGTCTAGGATGTGGGTTAATGCCCCTTTCAGGCTGCAAATGTTTTTGGGACATTCAGAGCTCTCTGACACAGATTTTGGTCCACCAACATTTTCTGGACTTTAGGGGGTCTAGGATGCCTGTAAACCCCTTTTTTGGGCATCCAAAGTTTTCAACATATTTGCAGGCCTAACATGCATTTTAAGGCCTTTTTTGGGCTGCTAACATATTCAGAGCTTTCAGGGGTGTAGGATGAATTTTTTATGCCAAAAATATTTTTGGGAATTTCAGTGGTCTAGGATGCGGGTGAATGCCCCTTTCACTCTGCAAATGTTTTTGGGGCATTCAGAGCTCTCTGACACAGATTTTGGCCCACCAACATTTTCTGGACTTTAGGGGGTCTAGGATGCCTGTAGACCCCTTTTTTGGGCCTCCAAACTTTTCAACATTTTTGCAGGCCTGAAATGCATTTTAAGGCCTTTTTCGGGCTGCTAACATATTCTGAGCTTCAGGGGTATAGGTTGCATTTTTCGTGCCAAAAATATTTTGGGGAATTTCAGTGATCTAGGATGCGGCTTAATGCCCCTTTCAGGCTGCACATGTTTTTGGGACATTCAGAGCTCTCTGACACCAATTTTGGCCCACCAACATTTTCTAGACTTTAGGGGGTCTAGGATGCTTGTAAACCCCTTTTTTGGGCCTCCAATGTTTTCAACATGTTTACAGGCCTAAGTTGCATAGTAAGTCCTTTTTTGAGCTTCCAACATTTTCTGAACTTTCAGGGTTGTAGGATGCATTTTTCATGCCAAAAATATTTTGGGGAATTTCAGTGGTCTAGGAACGCGGGTTAATGCCCCTTTCAGGCTGCAAATGTTTTTGGGACATTCAGAGCTCTCTGACACAGATTTTGGCCCACCAATATTTTCTGGACTTTAGGGGGTCTAGGATGCCTGTAAATCCCTTTTTTCGCCCTCCAAAATTTTCTATATTTTTGCATGCTTAAGATGCATTTTAAGTCCTTTTTTTGAGCTGCCACCATTTTCTGAACTTTCAGGGTTGTAGGATGCATTTTTTGTGGCAAAAATATTTTTGGGAATTTCAGTGATCTAGGATGCGGCTTAATGCCCCTTTCAGGCTGCACATGTTTTGGGACATTCAGAGCTCTCTGACATCGATTTTGGCCCACCAGCATTTTCTGGACTTTAGGGGGTCTAGGATGCCTGTAAACCCCTTTTTTCGCCCTCCAAAGATTTCTACATTTTTGCATGCTTAAGATGCATTTTAAGTCCTTTTTTTGAGCTGCCACCATTTTCTGAACTTTCAGGGGTATAGTATGCATTTTTTATGCCAAAAATATTTTTGGGAATTTCAGTGGTCTAGGATGCGGGTGAATGCCCCTTTCACTCTGCAAATGTTTTTGGGGCATTCAGAGCTCTCTGACACAGATTTTGGCCCACCAACATTTTCTGGACTTTAGGGGGTCTAGGATGCCTGTAGACCCCTTTTTTGGGCCTCCAAACTTTTCAACATTTTTGCAGGCCTGAAATGCATTTTAAGGCCTTTTTCGGGCTGCTAACATATTCTGAGCTTCAGGGGTATAGGTTGCATTTTTCGTGCCAAAAATATTTTAGGGAATTTCAGTGATCTAGGATGCGGCTTAATGCCCCTTTCAGGCTGCACATGTTTTTGGGACATTCAGAGCTCTCTGACACCTGAAGAGGGAAAATGGAGACCAAATCCATGCCCCCGCACCCCAAGCGCCCCAGCGCACCCATGAGTGACAAATATGCTGAAACACACCCACTTCACCAACAGTGCAACTTCTATGCTACATTAGAATCAATGCTGCAATATCAGAATCTACAAACACAAAAATCCCTGTTTAAAGGCTTGCAAATGCCTATATGAATTAACATGGTCTAAATGCACAGTGTAAAGCTATGTTTCAGGAAAATTACAGCTAAGTTCATTTCACTCACTGAACACTGAACACTGGCTGCGGGAGCCTTATCAACATTCCTCGCAAAACAAGTCCGACTTGCCAAGGCCGCAAATTCAAGATAAAACTACTTTCTGCAGACAGACATTTTTTAATTATCCACAAATGCGAATAAACCACGGCAACCCAGTGTGCTTTTTTTTTCTTTCTGGGAAAGAAAGACATTTTCTCAAGGACACGCACAACATTGAAACATAATTTGTAACAAGCCAGAACCAGGTGCGAACTGCTTGTCCAGCTAAAAGTTATGGGAACAAAGTCACGTTGCAACATGATTAGGATTAGGTAATGGGGGCTGGCACAGCTAAATCAACCCACTGACGCAGGAGGTAAATATCCAATTATCAGGCTCTCTATAAGTGCTACATATGTAACCCACCACTCTGCAGCCAATAACAGGAGGAGATAGGTTTCTGGGAGCTGATCCAATTTTGTGAGGTCAGCCTGCAGTGTGATTATAAAACTTACTTGCAAGACAGCCCCGGGGGAGACGGCGCCTGAACTCGCGATACACGATGCTTTTCTTTGGCTTTTTTTTCTCTTCTGTGCCTAGAAATAAAGCAGTTTGAAACATGTTGCTGCCTGCTTGGAACTCTGTTGCATTTCTGGGGGCCATATGGGAGGTGTTGGGGCCTCCCATAGCTGGTGAGGCTATGGCTGCTGGCCCCCCACTGCCCTGGGGGTGGGGGGGGATCCAGCTTCTCCCCGACAAGTTGGTGCCCTCTGTGAGGCTCATTGCTCATTGTAACATGAGTGATTGAGCTCTGCCTGCGCAAGCCCTGTGATGGACTGAGCTCCCTGCCGCCGACTCAAGGAAGCTGTGAGACCCTCGCCTGCACCTGAAGACCACCGGAAAAACGCGTAACCGGCTAAAGGCTTCGGGGGCCACTTGGAAATACCCCGCTTGAGGGCAGGTGAGAGCCCTGCAGGAGAAGGGGTCCGGTGAAGTGCATTGAGGGAGTGTCCAGCAGTGGTGCAATTGCCAGTGCAGCATAGGAAAATGTAAGTAAACCAGCAACATGGGCTCTGAGGGGGGGAAATGTTTAAAGTAGAAATGTTAAAGTGTTTTTTTTTTAATTTTTTTTTAGGGAGGGATTGTAAATTGGGTGGTGGGTGATTGTACATTGTCACAAAATTCAGCGCATTGGTAGTGATCGGCACGTGAATTGTAGTTGGGACTGGGGTGGTGGCAGTGGTCCCTTCTTGTGTTTTTGAGCATATTGGGTGGGGTAGTGACTCCCTACACATAGAACAGGAGTGCCGCGCTGATTGGTCTAGAACAGGAGTGCCGCGCTGATTGGTCTAGAACAGGATTGCCGCGCTGATTGGTCTGGATGGTGATTTCATGTACGGGGTCTGGATTTCCTATGAATTGACGTTATAGATCAATGAGTAGATGAGGTTCCCTGCTAATTGAGCGTTTTAGTTCAGTGAGTGGATGATGTTTCCCCGCAGGAGGTAGCTACATTGTTCCCGAGTGCGGAAGATAGTTGGCTGGTTAAGGTCCCCTGGTGAGGAGCGTATCATGCACTAGGCGACGCAGTGTGTGCAGTCCAATTATAAGAGTTTATTGTGGTTTACCTTGTTCCAGTTGAGACAGGAAGACAGCTGTGGGGATTGTGGGGTTTTATTTTGGGATTTTTGTGGGGTTGGGAGAAATGGGTTATTGTTCTGTGTATGCACATTTGTCTTTTCATTTGCATTGTGTTTTTAGTTTGGTGACGTCACCTTCAGATTGATGTATAAGGACACAAAGTTTTGATGGTGAGGAGATAGTGGTGTGGTTTTGGATTTGGAGAATAGGTGACCAAGAGGCGGTGTGTGGAAGACACATGCGCAAGATTGTGGGAGTGTGCCGGAGAAGGCAATGGTTTGGTGAAGATGGATTGCACGTGGAGTGCACTGGCTAAGGTGCGGAGCCAAGAAGGCTCACAGAAGTTGAAAAAATGTTCAATTATCTTCTAACTTTTGCTCCCTGAACAGCGGACTACCGAAATTTTCGAATTGAATAGAGGTAAAATGTATCACACAATACAGAAATGACTCCCCTTCACTTGTTGTGTAGCACACAGCTTCCATGCTGAAATAAGTCAGTAAAACATAGTGTGCAAAGATTCAAAAGTACTGAAGGTAAATTAAAAAGACCATGGCTGCTCATAGGCGGCTTCTCCAGAAGCGTGCAGCAATCGCTAAGGACACACATACACAGCACTTACACGGGAATAGCTTTAAAAGCACATGTGCAGCAATCGCTAAGGACACACATACACAGCACTTACACGGGAATAGCTTTAAAAGCACATGGCTACAGTTGAACTGTGTGCACGAAGGAAAAGGAAAATGCGAGGGGTCAGCTGATGTTGAACAAACACGAGCAGAGGGAAGAGGAGACTCACCCTTCTGAACCTCCGGGAGTGTAATATTTGATGACACAGGGGTAGAGAAAGGCAGATGAGGACAAGTAGGCACAAAATAAATCATTCAAGCATGCGATGGGAGGGGCATTTAAAAACAGCTTCAACACACATGCACAAGAATCACAATAGCAGTGTCAACAATCACCACAATATGCACCGCCCATGTGGGGAGGATACATGGGGCAGGATGGGATCATTTCAGCAGACACCACAAGCACCAATGCAGGTACTGTTACTATTACATGTACAGACACAACAAATGACAGCACCACTACCCCAGGACTGACTAGAATGACAACACAGGGGCACTGCACAGCAGCCAGCACCCATACAGAACACTGACACAATAGCAATGGTACCGGTTACATGACTGGGTGGGGTCTTCCTGATGGGGAACAAATATTTCAAAGGACATAGATTGACATTATACCGCTAATAGGACAGCCCAAGACAAACTTGATTTGACTCACTCTGCCACACACACTCATGCTCCGCTTCACCGACAGAGCGGGCGAGACGCGCGCCGACACACACACTCACGCACACTCAATAATGCAGAGGACAATTGCATAGGGGTGGTGATAGGTATCAAAACATTTTCTTTTCTGGGTGACAGTGGGGCGACTAGGCCATGCATTAGGGAAGAGACATTTGTGACATCATGAGCAATGTGGATATGACCACCTTATTAACCGAGAAATACATAACTTGTTAAACACCAGACATACACATGTTGAAAGTAAGGAAGATTGTTTAAGAATAATGGGGGTGCACGGTACAGAGGGGGGGTGCATAATGATAGCGCATCACAAGAGAGTACATTTAGCTACATTTTGAGCACACATCTTTCAGTGAGGAGACTGGGCTCATGAATACACGATTAACACAGAACAATTAAATGAGACACACAAGGTGGAAGAAGGTGCACTTGAGGGGGGAGGACTACATTTCATTGACAGTTCACCACAGGAGGAGAGAAATAGGGGTAAAGGGTGGATGATCCATGTTCCCAACAGAATTAATTTGGCGACAAAATAACAGTGCAAGTGGTACTGCCACTAGCGCTTTTGAAAATAACACTGGCACAAATGCATTAGCCAACACACATAGGGAAAGAGGTCATTGCTGCACGAACTGGAGCATAATGGTTGTATTAAAATTTGAAAGCAGATATTGGGGGGAGAAATATATATTGTTTAAATGTAACAGTAATTAGAAATATATATTGTTTAAATGTAACAGTAATTAGAAATATATATTGTTTAAATGTAACAGTAATTACAGTAGTGGAGTAATAAAATACTAGACTAAATGAGTAATTAACAGAGTAGGTAAGCTTTAAAAAGTGGACATGGGGTGGAATAAAGAGAATGAGAGTAAATTGGTAGCGGATTTCATTAGTACCAGCTTAAAGTGCCTGCAGTTCACTGCGAGGCACGCCCTGAGAAGTGTGAGAGGAGCCATAGAAAAAAATAAATAAATAAATAAATTAAAAAAAAAGGATTTTAAAACCCTGCGATCATCTTAACTAAGTAACATGGTGCACTTAATTTAGAAACACAGCCACCCTATATGACAAATTTACCACCCTGATGTTTCCCTATTTAGCTTGTCAGTGCCTGATGCCCCACGGGACAAAGGCACGCACTATAAATAACTTACAACAAAAGCACAGTAAATACAAAGATCCAAAGGCCCATTTGTACACTAGCACCCAATTTGCATATATATGATCCAAGTGTGTAATGAGTATCTTCACAAAAATTAAGTGCCTACCCATTTTCTGGGTACATTCCGAATTGTGTAATAATTTACAGTCAGACCGCCATTGAACGCCACCAGGTGGTGACAGGATGGTGCAGAGGTGTACCATTGGCTCCTCCCACTAGGACACTGAATAATGTGAGAGTAGTGCAGAGAGGTTAGGTCAAGAAAATGAAGAATATGTAAATTCTCAGGTCTCAAGCGCTTCCATTTCATTTCTCGCCAGATACAAAGGACCCAGGGCAGGCCTGAAGACAACGGACAACCAACACCCAATGGCTATGGACTACAGTGGGACATTTTCCCCTCCTGACAGACTTGGTCAGAAGTGTAAGGCGTCAAGCCCTACAAAGCGGTGGCCACCCTGGCAACGAGGGAGCAACGATCAACAGGGCCAACGCAAGAGATTTTCATGAACTGCAAAATAGCACGAACTCTCCCGAGTTAGGGAAACATGGCCATCCCATGGTCCAACGCACACTAGCAACTAGAATAGGGACTGACACACGCATTTCCAAAGTTTAATTGAGTTTCATATTACATTTTGTGCACCTACAGCTGTAACACTGTTTTGTTTCTTCTCTTTTCCCCGCACATGCAGGTTGTTGCGTATGTATGCTGTTAGAAATGTGTAGGAAATTTCCTTAATGTTATCTTCCATTAGAAACTGTGAGGTCCACTGAGTAAAACATTGTGAAGAATTCCCCACTCAATTGCCCACCCTATCAAGAACCTCAGACCCCTTAGAACATGTTTCCCTGAAGTATATTTCCTTGCTTGCATTGAATAAACAGCCCAAGATTTTCCCTACCCATATTGAGAAATTTTGAAAACACGAAATGTCCAGGGGAAGGTTTGATTTTTGCCCTTAGTGATTGTTTAGTTCGCGGAGCTTGATGTTACTAACATGTACTAACGTATTAACGCTTTTCTTGCGATTTTCAGGCGGGCAACTTTATCATCTCATCAGCTGCAAGGACCCAGCAGCGTAAGTGGTTATGGGCACGCAAATAAGGACTTTTACCTTCACGATGGGACTATTAATGATGAACAAAATTATGGGGGTGGTACTTTGAAAATTATTTGTAATAATGAGCATTACCGCTGTATCCCCTGCTAACATTCCCTAACCTAAGCAGGAACAGTTACGGCGTCAGTGGGTAAGGAAAAGCTGCTGCTAAAGTAAAGAGAGTTAAGGGCAGACACAAGGGGAGTAAAACATACACATAACACACATATCAGAAGTGACCAGCAACATGCCCACATGTACAAAATTGGTAGGGACACCACTGGAGAGAGCTGTCCTGACTGTTCTTTAACATATGCCGGAAGAGAATTGATTACAACAGAAATTACTACAGCAGAGCATGACGCCCATGTATGACAAGGTGCGAAGAAGATTGCAAGGGAAGACAGCAACATTGAGATTGGAAATAAATAAATAAATAAATAAATAATAAAAGAAGAAAGAAAAACAAAAGGAGAGAAGAACAAATAAAATAATAAGAGACAAAAATATGATAAGTGCCTAACAGAGTGAGAGAAAAGAGCAAAGATGGTCACTGAAGAAGGACGTATACTGTTAAGGTACCAACGTTATGTTACCAGCACAACAGTGACAAGAAGTGGACAATCATGCTGGATGCAAGAAGGTTGAGAGAAGTTGCGAGATGAGAGCAGGAACATCACTGCTTATGGACTACTATTGAGCACATGCATCCAAAGATCAAGAGAAACTACCACTGAATTGGGGAGGAGAGTGTTGATTGGTGCGCATCAGCATGCCCTTGTTGGTGATGACCAAGGAAGATGTGAAGAGTGACACATTCACCAAGGTGGAAAACAACGGAAGAAGAGAAACAGACAGAGAAGTAAAAAGAGGGGGGAATTACTTCTCGAGCGAGAAAGAAGGAGGAGTGGGTGCAGTACCAGCATACCAAAGAATGATCAGCAAAAAATGTATCTGAAAAAAGAAAGCAAAGAACTAGCTAGTGCTTGCATGGTGATGGATGACATCATGACTGCCTGGTTGCTTGAAGGTGATAACGGAAGGACGAGTACCGAGCACAGCACCATTGTGCAAGATAGAGATACATTGCAAGAGAACAACAGAAGAAGACATCGGAATGCAAATAAGAGACATGGTGAAAGGAAGAGCCGGACTAAGATAGCGGTGCGCAACATGGTTCCAGCAGTAATAAAGGTGGACACTCCCTGTGATCAGAGGAAGTACGAAGGGGAGTGAGTGTGGTGGAACACAGAAGGGGAACACTCCTATATGTACTGTTGATCAACAACAATGCAGAAAATTATGGACACTTCAAGGAATTGGCAAAGATATGCAGACCGGAAGGAGGTGAATGTTGCTTGGTGGTGTGGTCGACAAAGTCGACCAGAGGGGGGACTGAAGAGGGAAAATGGAGACCAAATCCATGCCCCCGCACCCCAAGCGCCCCAGCGCACCCATGAGTGACAAATATGCTGAAACACACCCACTTCACCAACAGTGCAACTTCTATGCTACATTAGAATCAATGCTGCAATATCAGAATCTACAAACACAAAAATCCCTGTTTAAAGGCTTGCAAATGCCTATATGAATTAACATGGTCTAAATGCACAGTGTAAAGCTATGTTTCAGGAAAATTACAGCTAAGTTCATTTCACTCACTGAACACTGAACACTGGCTGCGGGAGCCTTATCAACATTCCTCGCAAAACAAGTCCGACTTGCCAAGGCCGCAAATTCAAGATAAAACTACTTTCTGCAGACAGACATTTTTTAATTATCCACAAATGCGAATAAACCACGGCAACCCAGTGTGCTTTTTTTTTCTTTCTGGGAAAGAAAGACATTTTCTCAAGGACACGCACAACATTGAAACATAATTTGTAACAAGCCAGAACCAGGTGCGAACTGCTTGTCCAGCTAAAAGTTATGGGAACAAAGTCACGTTGCAACATGATTAGGATTAGGTAATGGGGGCTGGCACAGCTAAATCAACCCACTGACGCAGGAGGTAAATATCCAATTATCAGGCTCTCTATAAGTGCTACATATGTAACCCACCACTCTGCAGCCAATAACAGGAGGAGATAGGTTTCTGGGAGCTGATCCAATTTTGTGAGGTCAGCCTGCAGTGTGATTATAAAACTTACTTGCAAGACAGCCCCGGGGGAGACGGCGCCTGAACTCGCGATACACGATGCTTTTCTTTGGCTTTTTTTTCTCTTCTGTGCCTAGAAATAAAGCAGTTTGAAACATGTTGCTGCCTGCTTGGAACTCTGTTGCATTTCTGGGGGCCATATGGGAGGTGTTGGGGCCTCCCATAGCTGGTGAGGCTATGGCTGCTGGCCCCCCACTGCCCTGGGGGTGGGGGGGGATCCAGCTTCTCCCCGACACACCAATTTTGGCCCACCAACATTTTCTGGACTTTAGGGGGTCTAGGATGCCTGTAAACCCCTTTTTTGGGCCTCCAAAGTTTTCTACATTTTTGCATGCCTACGATGCATTTTAAGGCATTTTTGGGCTGCTAACATTTTAAGAACTTTCAGGGGTATAGTATGATTTTTTCTGGCCAAATGTGTTTTTGGAAATTTCAGTGGTCTAGGATGTGGGTTAATGCCCCTTTCAGGCTGCACATGTTTTTGGGACATTCAGAGCTCTCTGACACTGATTTTGGCCCACCAACATTTTCTGGACTTTAGGGGGTCTAGGATGCCTGTAAACCCCTTTTTTGGGCCTCCAAAGTTTTCTACATTTTTGCATGCCTACGATGCATTTTAAGGCATTTTTGGGCTGCTAACATTTTAAGAACTTTCAGGGGTGTAGTATGAATTTTTCTGGCCAAAAGTATTTTTGGAAATTTCAGTGGTCTAGGATGTGGGTTAATGCCCCTTTCAGGCTGCAAATGTTTTTGGGACATTCAGAGCTCTCTGACACAGATTTTGGTCCACCAACATTTTCTGGACTTTAGGGGGTCTAGGATGCCTGTAAACCCCTTTTTTGGGCATCCAAAGTTTTCAACATATTTGCAGGCCTAACATGCATTTTAAGGCCTTTTTTGGGCTGCTAACATATTCAGAGCTTTCAGGGGTGTAGGATGAATTTTTTATGCCAAAAATATTTTTGGGAATTTCAGTGGTCTAGGATGCGGGTGAATGCCCCTTTCACTCTGCAAATGTTTTTGGGGCATTCAGAGCTCTCTGACACAGATTTTGGCCCACCAACATTTTCTGGACTTTAGGGGGTCTAGGATGCCTGTAGACCCCTTTTTTGGGCCTCCAAACTTTTCAACATTTTTGCAGGCCTGAAATGCATTTTAAGGCCTTTTTCGGGCTGCTAACATATTCTGAGCTTCAGGGGTATAGGTTGCATTTTTCGTGCCAAAAATATTTTGGGGAATTTCAGTGATCTAGGATGCGGCTTAATGCCCCTTTCAGGCTGCACATGTTTTTGGGACATTCAGAGCTCTCTGACACCAATTTTGGCCCACCAACATTTTCTAGACTTTAGGGGGTCTAGGATGCTTGTAAACCCCTTTTTTGGGCCTCCAATGTTTTCAACATGTTTACAGGCCTAAGTTGCATAGTAAGTCCTTTTTTGAGCTTCCAACATTTTCTGAACTTTCAGGGTTGTAGGATGCATTTTTCATGCCAAAAATATTTTGGGGAATTTCAGTGGTCTAGGAACGCGGGTTAATGCCCCTTTCAGGCTGCAAATGTTTTTGGGACATTCAGAGCTCTCTGACACAGATTTTGGCCCACCAATATTTTCTGGACTTTAGGGGGTCTAGGATGCCTGTAAATCCCTTTTTTCGCCCTCCAAAATTTTCTATATTTTTGCATGCTTAAGATGCATTTTAAGTCCTTTTTTTGAGCTGCCACCATTTTCTGAACTTTCAGGGTTGTAGGATGCATTTTTTGTGGCAAAAATATTTTTGGGAATTTCAGTGATCTAGGATGCGGCTTAATGCCCCTTTCAGGCTGCACATGTTTTGGGACATTCAGAGCTCTCTGACATCGATTTTGGCCCACCAGCATTTTCTGGACTTTAGGGGGTCTAGGATGCCTGTAAACCCCTTTTTTCGCCCTCCAAAGATTTCTACATTTTTGCATGCTTAAGATGCATTTTAAGTCCTTTTTTTGAGCTGCCACCATTTTCTGAACTTTCAGGGGTATAGTATGCATTTTTTATGCCAAAAATATTTTTGGGAATTTCAGTGGTCTAGGATGCGGGTGAATGCCCCTTTCACTCTGCAAATGTTTTTGGGGCATTCAGAGCTCTCTGACACAGATTTTGGCCCACCAACATTTTCTGGACTTTAGGGGGTCTAGGATGCCTGTAGACCCCTTTTTTGGGCCTCCAAACTTTTCAACATTTTTGCAGGCCTGAAATGCATTTTAAGGCCTTTTTCGGGCTGCTAACATATTCTGAGCTTCAGGGGTATAGGTTGCATTTTTCGTGCCAAAAATATTTTAGGGAATTTCAGTGATCTAGGATGCGGCTTAATGCCCCTTTCAGGCTGCACATGTTTTTGGGACATTCAGAGCTCTCTGACACCAATTTTGGCCCACCAACATTTTCTGGACTTTAGGGGGTCTAGGATGCCTGTAAACCCCTTTTTTGGGCCTCCAAAGTTTTCTACATTTTTGCATGCCTACGATGCATTTTAAGGCATTTTTGGGCTGCTAACATTTTAAGAACTTTCAGGGGTATAGTATGATTTTTTCTGGCCAAATGTGTTTTTGGAAATTTCAGTGGTCTAGGATGTGGGTTAATGCCCCTTTCAGGCTGCACATGTTTTTGGGACATTCAGAGCTCTCTGACACTGATTTTGGCCCACCAACATTTTCTGGACTTTAGGGGGTCTAGGATGCCTGTAAACCCCTTTTTTCGCCCTCCAAAGTTTTCTATATTTTTGCATGCTTAAGATGCATTTTAAGTCCTTTTTTTGAGCTGCCACCATTTTCTGAACTTTCAGAGTTGTAGGATGCATTTTTCATGCCAAAAATATTTTGGGGAATTTCAGTGATCTAGGATGCGGCTTAATGCCCCTTTCTGGCTGCACATGTTTCTGGGACATTCAGAGCTCTCTGACACCGATTTTGGCCCACCAACATTTTCTGGACTTTAGGGGGTCTAGGATGCCTGTAAACCCCTTTTTTCACCCTCCAAAGTTTTCTATATTTTTGCATGCTTAAGATGCATTTTAAGTCCTTTTTTTGAGCTGCCACCATTTTCTGAACTTTCAGAGTTGTAGGATGCATTTTTTGTGGCAAAAATATTTTTGGGAATTTCAGTGATCTAGGATGCGGCTTAATGCCCCTTTCAGGCTGCACATGTTTTTGGGACATTCAGAGCTCTCTGACACCGATTTTGGCCCACCAACATTTTCTGGACTTTAGGGGGTCTAGGATGCCCGTAAACCCCTTTTTTCGCCCTCTAAAGATTTCTACATATTTGCATGCTTAAGATGCATTTTAAGTCCTTTTTTTGAGCTGCCACCATTTTCTGAACTTTCAGGGGTGTAGTATGCATTTTTTGTGCCAAAAATATTTTTGGGAATTTCAGTGGTCTAGGATGCGGGTTGATGACCCTTTCACTCTGCAAATGTTTTTGGGGCATTCAGAGCTCTCTGACACAAATTTTGGCCCACCAACATTTTCTAGACTTTAGGGGGTCTAGGATGCCTGTAAACCCCTTTTGTGGGCCTCTAATGTTTTCAACATGTTTGCAGGCCTAAGTTGCATAGTAAGTCCTTTTTTGAGCTTCCAACATTTTCTGAACTTTCAGGGTTGTAGGATGCATTTTTCATGCCAAAAATATTTTGGGGAATTTCAGTGGTCTAGGATGCGGGTTGATGACCCTTTCACTCTGCAAATGTTTTTGGGGCATTCAGAGCTCTCTGACACAAATTTTGGCCCACCAACATTTTCTGGACTTTAGGGGGTCTAGGATGCCTGTAAACCCCTTTTTTGGGCCTCCAAAGTTTTCTACATTTTTGCATGCCTACGATGCATTTTAAGGCATTTTTGGGCTGCTAACATTTTAAGAACTTTCAGGGGCGTAGTATGAATTTTTCTGGCCAAAAGTATTTTTGGAAATTTCAGTGGTCTAGGATGTGGGTTAATGCCCCTTTCAGGCTGCAAATGTTTTTGGGACATTCAGAGCTCTCTGAAACAGATTTTGGCCCACCAACATATTCTGGACTTTAGGGGGTCCAGGATGCCTGTAAACCCCTTTTTTGGGCATCCAAAGTTTTCAACATATTTGCAGGCCTAACATGCATTTTAAGGCCTTTTTTGGGCTGCTAACATATTCAGAGCTTTCAGGGGTGTAGGATGAATTTTTCGTGCCAAAAATATTTTGGGGAATTTCAGTAGTCTAGGATGCGGGTTAATGCCCCTTTCAGGCTGCAAATGTTTTTGGGACATTCAGGACTCTCTGACACCATTTTTGGGCCACAACCATTTTCTGGACTTTAGGGGGTCTAGGATGCCTCTAAACCCCTTTTTTCCACCTCCAAAGTTTTCTACATTTTTGCAGGCCTAAGATGCATTTTAAGGCATTTTTGGGCTGCCAACATTTTCAGAACTTTCAGGGGTGTAGTATGCATTTTTTATGCCAAAAATATTTTTGGGAATTTCAGTGGTCTAGGATGCGGGTGAATGCCCCTTTCACTCTGCAAATGTATTTGGGGCATTCAGAGCTCTCTGACACAGATTTTGGCCCACCAACATTTTCTGGACTTTAGGGGGTCTAGGATGCCTGTAGACCCCTTTTTTGGACCTCCAAACTTTTCAACATTTTTGCAGGCCTGAAATGCATTTTAAGGCCTTTTTCGGGCTGCTAACATATTCTGAGCTTCAGGGGTATAGGTTGCATTTTTCGTGCCAAAAATATTTTGGGGAATTTCAGTGATCTAGGATGCGGCTTGATGCCCCTTTCAGGCTGCACATGTTTTTGGGACATTCAGAGCTCTCTGACACAGATTTTGGCCCACCAACATTTTCTGGACTTTAGGGGGTCTAGGATGCCTGTAAACCCCTTTTTTGGGCCTCCAAAGTTTTCTACATTTTTGCATGCCTACGATGCATTTTAAGGCATTTTTGGGCTGCTAACATTTTAAGAACTTTCAGGGGTGTAGTATGAATTTTTCTGGCCAAAAGTATTTTTGGAAATTTCAGTGGTCTAGGATGTGGGTTAATGCCCCTTTCAGGCTGCAAATGTTTTTGGGACATTCAGAGCTCACTGACACAGATTTTGGCCCACCAACATTTTCTGGACTTTAGGGGGTCTAGGATGCCTGTAAACCCCTTTTTTGGGCATCCAAAGTTTTCAACATATTTGCAGGCCTAACATGCATTTTAAGGCCTTTTTTGGGCTGCTAACATATTCAGAGCTTTCAGGGGTGTAGGATAAATTTTTCGTGCCAAAAATATTTTGGGGAATTTCAGTGGTCTAGGATGCGGGTTAATGCCCCTTTCAGGCTGCAAATGTTTTTGGGACATTCAGGACTCTCTGACACCATTTTTGGGCCACAACCATTTTCTGGACTTTAGGGGGTCTAGGATGCCTGTAAACCCTTTTTTTCCACCTCCAAAGTTTTCAACATATTTGCAGGCCTAACATGCATTTTAAGGCCTTTTTTGGGCTGCTAACATATTCAGAGCTTTCAGGGGTGTAGGATGAATTTTTTATGCCAAAAATATTTTTGGGAATTTCAGTGGTCTAGGATGCGGGTGAATGCCCCTTTCACTCTGCAAATGTTTTTGGGGCATTCAGAGCTCTCTGACACAGATTTTGGCCCACCAACATTTTCTGGACTTTAGGGGGTCTAGGATGCCTGTAGACCCCTTTTTTGGGCCTCCAAACTTTTCAACATTTTTGCAGGCCTGAAATGCATTTTAAGGCCTTTTTCGGGCTGCTAACATATTCTGAGCTTCAGGGGTATAGGTTGCATTTTTCGTGCCAAAAATATTTTGGGGAATTTCAGTGATCTAGGATGCGGCTTAATGCCCCTTTCAGGCTGCACATGTTTTTGGGCCATTCAGAGCTCTCTGACACCAATTTTGGCCCACCAACATTTTCTGGACTTTAGGGGGTCTAGGATGCCTGTAAACCCCTTTTTTGGGCCTCCAAAGTTTTCTACATTTTTGCATGCCTACGATGCATTGTAAGGCATTTTTGGGCTGCTAACATTTTAAGAACTTTCAGGGGTGTAGTATGAATTTTTCTGGCCAAAAGTATTTTTGGAAATTTCAGTGGTCTAGGATGTGGGTTAATGCCCCTTTCAGGCTGCACATGTTTTTGGGACATTCAGAGCTCTCTGACACCGATTTTGGCCCACCAACATTTTCTGGACTTTAGGGGGTCTAGGATGCCTGTAAACCCCTTTTTTGGGCATCCAAAGTTTTCAACATATTTGCAGGCCTAACATGCATTTTAAGGCGTTTTTTGGGCTGCTAACATATTCAGAGCTTTCAGGGGTGTAGGATGAATTTTTCGTGCCAAAAATATTTTGGGGAATTTCAGTGGTCTAGGATGCGGCTTAATGCCCCTTTCAGGCTTCACATGTTTTTGGGACATTCAGAGCTCTCTGACACCAATTTTGGCCCACCAACATTTTCTGGACTTTAGGGGGTCTAGGATGCCTGTAAACCCCTTTTTTGGGCCTCCAAAGTTTTCTACATTTTTGCATGCCTACGATGCATTTTAAGGCATTTTTGGGCTGCTAACATTTTAAGAACTTTCAGGGGTGTAGTATGAATTTTTCTGGCCAAAAGTATTTTTGGAAATTTCAGTGGTCTAGGATGCGGCTTAATGCCCCTTTCAGGCTGCACATGTTTTTGGGACATTCAGAGCTCTCTGACACCGATTTTGGCCAACCAACATTTTCTGGACTTTAGGGGGTCTAGGATGCCTGTAAACCCCTTTTTTCGCCCTCCAAAGATTTCTACATTTTTGCATGCTTAAGATGCATTTTAAGTCCTTTTTTTGAGCTGCCACCATTTTCTGAACTTTCAGGGGTGTAGTATGCATTTTTTGTGCCAAAAATATTTTGGGGAATTTCAGTGGTCTAGGATGCGGGTTGATGACCCTTTCACTCTGCAAATGTTTTTGGGGCATTCAGAGCTCTCTGACACAAATTTTGGCCCACCAACATTTTCTAGACTTTAGGGGGTCTAGGATGCTTGTAATCCCCTTTTTTGGGCCTCCAATGTTTTCAACATGTTTGCAGGCCTAAGTTGCATAGTAAGTCCTTTTTTGAGCTTCCAACATTTTCTGAACTTTCAGGGTTGTAGGATGCATTTTTTATGCCAAAAATATTTTGGGGAATTTCAGTGGTCTAGGAACGCGGGTTAATGCCCCTTTCAGGCTGCAAATGTTTTTGGGACATTCAGAGCTCTCTGACACAGATTTTGGCCCACCAATATTTTCTGGACTTTAGGGGGTCTAGGATGCCTGTAAATCCCTTTTTTCACCCTCCAAAGTTTTCTATATTTTTGCATGCTTAAGATGCATTTTAAGTCCTTTTTTTGAGCTGCCACCATTTTCTGAACTTTCAGGGTTGTAGGATGCATTTTTTGTGGCAAAAATATTTTTGGGAATTTCAGTGATCTAGGATGCGGCTTAATGCCCCTTTCAGGCTGCACATGTTTTTGGGACATTCAGAGCTCTCTGACATTGATTTTGGCCCACCAACATTTTCTGGACTTTAGGGGGTCTAGGATGCCTGTAAACCCCTTTGTCGGGGGGGGATTCTGCCGGGGTCGGCCGGGCCGTCCGCAGACCTCCGGGCAGGGAGGCCCCAACTCCTCCCGTGTATATCTCGGATCGAGACAGAGTATGAGGCACACACAAGGAGCAAGGCAACTTCTGCCGTTTATTATGCAAACGGCAGGGATGGGTCAAGGAGCGTACGCGTTCGTCCTGACACACACACAATAGTGGGGCTCGCAGGCCCTTTTTACTACATTATGACGCGCTACTTGCGTCATTCCAAAAAGTTACCAAAAGAACCTATCGCCACTCTTGATTGGTTGCTCGAGTGGTGGGGTTAGTATAGTACGCATATAGAGAATGATATTAGTGGTTAAGATGTAGTCAGGTGGTATATCTGGGTTGTCCCTACAATTAGATACATAAGAATTGTTACATGAAGACCCCTGAGGATTGGCTAACGTTACTGACGTCTGAGATAAGAACCTCATGTTCTGATTGGTGCATCCGTGAGCTCCCCAGCCTGGGACCACCGTTGTTCCCAGCACATGGTGCACCTGTGGTTGCAACAGTGTTTCAATATGGGTACGTGCAGGCAATGTGAGGATTTATTCATAGGTGGGAGACTGACCGTTCCCACTGTAGCAGGTGTCCATTGAGCCTTTCAAGTGTGTCGGCCTGCGTCTCGTAGCGAGGTACCCAGACGCCTTTTCTCTCCTGGGTTTTGGCATCTCGTCAGGTTCGGCTTGGTCACGTGGGGAGGGACCGTGTTTGAGGCATAATTCTGCACAATTAATATTGTTTTTCCACTGTATGTCTGGTTTAATTTGCAGATATGATTTTAACATTGGTACGTGGAGTGCGAGGTTGCAACATCGTGCCTTTGAAGATTTGTTTCTTGACTGTGGGTTTGCAACATTACGACCTTGGCTGGTTGCTCCACTGGGTTCTTTCTGCAGGCTCAGCAACCTGACTTTTGCTTTGTTAATGTCCACGGGAACTCTTGCTTGAGGCCTACTTGGGCCTGGTGCACGAGTAATCCATTTAGTGCATGGATGCTTTAGGTTATAGTGGCATACAGTTTCATGGCCAGTATCGTGTTTCCATTATATCTCTCATGATGGTAACGGGTTTCAAGAGAAGCGTGAGCAAGCGTTATAAATGAGCTCATGGTGCGTCTTGCGTTTCTGCATTCTGAAAGCCTATGTAAAAATAATAAAGATGCACGTCCGTGAATAAGCCTGTCGCCTACGTCAGAGCACTGAGTATGTTCTTCGTGTAGATTGGTGTGGAAATGTTCAGCGTGTATAATAGTTCAGCGGTGCTTCCCGTTATCTAGGTCGTCATGGCATCTCTAACGATGTGTAGATTTCAGTCTAGTTGGTCCGTGCCGCAGGTGTCGGCATGGCCAGTGCGGGCTGTTGGGCAGGCAGATGGACACATCCGTATGTTTCTGTACCAGGGTATTTGGTCATCTGGTAAATGGGCAAACTCTTCTCGTGGCGGGTGTCTGGGCCGCGACCCTCTAGGCCAAGCGCGAGAGGTGAAGGACGGGAGTCTGGTTTTCCATTCTCCCACTTCAGTCCCCCCTCTGGTCGACTTGTCGACCACAAACATATCCTTCTCGTTATCTCCTCTTACTCTCCATATCTTGGTTATCCCTCCGAGATGTCCATAATGGTTTACGTGATCTTCAAATGACCAATACATGTATTCGCATGTTCCTCCAGGAGTACAGTACACCCATCTTCCTATGTAGCTCCTAGGGTTCCTTGGGTTCTCGATCTTCACTGATGGTGGGTCTAGATGATTGGCGATGATTTGGGTGCGCAACTTCTCCCTTTCGTGTATTATCACACCTGTGTGCTGGCCGTCATCCGCTGGCATCAAGGGGTGCATTCCCACCATTTCCAGCAACTCATCAGTTGAGCGCGCCTTCCGGGCTTTCCAAAATCTAATTATTATCAGTGCAGCTCCAGCCAAAATAGCACATCCCACTATTATTTTCAGTCCATCTGACAGCCAAGATGGCATCCATGACCATAATAGTGAAAACCAGCTTTTATCCTTGTTTACGCCGTTACTTTCGTCCATCATTTTGGAGTGCATCTGGGCCAATTGTGAAACTGCTTCTGTTAGTGTACCATTGTCGGCATCGTTGGCAGGTATGAACGTGCAGCATGATTGTCCTATCTTTGCACAAACTCCTCCTTCCATTGCTGTGATATCAGTTGGCCAATGTAAAGTACCTGTTCCTGACAGTATTGTATCTTTTCCATGTCTACCTTGTACCCCTTTTCAGCCAATATCGTCAACATTTTTAATGAGTCCTCTCTACATTTATCTTCATTTGTACTGCAAATTATTATGTCATCCACATACTGTAACACTGTGCTTTCCAACTCAACGTTACCCAAATCCATCTGTATTACCCTATTGAAAATTGAAGGTGATTCACAATATCCCTGTGGTAATCTGGTATGTTTCCACTTCCTATTTCGGTAAGTGAAGCTTGTCAAGTCTTGTGAGTCTGGGTGTAATGGTATTGAGAAAAAAGCATTTTTAAGGTCAATCACTGTAAACCGTGATGCTTCTGCTGGAATGCCACACAAAATTGTGGCCGGGTTTGCTGTTACTGGATACTCTGCTTCTACTATGTTGTTCAACGGTCTGAGGTCCTGTATGAACCGCCAAGACCCTCCTTTAGCCTTGCGCACCGGGTACACAGCTGTGTTGCATGGGGATTCTGAGGGGACCAATATGCCATTGTTTATAAGGGCTGTTATGGTTTCGTATATGCCCTCATCTGCCTCTCTTGACAATGGGTATTGTTTCACTCTTGGTAGTATGGCACCCTTTTTTAATTTTATCCTTACACCCCCTATGCTTTTAATGCATCCTACATCATAAGGGCTAATAGTCCATAATGATTTTGGCACCTTTGACATATCTTCTTTAAAAAATGGGACTGGTGTGCCAGCGGGTGCCTCAAGTGCCATTGCAATTTTCTGTGCCACTTGTTTGTGAGCCACTGTTAGCCACATTTCTACACTCATCATGAACACCATTTCATTTTCCTCCTTTTCTTCTGAAAACAACTCTTCATCTGACACCTGGGTCAGCCTACATCCTTCTGCTAGTGCTATCACCGCCCTCCATGCTCTCCCTTCTTTATCTTGGGCGTGCACAGCAACATAATCAGCTGTTGCAATAATGCTCTCAATGTCCACTGCAAGGACCTTCCCTTCCAGTTCATTAGCTGGTGTTTCTGGTCGGAATAGATAGGCTGCTGGTCTCCTCCATATTTTCCCTCCTATCCCTGGCATCCATGCAAATGCCATGTCTGTTCCGTACTGGAATAGCTCGCCGTCTACCGGCTCCGCCCTGATCGCTATCTGTCCACAGTATGCTTGCAAAATCTGTCGTGCTGCAAGCATGTTAATCCCTGGAGTAGAGCAAATTATGCCATCCTCTGTAAAGGAGATCGTCATATTTAATCTGTTCATTATGTCCCTCCCCAGTATGTTTACTGGTGAGGCACTATAATACAAAAGTGGTACTGACAGATCGTAATCTCCAATAGATAGCGGAACGTTATCAGTAAATGGAACCAACCCTTTAGCCCCAGAAAACCCTTGTGTGTTCATGGCTTCGCCTGACATCTTAAACTTACCTTCCCTTATGCAAGACCGGGTTGCCCCGGTGTCAACAAGGAATGATAATTTTTTGTCACCTATCGTTACCTCTATGCGTGGCTCCTCCGCACTATTAGGTGTTACTGACAGGATGGGACACACCAAGGCCGTCTGTGGGCTGTCCTATTGGGGGTACAATGACTGGCCATTCCCTGTGTAAGGGTTGTGTCCCAACACCGTCACCCCACCCAATTGCGTTCGTTCAGGTTGTGGTGGTGGTTGTATTAACGCTGCACCAGTTACTTGTGGCAGGTATTGTTTTATTTGTTGTTGTGGTAGGGAATAGTGTTGGTCACTCCCTTGTGGTGACATCTGCTGTGGTTGTATGCCCTGCTGTTCTTGTGATGTCCTATGTTGTGCTTGTTCGTTCCATGCTGGTGTTCCTGGCCTGACCCTGCATGTACGTGACATGTGTCCTAATAGTCCGCAGCTCCAACACACGGGTGGTTCCCTGTTTTGCCATGGGAAGTTCCCTGTGTTGTCCTGGTATACTGGTTGCCCTGTCTGGTAGTTATTTCTGAGTCCCCCAGCCTGTTGTTGGGTATTATATCCGTATCCTCTTCCCCTCATAAACCCTCCTCTCCCTCTATTATAATTATAATACCCAGCTCCTTGCATTGGGTACCCTCCTCCCATGTTCTGTGCGTGTGATTGCAGAGGCAGCACTTGCTCTATTACCTCTTGTGGAGGCGCTATTTGAGCTGGATTTTGTGCAGCCACTACTTGCGTTGGGCTTTGGGCCATTGGTGTTGGCGCAGTTATTAGTGCCCCTTCCATGGTATATTTAGTAAGTTTTTTCTGTACTAATTTGGCCTCTTCTGTTTTCCTGTCCTCTTCCTTTTGTTTCATTTTTCCTTGCCATGTTCTACAGTGATGTACTATAGTCAGTTGTATTTCCGGCCATGGTTTTGCTTCCATCCCCACTACTTTCTTTAATTGTCTCTGAACTCCTTCTGGGAGCCCTTGTACTAGTATATGATAAAATATGGCTGGTGTTTTGTCCCATTGTTCTCTAGTTTCCATGCGCCACTTCTCTTGAATATCCTGGATATAATCAACAGGATCCTCGTTCTCACCCATCTTACGGGAAGTAATGGCTCCTATGTCTGATGTGTCTGGGTACTGCACTCTTAGTGCCTGCCATAGCGCATGTCTGCAGTTTGCAAATGGTGCCCCATCATGCGATGTGTTTGTTATTGTTACCCCATGGAATCCCGCTCTTTTCCAAATGTCATCCGCTCTATCCCCTAATATTGATATTAACAGGCCCTTAACATCTCCCACTGCTAGTTTCTGTCCTGCGGTGTGTTTTTCCATTTCATATATCCATTTACCCGCACCTCCACTTAATGATGGGAGCCTACATTTTATGTTTTCCTTATCCGTATGTTTCCAAGGTACATACTGTGGTCTAACCCCTCCTCTCTCCAGCAGTGGCATTACATTCTGTCTTGTGTCATCCTTTATGCTCCATGATGTTAACTCTTCACACCCCTCCTCTTCCCCCATTCCTTTTACTACTTCAAATCCTTCCTTACTACCTCTTCTCCTACCTCCCTCTTCTTCCTTTCCCCTTTTTTCATCCTTTCCTGTGTTCAATATGGGCACGTCTGTTTGCCTGTCTTGCCTGCGACTTAGGGAGGTCCCTAAGCCGACATGCATAAGGTGTAACTTCGTCCATGAAGGGTGCGAGCTTTATTCTGTGCAGAGAGCGTGCAGTTGTTGAACATGTGGGGTGTGGCGTTAGAGAGCGTGATGGTGATGTGGGTGGCGTGTGTTGGTTGGTGAGCGTCGGTGGCGTGTGTTCGTTAGTTTGTGTTTCTCCCATTCTTTTCACTTCCTCCTTACTTCTCTCCAGCTCCTCCCATCTTCTACTCACCCATGGCGAATCTATGTTTGTTCTAGTGAGGTATAGCTTATCTAAGCTTTCCCTTTCACTCTTCCTTCCATCCTCACTACAAAAATCATTCATAAATTGCGCCCCCCACTCTGCCTTTTTTCCTTTTATTGTTACAGTTTTTAAGTCTATTATGTCTCCCTCTTCCTTTCCGTTGTTACCAACTGTTCCCCTTAGTGCTGACGTTGTTGCTACCTCTCTATTTTTATATACTTCTCCCCATCTTTCACTCTCCCTCTTACTCTCTTCTCTCTCCCCTTCACTCCTCTCCTCCATCTCCCTACTATTTTCCTCTCTTTTCCTTTTTAATTCCTCCATTACTTCGTTGCTCATCTCTTCCAATATCCTTTCATCCTCTCTCCTCCTTTCCCATTTCACCCTTTCTCTTTCTACTATACTCTCTATTACCTTCCCCTCTTCATATTTTTTAGCTGTCTCTGATATTATCCTCCTCCTCCATATTTCCATTTCTTTTTCATTTTCTTCTTCTTCCTTCTTCTTCTCCCTCATCACTACTCTTGATACCCTTTCTGCTGCTGCTTTTACCCTTACAGCTTCCCTCTTTCTCTCCTCACTTTGCTCCCTTAATTTTTCCAATTCGTCCTTACCTTCTTTCCTTTTCCTCACTCTCTCTCCTTCCTCCCCCTCAAGTTGTTTTATCAGTTCATTCTGCTCATCCCTTAGTTTAGCTAATCTTTCCTCCAAAATCTCTTCCTTCTGCCGTAGCAGCTCCTCTCCCCTCATTTCACTCTCTCTTTCACTATCCTCGTTTGTTCTCTTTACCGCCTCCCTTTCCTCTCCAGTTAGTGATCCTCGTAATTTCAACAATATCTGTGCAGCTACCCACTCATCGTTTCCTATCTCTACAGTCTGCTCTTCTCTCCTCCCGTCCCCCATTGGTATCTTTCCATGAGCCACATATGGTGGAGGGCTGTATGCCGGGTTTGAGTATCCTTCAGCCGCCCTTAACTGTCCTTTTATTTCTCCTAATTCTCTTAAAGGGTACAACCCTCCTCCCTCTGTTTTCACTCCCGGTGTTAAGGGTATCTCATTGTTCGGTTCCTGTTTTATGTCAGCTAATTTATCAACCTTTCCTCCACCCAGTTTTTCATTCCCCATATTCTTTGTTCCTTCACTCTCCTTTTCCCCATCCGTTCCTTCTTTCTTAATCTCCTTTTCTTCCGGTGTTTCCCCCATAGTGAACATTCCATTTGGTCCTGGTCTAGACCCCTGGAACATCCTCCATAAGTTAAACACCTCCACATGGTTTGCCAACTTCTTCCCCTTGTATGTATTGTGCAGATGGTTTAATAGTGAATGTTGGGCATATGGGTCAAAGCTACCATTAGGCGGCCATGGTGTCAACATTTTGTTGTCCGTCCCCTGGGTCCACTCTATGCTGTACTTAATTAACTTCTCCCTATGTGGTGGCAGTGTGGTGCATATATGTTGTAGTGGGGTAGTGAGGGTATTCCCCCACCCTCCCAACCCTCTCCCGTATGACATACTAGCGCACCCTTTCTTACCCTTCCCCTTGCTACCAGTTTGCAACATACAACCTTTTATTGCTTACCTTGCCCCGCAAGTGTGGGGACTTACGACAATCCTTTGACAAATTATGCAATGATAATAATCACAAAAAAAAAATTATAAAACAAATATATTTATGATGTTATATTATATTCCTTCCCCTACGGCCCCCTGCGGCCGAAGCGCACGCAGCCCCCTGCAGCTGCGTACCCCTTACGACGATCTTACACAGTCGTCCTTTTTCCCCGTTCTCCTCCCACCTTTACACTTGCCGTGGCCGGCGTTCTCCGTGCGCAGCCACGCCCCCTTCCCCTTCTCCTCTTTGATCCACTCGTTTATCGTTTATCTCCGTGTCCGCTCCTTTATCATGTTTCTCTTCCCCACCAATGTCAAACCCAAAGCTTCTTGTGTTCACGATATCTTACTAAATCCCTACTGGTGACGTCACCTATTTCTTCGAACTACTGGTATATTCGTGTTATGTTCTTTAAATTCAAAATACACTTGCAATCTACCCCGCTAACCCTACAGCTGTCTTCCTGTCTCTCCTGGAACAAGGTAATCTCATCAATACTATAACCGGACTGCGCACGCTGCGTCGCCTCGCGTGTGATACGCCCCTCAACAGGAGGGCTTAACCAGCCAATTATCTTCCGTTTTGGGCAACTACGTAACTAGCCACCGCCCACAGGGAAACGTCATCTACCTATCGAGTTTCTTGCTCGAACAATAGGGAACCTCATCTACCTATCGAGTTTCTTGCTCGAACAATAGGGAACCTCATCTACTCATTGAATGATAAATGTCAAATCGTAGGAAACCACACACACCCACCCTCACACGTAGTCGCGATTTAGGCCAATCAGTGTCTTTCGAGCGGCTGCACGTGATGTTTTCGTGCCCCGCCCCCCTCTTTCGCGTAACGTTAGCTTTTTGTTGCGAGCGTCTGCACGTGTTGTTCTCGTGCCCTGCCCCCCTCTTTCGCGTAACGTTAGCCGCCTTCTCTCGCACTCAATTCACTACCATTCATTCCATTATCATCACTCAATTAAACCTTCACCCCACCTTTTTACAATACCTCCCTCCTCCCTTATTTACTTCCGCCCCCTCCCTCACAATTTCGCATTGCTTGTTGTGCGTGTCATGCTCACCAAGTTCCCTCGATGCAGGGCCGCTCGACTGCGTGCACCCCTCCAAGCGGCTCGCCACCTCCCCTCGTCTGGACCACGTCTGGACACTCGCCGACCGCGGGCGGGATACTTCTCAACCGGCTCCCGAGGGCCAATATCCGGATTGCGCTGTCCGGTCCTCTCGCAGCTCCGCGATGGTCCTGTAGTCCTCAGAAGGGGGCAACGGCAGAGGGGGCCGCGCCGCCGGGCCTCCCCGCAACGGGAGTGCCTGGAAAAATAAAAAATAAAAGTCGATCTTAAACAGATCTCAGCAGTGCCTCCAACTTGTCGGGGGGGGATTCTGCCGGGGTCGGCCGGGCCGTCCGCAGACCTCCGGGCAGGGAGGCCCCAACTCCTCCCGTGTATATCTCGGATCGAGACAGAGTATGAGGCACACACAAGGAGCAAGGCAACTTCTGCCGTTTATTATGCAAACGGCAGGGATGGGTCAAGGAGCGTACGCGTTCGTCCTGACACACACACAATAGTGGGGCTCGCAGGCCCTTTTTACTACATTATGACGCGCTACTTGCGTCATTCCAAAAAGTTACCAAAAGAACCTATCGCCACTCTTGATTGGTTGCTCGAGTGGTGGGGTTAGTATAGTACGCATATAGAGAATGATATTAGTGGTTAAGATGTAGTCAGGTGGTATATCTGGGTTGTCCCTACAATTAGATACATAAGAATTGTTACATGAAGACCCCTGAGGATTGGCTAACGTTACTGACGTCTGAGATAAGAACCTCATGTTCTGATTGGTGCATCCGTGAGCTCCCCAGCCTGGGACCACCGTTGTTCCCAGCACATGGTGCACCTGTGGTTGCAACAGTGTTTCAATATGGGTACGTGCAGGCAATGTGAGGATTTATTCATAGGTGGGAGACTGACCGTTCCCACTGTAGCAGGTGTCCATTGAGCCTTTCAAGTGTGTCGGCCTGCGTCTCGTAGCGAGGTACCCAGACGCCTTTTCTCTCCTGGGTTTTGGCATCTCGTCAGGTTCGGCTTGGTCACGTGGGGAGGGACCGTGTTTGAGGCATAATTCTGCACAATTAATATTGTTTTTCCACTGTATGTCTGGTTTAATTTGCAGATATGATTTTAACATTGGTACGTGGAGTGCGAGGTTGCAACATCGTGCCTTTGAAGATTTGTTTCTTGACTGTGGGTTTGCAACATTACGACCTTGGCTGGTTGCTCCACTGGGTTCTTTCTGCAGGCTCAGCAACCTGACTTTTGCTTTGTTAATGTCCACGGGAACTCTTGCTTGAGGCCTACTTGGGCCTGGTGCACGAGTAATCCATTTAGTGCATGGATGCTTTAGGTTATAGTGGCATACAGTTTCATGGCCAGTATCGTGTTTCCATTATATCTCTCATGATGGTAACGGGTTTCAAGAGAAGCGTGAGCAAGCGTTATAAATGAGCTCATGGTGCGTCTTGCGTTTCTGCATTCTGAAAGCCTATGTAAAAATAATAAAGATGCACGTCCGTGAATAAGCCTGTCGCCTACGTCAGAGCACTGAGTATGTTCTTCGTGTAGATTGGTGTGGAAATGTTCAGCGTGTATAATAGTTCAGCGGTGCTTCCCGTTATCTAGGTCGTCATGGCATCTCTAATGATGTGTAGATTTCAGTCTAGTTGGTCCGTGCCGCAGGTGTCGGCATGGCCAGTGCGGGCTGTTGGGCAGGCAGATGGACACATCCGTATGTTTCTGTACCAGGGTATTTGGTCATCTGGTAAATGGGCAAACTCTTCTCGTGGCGGGTGTCTGGGCCGCGACCCTCTAGGCCAAGCGCGAGAGGTGAAGGACGGGAGTCTGGTTTTCCATTCTCCCACTTCACCTTTTTTCGCCCTCCAATGATTTCTACATTTTTGCATGCTTAAGATGCATTTTAAGTCCTTTTTTTGAGCTGCCACCACTTTCTGAACTTTCAGGGGTGTAGTATGCATTTTTTATGCCAAAAATATTTTTGGGAATTTCAGTGGTCTAGGATGCGGGTGAATGCCCCTTTCACTCTGCAAATGTTTTTGGGGCATTCAGAGCTATCTGACACAGATTTTGGCCCACCAACATTTTCTGGACTTTAGGGGGTCTAGGATGCCTGTAGACCCCTTTTTTGGGCCTCCAAACTTTTCAACATTTTTGCAGGCCTGAAATGCATTTTAAGGCCTTTTTCGGGCTGCTAACATATTCTGAGCTTCAGGGGTATAGGTTGCATTTTTCGTGCCAAAAATATTTTGGGGAATTTCAGTGATCTAGGATGCGGCTTAATGCCCCTTTCAGGCTGCACATGTTTTTGGGGCATTCAGAGCTCTCTGACACAGATTTTGGCCCACCAACATTTTTTGGACTTTAGGGGGTCTAGGATGCCTGTAGACCCCTTTTTTGGGCCTCCAAACTTTTCAACAATTTTGCAGGCCTGAAATGCATTTTAAGGCCTTTTTCGGGCTGCTAACATATTCTGAGCTTCAGGGGTATAGGTTGCATTTTTCGTGCCAAAAATATTTTGGGGAATTTCAGTGATCTAGGATGCGGCTTAATGCCCCTTTCAGGCTGCACATGTTTTTGGGACATTCAGAGCTCTCTGACACCAATTTTGGCCCACCAACATTTTCTGGACTTTAGGGGGTCTAGTATGCCTGTAAACCCCTTTTTTGGGCCTCCAAAGTTTTCTACATTTTTGCATGCCTACGATGCATTTTAAGGCATTTTTGGGCTGCTAACATTTTAAGAACTTTCAGGGGTGTAGTATGAATTTTTCTGGCCAAAAGTATTTTTGGAAATTTCAGTGGTCTAGGATGTGGGTTAATGCCCCTTTCAGGCTGCAAATGTTTTTGGGACATTCAGAGCTCTCTGACACAGATTTTGGTCCACCAACATTTTCTGGACTTTAGGGGGTCTAGGATGCCTGTAAACCCCTTTTTTGGGCATCCAAAGTTTTCAACATATTTGCAGGCCTAACATGCATTTTAAGGCCTTTTTTGGGCTGCTAACATATTCAGAGCTTTCAGGGGTGTAGGATGAATTTTTTATGCCAAAAATATTTTTGGGAATTTCAGTGGTCTAGGATGCGGGTGAATGCCCCTTTCACTCTGCAAATGTTTTTGGGGCATTCAGAGCTCTCTGACACAGATTTTGGCCCACCAACATTTTCTGGACTTTAGGGGGTCTAGGATGCCTGTAGACCCCTTTTTTGGGCCTCCAAACTTTTCAACATTTTTGCAGGCCTGAAATGCATTTTAAGGCCTTTTTCGGGCTGCTAACATATTCTGAGCTTCAGGGGTATAGGTTGCATTTTTCGTGCCAAAAATATTTTGGGGAATTTCAGTGATCTAGGATGCGGCTTAATGCCCCTTTCAGGCTGCACATGTTTTTGGGACATTCAGAGCTCTCTGACACAGATTTTGGCCCACCAACATTTTCTGGACTTTAGGGGGTCTAGGATGCCTGTAGACCCCTTTTTTGGGCCTCCAAACTTTTCAACATTTTTGCAGGCCTGAAATGCATTTTAAGGCCTTTTTCGGGCTGCTAACATATTCTGAGCTTCAGGGGTATAGGTTGCATTTTTCGTGCCAAAAATATTTTGGGGAATTTCAGTGATCTAGGATGCGGCTTAATGCCCCTTTCAGGCTGCACATGTTTTTGGGGCATTCAGAGCTCTCTGACACAGATTTTGGCCCACCAACATTTTTTGGACTTTAGGGGGTCTAGGATGCCTGTAGACCCCTTTTTTGGGCCTCCAAACTTTTCAACAATTTTGCAGGCCTGAAATGCATTTTAAGGCCTTTTTCGGGCTGCTAACATATTCTGAGCTTCAGGGGTATAGGTTGCATTTTTCGTGCCAAAAATATTTTGGGGAATTTCAGTGATCTAGGATGCGGCTTAATGCCCCTTTCAGGCTGCACATGTTTTTGGGACATTCAGAGCTCTCTGACACCAATTTTGGCCCACCAACATTTTCTGGACTTTAGGGGGTCTAGTATGCCTGTAAACCCCTTTTTTGGGCCTCCAAAGTTTTCTACATTTTTGCATGCCTACGATGCATTTTAAGGCATTTTTGGGCTGCTAACATTTTAAGAACTTTCAGGGGTGTAGTATGAATTTTTCTGGCCAAAAGTATTTTTGGAAATTTCAGTGGTCTAGGATGTGGGTTAATGCCCCTTTCAGGCTGCAAATGTTTTTGGGACATTCAGAGCTCTCTGACACAGATTTTGGTCCACCAACATTTTCTGGACTTTAGGGGGTCTAGGATGCCTGTAAACCCCTTTTTTGGGCATCCAAAGTTTTCAACATATTTGCAGGCCTAACATGCATTTTAAGGCCTTTTTTGGGCTGCTAACATATTCAGAGCTTTCAGGGGTGTAGGATGAATTTTTTATGCCAAAAATATTTTTGGGAATTTCAGTGGTCTAGGATGCGGGTGAATGCCCCTTTCACTCTGCAAATGTTTTTGGGGCATTCAGAGCTCTCTGACACAGATTTTGGCCCACCAACATTTTCTGGACTTTAGGGGGTCTAGGATGCCTGTAGACCCCTTTTTTGGGCCTCCAAACGTTTCAACATTTTTGCAGGCCTGAAATGCATTTTAAGGCCTTTTTCGGGCTGCTAACATATTCTGAGCTTCAGGGGTATAGGTTGCATTTTTCGTGCCAAAAATATTTTGGGGAATTTCAGTGATCTAGGATGCGGCTTAATGCCCCTTTCAGGCTGCACATGTTTTTGGGACATTCAGAGCTCTCTGACACCAATTTTGGCCCACCAACATTTTCTAGACTTTAGGGGGTCTAGGATGCTTGTAAACCCCTTTTTTGGGCCTCCAATGTTTTCAACATGTTTACAGGCCTAAGTTGCATAGTAAGTCCTTTTTTGAGCTTCCAACATTTTCTGAACTTTCAGGGTTGTAGGATGCATTTTTCATGCCAAAAATATTTTGGGGAATTTCAGTGGTCTAGGAACGCGGGTTAATGCCCCTTTCAGGCTGCAAATGTTTTTGGGACATTCAGAGCTCTCTGACACAGATTTTGGCCCACCAATATTTTCTGGACTTTAGGGGGTCTAGGATGCCTGTAAATCCCTTTTTTCGCCCTCCAAAATTTTCTATATTTTTGCATGCTTAAGATGCATTTTAAGTCCTTTTTTTGAGCTGCCACCATTTTCTGAACTTTCAGGGTTGTAGGATGCATTTTTTGTGGCAAAAATATTTTTGGGAATTTCAGTGATCTAGGATGCGGCTTAATGCCCCTTTCAGGCTGCACATGTTTTGGGACATTCAGAGCTCTCTGACATCGATTTTGGCCCACCAGCATTTTCTGGACTTTAGGGGGTCTAGGATGCCTGTAAACCCCTTTTTTCGCCCTCCAAAGATTTCTACATTTTTGCATGCTTAAGATGCATTTTAAGTCCTTTTTTTGAGCTGCCACCATTTTCTGAACTTTCAGGGGTATAGTATGCATTTTTTATGCCAAAAATATTTTTGGGAATTTCAGTGGTCTAGGATGCGGGTGAATGCCCCTTTCACTCTGCAAATGTTTTTGGGGCATTCAGAGCTCTCTGACACAGATTTTGGCCCACCAACATTTTCTGGACTTTAGGGGGTCTAGGATGCCTGTAGACCCCTTTTTTGGGCCTCCAAACTTTTCAACATTTTTGCAGGCCTGAAATGCATTTTAAGGCCTTTTTCGGGCTGCTAACATATTCTGAGCTTCAGGGGTATAGGTTGCATTTTTCGTGCCAAAAATATTTTAGGGAATTTCAGTGATCTAGGATGCGGCTTAATGCCCCTTTCAGGCTGCACATGTTTTTGGGACATTCAGAGCTCTCTGACACCAATTTTGGCCCACCAACATTTTCTGGACTTTAGGGGGTCTAGGATGCCTGTAAACCCCTTTTTTGGGCCTCCAAAGTTTTCTACATTTTTGCATGCCTACGATGCATTTTAAGGCATTTTTGGGCTGCTAACATTTTAAGAACTTTCAGGGGTATAGTATGATTTTTTCTGGCCAAATGTGTTTTTGGAAATTTCAGTGGTCTAGGATGTGGGTTAATGCCCCTTTCAGGCTGCACATGTTTTTGGGACATTCAGAGCTCTCTGACACTGATTTTGGCCCACCAACATTTTCTGGACTTTAGGGGGTCTAGGATGCCTGTAAACCCCTTTTTTCGCCCTCCAAAGTTTTCTATATTTTTGCATGCTTAAGATGCATTTTAAGTCCTTTTTTTGAGCTGCCACCATTTTCTGAACTTTCAGAGTTGTAGGATGCATTTTTCATGCCAAAAATATTTTGGGGAATTTCAGTGATCTAGGATGCGGCTTAATGCCCCTTTCTGGCTGCACATGTTTTTGGGACATTCAGAGCTCTCTGACACCGATTTTGGCCCACCAACATTTTCTGGACTTTAGGGGGTCTAGGATGCCTGTAAACCCCTTTTTTCGACCTCCAAAGTTTTCTATATTTTTGCATGCTTAAGATGCATTTTAAGTCCTTTTTTTGAGCTGCCACCATTTTCTGAACTTTCAGAGTTGTAGGATGCATTTTTCATGCCAAAAATATTTTGGGGAATTTCAGTGATCTAGGATGCGGCTTAATGCCCCTTTCTGGCTGCACATGTTTTTGGGACATTCAGAGCTCTCTGACACCGATTTTGGCCCACCAACATTTTCTGGACTTTAGGGGGTCTAGGATGCCTGTAAACCCCTTTTTTCGACCTCCAAAGTTTTCTATATTTTTGCATGCTTAAGATGCATTTTAAGTCCTTTTTTTGAGCTGCCACCATTTTCTGAACTTTCAGAGTTGTAGGATGCATTTTTTGTGGCAAAAATATTTTTGGGAATTTCAGTGATCTAGGATGCGGCTTAATGCCCCTTTCAGGCTGCACATGTTTTTGGGACATTCAGAGCTCTCTGACACCGATTTTGGCCCACCAACATTTTCTGGACTTTAGGGGGTCTAGGATGCCTGTAAACCCCTTTTTTCGCCCTCTAAAGATTTCTACATATTTGCATGCTTAAGATGCATTTTAAGTCCTTTTTTTGAGCTGCCACCATTTTCTGAACTTTCAGGGGTGTAGTATGCATTTTTTGTGCCAAAAATATTTTTGGGAATTTCAGTGGTCTAGGATGCGGGTTGATGACCCTTTCACTCTGCAAATGTTTTTGGGGCATTCAGAGCTCTCTGACACAAATTTTGGCCCACCAACATTTTCTAGACTTTAGGGGGTCTAGGATGCCTGTAAACCCCTTTTGTGGGCCTCTAATGTTTTCAACATGTTTGCAGGCCTAAGTTGCATAGTAAGTCCTTTTTTGAGCTTCCAACATTTTCTGAACTTTCAGGGTTGTAGGATGCATTTTTCATGCCAAAAATATTTTGGGGAATTTCAGTGGTCTAGGATGCGGGTTGATGACCCTTTCACTCTGCAAATGTTTTTGGGGCATTCAGAGCTCTCTGACACAAATTTTGGCCCACCAACATTTTCTGGACTTTAGGGGGTCTAGGATGCCTGTAAACCCCTTTTTTGGGCCTCCAAAGTTTTCTACATTTTTGCATGCCTACGATGCATTTTAAGGCATTTTTGGGCTGCTAACATTTTAAGAACTTTCAGGGGCGTAGTATGAATTTTTCTGGCCAAAAGTATTTTTGGAAATTTCAGTGGTCTAGGATGTGGGTTAATGCCCCTTTCAGGCTGCAAATGTTTTTGGGACATTCAGAGCTCTCTGAAACAGATTTTGGCCCACCAACATATTCTGGACTTTAGGGGGTCCAGGATGCCTGTAAACCCCTTTTTTGGGCATCCAAAGTTTTCAACATATTTGCAGGCCTAACATGCATTTTAAGGCCTTTTTTGGGCTGCTAACATATTCAGAGCTTTCAGGGGTGTAGGATGAATTTTTCGTGCCAAAAATATTTTGGGGAATTTCAGTAGTCTAGGATGCGGGTTAATGCCCCTTTCAGGCTGCAAATGTTTTTGGGACATTCAGGACTCTCTGACACCATTTTTGGGCCACAACCATTTTCTGGACTTTAGGGGGTCTAGGATGCCTCTAAACCCCTTTTTTCCACCTCCAAAGTTTTCTACATTTTTGCAGGCCTAAGATGCATTTTAAGGCATTTTTGGGCTGCCAACATTTTCAGAACTTTCAGGGGTGTAGTATGCATTTTTTATGCCAAAAATATTTTTGGGAATTTCAGTGGTCTAGGATGCGGGTGAATGCCCCTTTCACTCTGCAAATGTTTTTGGGGCATTCAGAGCTCTCTGAAACAGATTTTGGCCCACCAACATTTTCTGGACTTTAGGGGGTCTAGGATGCCTGTAGACCCCTTTTTTGGACCTCCAAACTTTTCAACATTTTTGCAGGCCTGAAATGCATTTTAAGGTCTTTTTCGGGCTGCTAACATATTCTGAGCTTCAGGGGTATAGGTTGCATTTTTCGTGCCAAAAATATTTTGGGGAATTTCAGTGATCTAGGATGCGGCTTGATGCCCCTTTCAGGCTGCACATGTTTTTGGGACATTCAGAGCTCTCTGACACAGATTTTGGCCCACCAACATTTTCTGGACTTTAGGGGGTCTAGGATGCCTGTAAACCCCTTTTTTGGGCCTCCAAAGTTTTCTACATTTTTGCATGCCTACGATGCATTTTAAGGCATTTTTGGGCTGCTAACATTTTAAGAACTTTCAGGGGTGTAGTATGAATTTTTCTGGCCAAAAGTATTTTTGGAAATTTCAGTGGTCTAGGATGTGGGTTAATGCCCCTTTCAGGCTGCAAATGTTTTTGGGACATTCAGAGCTCACTGACACAGATTTTGGCCCACCAACATTTTCTGGACTTTAGGGGGTCTAGGATGCCTGTAAACCCCTTTTTTGGGCATCCAAAGTTTTCAACATATTTGCAGGCCTAACATGCATTTTAAGGCCTTTTTTGGGCTGCTAACATATTCAGAGCTTTCAGGGGTGTAGGATGAATTTTTCCTGCCAAAAATATTTTGGGGAATTTCAGTGGTCTAGGATGCGGGTTAATGCCCCTTTCAGGCTGCAAATGTTTTTGGGACATTCAGGACTCTCTGACACCATTTTTGGGCCACAACCATTTTCTGGACTTTAGGGGGTCTAGGATGCCTGTAAACCCTTTTTTTCCACCTCCAAAGTTTTCAACATATTTGCAGGCCTAACATGCATTTTAAGGCCTTTTTTGGGCTGCTAACATATTCAGAGCTTTCAGGGGTGTAGGATGAATTTTTTATGCCAAAAATATTTTTGGGAATTTCAGTGGTCTAGGATGCGGGTGAATGCCCCTTTCACTCTGCAAATGTTTTTGGGGCATTCAGAGCTCTCTGACACAGATTTTGGCCCACCAACATTTTCTGGACTTTAGGGGGTCTAGGATGCCTGTAGACCCCTTTTTTGGGCCTCCAAACTTTTCAACATTTTTGCAGGCCTGAAATGCATTTTAAGGCCTTTTTCGGGCTGCTAACATATTCTGAGCTTCAGGGGTATAGGTTGCATTTTTCGTGCCAAAAATATTTTGGGGAATTTCAGTGATCTAGGATGCGGCTTAATGCCCCTTTCAGGCTGCACATGTTTTTGGGCCATTCAGAGCTCTCTGACACCAATTTTGGCCCACCAACATTTTCTGGACTTTAGGGGGTCTAGGATGCCTGTAAACCCCTTTTTTGGGCCTCCAAAGTTTTCTACATTTTTGCATGCCTACGATGCATTTTAAGGCATTTTTGGGCTGCTAACATTTTAAGAACTTTCAGGGGTGTAGTATGAATTTTTCTGGCCAAAAGTATTTTTGGAAATTTCAGTGGTCTAGGATGTGGGTTAATGCCCCTTTCAGGCTGCACATGTTTTTGGGACATTCAGAGCTCTCTGACACCGATTTTGGCCCACCAACATTTTCTGGACTTTAGGGGGTCTAGGATGCCTGTAAACCCCTTTTTTGGGCATCCAAAGTTTTCAACATATTTGCAGGCCTAACATGCATTTTAAGGCCTTTTTTGGGCTGCTAACATATTCAGAGCTTTCAGGGGTGTAGGATGAATTTTTCGTGCCAAAAATATTTTGGGGAATTTCAGTGGTCTAGGATGCGGCTTAATGCCCCTTTCAGGCTGCACATGTTTTTGGGACATTCAGAGCTCTCTGACACCAATTTTGGCCCACCAACATTTTCTGGACTTTAGGGGGTCTAGGATGCCTGTAAACCCCTTTTTTGGGCCTCCAAAGTTTTCTACATTTTTGCATGCCTACGATGCATTTTAAGGCATTTTTGGGCTGCTAACATTTTAAGAACTTTCAGGGGTGTAGTATGAATTTTTCTGGCCAAAAGTATTTTTGGAAATTTCAGTGGTCTAGGATGCGGCTTAATGCCCCTTTCAGGCTGCACATGTTTTTGGGACATTCAGAGCTCTCTGACACCGATTTTGGCCCACCAACATTTTCTGGACTTTAGGGGGTCTAGGATGCCTGTAAACCCCTTTTTTCGCCCTCCAAAGATTTCTACATTTTTGCATGCTTAAGATGCATTTTAAGTCCTTTTTTTGAGCTGCCACCATTTTCTGAACTTTCAGGGGTGTAGTATGCATTTTTTGTGCCAAAAATATTTTTGGGAATTTCAGTGGTCTAGGATGCGGGTTGATGACCCTTTCACTCTGCAAATGTTTTTGGGGCATTCAGAGCTCTCTGACACAAATTTTGGCCCACCAACATTTTCTAGACTTTAGGGGGTCTAGGATGCTTGTAAACCCCTTTTTTGGGCCTCCAATGTTTTCAACATGTTTGCAGGCCTAAGTTGCATAGTAAGTCCTTTTTTGAGCTTCCAACATTTTCTGAACTTTCAGGGTTGTAGGATGCATTTTTCATGCCAAAAATATTTTGGGGAATTTCAGTGGTCTAGGAACGCGGGTTAATGCCCCTTTCAGGCTGCAAATGTTTTTGGGACATTCAGAGCTCTCTGACACAGATTTTGGCCCACCAATATTTTCTGGACTTTAGGGGGTCTAGGATGCCTGTAAATCCCTTTTTTCACCCTCCAAAGTTTTCTATATTTTTGCATGCTTAAGATGCATTTTAAGTCCTTTTTTTGAGCTGCCACCATTTTCTGAACTTTCAGGGTTGTAGGATGCATTTTTTGTGGCAAAAATATTTTTGGGAATTTCAGTGATCTAGGATGCGGCTTAATGCCCCTTTCAGGCTGCACATGTTTTTGGGACATTCAGAGCTCTCTGACATTGATTTTGGCCCACCAACATTTTCTGGACTTTAGGGGGTCTAGGATGCCTGTAAACCCCTTTTTTCGCCCTCCAATGATTTCTACATTTTTGCATGCTTAAGATGCATTTTAAGTCCTTTTTTTGAGCTGCCACCACTTTCTGAACTTTCAGGGGTGTAGTATGCATTTTTTATGCCAAAAATATTTTTGGGAATTTCAGTGGTCTAGGATGCGGGTGAATGCCCCTTTCACTCTGCAAATGTTTTTGGGGCATTCAGAGCTCTCTGACACAGATTTTGGCCCACCAACATTTTTTGGACTTTAGTGGGTCTAGGATGCCTGTAGACCCCTTTTTTGGGCCTCCAAACTTTTCAACATTTTTGCAGGCCTGAAATGCATTTTAAGGCCTTTTTCGGGCTGCTAACATATTCTGAGCTTCAGGGGTATAGGTTGCATTTTTCGTGCCAAAAATATTTTAGGGAATTTCAGTGATCTAGGATGCGGCTTAATGCCCCTTTCAGGCTGCACATGTTTTTGGGACATTCAGAGCTCTCTGACACCAATTTTGGCCCACCAACATTTTCTGGACTTTAGGGGGTCTAGGATGCCTGTAAACCCCTTTTTTGGGCCTCCAAAGTTTTCTACATTTTTGCATGCCTACGATGCATTTTAAGGCATTTTTGGGCTGCTAACATTTTAAGAACTTTCAGGGGTATAGTATGATTTTTTCTGGCCAAATGTGTTTTTGGAAATTTCAGTGGTCTAGGATGTGGGTTAATGCCCCTTTCAGGCTGCACATGTTTTTGGGACATTCAGAGCTCTCTGACACCGATTTTGGCCCACCAACATTTTCTGGACTTTAGGGGGTCTAGGATGCCTGTAAACCCCTTTTTTCGCCCTCCAAAGTTTTCTATATTTTTGCATGCTTAAGATGCATTTTAAGTCCTTTTTTTGAGCTGCCACCATTTTCTGAACTTTCAGAGTTGTAGGATGCATTTTTCATGCCAAAAATATTTTGGGGAATTTCAGTGATCTAGGATGCGGCTTAATGCCCCTTTCTGGCTGCACATGTTTTTGGGACATTCAGAGCTCTCTGACACCGATTTTGGCCCACCAACATTTTCTGGACTTTAGGGGGTCTAGGATGCCTGTAAACCCCTTTTTTCGCCCTCCAAAGTTTTCTATATTTTTGCATGCTTAAGATGCATTTTAAGTCCTTTTTTTGAGCTGCCACCATTTTCTGAACTTTCAGAGTTGTAGGATGCATTTTTCATGCCAAAAATATTTTGGGGAATTTCAGTGATCTAGGATGCGGCTTAATGCCCCTTTCTGGCTGCACATGTTTTTGGGACATTCAGAGCTCTCTGACACCGATTTTGGCCCACCAACATTTTCTGGACTTTAGGGGGTCTAGGATGCCTGTAAACCCCTTTTTTCGCCCTCCAAAGTTTTCTATATTTTTGCATGCTTAAGATGCATTTTAAGTCCTTTTTTTGAGCTGCCACCATTTTCTGAACTTTCAGAGTTGTAGGATGCATTTTTTGTGGCAAAAATATTTTTGGGAATTTCAGTGATCTAGGATGCGGCTTAATGCCCCTTTCAGGCTGCACATGTTTTTGGGACATTCAGAGCTCTCTGACACCGATTTTGGCCCACCAACATTTTCTGGACTTTAGGGGGTCTAGGATGCCTGTAAACCCCTTTTTTCGCCCTCTAAAGATTTCTACATATTTGCATGCTTAAGATGCATTTTAAGTCCTTTTTTTGAGCTGCCACCATTTTCTGAACTTTCAGGGGTGTAGTATGCATTTTTTGTGCCAAAAATATTTTTGGGAATTTCAGTGGTCTAGGATGCGGGTTGATGACCCTTTCACTCTGCAAATGTTTTTGGGGCATTCAGAGCTCTCTGACACAAATTTTGGCCCACCAACATTTTCTAGACTTTAGGGGGTCTAGGATGCCTGTAAACCCCTTTTGTGGGCCTCTAATGTTTTCAACATGTTTGCAGGCCTAAGTTGCATAGTAAGTCCTTTTTTGAGCTTCCAACATTTTCTGAACTTTCAGGGTTGTAGGATGCATTTTTCATGCCAAAAATATTTTGGGGAATTTCAGTGGTCTAGGATGCGGGTTGATGACCCTTTCACTCTGCAAATGTTTTTGGGGCATTCAGAGCTCTCTGACACAAATTTTGGCCCACCAACATTTTCTGGACTTTAGGGGGTCTAGGATGCCTGTAAACCCCTTTTTTGGGCCTCCAAAGTTTTCTACATTTTTGCATGCCTACGATGCATTTTAAGGCATTTTTGGGCTGCTAACATTTTAAGAACTTTCAGGGGCGTAGTATGAATTTTTCTGGCCAAAAGTATTTTTGGAAATTTCAGTGGTCTAGGATGTGGGTTAATGCCCCTTTCGGGCTGCAAATGTTTTTGGGACATTCAGAGCTCTCTGAAACAGATTTTGGCCCACCAACATATTCTGGACTTTAGGGGGTCCAGGATGCCTGTAAACCCCTTTTTTGGGCATCCAAAGTTTTCAACATATTTGCAGGCCTAACATGCATTTTAAGGCCTTTTTTGGGCTGCTAACATATTCAGAGCTTTCAGGGGTGTAGGATGAATTTTTCGTGCCAAAAATATTTTGGGGAATTTCAGTAGTCTAGGATGCGGGTTAATGCCCCTTTCAGGCTGCAAATGTTTTTGGGACATTCAGGACTCTCTGACACCATTTTTGGGCCACAACCATTTTCTGGACTTTAGGGGGTCTAGGATGCCTCTAAACCCCTTTTTTCCACCTCCAAAGTTTTCTACATTTTTGCAGGCCTAAGATGCATTTTAAGGCATTTTTGGGCTGCCAACATTTTCAGAACTTTCAGGGGTGTAGTATGCATTTTTTATGCCAAAAATATTTTTGGGAATTTCAGTGGTCTAGGATGCGGGTGAATGCCCCTTTCACTCTGCAAATGTTTTTGGGGCATTCAGAGCTCTCTGACACAGATTTTGGCCCACCAACATTTTCTGGACTTTAGGGGGTCTAGGATGCCTGTAGACCCCTTTTTTGGGCCTCCAAACTTTTCAACATTTTTGCAGGCCTGAAATGCATTTTAAGGCCTTTTTCGGGCTGCTAACATATTCTGAGCTTCAGGGGTATAGGTTGCATTTTTCGTGCCAAAAATATTTTGGGGAATTTCAGTGATCTAGGATGCGGCTTAATGCCCCTTTCAGGCTGCACATGTTTTTGGGCCATTCAGAGCTCTCTGACACCAATTTTGGCCCACCAACATTTTCTGGACTTTAGGGGGTCTAGGATGCCTGTAAACCCCTTTTTTGGGCCTCCAAAGTTTTCTACATTTTTGCATGCCTACGATGCATTTTAAGGCATTTTTGGGCTGCTAACATTTTAAGAACTTTCAGGGGTGTAGTATGAATTTTTCTGGCCAAAAGTATTTTTGGAAATTTCAGTGGTCTAGGATGTGGGTTAATGCCCCTTTCAGGCTGCACATGTTTTTGGGACATTCAGAGCTCTCTGACACCGATTTTGGCCCACCAACATTTTCTGGACTTTAGGGGGTCTAGGATGCCTGTAAACCCCTTTTTTGGGCATCCAAAGTTTTCAACATATTTGCAGGCCTAACATGCATTTTAAGGCCTTTTTTGGGCTGCTAACATATTCAGAGCTTTCAGGGGTGTAGGATGAATTTTTCGTGCCAAAAATATTTTGGGGAATTTCAGTGGTCTAGGATGCGGCTTAATGCCCCTTTCAGGCTGCACATGTTTTTGGGACATTCAGAGCTCTCTGACACCAATTTTGGCCCACCAACATTTTCTGGACTTTAGGGGGTCTAGGATGCCTGTAAACCCCTTTTTTGGGCCTCCAAAGTTTTCTACATTTTTGCATGCCTACGATGCATTTTAAGGCATTTTTGGGCTGCTAACATTTTAAGAACTTTCAGGGGTGTAGTATGAATTTTTCTGGCCAAAAGTATTTTTGGAAATTTCAGTGGTCTAGGATGCGGCTTAATGCCCCTTTCAGGCTGCACATGTTTTTGGGACATTCAGAGCTCTCTGACACCGATTTTGGCCCACCAACATTTTCTGGACTTTAGGGGGTCTAGGATGCCTGTAAACCCCTTTTTTCGCCCTCCAAAGATTTCTACATTTTTGCATGCTTAAGATGCATTTTAAGTCCTTTTTTTGAGCTGCCACCATTTTCTGAACTTTCAGGGGTGTAGTATGCATTTTTTGTGCCAAAAATATTTTTGGGAATTTCAGTGGTCTAGGATGCGGGTTGATGACCCTTTCACTCTGCAAATGTTTTTGGGGCATTCAGAGCTCTCTGACACAAATTTTGGCCCACCAACATTTTCTAGACTTTAGGGGGTCTAGGATGCTTGTAAACCCCTTTTTTGGGCCTCCAATGTTTTCAACATGTTTGCAGGCCTAAGTTGCATAGTAAGTCCTTTTTTGAGCTTCCAACATTTTCTGAACTTTCAGGGTTGTAGGATGCATTTTTCATGCCAAAAATATTTTGGGGAATTTCAGTGGTCTAGGAACGCGGGTTAATGCCCCTTTCAGGCTGCAAATGTTTTTGGGACATTCAGAGCTCTCTGACACAGATTTTGGCCCACCAATATTTTCTGGACTTTAGGGGGTCTAGGATGCCTGTAAATCCCTTTTTTCACCCTCCAAAGTTTTCTATATTTTTGCATGCTTAAGATGCATTTTAAGTCCTTTTTTTGAGCTGCCACCATTTTCTGAACTTTCAGGGTTGTAGGATGCATTTTTTGTGGCAAAAATATTTTTGGGAATTTCAGTGATCTAGGATGCGGCTTAATGCCCCTTTCAGGCTGCACATGTTTTTGGGACATTCAGAGCTCTCTGACATTGATTTTGGCCCACCAACATTTTCTGGACTTTAGGGGGTCTAGGATGCCTGTAAACCCCTTTTTTCGCCCTCCAATGATTTCTACATTTTTGCATGCTTAAGATGCATTTTAAGTCCTTTTTTTGAGCTGCCACCACTTTCTGAACTTTCAGGGGTGTAGTATGCATTTTTTATGCCAAATATATTTTTGGGAATTTCAGTGGTCTAGGATGCGGGTGAATGCCCCTTTCACTCTGCAAATGTTTTTGGGGCATTCAGAGCTCTCTGACACAGATTTTGGCCCACCAACATTTTTTGGACTTTAGGGGGTCTAGGATGCCTGTAGACCCCTTTTTTGGGCCTCCAAACTTTTCAACATTTTTGCAGGCCTGAAATGCATTTTAAGGCCTTTTTCGGGCTGCTAACATATTCTGAGCTTCAGGGGTATAGGTTGCATTTTTCGTGCCAAAAATATTTTAGGGAATTTCAGTGATCTAGGATGCGGCTTAATGCCCCTTTCAGGCTGCACATGTTTTTGGGACATTCAGAGCTCTCTGACACCAATTTTGGCCCACCAACATTTTCTGGACTTTAGGGGGTCTAGGATGCCTGTAAACCCCTTTTTTGGGCCTCCAAAGTTTTCTACATTTTTGCATGCCTACGATGCATTTTAAGGCATTTTTGGGCTGCTAACATTTTAAGAACTTTCAGGGGTATAGTATGATTTTTTCTGGCCAAATGTGTTTTTGGAAATTTCAGTGGTCTAGGATGTGGGTTAATGCCCCTTTCAGGCTGCACATGTTTTTGGGACATTCAGAGCTCTCTGACACCGATTTTGGCCCACCAACATTTTCTGGACTTTAGGGGGTCTAGGATGCCTGTAAACCCCTTTTTTCGCCCTCCAAAGTTTTCTATATTTTTGCATGCTTAAGATGCATTTTAAGTCCTTTTTTTGAGCTGCCACCATTTTCTGAACTTTCAGAGTTGTAGGATGCATTTTTTGTGGCAAAAATATTTTGGGGAATTTCAGTGATCTAGGATGCGGCTTAATGCCCCTTTCAGGCTGCACGTGTTTTTGGGACATTCAGAGCTCTCTGACACCGATTTTGGCCCACCAACATTTTCTGGACTTTAGGGGGTCTAGGATGCCTGTAAACCCCTTTTTTCGCCCTCTAAAGATTTCTACATATTTGCATGCTTAAGATGCATTTTAAGTCCTTTTTTTGAGCTGCCACCATTTTCTGAACTTTCAGGGGTGTAGTATGCATTTTTTGTGCCAAAAATATTTTTGGGAATTTCAGTGGTCTAGGATGCGGGTGAATGCCCCTTTCACTCTGCAAATGTTTTTGGGGCATTCAGAGCTCTCTGACACAGATTTTGGCCCACCAACATTTTCTGGACTTTAGGGGGTCTAGGATGCCTGTAGACCCCTTTTTTGGACCTCCAAACTTTTCAACATTTTTGCAGGCCTGAAATGCATTTTAAGGCCTTTTTCGGGCTGCTAACATATTCTGAGCTTCAGGGGTATAGGTTGCATTTTTCGTGCCAAAAATATTTTGGGGAATTTCAGTGATCTAGGATGCGGCTTGATGCCCCTTTCAGGCTGCACATGTTTTTGGGACATTCAGAGCTCTCTGACACAGATTTTGGCCCACCAACATTTTCTGGACTTTAGGGGGTCTAGGATGCCTGTAAACCCCTTTTTTTGGCCTCCAAAGTTTTCTACATTTTTGCATGCCTACGATGCATTTTAAGGCATTTTTGGGCTGCTAACATTTTAAGAATTTTCAGGGGTGTAGTATGAATTTTTCTGGCCAAAAGTATTTTTGGAAATTTCAGTGGTCTAGGATGTGGGTTAATGCCCCTTTCAGGCTGCAAATGTTTTTGGGACATTCAGAGCTCACTGACACAGATTTTGGCCCACCAACATTTTCTGGACTTTAGGGGGTCTAGGATGCCTGTAAACCCCTTTTTTGGGCATCCAAAGTTTTCAACATATTTGCAGGCCTAACATGCATTTTAAGGCCTTTTTTGGGCTGCTAACATATTCAGAGCTTTCAGGGGTGTAGGATGAATTTTTCGTGCCAAAAATATTTTGGGGAATTTCAGTGGTCTAGGATGCGGGTTAATGCCCCTTTCAGGCTGCAAATGTTTTTGGGACATTCAGGACTCTCTGACACCATTTTTGGGCCACAACCATTTTCTGGACTTTAGGGGGTCTAGGATGCCTGTAAACCCTTTTTTTCCACCTCCAAAGTTTTCAACATATTTGCAGGCCTAACATGCATTTTAAGGCCTTTTTTGGGCTGCTAACATATTCAGAGCTTTCAGGGGTGTAGGATGAATTTTTTATGCCAAAAATATTTTCGGGAATTTCAGTGGTCTAGGATGCGGGTGAATGCCCCTTTCACTCTGCAAATGTTTTTGGGGCATTCAGAGCTCTCTGACACAGATTTTGGCCCACCAACATTTTCTGGACTTTAGGGGGTCTAGGATGCCTGTAGACCCCTTTTTTGGGCCTCCAAACTTTTCAACATTTTTGCAGGCCTGAAATGCATTTTAAGGCCTTTTTCGGGCTGCTAACATATCTTCAGGGGTATAGGTTGCATTTTTCGTGCCAAAAATATTTTGGGGAATTTCAGTGATCTAGGATGCGGCTTAATGCCCCTTTCAGGCTGCACATGTTTTTGGGCCATTCAGAGCTCTCTGACACCAATTTTGGCCCACCAACATTTTCTGGACTTTAGGGGGTCTAGGATGCCTGTAAACCCCTTTTTTGGGCCTCCAAAGTTTTCTACATTTTTGCATGCCTACGATGCATTTTAAGGCATTTTTGGGCTGCTAACATTTTAAGAACTTTCAGGGGTGTAGTATGAATTTTTCTGGCCAAAAGTATTTTTGGAAATTTCAGTGGTCTAGGATGTGGGTTAATGCCCCTTTCAGGCTGCACATGTTTTTGGGACATTCAGAGCTCTCTGACACCGATTTTGGCCCACCAACATTTTCTGGACTTTAGGGGGTCTAGGATGCCTGTAAACCCCTTTTTTGGGCATCCAAAGTTTTCAACATATTTGCAGGCCTAACATGCATTTTAAGGCCTTTTTTGGGCTGCTAACATATTCAGAGCTTTCAGGGGTGTAGGATGAATTTTTCGTGCCAAAAATATTTTGGGGAATTTCAGTGGTCTAGGATGCGGCTTAATGCCCCTTTCAGGCTGCACATGTTTTTGGGACATTCAGAGCTCTCTGACACCAATTTTGGCCCACCAACATTTTCTGGACTTTAGGGGGTCTAGGATGCCTGTAAACCCCTTTTTTGGGCCTCCAAAGTTTTCTACATTTTTGCATGCCTACGATGCATTTTAAGGCATTTTTGGGCTGCCACCATTTTCTGAACTTTCAGGGGTGTAGTATGAATTTTTTGTGCCAAAAATATTTTTGGGAATTTCAGTGGTCTAGGATGCGGGTTGATGACCCTTTCAGGCTGCACATGTTTTTGGGACATTCAGAGCTCTCTGACACCGATTTTGGCCCACCAACATTTTCTGGACTTTAGGGGGTCTAGGATGCCTGTAAACCCCTTTTTTCGCCCTCCAAAGATTTCTACATTTTTGCATGCTTAAGATGCATTTTAAGTCCTTTTTTTGAGCTGCCACCATTTTCTGAACTTTCAGGGGTGTAGTATGCATTTTTTGTGCCAAAAATATTTTTGGGAATTTCAGTGGTCTAGGATGCGGGTTGATGACCCTTTCACTCTGCAAATGTTTTTGGGGCATTCAGAGCTCTCTGACACAAATTTTGGCCCACCAACATTTTCTAGACTTTAGGGGGTCTAGGATGCTTGTAAACCCCTTTTTTGGGCCTCCAATGTTTTCAACATGTTTGCAGGCCTAAGTTGCATAGTAAGTCCTTTTTTGAGCTTCCAACATTTTCTGAACTTTCAGGGTTGTAGGATGCATTTTTCATGCCAAAAATATTTTGGGGAATTTCAGTGGTCTAGGAACGCGGGTTAATGCCCCTTTCAGGCTGCACATGTTTTTGGGACATTCAGAGCTCTCTGACATTGATTTTTGCCCACCAACATTTTCTGGACTTTAGGGGGTCTAGGATGCCTGTAAACCCCTTTTTTCGCCCTCCAATGATTTCTACATTTTTGCATGCTTAAGATGCATTTTAAGTCCTTTTTTTGAGCTGCCACCACTTTCTGAACTTTCAGGGGTGTAGTATGCATTTTTTATGCCAAAAATATTTTTGGGAATTTCAGTGGTCTAGGATGCGGGTGAATGCCCCTTTCACTCTGCAAATGTTTTTGGGGCATTCAGAGCTCTCTGACACAGATTTTGGCCGACCAACATTTTTTGGACTTTAGGGGGTCTAGGATGCCTGTAGACCCCTTTTTTGGGCCTCCAAACTTTTCAACATTTTTGCAGGCCTGAAATGCATTTTAAGGCCTTTTTCGGACTGCTAACATATTCTGAGCTTCAGGGGTATAGGTTGCATTTTTCGTGCCAAAAATATTTTGGGGAATTTCAGTGATCTAGGATGTGGCTTAATGCCCCCTTCAGGCTGCACATGTTTTTGGGACATTCAGAGCTCTCTGACAGCAATTTTGGCCCACCAACATTTTCTGGACTTTAGGGGGTCTAGTATGCCTGTAAACCCCTTTTTTGGGCCTCCAAAGTTTTCTACATTTTTGCATGCCTACGATGCATTTTAAGGCATTTTTGGGCTGCTAACATTTTAAGAACTTTCAGGGGTGTAGTATGAATTTTTCTGGCCAAAAGTATTTTTGGAAATTTCAGTGGTCTAGGATGTGGGTTAATGCCCCTTTCAGGCTGCAAATGTTTTTGGGACATTCAGAGCTCTCTGACACAGATTTTGGCCCACCAACATTTTCTGGACTTTAGGGGGTCTAGGATGCCTGTAAACCCCTTTTTTGGGCATCCAAAGTTTTCAACATATTTGCAGGCCTAACATGCATTTTAAGGCCTTTTTTGGGCTGCTAACATATTCAGAGCTTTCAGGGGTGTAGGATGAATTATTCGTGCCAAAAATATTTTGGGGAATTTCAGTGGTCTAGGATGCGGGTTAATGCCCCTTTCAGGCTGCAAATGTTTTTGGGACATCAGGACTCTCTGACACCATTTTTGGGCCACAACCATTTTCTGGACTTTAGGGGGTCTAGGATGCCTGTAAACCCTTTTTTTCCACCTCCAAAGTTTTCAACATATTTGCAGGCCTAACATGCATTTTAAGGCCTTTTTTGGGCTGCTGACATATTCAGAGCTTTCAGGGGTGTAGGATGAATTTTTTATGCCAAAAATATTTTTGGGAATTTCAGTGGTCTAGGATGCGGGTGAATGCCCCTTTCACTCTGCAAATGTTTTTGGGGCATTCAGAGCTCTCTGACACAGATTTTGGCCCACCAACATTTTCTGGACTTTAGGGGGTCTAGGATGCCTGTAGACCCCTTTTTTGGGCCTCCAAACTTTTCAACATTTTTGCAGGCCTGAAATGCATTTTAAGGCCTTTTTTCGGGCTGCTAACATATTCTGAGCTTCAGGGGTATAGGTTGCATTTTTCGTGCCAAAAATATTTTGGGGAATTTCAGTGATCTAGGATGCGGCTTGATGCCCCTTTCAGGCTGCACATGTTTTTGGGACATTCAGAGCTCTCTGACACCAATTTTGGCCCACCAACATTTTCTGGACTTTAGGGGGTCTAGGATGCCTGTAAACCCCTTTTTTGGGCCTCCAAAGTTTTCTACATTTTTGCATGCCTACGATGCATTTTAAGGCATTTTTGGGCTGCTAACATTTTAAGAACTTTCAGGGGTGTAATATGAATTTTTCTGGCCAAAAGTATTTTTGGAAATTTCAGTGGTCTAGGATGTGGGTTAATGCCCCTTTCAGGCTGCACATGTTTTTGGGACATTCAGAGCTCTCTGACACCGATTTTGGCCCACCAACATTTTCTGGACTTTAGGGGGTCTAGGATGCCTGTAAACCCCTTTTTTCGCCCTCCAAAGATTTCTACATTTTTGCATGCTTAAGATGCATTTTAAGTCCTTTTTTTGAGCTGCCACCATTTTCTGAACTTTCAGGGGTGTTGTATGCATTTTTTGTGCCAAAAATATTTTTGGGAATTTCAGTGGTCTAGGATGCGGGTTGATGACCCTTTCACTCTGCAAATGTTTTTGGGGCATTCAGAGCTCTCTGACACAAATTTTGGCCCACCAACATTTTCTAGACTTTAGGGGGTCTAGGATGCTTGTAAACCCCTTTTTTGGGCCTCCAATGTTTTCAACATGTTTGCAGGCCTAAGTTGCATAGTAAGTCCTTTTTTGAGCTTCCAACATTTTCTGAACTTTCAGGGTTGTAGGATGATTTTTCATGCCAAAAATATTTTGGGGAATTTCAGTGGTCTAGGAACGCGGGTTAATGCCCCTTTCAGGCTGCAAATGGTTTTGGGACATTCAGAGCTCTCTGACACAGATTTTGGCCCACCAATATTTTCTGGACTTTAGGGGGTCTAGGATGCCTGTAAATCCCTTTTTTCGCCCTCCAAAGTTTTCTATATTTTTGCATGCTTAAGATGCATTTTAAGTCCTTTTTTTGAGCTGCCACCATTTTCTGAACTTTCAGGGTTGTAGGATGCATTTTTTGTGGCAAAAATATTTTTGGGAATTTCAGTGATCTAGGATGCGGCTTAATGCCCCTTTCAGGCTGCACATGTTTTTGGGACATTCAGAGCTCTCTGACATCGATTTTGGCCCACCAACATTTTCTGGACTTTAGGGGGTCTAGGATGCCTGTAAACCCCTTTTTTCGCCCTCCAAAGATTTCTACATTTTTGCATGCTTAAGATGCATTTTAAGTCCTTTTTTTGAGCTGCCACCATTTTCTGACCTTTCAGGGGTGTAGTATGCATTTTTTATGCCAAAAATATTTTTGGGAATTTCAGTGGTCTAGGATGCGGGTGAATGCCCCTTTCACTCTGCAAATGTTTTTGGGGCATTCAGAGCTCTCTGACACAGATTTTGGCCCACCAACATTTTTTGGACTTTAGGGGGTCTAGGATGCCTGTAGACCCCTTTTTTGGGCCTCCAAACTTTTCAACATTTTTGCAGGCCTGAAATGCATTTTAAGGCCTTTTTCGGGCTGCTAACATATTCTGAGCTTCAGGGGTATAGGTTGCATTTTTCGTGCCAAAAATATTTTGGGGAATTTCAGTGATCTAGGAAGCGGCTTAATGCCCCTTTCAGGCTGCACATGTTTTTGGGACATTCAGAGCTCTCTGACACCAATTTTGGCCCACCAACATTTTCTGGACTTTAGGGGGTCTAGTATGCCTGTAAACCCCTTTTTTGGGCCTCCAAAGTTTTCTACATTTTTGCATGCCTACGATGCATTTTAAGGCATTTTTGGGCTGCTAACATTTTAAGAACTTTCAGGGGTGTAGTATGAATTTTTCTGGCCAAAAGTATTTTTGGAAATTTCAGTGGTCTAGGATGTGAGTTAATGCCCCTTTCAGGCTGCAAATGTTTTTGGGACATTCAGAGCTCTCTGACACAGATTTTGGCCCACCAACATTTTCTGGACTTTAGGGGGTCCAGGATGCCTGTAAACCCCTTTTTTGGGCATCCAAAGTTTTCAACATATTTGCAGGCCTAACATGCATTTTAAGGCCTTTTTTGGGCTGCTAACATATTCAGAGCTTTCAGGGGTGTAGGATGAATTTTTCGTGCCAAAAATATTTTGGGGAATTTCAGTGGTCTAGGATGCGGGTTAATGCCCCTTTCAGGCTGCAAATGTTTTTGGGACATCAGGACTCTCTGACACCATTTTTGGGCCACAACCATTTTCTGGACTTTAGGGGGTCTAGGATGCCTGTAAACCCTTTTTTTCCACCTCCAAAGTTTTCAACATATTTGCAGGCCTAACATGCATTTTAAGTCCTTTTTTGGGCTGCTAACATATTCAGAGCTTTCAGGGGTGTAGGATGAATTTTTTATGCCAAAAATATTTTTGGGAATTTCAGTGGTCTAGGATGCGGGTGAATGCCCCTTTCACTCTGCAAATGTTTTTGGGGCATTCAGAGCTCTCTGACACAGATTTTGGCCCACCAACATTTTCTGGACTTTAGGGGGTCTAGGATGCCTGTAGACCCCTTTTTTGGGCCTCCAAACTTTTCAACATTTTTGCAGGCCTGAAATGCATTTTAAGGCCTTTTTCGGGCTGCTAACATATTCTGAGCTTCAGGGGTATAGGTTGCATTTTTCGTGCCAAAAATATTTTGGGGAATTTCAGTGATCTAGGATGCGGCTTAATGCCCCTTTCAGGCTGCACATGTTTTTGGGACATTCAGAGCTCTCTGACACCAATTTTGGCCCACCAACATTTTCTGGACTTTAGGGGGTCTAGGATGCCTGTAAACCCCTTTTTTGGGCCTCCAAAGTTTTCTACATTTTTGCATGCCTACGATGCATTTTAAGGCATTTTTGGGCTGCTAACATTTTAAGAACTTTCAGGGGTATAGTATGATTTTTTCTGGCCAAATGTGTTTTTGGAAATTTCAGTGGTCTAGGATGTGGGTTAATGCCCCTTTCAGGCTGCACATGTTTTTGGGACATTCAGAGCTCTCTGACACCGATTTTGGCCCACCAACATTTTCTGGACTTAAGGGGGTCTAGGATGCCTGTAGACCCCTTTTTTGGGCCTCCAAACTTTTCAACATTTTTGCAGGCCTGAAATGCATTTTAAGGCCTTCTTCGGGCTGCTAACATATTCTGAGCTTCAGGGGTATAGGTTGCATTTTTCGTGCCAAAAATATTTTTGGGAATTTCAGTGGTCTAGGATGCGGGTTGATGACCCTTTCACTCTGCAAATGTTTTTGGGGCATTCAGAGCTCTCTGACACAAATTTTGGCCCACCAACATTTTCTAGACTTTAGGGGGTCTAGGATGCCTGTAAACCCCTTTTTTGGGCCTCCAATGTTTTCAACATGTTTGCAGGCCTAAATTGCATAGTAAGTCCTTTTTTGAGCTTCCAACATTTTCTGAACTTTCAGGGTTGTAGGATGCATTTTTCATGCCAAAAATATTTTGGGGAATTTCAGTGGTCTAGGATGTGGGTTAATGCCCCTTTCAGGCTGCACATGTTTTTGGGACATTCAGAGCTCTCTGACACCGATTTTGGCCCACCAACATTTTCTGGACTTTAGGGGGTCTAAGATGCCTGTAAACCCCTTTTTTGGGCATCCAAAGTTTTCAACATTTTTTCAGGCCTAACATGCATTTTAAGGCCTTTTTTGGGCTGCTAAGATATTCTGAGCTTTCAGGGGTATAGGATGAATTTTTCATGCCAAAAATATTTTGGGGAATTTCAGTGGTCTAGGATGCGGGTTAATGCCCCTTTCAGGCTGAAAATGTTTTTAGGACATTCAGGACTCTCTGACACCATTTTTGGGCCACAACCATTTTCTGGACTTTAGGGGGTCTAGGATGCCTCTAAACCCCTTTTTTCGCCCTCCAAAGATTTCTACATTTTTGCATGCTTAAGATGCATTTTAAGTCCTTTTTTTGAGCTGCTAACATTTTCTGAACTTTCAGGGGTGTAGTATGCATTTTTTGTGCCAAAAATATTTTTGGGAATTTCAGTGGTCTAGGATGCGGGTTGATGACCCTTTCACTCTGCAAATGTTTTTGAGGCATTCAGAGCTCTCTGACACAAATTTTGGCCCACCAACATTTTCTAGACTTTAGGGGGTCTAGGATGCCTGTAAACCCCTTTTTTGGGCCTCCAATGTTTTCAACATGTTTGCAGGCCTTAGTTGCATAGTAAGTCCTTTTTTGAGCTTCCAACATTTTCTGAACTTTCAGGGTTGTAGGATGCATTTTTCATGCCAAAAATATTTTGAGGAATTTCAGTGGTCTAGGAACGCGGGTTAATGCCCCTTTCAGGCTACAAATGATTTTGGGACATTCAGAGCTCTCTGACACAGATTTTGGCCCACCAACATTTTCTGGACTTTAGGGGGTCTAGGATGCTTGTAAACCCCTTTTTTGGGCCTCCAAAGTTTTCTACATTTTTTCATGCCTACGATGCATTTTAAGGCATTTTTGGGCTGCTAACATTTTAAGAACTTTCAGGGGTGTAGTATGAATTTTTCTGGCCAAAAGTATTTTTGGAAATTTCAGTGGTCTAGGATGTGGGTTAATGCCCCTTTCAGGCTGCAAATGTTTTTGGGACATTCAGAGCTCTCTGACACAGATTTTGGCCCACCAACATTTTCTGGACTTTAGGGGGTCTAGGATGCCTGTAAACCCCTTTTTTCCACCTCCAAAGTTTTCAACATATTTGCAGGCCTAACATGCATTTTAAGGCCTTTTTTGGGCTGCTAACATATTCAGAGCTTTCAGGGGTGTAGGATGAATTTTTTATGCCAAAAATATTTTTGGGAATTTCAGTGGTCTAGGATGTGGGTGAATGCCCCTTTCACTCTGCAAATGTTTTTGGGGCATTCAGAGCTCTCTGACACAGATTTTGGCCCACCAACATTTTCTGGACTTTAGGGGGTCTAGGATTCCTGTAGACCCCTTTTTTGGGCCTCCAAACTTTTCAACATTTTTGCAGGCCTGAAATGCATTTTAAGGCCTTTTTCGGGCTGCTAACATATTCTGAGCTTCAGGGGTATAGTTTGCATTTTTCGTGCCAAAAATATTTTGGGGAATTTCAGTGATCTAGGATGCGGCTTAATGCCCCTGCTAACATTTTAAGAACTTTCAGGGGTGTAGTATGAATTTTTCTGGCCAAAAGTATTTTTGGAAATTTCAGTGGTCTAGGATGTGGGTTAATGCCCCTTTCAGGCTGCACATGTTTTTGGGACATTCAGAGCTCTCTGACACCGATTTTGGCCCACCAACATTTTCTGGACTTTAGGGGGTCTAGGATGCCTGTAAACCCCTTTTTTGGGCATCCAAAGTTTTCAACATTTTTGCAGGCCTAACATGCATTTTAAGGCCTTTTTTGGGCTGCTAACATATTCAGAGCTTTCAGGGGTATAGGATGAATTTTTCATGCCAAAAATATTTTGGGGAATTTCAGTGGTCTAGGATGCGGGTTAATGCCCCTTTCAGGCTGCAAATGTTTTTGGGACATTCAGGACTCTCTGACACCATTTTTGGGCCACAACTATTTTCTGGACTTTAGGGGGTCTAGGATGCCTCTAAACCCCTTTTTTCCACCTCGAAAGTTTTCTACATTTTTGCAGGCCTAAGATGCATTTTAAGGCATTTTTGGGCTGCCAACATTTTCAGAACTTTCAGGGGTGTAGTATGCATTTTTTATGCCAAAAATATTTTTGGGAATTTCAGTGGTCTAGGATGCGGGTGAATGCCCCTTTCACTCTGCAAATGTTTTTGGGGCATTCAGAGCTCTCTGACACAGATTTTGGCCCACCAACATTTTCTGGACTTTAGGGGGTCTAGGATGCCTGTAGACCCCTTTTTTGGGCCTCCAAACTTTTCAACATTTTTGCAGGCCTGAAATGCATTTTAAGGCCTTTTTCGGGCTGCTAACATATTCTGAGCTTCAGGGGTATAGGTTGCATTTTTTGTGCCAAAAATATTTTGGGGAATTTCAGTGATCTAGGATGCGGCTTAATGCCCCTTTCAGGCTGCACATGTTTTTGGGACATTCAGAGCTCTCTGACACCGATTTTGGCCCACCAACATTTTCTGGACTTTAGGGGGTCTAGGATGCCTGTAAACCCCTTTTTTCGCCCTCCAAAGTTTTCCATATTTTTGCATCCTTAAGATGCATTTTAAGTCCTTTTTTTGAGCTGCCACCATTTTCTGAACTTTCAGGGTTGTAGGATGCATTTTTTGAGGCAAAAATATTTTTGGGAATTTCAGTGATCTAGGATGCGGCTTAATGCCCCTTTCAGGCTGCACATGTTTTTGGGACATTCAGAGCTCTCTGACACCGATTTTGGCCCACCAACATTTTCTGGACTTTAGGGGGTCTAGGATGTCTGTAAACCCCTTTTTTCGCCCTCCAAAGATTTCTACATTTCTGCATGCTTAAGATGCATTTTAAGTCCTTTTTTTGAGCTGCCACCATTTTCTGAACTTTCAGGGGTGTAGTATGCATTTTTTGTGCCAAAATTTTTTTGGGGAATTTCAGTGGTCTAGGATGCGGGTTGATGACCCTTTCACTCTGAAAATGTTTTTGGGGCATTCAGAGCTCTCTGACACAAATTTTGGCCCACCAACATTTTCTAGACTTTAGGGGGTCTAGGATGCCTGTAAACCCCTTTTTTGGGCCTCCAATGTTTTCAACATGTTTGCAGGCCTAAGTTGCATAGTAAGTCCTTTTTTTGAGCTTCAAACATTTTCTGAACTTTCAGGGTTGTAGGATGCATTTTTCATGCCAAAAATATTTTGGGGAATTTCAGTGGTCTAGGAACGCGGGTTAATGCCCCTTTCAGGCTGCAAATGTTTTTGGGACATTCAGAGCTCTCTGACACAGATTTTGGCCCACCAACATTTTCTGGACTTTAGGGGTTCTAGGATGCTTGTAAACCCCTTTTTTGGGCCTCCAATGTTTTCAACATGTTTGCAGGCCTAAGTTGCATAGTAAGTCCTTTTTTGAGCTTCCAACATTTTCTGAACTTTCAGGGTTGTAGGATGCATTTTTCATGCCAAAAATATTTTGGGGAATTTCAGTGGTCTAGTAACGCGGGTTAATGCCCCTTTCAGGCTGCAAATGTTTTTGGGACATTCAGAGCTCTCTGACACAGATTTTGGCCCACCAACATTTCCTGGACTTTAGGGGGTCTAGGATGCTTGTAAACCCCTTTTTTGGGCCTCCAAAGTTTTCTACATTTTTGCATGCCTACGATGCATTTTAAGGCATTTTTGGGCTGCTAACATTTTAAGAACTTTCAGGGGTGTAGTATGAATTTTTCTGGCCAAAAGTATTTTTGGAAATTTCAGTGGTCTAGGATGTGGGTTAATGCCCCTTTCAGGCTGCAAATGTTTTTGGGACATTCAGAGCTCTCTGACACCGATTTTGGCCCACCAACATTTTCTGGACTTTAGGGGGTCTAGGATGCCTGTAAACCCCTTTTTTCGCCCTCCAAAGATTTCTACATTTTTGCATGCTTAAGATGCATTTTAAGTCCTTTTTTTGAGCTGCCACCATTTTCTGAACTTTCAGGGGTGTAGTATGCATTTTTTGTGCCAAAAATATTTTTGGGAATTTCAGTGGTCTAGGATGCGGGTTGATGACCCTTTCACTCTGCAAATGTTTTTGGGGCATTCAGAGCTCTCTGACACAAATTTTGGCCCACCAACATTTTCTAGACTTTAGTGGGTCTAGGATGCTTGTAAACCCCTTTTTTGGGCCTCCAATGTTTTCAACATGTTTGCAGGCCTAACTTGCATAGTAAGTCCTTTTTTGAGCTTCCAACATTTTCTGAACTTTCAGGGTTGTAGGATGCATTTTTCATGCCAAAAATATTTTGGGGAATTTCAGTGGTCTAGGATGCGGCTTAATGCCCCTTTCAGGCTGCACATGTTTTTGGGACATTCAGAGCTCTCTGACACCAATTTTGGCCCACCAACATTTTCTGGACTTTAGGGGGTCTAGGATGCCTGTAAACCCCTTTTTGGGCCTCCAAAGTTTTCTACATTTTTGCATGCCTACGATGCATTTTAAGGCATTTTTGGGCTGCTAACATTTTAAGAACTTTCAGGGGTATAGTATGATTTTTTCTGGCCAAATGTGTTTTTGGAAATTTCAGTGGTCTAGGATGTGGGTTAATGCCCCTTTCAGGCTGCACATGTTTTTGGGACATTCAGAGCTCTCTGACACCGATTTTGGCCCACCAACATTTTCTGGACTTTAGGGGGTCTAGGATGCCTGTAAACCCCTTTTTTGGGCATCCAAAGTTTTCAACATTTTTGCAGGCCTAACATGCATTTTAAGGCCTTTTTTGGGCTGCTAAGATATTCTGAGCTTTCAGGGGTATAGGATGAATTTTTCATGCCAAAAATATTTTGGGGAATTTCAGTGATCTAGGATGCGGCTTAATGCCCCTTTCTGGCTGCACATGTTTTTGGGACATTCAGAGCTCTCTGACACCAATTTTGGCCCATCAACATTTTCTGGACTTTAGGGGGTCTAGGATGCCTGTAAACCCCTTTTTTCGCCCTCCAAAGTTTTCTATATTTTTGCATGCTTAAGATGCATTTTAAGTCCTTTTTTTGAGCTGCCACCATTTTCTGAACTTTCAGAGTTGTAGGATGCATTTTTTGTGGCAAAAATATTTTTGGGAATTTCAGTGATCTAGGATGCGGCTTAATGCCCCATTCAGGCTGCACATGTTTTTGGGACATTCAGAGCTCTCTGACACCGATTTTGGCCCACCAACATTTTCTGGACTTTAGGGGGTCTAGGATGTCTGTAAACCCCTTTTTTCGCCCTCCAAAGATTTCTACATTTCTGCATGCTTAAGATGCATTTTAAGTCCTTTTTTTGAGCTGCCACCATTTTCTGAACTTTCAGGGGTGTAGTATGCATTTTTTGTGCCAAAATTTTTTTGGGGAATTTCAGTGGTCTAGGATGCGGGTTGACGACATTTTCACTCTGAAAATGTTTTTGGGGCATTCAGAGCTCTCTGACACAAATTTTGGCCCACCAACATTTTCTAGACTTTAGGGGGTCTAGGATGCCTGTAAACCCCTTTTTTGGGCCTCCAATGTTTTCAACATGTTTGCAGGCCTAAGTTGCATAGTAAGTCCTTTTTTTGAGCTTCAAACATTTTCTGAACTTTCAGGGTTGTAGGATGCATTTTTCATGCCAAAAATATTTTGGGGAATTTCAGTGGTCTAGGAACGCGGGTTAATGCCCCTTTCAGGCTGCAAATGTTTTTGGGACATTCAGAGCTCTCTGACACAGATTTTGGCCCACCAACATTTTCTGGACTTTAGGGGGTCTAGGATGCCTGTAAACCCCTTTTTTGGGCATCCAAAGTTTTCAACATATTTGCAGGCCTAACATGCATTTTAAGGCCTTTTTTGGGCTGCTAACATATTCAGAGCTTTCAGGGGTGTAGGATGAATTTTTCGTGCCAAAAATATTTTGGGGAATTTCAGTGGTCTAGGATGCGGGTTAATGCCCCTTTCAGGCTGCAAATGTTTTTGGGACATTCAGGACTCTCTGACACCATTTTTGGGCCACAACCATTTTCTGGACTTTAGGGGGTCTAGGATGCCTGTAAACCCTTTTTTTCCACCTCCAAAGTTTTCAACATATTTGCAGGCCTAACATGCATTTTAAGGCCTTTTTTGGGCTGCTAACATATTCAGAGCTTTCAGGGGTGTAGGATGAATTTTTTATGCCAAAAATATTTTTGGGAATTTCAGTGGTCTAGGATGCGGGTGAATGCCCCTTTCACTCTGCAAATGTTTTTGGGGCATTCAGAGCTCTCTGACACAGATTTTGGCCCACCAACATTTTCTGGACTTTAGGGGTTCTAGGATGCCTGTAGACCCCTTTTTTGGGCCTCCAAACTTTTCAACATTTTTGCAGGCCTGAAATGCATTTTAAGGCCTTTTTCGGGCTGCTAACATATTCTGAGCTTCAGGGGTATAGGTTGCATTTTTCGTGCCAAAAATATTTTGGGGAATTTCAGTGATCTAGGATGCGGCTTAATGTCCCTTTCAGGCTGCACATGTTTTTGGGCCATTCAGAGCTCTCTGACACCAATTTTGGCCCACCAACATTTTCTGGACTTTAGGGGGTCTAGGATGCCTGTAAACCCCTTTTTTGGGCCTCCAAAGTTTTCTACATTTTTGCATGCCTACGATGCATTTTAAGGCATTTTTGGGCTGCTAACATTTTAAGAACTTTCAGGGGTGTAGTATGAATTTTTCTGGCCAAAAGTATTTTTGGAAATTTCAGTGGTCTAGGATGTGGGTTAATGCCCCTTTCAGGCTGCACATGTTTTTGGGACATTCAGAGCTCTCTGACACCGATTTTGGCCCACCAACATTTTCTGGACTTTAGGGGGTCTAGGATGCCTGTAAACCCCTTTTTTGGGCATCCAAAGTTGTCAACATATTTGCAGGCCTAACATGCATTTTAAGGCCTTTTTTGGGCTGCTAAGATATTCTGAGCTTTCAGGGGTATAGGATGAATTTTTCATGCCAAAAATATTTTGGGGAATTTCAGTGATCTAGGATGCGGCTTAATGCCCCTTTCTGGCTGCACATGTTTTTGGGACATTCAGAGCTCTCTGACACCAATTTTGGCCCATCAACATTTTCTGGACTTTAGGGGGTCTAGGATGCCTGTAAACCCCTTTTTTCGCCCTCCAAAGTTTTCTATATTTTTGCATGCTTAAGATGCATTTTAAGTCCTTTTTTTGAGCTGCCACCATTTTCTGAACTTTCAGCGTTGTAGGATGCATTTTTTGTGGCAAAAATATTTTTGGGAATTTCAGTGATCTAGGATGCGGCTTAATGCCCCTTTCAGGCTGCACATGTTTTTGGGACATTCAGAGCTCTCTGACACCGATTTTGGCCCACCAACATTTTCTGGACTTTAGGGGGTCTAGGATGCCTGTAAACCCCTTTTTTCGCCCTCTAAAGATTTCTACATATTTGCATGCTTAAGATGCATTTTAAGTCCTTTTTTTGAGCTGCCACCATTTTCTGAACTTTCAGGGGTGTAGTATGCATTTTTTGTGCCAAAAATATTTTTGGGAATTTCAGTGGTCTAGGATGCGGGTTGATGACCCTTTCACTCTGCAAATGTTTTTGGGGCATTCAGAGCTCTCTGACACAAATTTTGGCCCACCAACATTTTCTAGACTTTAAGGGGTCTAGGATGCCTGTAAACTCCTTTTGTGGGCCTCCAATGTTTTCAACATGTTTGCACGCCTAAGTTGCATAGTAAGTCCTTTTTTGAGCTTCCAACATTTTCTGAACTTTCAGGGTTGTAGGATGCATTTTTCATGCCAAAAATATTTCGGGGAATTTCAGTGGTCTAGGAACGCGGGTTAATGCCCCTTTCAGGCTGCAAATGTTTTTGGGACATTCAGAGCTCTCTGACACAGATTTTGGCCCACCAACATTTTCTGGACTTTAGGGGGTCTAGGATGCCTGTAAACCCCTTTTTTGGGCCTCCAAAGTTTTCTACATTTTTGCATGCCTACGGTGCATTTTAAGGCATTTTTGGGCTGCTAACATTTTAAGAACTTTCAGGGGCGTAGTATGAATTTTTCTGGCCAAAAGTATTTTTGGAAATTTCAGTGGTCTAGGATGTGGGTTAATGCCCCTTTCAGGCTGCACATGTTTTTGGGACATTCAGAGCTCTCTGAAACAGATTTTGGCCCACCAACATTTTCTGGACTTTAGGGGGTCCAGGATGCCTGTAAACCCCTTTTTTGGGCATCCAAAGTGTTCAACATATTTGCAGGCCTAACATGCATTTTAAGGCCTTTTTTGGGCTGCTAACATATTCAGAGCTTTCAGGGGTGTAGGATGAATTTTTCGTGCCAAAAATATTTTGGGGAATTTCAGTAGTCTAGGATGCGGGTTAATGCCCCTTTCAGGCAGCAAATGTTGTTGGGACATTCAGGACTCTCTGACACCATTTTTGGGCCACAACCATTTTCTGGACTTTAGGGGGTCTATGATGCCTCTAAACCCCTTTTTTCCACCTCCAAAGTTTTCTACATTTTTGCAGGCCTAAGATGCATTTTAAGGCATTTTTGGGCTGCCAACATTTTCAGAACTTTCAGGGGTGTAGTATGCATTTTTTATGCCAAAAATATTTTTGGAAATTTCAGTGGTCTAGGGTGTGGGTTAATGCCCCTTTCAGGCTGCAAATGTTTTTGGGACATTCAGAGCTCTCTGACACCGATTTTGGCCCACCAACATTTTCTGGACTTTAGGGGGTCTAGGATGCCTGTAAACCCCTTTTTTCGCCCTCCAAAGATTTCTACATTTTTGCATGCTTAAGATGCATTTTAAGTCCTTTTTTTGAGCTGCCACCATTTTCTGAACTTTCAGGGGTGTAGTATGCATTTTTTGTGCCAAAAATATTTTTGGGAATTTCAGTGGTCTAGGATGCGGGTTGATGACCCTTTCACTCTGCAAATGTTTTTGGGGCATTCAGAGCTCTCTGACACAAATTTTGGCCCACCAACATTTTCTAGACTTTAGTGGGTCTAGGATGCTTGTAAACCCCTTTTTTGGGCCTCCAATGTTTTCAACATGTTTGCAGGCCTAACTTGCATAGTAAGTCCTTTTTTGAGCTTCCAACATTTTCTGAACTTTCAGGGTTGTAGGATGCATTTTTCATGCCAAAAATATTTTGGGGAATTTCAGTGGTCTAGGATGCGGCTTAACGCCCCTTTCAGGCTGCACATGTTTTTGGGACATTCAGAGCTCTCTGACACCAATTTTGGCCCACCAACATTTTCTGGACTTTAGGGGGTCTAGGATGCCTGTAAACCCCTTTTTGGGCCTCCAAAGTTTTCTATATTTTTGCATGCCTACGATGCATTTTAAGGCATTTTTGGGCTGCTAACATTTTAAGAACTTTCAGGGGTATAGTATGATTTTTTCTGGCCAAATGTGTTTTTGGAAATTTCTGTGGTCTAGGATGTGGGTTAATGCCCCTTTCAGGCTGCACATGTTTTTGTGACATTCAGAGCTCTCTGACACCGATTTTGGCCCACCAACATTTTCTGGACTTTAGGGGGTCTAGGATGCCTGTAAACCCCTTTTTTGGGCATCCAAAGTTTTCAACATTTTTGCAGGCCTAACATGCATTTTAAGGCCTTTTTTGGGCTGCTAAGATTTTCTGAGCTTTCAGGGGTATAGGATGAATTTTTCATGCCAAAAATATTTTGGGGAATTTCAGTGATCTAGGATGCGGCTTAATGCCCCTTTCTGGCTGCACATGTTTTTGGGACATTCAGAGCTCTCTGACACCAATTTTGGCCCATCAACATTTTCTGGACTTTAGGGGGTCTAGGATGCCTGTAAACCCCTTTTTTCGCCCTCCAAAGTTTTCTATATTTTTGCATGCTTAAGATGCATTTTAAGTCCTTTTTTTGAGCTGCCACCATTTTCTGAACTTTCAGGGGTGTAGTATGCATTTTTTGTGCCAAAAATATTTTTGGGAATTTCAGTGGTCTAGGATGCGGGTTGATGACCCTTTCACTCTGCAAATGTTTTTGGGGCATTCAGAGCTCTCTGACACAAATTTTGGCCCACCAACATTTTCTAGACTTTAAGGGGTCTAGGATGCCTGTAAACTCCTTTTGTGGGCCTCCAATGTTTTCAACATGTTTGCACGCCTAAGTTGCATAGTAAGTCCTTTTTTGAGCTTCCAACATTTTCTGAACTTTCAGGGTTGTAGGATGCATTTTTCATGCCAAAAATATTTCGGGGAATTTCAGTGGTCTAGGAACGCGGGTTAATGCCCCTTTTAGGCTGCAAATGTTTTTGGGACATTCAGAGCTCTCTGACACAGATTTTGGCCCACCAACATTTTCTGGACTTTAGGGGGTCTAGGATGCCTGTAAACCCCTTTTTTGGGCCTCCAAAGTTTTCTACATTTTTGCATGCCTACGATGCATTTTAAGGCATTTTTGGGCTGCTAACATTTTAAGAACTTTCAGGGGCGTAGTATGAATTTTTCTGGCCAAAAGTATTTTTGGAAATTTCAGTGGTCTAGGATGTGGGTTAATGCCCCTTTCAGGCTGCACATGTTTTTGGGACATTCAGAGCTCTCTGAAACAGATTTTGGCCCACCAACATTTTCTGGACTTTAGGGGGTCCAGGATGCCTGTAAACCCCTTTTTTGGGCATCCAAAGTGTTCAACATATTTGCAGGCCTAACATGCATTTTAAGGCCTTTTTTGGGCTGCTAACATATTCAGAGCTTTCAGGGGTGTAGGATGAATTTTTCGTGCCAAAAATATTTTGGGGAATTTCAGTAGTCTAGGATGCGGGTTAATGCCCCTTTCAGGCAGCAAATGTTTTTGGGACATTCAGGACTCTCTGACACCATTTTTGGGCCACAACCATTTTCTGGACTTTAGGGGGTCTAGGATGCCTCTAAACCCCTTTTTTCCACCTCCAAAGTTTTCTACATTTTTGCAGGCCTAAGATGCATTTTAAGGCATTTTTGGGCTGCCAACATTTTCAGAACTTTCAGGGGTGTAGTATGCATTTTTTATGCCAAAAATATTTTTGGGAATTTCAGTGGTCTAGGATGCGGGTGAATGCCCCTTTCACTCTGCAAATGTTTTTGGGGCATTCAGAGCTCTCTGACACAGATTTTGGCCCACCAACATTTTCTGGACTTTAGGGGGTCTAGGATGCCTGTAGACCCCTTTTTTGGACCTCCAAACTTTTCAACATTTTTGCATGCCTGAAATGCATTTTAAGGCCTTTTTCGGGCTGCTAACATTTTAAGAACTTTCAGGGGTGTAGTATGAATTTTTCTGGCCAAAAGTATTTTTGGAAATTTCAGTGGTCTAGGATGTGGGTTAATGCCCCTTTCAGGCTGCAAATGTTTTTGGGACATTCAGAGCTCACTGACACAGATTTTGGCCCACCAACATTTTCTGGTCTTTAGGGGGTCTAGGATGCCTGTAAACCCCTTTTTTGGGCATCCAAAGTTTTCAACATATTTGCAGGCCTAACATGCATTTTAAGGCCTTTTTTGGGCTGCTAACATATTCAGAGCTTTCAGGGGTGTAGGATGAATTTTTCGTGCCAAAAATATTTTGGGGAATTTCAGTGGTCTAGGATGCGGGTTAATGCCCCTTTCAGGCTGCAAATGTTTTTGGGACATTCAGGACTCTCTGACACCATTTCTGGGCCACAACCATTTTCTGGACTTTAGGGGGTCTAGGATGCCTGTAAACCCTTTTTTTCCACCTCCAAAGTTTTCAACATATTTGCAGGCCTAACATGCATTTTAAGGCCTTTTTTGGGCTGCTAACATATTCAGAGCTTTCAGGGGTGTAGGATGAATTTTTTATGCCAAAAATATTTTTGGGAATTTCAGTGGTCTAGGATGCGGGTGAATGCCCCTTTCACTCTGCAAATGTTTGTGGGGCATTCAGAGCTCTCTGACACAGATTTTGGCCCACCAACATTTTCTGGACTTTAGGGGGTCTAGGATGCCTGTAGACCCCTTTTTTGGGCCTCCAAACTTTTCAACATTTTTGCAGGCCTGAAATGCATTTTAAGGCCTTTTTCGGGCTGCTAACATATTCTGAGCTTCAGGGGTATAGGTTGCATTTTTCGTGCCAAAAATATTTTGGGGAATTTCAGTGATCTAGGATGCGGCTTAATGCCCCTTTCAGGCTGCACATGTTTTTGGGCCATTCAGAGCTCTCTGACACCAATTTTGGCCCACCAACATTTTCTGGACTTTAGGGGGTCTAGGATGCCTGTAAACCCCTTTTTTGGGCCTCCAAAGTTTTCTACATTTTTGCATGCCTACGATGCATTTTAAGGCATTTTTGGGCTGCTAACATTTTAAGAACTTTCAGGGGTGTAGTATGAATTTTTCTGGCCAAAAGTATTTTTGGAAATTTCAGTGGTCTAGGATGTGGGTTAATGCCCCTTTCAGGCTGCACATGTTTTTGGGACATTCAGAGCTCTCTGACACCGATTTTGGCCCACCAACATTTTCTGGACTTTAGGGGGTCTAGGATGCCTGTAAACCCCTTTTTTGGGCATCCAAAGTTTTCAACATATTTGCAGGCCTAACATGCATTTTAAGGCCTTTTTTGGGCTGCTAACATATTCAGAGCTTTCAGGGGTGTAGGATGAATTTTTCGTGCCAAAAATATTTTGGGGAATTTCAGTGGTCTAGGATGCGGGTTAATGCCCCTTTCAGGCTGCAAATGTTTTTGGGACATTCAGGACTCTCTGACACCATTTTTGGGCCACAACCATTTTCTGGACTTTAGGGGGTCTAGGATGCCTGTAAACCCTTTTTTTCCACCTCCAAAGTTTTCAACATATTTGCAGGCCTAACATGCATTTTAAGGCCTTTTTTGGGCTGCTAACATATTCAGAGCTTTCAGGGGTGTAGGATGAATTTTTTATGCCAAAAATATTTTTGGGAATTTCAGTGGTCTAGGATGCGGGTGAATGCCCCTTTCACTCTGCAAATGTTTTTGGGGCATTCAGAGCTCTCTGACACAGATTTTGGCCCACCAACATTTTCTGGACTTTAGGGGGTCTAGGATGCCTGTAAACCCCTTTTTTGGGCATCCAAAGTTTTCAACATATTTGCAGGCCTAACATGCATTTTAAGGCCTTTTTTGGGCTGCTAACATATTCAGAGCTTTCAGGGGTGTAGGATGAATTTTTCGTGCCAAAAATATTTTGGGGAATTTCAGTGGTCTAGGATGCGGGTTAATGCCCCTTTCAGGCTGCAAATGTTTTTGGGACATCAGGACTCTCTGACACCATTTTTGGGCCACAACCATTTTCTGGACTTTAGGGGGTCTAGGATGCCTGTAAACCCTTTTTTTCCACCTCCAAAGTTTTCAACATATTTGCAGGCCTAACATGCATTTTAAGGCCTTTTTTGGGCTGCTAACATATTCTGAGCTTCAGGGGTATAGGTTGCATTTTTCGTGCCAAAAATATTTTGGGGAATTTCAGTGATCTAGGATGCGGCTTAATGCCCCTTTCAGGCTGCACATGTTTTTGGGACATTCAGAGCTCTCTGACACCAATTTTGGCCCACCAACATTTTCTAGACTTTAGGGGGTCTAGGATGCTTGTAAACCCCTTTTTTGGGCCTCCAATGTTTTCAACATGTTTACAGGCCTAAGTTGCATAGTAAGTCCTTTTTTGAGCTTCCAACATTTTCTGAACTTTCAGGGTTGTAGGATGCATTTTTCATGCCAAAAATATTTTGGGGAATTTCAGTGGTCTAGGAACGCGGGTTAATGCCCCTTTCAGGCTGCAAATGTTTTTGGGACATTCAGAGCTCTCTGACACAGATTTTGGCCCACCAATATTTTCTGGACTTTAGGGGGTCTAGGATGCCTGTAAATCCCTTTTTTCGCCCTCCAAAATTTTCTATATTTTTGCATGCTTAAGATGCATTTTAAGTCCTTTTTTTGAGCTGCCACCATTTTCTGAACTTTCAGGGTTGTAGGATGCATTTTTTGTGGCAAAAATATTTTTGGGAATTTCAGTGATCTAGGATGCGGCTTAATGCCCCTTTCAGGCTGCACATGTTTTTGGGACATTCAGAGCTCTCTGACATCGATTTTGGCCCACCAACATTTTCTGGACTTTAGGGGGTCTAGGATGCCTGTAAACCCCTTTTTTCGCCCTCCAAAGATTTCTACATTTTTGCATGCTTAAGATGCATTTTAAGTCCTTTTTTTGAGCTGCCACCATTTTCTGAACTTTCAGGGGTATAGTATGCATTTTTTATGCCAAAAATATTTTTGGGAATTTCAGTGGTCTAGGATGCGGGTGAATGCCCCTTTCACTCTGCAAATGTTTTTGGGGCATTCAGAGCTCTCTGACACAGATTTTGGCCCACCAACATTTTCTGGACTTTAGGGGGTCTAGGATGCCTGTAGACCCCTTTTTTGGGCCTCCAAACTTTTCAACATTTTTGCAGGCCTGAAATGCATTTTAAGGCCTTTTTCGGGCTGCTAACATATTCTGAGCTTCAGGGGTATAGGTTGCATTTTTCGTGCCAAAAATATTTTGGGGAATTTCAGTGATCTAGGATGCGGCTTAATGCCCCTTTCAGGCTGCACATGTTTTTGGGACATTCAGAGCTCTCTGACACCAATTTTGGCCCACCAACATTTTCTGGACTTTAGGGGGTCTAGGATGCCTGTAAACCCCTTTTTTGGGCCTCCAAAGTTTTCTACATTTTTGCATGCCTACGATGCATTTTAAGGCATTTTTGGGCTGCTAACATTTTAAGAACTTTCAGGGGTATAGTATGATTTTTTCTGGCCAAATGTGTTTTTGGAAATTTCAGTGGTCTAGGATGTGGGTTAATGCCCCTTTCAGGCTGCACATGTTTTTGGGACATTCAGAGCTCTCTGACACCGATTTTGGCCCACCAACATTTTCTGGACTTTAGGGGGTCTAGGATGCCTGTAAACCCCTTTTTTGGGCATCCAAAGTTTTCAACATTTTTGCAGGCCTAACATGCATTTTAAGGCCTTTTTTGGGCTGCTAAGATATTCTGAGCTTTCAGGGGTATAGGATGAATTTTTCATGCCAAAAATATTTTGGGGAATTTCAGTGATCTAGGATGCGGCTTAATGCCCCTTTCTGGCTGCACATGTTTTTGGGACATTCAGAGCTCTCTGACACCGATTTTGGCCCACCAACATTTTCTGGACTTTAGGGGGTCTAGGATGCCTGTAAACCCCTTTTTTCGCCCTCCAAAGTTTTCTATATTTTTGCATGCTTAAGATGCATTTTAAGTCCTTTTTTTGAGCTGCCACCATTTTCTGAACTTTCAGAGTTGTAGGATGCATTTTTTGTGGCAAAAATATTTTTGGGAATTTCAGTGATCTAGGATGTGGCTTAATGCCCCTTTCAGGCTGCACATGTTTTTGGGACATTCAGAGCTCTCTGACACCGATTTTGGCCCACCAACATTTTCTGGACTTTAGGGGGTCTAGGATGCCTGTAAACCCCTTTTTTCACACTCTAAAGATTTCTACATATTTGCATGCTTAAGATGCATTTTAAGTCCTTTTTTTGAGCTGCCACCATTTTCTGAACTTTCAGGGGTGTAGTATGCATTTTTTGTGCCAAAAATATTTTTGGGAATTTCAGTGGTCTAGGATGCGGGTTGATGACCCTGTCACTCTGCAAATGTTTTTGGGGCATTCAGAGCTCTCTGACACAAATTTTGGCCCACCAACATTTTCTAGACTTTAGGGGGTCTAGGATGCCTGTAAACCCCTTTTGTGGGCCCTCTAATGTTTTCAACATGTTTGCAGGCCTAAGTTGCATAGTAGGTCCTTTTTTGAGCTTCCAACATTTTCTGAACTTTCAGGGTTGTAGGATGCATTTTTCATGCCAAAAATATTTCAGGGAATTTCAGTGGTCTAGGAACGCGGGTTAATGCCCCTTTCAGGCTGCAAATGTTTTTGGGACATTCAGAGCTCTCTGACACAGATTTTGGCCCACCAACATTTTCTGGACTTTAGGGGGTCTAGGATGCCTGTAAACCCCTTTTTTGGGCCTCCAAAGTTTTCTACATTTTTGCATGCCTACGATGCATTTTAAGGCATTTTTGGGCTGCTAACATTTTAAGAACTTTCAGGGGCGTAGTATGAATTTTTCTGGCCAAAAGTATTTTTGGAAATTTCAGTGGTCTAGGATGTGGGTTAATGCCCCTTTCAGACTGCAAATGTTTTTGGGACATTCAGAGCTCTCTGAAACAGATTTTGGCCCACCAACATATTCTGGACTTTAGGGGGTCCAGGATGCCTGTAAACCCCTTTTTTGGGCATCCAAAGTTTTCAACATATTTGCAGGCCTAACATGCATTTTAAGGCCTTTTTTGGGCTGCTAACATATTCAGAGCTTTCAGGGGTGTAGGATGAATTTTTCGTGCCAAAAATATTTTGGGGAATTTCAGTAGTCTAGGATGCGGGTTAATGCCCCTTTCAGGCTGCAAATGTTTTTGGGACATTCAGGACTCTCTGACACCATTTTTGGGCCACAACCATTTTCTGGACTTTAGGGGGTCTAGGATGCCTCTAAACCCCTTTTTTCCACCTCCAAAGTTTTCTACATTTTTGCAGGCCTAAGATGCATTTTAAGGCATTTTTAGGCTGCCAACATTTTCAGAACTTTCAGGGGTGTAGTATGCATTTTTTATGCCAAAAATATTTTTGGGAATTTCAGTGGTCTAGGATGCGGGTGAATGCCCCTTTCACTCTGCAAATGTTTTTGGGGCATTCAGAGCTCTCTGACACAGATTTTGGCCCACCAACATTTTCTGGACTTTAGGGGGTCTAGGATGCCTGTAGACCCCTTTTTTGGACCTCCAAACTTTTCAACATTTTTGCAGGCCTGAAATGCATTTTAAGGCCTTTTTCGGGCTGCTAACATATTCTGAGCTTCAGGGGTATAGGTTGCATTTTTCGTGCCAAAAATATTTTGGGGAATTTCAGTGATCTAGGATGCGGCTTGATGCCCCTTTCAGGCTGCACATGTTTTTGGGACATTCAGAGCTCTCTGACACAGATTTTGGCCCACCAACATTTTCTGGACTTTAGGGGGTCTAGGATGCCTGTAAACCCCTTTTTTGGGCCTCCAAAGTTTTCTACATTTTTGCATGCCTACGATGCATTTTAAGGCATTTTTGGGCTGCTAACATTTTAAGAACTTTCAGGGGTGTAGTATGAATTTTTCTGGCCAAAAGTATTTTTGGAAATTTCAGTGGTCTAGGATGTGGGTTAATGCCCCTTTCAGGCTGCACATGTTTTTGGGACATTCAGAGCTCACTGACACAGATTTTGGCCCACCAACATTTTCTGGACTTTAGGGGGTCTAGGATGCCTGTAAACCCCTTTTTTGGGCATCCAAAGTTTTCAACATATTTGCAGGCCTAACATGCATTTTAAGGCCTTTTTTGGGCTGCTAACATATTCAGAGCTTTCAGGGGTGTAGGATGAATTTTTCGTGCCAAAAATATTTTGGGGAATTTCAGTGGTCTAGGATGTGGCTTAATGCCCCTTTCAGGCTGCACATGTTTTTGGGACATTCAGAGCTCTCTGACACCAATTTTGGCCCACCAACATTTTCTGGACTTTAGGGGGTCTAGGATGCCTGTAAACCCCTTTTTTGGGCCTCCAAAGTTTTCTACATTTTTGCATGCCTACGATGCATTTTAAGGCATTTTTGGGCTGCTAACATTTTAAGAACTTTCAGGGGTGTAGTATGAATTTTTCTGGCCAAAAGTATTTTTGGAAATTTCAGTGGTCTAGGATGTGGGTTAATGCCCCTTTCAGGCTGCAAATGTTTTTGGGACATTCAGAGCTCTCTGACACAGATTTTGGCCCACCAACATTTTCTGGACTTTAGGGGGTCTAGGATGCCTGTAAACCCCTTTTTTGGGCATCCAAAGTTTTCAACATATTTGCAGGCCTAACATGCATTTTAAGGCCTTTTTTGGGCTGCTAACATATTCAGAGCTTTCAGGGGTGTAGGATGAATTTTTCGTGCCAAAAATATTTTGGGGAATTTCAGTGGTCTAGGATGCGGGTTAATGCCCCTTTCAGGCTGCAAATGTTTTTGGGACATCAGGACTCTCTGACACCATTTTTGGGCCACAACCATTTTCTGGACTTTAGGGGGTCTAGGATGCCTGTAAACCCTTTTTTTCCACCTCCAAAGTTTTCAACATATTTGCAGGCCTAACATGCATTTTAAGGCCTTTTTTGGGCTGCTAACATATTCAGAGCTTTCAGGGGTGTAGGATGAATTTTTTATGCCAAAAATATTTTTGGGAATTTCAGTGGTCTAGGATGCGGGTGAATGCCCCTTTCACTCTGCAAATGTTTTTGGGGCATTCAGAGCTCTCTGACACAGATTTTGGCCCACCAACATTTTCTGGACTTTAGGGGGTCTAGGATGCCTGTAGACCCCTTTTTTGGGCCTCCAAACTTTTCAACATTTTTGCAGGCCTGAAATGCATTTTAAGGCCTTTTTCGGGCTGCTAACATATTCTGAGCTTCAGGGGTATAGGTTGCATTTTTCATGCCAAAAATATTTTGGGGAATTTCAGTGATCTAGGATGCGGCTTAATGCCCCTTTCAGGCTGCACATGTTTTTGGGACATTCAGAGCTCTCTGACACCAATTTTGGCCCACCAACATTTTCTGGACTTTAGGGGGTCTAGGATGCCTGTAAACCCCTTTTTTGGGCCTCCAAAGTTTTCTACATTTTTGCATGCCTACGATGCATTTTAAGGCATTTTTGGGCTGCTAACATTTTAAGAACTTTCAGGGGTGTAGTATGAATTTTTCTGGCCAAAAGTATTTTTGGAAATTTCAGTGGTCTAGGATGTGGGTTAATGCCCCTTTCAGGCTGCACATGTTTTTGGGACATTCAGAGCTCTCTGACACTGATTTTGGCCCACCAACATTTTCTGGACTTTAGGGGGTCTAGGATGCCTGTAAACCCCTTTTTTCACCCTCCAAAGATTTCTACATTTTTGCATGCTTAAGATGCATTTTAAGTCCTTTTTTTGAGCTGCCACCATTTTCTGAACTTTCAGGGGTGTTGTATGCATTTTTTGTGCCAAAAATATTTTTGGGAATTTCAGTGGTCTAGGATGCGGGTTGATGACCCTTTCACTCTGCAAATGTTTTTGGGGCATTCAGAGCTCTCTGACACCAATTTTGGCCCACCAACATTTTCTGGACTTTAGGGGGTCTAGTATGCCTGTAAACCCCTTTTTTGGGCATCCAAAGTTTTCTACATTTTTGCATGCCTACGATGCATTTTAAGGCATTTTTGGGCTGCTAACATTTTAAGAACTTTCAGGGGTGTAGTATGAATTTTTCTGGCCAAAAGTATTTTTGGAAATTTCAGTGGTCTAGGATGTGGGTTAATGCCCCTTTCAGGCTGCACATGTTTTTGGGACATTCAGAGCTCTCTGACACCGATTTTGGCCCACCAACATTTTCTGGACTTTAGGGGGTCTAGGATGCCTGTAAACCCCTTTTTTCGCCCTCCAAAGATTTCTACATTTTTGCATGCTTAAGATGCATTTTAAGTCCTTTTTTTGAGCTGCCACCATTTTCTGAACTTTCAGGGGTGTTGTATGCATTTTTTGTGCCAAAAATATTTTTGGGAATTTCAGTGGTCTAGGATGCGGGTTGATGACCCTTTCACTCTGCAAATGTTTTTGGGGCATTCAGAGCTCTCTGACACAAATTTTGGCCCACCAACATTTTCTAGACTTTAGGGGGTCTAGGATGCTTGTAAACCCCTTTTTTGGGCCTCCAATGTTTTCAACATGTTTGCAGGCCTAAGTTGCATAGTAAGTCCTTTTTTGAGCTTCCAACATTTTCTGAACTTTCAGGGTTGTAGGATGCATTTTTCATGCCAAAAATATTTTGGGGAATTTCAGTGGTCTAGGAACGCGGGTTAATGCCCCTTTCAGGCTGCAAATGTTTTTGGGACATTCAGAGCTCTCTGACACAGATTTTGGCCCACCAATATTTTCTGGACTTTAGGGGGTCTAGGATGCCTGTAAATCCCTTTTTTCGCCCTCCAAAGTTTTCTATATTTTTGCATGCTTAAGATGCATTTTAAGTCCTTTTTTGAGCTGCCACCATTTTCTGAACTTTCAGGGTTGTAGGATGCATTTTTTGTGGCAAAAATATTTTTGGGAATTTCAGTGATCTAGGATGCGGCTTAATGCCCCTTTCAGGCTGCACATGTTTTTGGGACATTCAGAGCTCTCTGACATCGATTTTGGCCCACCAACATTTTCTGGACTTTAGGGGGTCTAGGATGCCTGTAAACCCCTTTTTTCGCCCTCCAAAGATTTCTACATTTTTGCATGCTTAAGATGCATTTTAAGTCCTTTTTTGAGCTGCCACCATTTTCTGAACTTTCAGGGGTGTAGTATGCATTTTTTATGCCAAAAATATTTTTGGGAATTTCAGTGGTCTAGGATGCGGGTGAATGCCCCTTTCACTCTGCAAATGTTTTTGGGGCATTCAGAGCTCTCTGACACAGATTTTGGCCCACCAACATTTTTTGGACTTTAGGGGGTCTAGGATGCCTGTAGACCCCTTTTTTGGGCCTCCAAACTTTTCAACATTTTTGCAGGCCTGAAATGCATTTTAAGGCCTTTTTCGGGCTGCTAACATATTCTGAGCTTCAGGGGTATAGGTTGCATTTTTTCGTGCCAAAAATATTTTGGGGATTTTCAGTGATCTAGGATGCGGCTTAATGCCCCTTTCAGGCTGCACATGTTTTTGGGACATTCAGAGCTCTCTGACACCAATTTTGGCCCACCAACATTTTCTGGACTTTAGGGGGTCTAGTATGCCTGTAAACCCCTTTTTTGGGCCTCCAAAGTTTTCTACATTTTTGCATGCCTACGATGCATTTTAAGGCATTTTTGGGCTGCTAACATTTTAAGAACTTTCAGGGGTGTAGTATGAATTTTTCTGGCCAAAAGTATTTTTGGAAATTTCAGTGGTCTAGGATGCGGCTTAATGCCCCTTTCAGGCTGCACGTGTTTTTGGGACATTCAGAGCTCTCTGACACCGATTTTGGCCCACCAACATTTTCTGGACTTTAGGGGGTCTAGGATGCCGGTAAACCCCTTTTTTCGCCCTCCAAAGATTTCTACATTTTTGCATGCTTAAGATGCATTTTAAGTCCTTTTTTTGAGCTGCCACCATTTTCTGAACTTTCAGGGGTGTAGTATGCATTTTTTGTGCCAAAAATATTTTTGGGAATTTCAGTGGTCTAGGATGCGGGTTGATGACCCTTTCACTCTGCAAATGTTTTTGGGGCATTCAGAGCTCTCTGACACAAATTTTGGCCCACCAACATTTTCTAGATTTTAGGGGGTCTAGGATGCTTGTAAACCCCTTTTTTGGGCCTCCAATGTTTTCAACATGTTTGCAGGCCTAAGTTGCATAGTAAGTCCTTTTTTGAGCTTCCAACATTTTCTGAACTTTCAGGGTTGTAGGATGCATTTTTCATGCCAAAAATATTTTGGGGAATTTCAGTGGTCTAGGATGCGGCTTAATGCCCCTTTCAGGCTGCACATGTTTTTGGGACATTCAGAGCTCTCTGACACCAATTTTGGCCCACCAACATTTTCTGGACTTTAGGGGGTCTAGGATGCCTGTAAACCCCTTTTTTGGGCCTCCAAAGTTTTCTACATTTTTGCATGCCTACGATGCATTTTAAGGCATTTTTGGGCTGCTAACATTTTAAGAACTTTCAGGGGTATAGTATGATTTTTTCTGGCCAAATGTGTTTTTGGAAATTTCAGTGGTCTAGGATGTGGGTTAATGCCCCTTTCAGGCTGCACATGTTTTTGGGACATTCAGAGCTCTCTGACACCGATTTTGGCCCACCAACATTTTCTGGACTTTAGGGGGTCTAGGATGCCTGTAAACCCCTTTTTTGGGCATCCAAAGTTTTCAACATTTTTGCAGGCCTAACATGCATTTTAAGGCCTTTTTTGGGCTGCTAAGATATTCTGAGCTTTCAGGGGTATAGGATGAATTTTTCATGCCAAAAATATTTTGGGGAATTTCAGTGATCTAGGATGCGGCTTAATGCCCCTTTCTGGCTGCACATGTTTTTGGGACATTCAGAGCTCTCTGACACCGATTTTGGTCCACCAACATTTTCTGGACTTTAGGGGGTCTAGGATGCCTGTAAACCCCTTTTTTCGCCCTCCAAAGTTTTCTATATTTTTGCATGCTTAAGATGCATTTTAAGTCCTTTTTTGAGCTGCCACCATTTTCTGAACTTTCAGAGTTGTAGGATGCATTTTTTGTGGCAAAAATATTTTTGGGAATTTCAGTGATCTAGGATGCGGCTTAATGCCCCTTTCAGGCTGCACATGTTTTTGGGACATTCAGAGCTCTCTGACACCGATTTTGGCCCACCAACATTTTCTGGACTTTAGGGGGTCTAGGATGCCTGTAAACCCCTTTTTTGCCCTCCAAAGTTTTCTATATTTTTGCATGCTTAAGATGCATTTTAAGTCCTTTTTTTGAGCTGCCACCATTTTCTGAACTTTCAGGGGTGTAGTATGCATTTTTTGTGGCAAAATTTTTTTGGGGAATTTCAGTGGTCTAGGATGCGGGTTGACGACCCTTTCACTCTGCAAATGTTTTTGGGGCATTCAGAGCTCTCTGACACAAATTTTGGCCCACCAACATTTTCTAGACTTTAGGGGGTCTAGGATGTCTGTAAACCCCTTTTTTGGGCCTCCAATGTTTTCAACATGTTTGCAGGCCTAAGTTGCATAGTAAGTCCTTTTTTGAGCTTCCAACATTTTTTGAACTTTCAGGGTTGTAGGATGCATTTTTCATGCCAAAAATATTTTGGGGAATTTCAGTGGTCTAGTAACGCGGGTTAATGCCCCTTTCAGGCTGAAAATGTTTTTGGGACATTCAGAGCTCTCTGACACAGATTTTGGCCCACCAACATTTTCTGGACTTTAGGGGGTCTAGGATGCTTGTAAAGCCCTTTTTTGGGCCTCCAAAGTTTTCTACATTTTTGCATGCCTACGATGCATTTTAAGGCATTTTTGGGCTGCTAATATTTTAAGAACTTTCAGGGGTGTAGTATGAATTTTTCTGGCCAAAAGTATTTTTGGAAATTTCAGTGGTCTAGGATGTGGGTTAATGCCCCTTTCAGGCTGCAAATGTTTTTGGGACATTCAGAGCTCTCTGACACAGATTTTGGCCCACCAACATTTTCTAGACTTTAGGGGGTCTAGGATGCCTGTAAACCCCTTTTTTGGGCCTCCAATGTTTTCAACATGTTTGCAGGCCTAAGTTGCATAGTAAGTCCTTTTTTGAGCTTCCAACATTTTCTGAACTTTCAGGGTTGTAGGATGCATTTTTCATGCCAAAAATATTTTGGGGAATTTCAGTGGTCTAGGAACGCGGGTTAATGCCCCTTTCAGGCTGAAAATGTTTTTGGGACATTCAGAGCTCTCTGACACAGATTTTGGCCCACCAACATTTTCTGGACTTTAGGGGTTCTAGGATGCCTGTAAACCCCTTTTTTGGGCCTCCAATGTTTTCAACATGTTTGCAGGCCTAAGTTGCATAGTAAGTCCTTTTTTGAGCTTCCAACATTTTCTGAACTTTCAGGGTTGTAGGATGCATTTTTCATGCCAAAAATATTTTGGGGAATTTCAGTGGTCTAGGAACGCGGGTTAATGCCCCTTTCAGGCTGCAAATGTTTTTGGGACATTCAGAGCTCTCTGACACAGATTTTGGCCCACCAACATTTTCTGGACGTTAGGGGGTCTAGGATGCTTGTAAACCCCTTTTTTGGGCCTCCAAAGTTTTCTACATTTTTGCATGCCTACGATGCATTTTAAGGCATTTTTGGGCTGCTAACATTTTAAGAACTTTCAGGGGTGTAGTATGAATTTTTCTGGCCAAAAGTATTTTTGGAAATTTCAGTGGTCTAGGATGTGGGTTAATGCCCCTTTCAGGCTGCAAATGTTTTTGGGACATTCAGAGCTCTCTGACACAGATTTTGGCCCACCAACATTTTCTGGACTTTAGGGGGTCTAGGATGCCTGTAAACCCCTTTTTTGGGCATCCAAAGTTTTCAACATATTTGCAGGCCTAACATGCATTTTAAGGCCTTTTTTGGGCTGCTAACATATTCAGAGCTTTCAGGGGTGTAGGATGAATTTTTCGTGCCAAAAATATTTTGGGGAATTTCAGTGGTCTAGGATGCGGCTTAATGCCCCTTTCAGGCTGCACATGTTTTTGGGACATTCAGAGCTCTCTGACACCAATTTTGGCCCACCAACATTTTCTGCACTTTAGGGGGTCTAGGATGCCTGTAAACCCCTTTTTTGGGCCTCCAAAGTTTTCTACATTTTTGCATGCCTACGATGCATTTTAAGGCATTTTTGGGCTGCTAACATTTTAAGAACTTTCAGGGGTGTAGTATGAATTTTTCTGGCCAAAAGTATTTTTGGAAATTTCAGTGGTCTAGGATGCGGCTTAATGCCCCTTTCAGGCTGCACGTGTTTTTGGGACATTCAGAGCTCTCTGACACCGATTTTGGCCCACCAACATTTTCTGGACTTTAGGGGGTCTAGGATGCCGGTAAACCCCTTTTTTCGCCCTCCAAAGATTTCTACATTTTTGCATGCTTAAGATGCATTTTAAGTCCTTTTTTTGAGCTGCCACCATTTTCTGAACTTTCAGGGGTGTAGTATGCATTTTTTGTGCCAAAAATATTTTTGGGAATTTCAGTGGTCTAGGATGCGGGTTGATGACCCTTTCACTCTGCAAATGTTTTTGGGGCATTCAGAGCTCTCTGACACAAATTTTGGCCCACCAACATTTTCTAGATTTTAGGGGGTCTAGGATGCTTGTAAACCCCTTTTTTGGGCCTCCAATGTTTTCAACATGTTTGCAGGCCTAAGTTGCATAGTAAGTCCTTTTTTGAGCTTCCAACATTTTCTGAACTTTCAGGGTTGTAGGATGCATTTTTCATGCCAAAAATATTTTGGGGAATTTCAGTGGTCTAGGATGCGGCTTAATGCCCCTTTCAGGCTGCACATGTTTTTGGGACATTCAGAGCTCTCTGACACCAATTTTGGCCCACCAACATTTTCTGGACTTTAGGGGGTCTAGGATGCCTGTAAACCCCTTTTTTGGGCCTCCAAAATTTTCTACATTTTTGCATGCCTACGATGCACTTTAAGGCATTTTTGGGCTGCTAACATTTTAAGAACTTTCAGGGGTATAGTATGATGTTTTCTGGCCAAATGTGTTTTTGGAAATTTCAGTGGTCTAGGATGTGGGTTAATGCCCCTTTCAGGCTGCACATGTTTTTGGGACATTCAGAGCTCTCTGACACCGATTTTGGCCCACCAACATTTTCTGGACTTTAGGGGGTCTAGGATGCCTGTAAACCCCTTTTTTGGGCATCCAAAGTTTTCAACATTTTTGCAGGCCTAACATGCATTTTAAGGCCTTTTTTGGGCTGCTAAGATATTCTGAGCTTTCAGGGGTATAGGATGAATTTTTCATGCCAAAAATATTTTGGGGAATTTCAGTGATCTAGGATGCGGCTTAATGCCCCTTTCTGGCTGCACATGTTTTTGGGACATTCAGAGCTCTCTGACACCGATTTTGGCCCACCAACATTTTCTGGACTTTAGGGGGTCTAGGATGCCTGTAAACCCCTTTTTTCGCCCTCTAAAGATTTCTACATATTTGCATGCTTAAGATGCATTTTAAGTCCTTTTTTTGAGCTGCCACCATTTTCTGAACTTTCAGGGGTGTAGTATGCATTTTTTGTGCCAAAAATATTTTTGGGAATTTCAGTGGTCTAGGATGCGGGTTGATGACCCTTTCACTCTGCAAATGTTTTTGGGGCATTCAGAGCTCTCTGACACAAATTTTGGCCCACCAACATTTTCTAGACTTTAGGGGGGTCTAGGATGCCTGTAAACCCCTTTTGTGGGCCTCCAATGTTTTCAACATGTTTGCAGGCCTAAGTTGCATAGTAAGTCCTTTTTTGAGCTTCCAACATTTTCTGAACTTTCAGGGTTGTAGGATGCATTTTTCATGCCAAAAATATTTCGGGGAATTTCAGTGGTCTAGGAACGGGGGTTAATGCCCCTTTCAGGCTGCAAATGTTTTTGGGACATTCAGAACTCTCTGACACAGATTTTGGCCCACCAACATTTTCTGGACTTTAGGGGGTCTAGGATGCCTGTAAACCCCTTTTTTGGGCCTCCAAAGTTTTCTACATTTTTGCATGCCTACGATGCATTTTAAGGCATTTTTGGGCTGCTAACATTTTAAGAACTTTCAGGGGCGTAGTATGAATTTTTCTGGCCAAAAGTATTTTTGGAAATTTCAGTGGTCTAGGATGTGGGTTAATGCCCCTTTCAGGCTGCAAATGTTTTTGGGACATTCAGAGCTCTCTGACACCGATTTTGGCCCACCAACATTTTCTGGACTTTAGGGGGTCTAGGATGCCTGTAAACCCCTTTTTTCGCCCTCCAAAGATTTCTACATTTTTGCATGCTTAAGATGCATTTTAAGTCCTTTTTTTGAGCTGCCACCATTTTCTGAACTTTCAGGGGTGTTGTATGCATTTTTTGTGCCAAAAATATTTTTGGGAATTTCAGTGGTCTAGGATGCGGGTTGATGACCCTTTCACTCTGCAAATGTTTTTGGGGCATTCAGAGCTCTCTGACACAAATTTTGGCCCACCAACATTTTCTAGACTTTAGGGGGTCTAGGATGCTTGTAAACCCCTTTTTTGGGCCTCCAATGTTTTCAACATGTTTGCAGGCCTAAGTTGCATAGTAAGTCCTTTTTTGAGCTTCCAACATTTTCTGAACTTTCAGGGTTGTAGGATGCATTTTTCATGCCAAAAATATTTTGGGGAATTTCAGTGGTCTAGGAACGCGGGTTAATGCCCCTTTCAGGCTGCAAATGTTTTTGGGACATTCAGAGCTCTCTGACACAGATTTTGGCCCACCAATATTTTCTGGACTTTAGGGGGTCTAGGATGCCTGTAAATCCCTTTTTTCGCCCTCCAAAGTTTTCTATATTTTTGCATGCTTAAGATGCATTTTAAGTCCTTTTTTTGAGCTGCCACCATTTTCTGAACTTTCAGGGTTGTAGGATGCATTTTTTGTGGCAAAAATATTTTTGGGAATTTCAGTGATCTAGGATGCGGCTTAATGCCCCTTTCAGGCTGCACATGTTTTTGGGACATTCAGAGCTCTCTGACATCGATTTTGGCCCACCAACATTTTCTGGACTTTAGGGGGTCTAGGATGCCTGTAAACCCCTTTTTTCGCCCTCCAAAGATTTCTACATTTTTGCATGCTTAAGATGCATTTTAAGTCCTTTTTTGAGCTGCCACCATTTTCTGAACTTTCAGGGGTGTAGTATGCATTTTTTATGCCAAAAATATTTTTGGGAATTTCAGTGGTCTAGGATGCGGGTGAATGCCCCTTTCACTCTGCAAATGTTTTTGGGGCATTCAGAGCTCTCTGACACATATTTTGGCCCACCAACATTTTTTGGACTTTAGGGGGTCTAGGATGCCTGTAGACCCCTTTTTTGGGCCTCCAAACTTTTCAACATTTTTGCAGGCCTGAAATGCATTTTAAGGCCTTTTTCGGGCTGCTAACATATTCTGAGCTTCAGGGGTATAGGTTGCATTTTTCGTGCCAAAAATATTTTGGGGAATTTCAGTGATCTAGGATGCGGCTTAATGCCCCTTTCAGGCTGCACATGTTTTTGGGACATTCAGAGCTCTCTGACACCAATTTTGGCCCACCAACATTTTCTGGACTTTAGGGGGTCTAGTATGCCTGTAAACCCCTTTTTTGGGCCTCCAAAGTTTTCTACATTTTTGCATGCCTACGATGCATTTTAAGGCATTTTTGGGCTGCTAACATTTTAAGAACTTTCAGGGGTGTAGTATGAATTTTTCTGGCCAAAAGTATTTTTGGAAATTTCAGTGGTCTAGGATGTGGGTTAATGCCCCTTTCAGGCTGCAAATGTTTTTGGGACATTCAGAGCTCTCTGACACAGATTTTGGTCCACCAACATTTTCTGGACTTTAGGGGGTCTAGGATGCCTGTAAACCCCTTTTTTGGGCATCCAAAGTTTTCAACATATTTGCAGGCCTAACATGCATTTTAAGGCCTTTTTTGGGCTGCTAACATATTCAGAGCTTTCAGGGGTGTAGGATGAATTTTTTATGCCAAAAATATTTTTGGGAATTTCAGTGGTCTAGGATGCGGGTGAATGCCCCTTTCACTCTGCAAATGTTTTTGGGGCATTCAGAGCTCTCTGACACAGATTTTGGCCCACCAACATTTTCTGGACTTTAGGGGGTCTAGGATGCCTGTAGACCCCTTTTTTGGGCCTCCAAACTTTTCAACATTTTTGCAGGCCTGAAATGCATTTTAAGGCCTTTTTCGGGCTGCTAACATATTCTGAGCTTCAGGGGTATAGGTTGCATTTTTCGTGCCAAAAATATTTTGGGAAATTTCAGTGATCTAGGATGCGGCTTAATGCCCCTTTCAGGCTGCACATGTTTTTGGGACATTCAGAGCTCTCTGACACCAATTTTGGCCCACCAACATTTTCTAGACTTTAGGGGGTCTAGGATGCTTGTAAACCCCTTTTTTGGGCCTCCAATGTTTTCAACATGTTTACAGGCCTAAGTTGCATAGTAAGTCCTTTTTTGAGCTTCCAACATTTTCTGAACTTTCAGGGTTGTAGGATGCATTTTTCATGCCAAAAATATTTTGGGGAATTTCAGTGGTCTAGGAACGCGGGTTAATGCCCCTTTCAGGCTGCAAATGTTTTTGGGACATTCAGAGCTCTCTGACACAGATTTTGGCCCACCAATATTTTCTGGACTTTAGGGGGTCTAGGATGCCTGTAAATCCCTTTTTTCGCCCTCCAAAATTTTCTATATTTTTGCATGCTTAAGATGCATTTTAAGTCCTTTTTTTGAGCTGCCACCATTTTCTGAACTTTCAGGGTTGTAGGATGCATTTTTTGTGGCAAAAATATTTTTGGGAATTTCAGTGATCTAGGATGCGGCTTAATGCCCCTTTCAGGCTGCACATGTTTTTGGGACATTCAGAGCTCTCTGACATCGATTTTGGCCCACCAACATTTTCTGGACTTTAGGGGGTCTAGGATGCCTGTAAACCCCTTTTTTCGCCCTCCAAAGATTTCTACATTTTTGCATGCTTAAGATGCATTTTAAGTCCTTTTTTTGAGCTGCCACCATTTTCTGAACTTTCAGGGGTATAGTATGCATTTTTTATGCCAAAAATATTTTTGGGAATTTCAGTGGTCTAGGATGCGGGTGAATGCCCCTTTCACTCTGCAGATGTTTTTGGGGCATTCAGAGCTCTCTGACACAGATTTTGGCCCACCAACATTTTCTGGACTTTAGGGGGTCTAGGATGCCTGTAGACCCCTTTTTTGGGCCTCCAAACTTTTCAACATTTTTGCAGGCCTGAAATGCATTTTAAGGCCTTTTTCGGGCTGCTAACATATTCTGAGCTTCAGGGGTATAGGTTGCATTTTTCGTGACAAAAATATTTTGGGGAATTTCAGTGATCTAGGATGCGGCTTAATGCCCCTTTCAGGCTGCACATGTTTTTGGGACATTCAGAGCTCTCTGACACCAATTTTGGCCCACCAACATTTTCTGGACTTTAGGGGGTCTAGGATGCCTGTAAACCCCTTTTTTGGGCCTCCAAAGTTTTCTACATTTTTGCATGCCTACGATGCATTTTAAGGCATTTTTGGGCTGCTAACATTTTAAGAACTTTCAGGGGTATAGTATGATTTTTTCTGGCCAAATGTGTTTTTGGAAATTTCAGTGTTCTAGGATGTGGGTTAATGCCCCTTTCAGGCTGCACATGTTTTTGGGACATTCAGAGCTCTCTGACACCGATTTTGGCCCACCAACATTTTCTGGACTTTAGGGGGTCTAGGATGCCTGTAAACCCCTTTTTTGGGCATCCAAAGTTTTCAACATTTTTGCAGGCCTAACATGCATTTTAAGGCCTTTTTTGGGCTGCTAAGATATTCTGAGCTTTCAGGGGTATAGGATGAATTTTTCATGCCAAAAATATTTTGGGGAATTTCAGTGATCTAGGATGCGACTTAATGCCCCTTTCTGGCTGCACATGTTTTTGGGACATTCAGAGCTCTCTGACACCGATTTTGGCCCACCAACATTTTCTGGACTTTGGGGGTCTAGGATGCCTGTAAACCCCTTTTTTCGCCCTCTAAAGATTTCTACATATTTGCATGCTTAAGATGCATTTTAAGTCCTTTTTTTGAGCTGCCACCATTTTCTGAACTTTCAGGGGTGTAGTATGCATTTTTTGTGCCAAAAATATTTTTGGGAATTTCAGTGGTCTAGGATGCGGGTTGATGACCCTTTCACTCTGCAAATGTTTTTGGGGCATTCAGAGCTCTCTGATACAAATTTTGGCCCACCAACATTTTCTAGACTTTAGGGGGTCTAGGATGCCTGTAAACCCCTTTTGTGGGCCTCTAATGTTTTCAACATGTTTGCATGCCTAAGTTGCATGGTAAGTCCTTTTTTGAGCTTCCAACATTTTCTGAACTTTCAGGGTTGTAGGATGCATTTTTCATGCCAAAAATATTTCAGGGAATTTCAGTGGTCTAGGAACGCGGGTTAATGCCCCTTTCAGGCTGCAAATGTTTTTGGGACATTCAGAGCTCTCTGAAACAGATTTTGGCCCACCAACATTTTCTGGACTTTAGGGGGTCCAGGATGCCTGTAAACCCCTTTTTTGGGCATCCAAAGTTTTCAACATATTTGCAGGCCTAACATGCATTTTAAGGCCTTTTTTGGGCTGCTAACATATTCAGAGCTTTCAGGGGTGTAGGATGAATTTTTCGTGCCAAAAATATTTTGGGGAATTTCAGTAGTCTAGGATGCGGGTTAATGCCCCTTTCAGGCTGCAAATGTTTTTGGGACATTCAGGACTCTCTGACACCATTTTTGGGCCACAACCATTTTCTGGACTTTAGGGGGTCTAGGATGCCTCTAAACCCCTTTTTTCCACCTCCAAAGTTTTCTACATTTTTGCAGGCCTAAGATGCATTTTAAGGCATTTTTGGGCTGCCAACATTTTCAGAACTTTCAGGGGTGTAGTATGCATTTTTTATGCCAAAAATATTTTTGGGAATTTCAGTGGTCTAGGATGCGGGTGAATGCCCCTTTCACTCTGCAAATGTTTTTGGGGCATTCAGAGCTCTCTGACACAGATTTTGGCCCACCAACATTTTCTGGACTTTAGGGGGTCTAGGATGCCTGTAGACCCCTTTTTTGGACCTCCAAACTTTTCAACATTTTTGCAGGCCTGAAATGCATTTTAAGGCCTTTTTCGGGCTGCTAACATATTCTGAGCTTCAGGGGTATAGGTTGCATTTTTCGTGCCAAAAATATTTTGGGGAATTTCAGTGATCTAGGATGCGGCTTGATGCCCCTTTCAGGCTGCACATGTTTTTGGGACATTCAGAGCTCTCTGACACAGATTTTGGCCCACCAACATTTTCTGGACTTTAGGGGGTCTAGGATGCCTGTAAACCCCTTTTTTGGGCCTCCAAAGTTTTCTACATTTTTGCATGCCTACGATGCATTTTAAGGCATTTTTGGGCTGCTAACATTTTAAGAACTTTCAGGGGTGTAGTATGAATTTTTCTGGCCAAAAGTATTTTTGGAAATTTCAGCGGTCTAGGATGTGGGTTAATGCCCCTGTCAGGCTGCAAATGTTTTTGGGACATTCAGAGCTCACTGACACAGATTTTGGCCCACCAACATTTTCTGGACTTTAGGGGGTCTAGGATGCCTGTAAACCCCTTTTTTGGGCATCCAAAGTTTTCAACATATTTGCAGGCCTAACATGCATTTAAAGGCCTTTTTTGGGCTGCTAACATATTCAGAGCTTTCAGGGGTGTAGGATGAATTTTTCGTGCCAAAAATATTTTGGGGAATTTCAGTGGTCTAGGATGCGGGTTAATGCCCCTTTCAGGCTGCAAATGTTTTTGGGACATTCAGGACTCTCTGACACCATTTTTGGGCCACAACCATTTTCTGGACTTTAGGGGGTCTAGGATGCCTGTAAACCCTTTTTTTCCACCTCCAAAGTTTTCAACATATTTGCAGGCCTAACATGCATTTTAAGGCCTTTTTTGGGCTGCTAACATATTCAGAGCTTTCAGGGGTGTAGGATGAATTTTTTATGCCAAAAATATTTTTGGGAATTTCAGTGGTCTAGGATGCGGGTGAATGCCCCTTTCACTCTGCAAATGTTTTTGGGGCATTCAGAGCTCTCTGACACAGATTTTGGCCCACCAACATTTTCTGGACTTTAGGGGGTCTAGGATGCCTGTAGACCACTTTTTTGGGCCTCCAAACTTTTCAACATTTTTGCAGGCCTGAAATGCATTTTAAGGCCTTTTTCGGGCTGCTAACATATTCTGAGCTTCAGGGGTATAGGTTGCATTTTTCGTGCCAAAAATATTTTGGGGAATTTCAGTGATCTAGGATGCGGCTTAATGCCCCTTTCAGGCTGCACATGTTTTTGGGACATTCAGAGCTCTCTGACACCAATTTTGGCCCACCAGCATTTTCTGGACTTTAGGGGGTCTAGGATGCCTGTAAACCCCTTTTTTGGGCCTCCAAAGTTTTCTACATTTTTGCATGCCTACGATGCATTTTAAGGCATTTTTGGGCTGCTAACATTTTAAGAACTTTCAGGGGTGTAGTATGAATTTTTCTGGCCAAAAGTATTTTTGGAAATTTCAGTGGTCTAGGATGTGGGTTAATGCCCCTTTCAGGCTGCACATGTTTTTGGGACATTCAGAGCTCTCTGACACCGATTTTGGCCCACCAACATTTTCTGGACTTTAGGGGGTCTAGGATGCCTGTAAACCCCTTTTTTGGGCATCCAAAGTTTTCAACATATTTGCAGGCCTAACATGCATTTTAAGGCCTTTTTTGGGCTGCTAACATATTCAGAGCTTTCAGGGGTGTAGGATGAATTTTTCGTGCCAAAAATATTTTGGGGAATTTCAGTGGTCTAGGATGCGGCTTAATGCCCCTTTCAGGCTGCACATGTTTTTGGGACATTCAGAGCTCTCTGACACCGATTTTGGCCCACCAACATTTTCTGGACTTTAGGGGGTCTAGGATGCCTGTAAACCCCTTTTTTCGCCCTCCAAAGATTTCTACATTTTTGCATGCTTAAGATGCATTTTAAGTCCTTTTTTTGAGCTGCCACCATTTTCTGAACTTTCAGGGGTGTAGTATGCATTTTTTGTGCCAAAAATATTTTTGGGAATTTCAGTGGTCTAGGATGCGGGTTGATGACCCTTTCACTCTGCAAATGTTTTTGGGGCATTCAGAGCTCTCTGACACAAATTTTGGCCCACCAACATTTTCTAGACTTTAGGGGGTCTAGGATGCTTGTAAACCCCTTTTTTGGGCCTCCAATGTTTTCAACATGTTTGCAGGCCTAAGTTGCATAGTAAGTCCTTTTTTGAGCTTCCAACATTTTCTGAACTTTCAGGGTTGTAGGATGCATTTTTCATGCCAAAAATATTTTGGGGAATTTCAGTGGTCTAGGAACGCGGGTTAATGCCCCTTTCAGGCTGCAAATGTTTTGGGACATTCAGAGCTCTCTGACACAGATTTTGGCCCACCAATATTTTCTGGACTTTAGGGGGTCTAGGATGCCTGTAAATCCCTTTTTTCACCCTCCAAAGTTTTCTATATTTTTGCATGCTTAAGATGCATTTTAAGTCCTTTTTTTGAGCTGCCACCATTTTCTGAACTTTCAGGGTTGTAGGATGCATTTTTTGTGGCAAAAATATTTTTGGGAATTTCAGTGATCTAGGAGGCGGCTTAATGCCCCTTTCAGGCTGCACATGTTTTTGGGACATTCAGAGCTCTCTGACATTGATTTTGGCCCACCAACATTTTCTGGACTTTAGGGGGTCTAGGATGCCTGTAAACCCCTTTTTTCGCCCTCCAAAGATTTCTACATTTTTGCATGCTTAAGATGCATTTTAAGTCCTTTTTTGAGCTGCCACCACTTTCTGAACTTTCAGGGGTGTAGTATGCATTTTTAATGCCAAAAATATTTTGGGGAATTTCAGTGGTCTAGGATGCGGGTGAATGCCCCTTTCACTCTGCAAATGTTTTTGGGGCATTCAGAGCTCTCTGACACAGATTTTGGCCCACCAACATTTTTTGGACTTTAGGGGGTCTAGGATGGTTGTAGACCCCTTTTTTGGGCCTCCAAACTTTTCAACATTTTTGCAGGCCTGAAATGCATTTTAAGGCCTTTTTCGGGCTGCTAACATATTCTGAGCTTCAGGGGTATAGGTTGCATTTTTCGTGCCAAAAATATTTTGGGGAATTTCAGTGATCTAGGATGCGGCTTGATGCCCCTTTCAGGCTGCACATGTTTTTGGGACATTCAGAGCTCTCTGACAAAGATTTTGGCCCACCAACATTTTCTGGACTTTAGGGGGTCTAGGATGCCTGTAAACCCCTTTTTTGGGCCTCCAAAGTTTTCTACATTTTTGCATGCCTACGATGCATTTTAAGGCATTTTTGGGCTGCTAACATTTTAAGAACTTTCAGGGGTGTAGTATGAATTTTTCTGGCCAAAAGTATTTTTGGAAATTTCAGTGGTCTAGGATGTGGGTTAATGCCCCTGTCAGGCTGCACATGTTTTTGGGACATTCAGAGCTCACTGACACAGATTTTGGCCCACCAACATTTTCTGGACTTTAGGGGGTCTAGGAGGCCTGTAAACCCCTTTTTTGGGCATCCAAAGTTTTCAACATATTTGCAGGCCTAACATGCATTTTAAGGCCTTTTTCGGGCTGCTAACATATTCTGAGCTTCAGGGGTATAGGTTGCATTTTTCGTGCCAAAAATATTTTGGGGAATTTCAGTGATCTAGGATGCGGCTTAATGCCCCTTTCAGGCTGCACATGTTTTTGGGACATTCAGAGCTCTCTGACACCAATTTTGGCCCACCAGCATTTTCTGGACTTTAGGGGGTCTAGGATGCCTGTAAACCCCTTTTTTGGGCCTCCAAAGTTTTCTACATTTTTGCATGCCTACGATGCATTTTAAGGCATTTTTGGGCTGCTAACATTTTAAGAACTTTCAGGGGTGTAGTATGAATTTTTCTGGCCAAAAGTATTTTTGGAAATTTCAGTGGTCTAGGATGTGGGTTAATGCCCCTTTCAGGCTGCACATGTTTTTGGGACATTCAGAGCTCTCTGACACCGATTTTGGCCCACCAACATTTTCTGGACTTTAGGGGGTCTAGGATGCCTGTAAACCCCTTTTTTGGGCATCCAAAGTTTTCAACATATTTGCAGGCCTAACATGCATTTTAAGGCCTTTTTTGGGCTGCTAACATATTCAGAGCTTTCAGGGGTGTAGGATGAATTTTTCGTGCCAAAAATATTTTGGGGAATTTCAGTGGTCTAGGATGCGGCTTAATGCCCCTTTCAGGCTGCACATGTTTTTGGGACATTCAGAGCTCTCTGACACCGATTTTGGCCCACCAACATTTTCTGGACTTTAGGGGGTCTAGGATGCCTGTAAACCCCTTTTTTCGCCCTCCAAAGATTTCTACATTTTTGCATGCTTAAGATGCATTTTAAGTCCTTTTTTTGAGCTGCCACCATTTTCTGAACTTTCAGGGGTGTAGTATGCATTTTTTGTGCCAAAAATATTTTTGGGAATTTCAGTGGTCTAGGATGCGGGTTGATGACCCTTTCACTCTGCAAATGTTTTTGGGGCATTCAGAGCTCTCTGACACAAATTTTGGCCCACCAACATTTTCTAGACTTTAGGGGGTCTAGGATGCTTGTAAACCCCTTTTTTGGGCCTCCAATGTTTTCAACATGTTTGCAGGCCTAAGTTGCATAGTAAGTCCTTTTTTGAGCTTCCAACATTTTCTGAACTTTCAGGGTTGTAGGATGCATTTTTCATGCCAAAAATATTTTGGGGAATTTCAGTGGTCTAGGAACGCGGGTTAATGCCCCTTTCAGGCTGCAAATGTTTTGGGACATTCAGAGCTCTCTGACACAGATTTTGGCCCACCAATATTTTCTGGACTTTAGGGGGTCTAGGATGCCTGTAAATCCCTTTTTTCACCCTCCAAAGTTTTCTATATTTTTGCATGCTTAAGATGCATTTTAAGTCCTTTTTTTGAGCTGCCACCATTTTCTGAACTTTCAGGGTTGTAGGATGCATTTTTTGTGGCAAAAATATTTTTGGGAATTTCAGTGATCTAGGATGCGGCTTAATGCCCCTTTCAGGCTGCACATGTTTTTGGGACATTCAGAGCTCTCTGACATTGATTTTGGCCCACCAACATTTTCTGGACTTTAGGGGGTCTAGGATGCCTGTAAACCCCTTTTTTCGCCCTCCAAAGATTTCTACATTTTTGCATGCTTAAGATGCATTTTAAGTCCTTTTTTGAGCTGCCACCACTTCCTGAACTTTCAGGGGTGTAGTATGCATTTTTAATGCCAAAAATATTTTGGGGAATTTCAGTGGTCTAGGATGCGGGTGAATGCCCCTTTCACTCTGCAAATGTTTTTGGGGCATTCAGAGCTCTCTGACACAGATTTTGGCCCACCAACATTTTTTGGACTTTAGGGGGTCTAGGATGCCTGTAGACCCCTTTTTTGGGCCTCCAAACTTTTCAACATTTTTGCAGGCCTGAAATGCATTTTAAGGCCTTTTTCGGGCTGCTAACATATTCTGAGCTTCAGGGGTATAGGTTGCATTTTTCGTGCCAAAAATATTTTGGGGAATTTCAGTGATCTAGGATGCGGCTTGATGCCCCTTTCAGGCTGCACATGTTTTTGGGACATTCAGAGCTCTCTGACAAAGATTTTGGCCCACCAACATTTTCTGGACTTTAGGGGGTCTAGGATGCCTGTAAACCCCTTTTTTGGGCCTCCAAAGTTTTCTACATTTTTGCATGCCTACGATGCATTTTAAGGCATTTTTGGGCTGCTAACATTTTAAGAACTTTCAGGGGTGTAGTATGAATTTTTCTGGCCAAAAGTATTTTTGGAAATTTCAGTGGTCTAGGATGTGGGTTAATGCCCCTGTCAGGCTGCACATGTTTTTGGGACATTCAGAGCTCACTGACACAGATTTTGGCCCACCAACATTTTCTGGACTTTAGGGGGTCTAGGAGGCCTGTAAACCCCTTTTTTGGGCATCCAAAGTTTTCAACATATTTGCAGGCCTAACATGCATTTTAAGGCCTTTTTTGGGCTGCTAACATATTCAGAGCTTTCAGGGGTGTAGGATGAATTTTTCGTGCCAAAAATATTTTGGGGAATTTCAGTGGTCTAGGATGCGGGTTAATGCCCCTTTCAGGCTGCAAATGTTTTTGGGACATTCAGGACTCTCTGACACCATTTTTGGGCCACAACCATTTTCTGGACTTTAGGGGGTCTAGGATGCCTGTAAACCCTTTTTTTCCACCTCCAAAGTTTTCAACATATTTGCAGGCCTAACATGCATTTTAAGGCCTTTTTTGGGCTGCTAACATATTCAGAGCTTTCAGGGGTGTAGGATGAATTTTTTATGCCAAAAATATTTTTGGGAATTTCAGTGGTCTAGGATGCGGGTGAATGCCCCTTTCACTCTGCAAATGTTTTTGGGGCATTCAGAGCTCTCTGACACAGATATTGGCCCACCAACATTTTCTGGACTTTAGGGGGTCTAGGATGCCTGTAGACCACTTTTTTGGGCCTCCAAACTTTTCAACATTTTTGCAGGCCTGAAATGCATTTTAAGGCCTTTTTCAGGCTGCTAACATATTCTGAGCTTCAGGGGTATAGGTTGCATTTTTCGTGCCAAAAATATTTTGGGGAATTTCAGTGATCTAGGATGCGGCTTAATGCCCCTTTCAGGCTGCACATGTTTTTGGGACATTCAGAGCTCTCTGACACCAATTTTGGCCCACCAACATTTTCTGGACTTTAGGGGGTCTAGGATGCCTGTAAACCCCTTTTTTGGGCCTCCAAAGTTTTCTACATTTTTGCATGCCTACGATGCATTTTAAGGCATTTTTGGGCTGCTAACATTTTAAGAACTTTCAGGGGTGTAGTATGAATTTTTCTGGCCAAAAGTATTTTTGGAAATTTCAGTGGTCTAGGATGTGGGTTAATGCCCCTTTCAGGCTGCACATGTTTTTGGGACATTCAGAGCTCTCTGACACCGATTTTGGCCCACCAACATTTTCTGGACTTTAGGGGGTCTAGGATGCCTGTAAACCCCTTTTTTGGGCATCCAAAGTTTTCAACATATTTGCAGGCCTAACATGCATTTTAAGGCCTTTTTTGGGCTGCTAACATATTCAGAGCTTTCAGGGGTGTAGGATGAATTTTTCGTGCCAAAAATATTTTGGGGAATTTCAGTGGTCTAGGATGCGGCTTAATGCCCCTTTCAGGCTGCACATGTTTTTGGGACATTCAGAGCTCTCTGACACCGATTTTGGCCCACCAACATTTTCTGGACTTTAGGGGGTCTAGGATGCCTGTAAACCCCTTTTTTCGCCCTCCAAAGATTTCTACATTTTTGCATGCTTAAGATGCATTTTAAGTCCTTTTTTTGAGCTGCCACCATTTTCTGAACTTTCAGGGGTGTAGTATGCATTTTTTGTGCCAAAAATATTTTTGGGAATTTCAGTGGTCTAGGATGCGGGTTGATGACCCTTTCACTCTGCAAATGTTTTTGGGGCATTCAGAGCTCTCTGACACAAATTTTGGCCCACCAACATTTTCTAGACTTTAGGGGGTCTAGGATGCTTGTAAACCCCTTTTTTGGGCCTCCAATGTTTTCAACATGTTTGCAGGCCTAAGTTGCATAGTAAGTCCTTTTTTGAGCTTCCAACATTTTCTGAACTTTCAGGGTTGTAGGATGCATTTTTCATGCCAAAAATATTTTGGGGAATTTCAGTGGTCTAGGAACGCGGGTTAATGCCCCTTTCAGGCTGCAAATGTTTTTGGGACATTCAGAGCTCTCTGACACAGATTTTGGCCCACCAATATTTTCTGGACTTTAGGGGGTCTAGGATGCCTGTAAATCCCTTTTTTCACCCTCCAAAGTTTTCTATATTTTTGCATGCTTAAGATGCATTTTAAGTCCTTTTTTTGAGCTGCCACCATTTTCTGAACTTTCAGGGTTGTAGGATGCATTTTTTGTGGCAAAAATATTTTTGGGAATTTCAGTGATCTAGGATGCGGCTTAATGCCCCTTTCAGGCTGCACATGTTTTTGGGACATTCAGAGCTCTCTGACATTGATTTTGGCCCACCAACATTTTCTGGACTTTAGCGGGTCTAGGATGCCTGTAAACCCCTTTTTTCGCCCTCCAAAGATTTCTACATTTTTGCATGCTTAAGATGCATTTTAAGTCCTTTTTTTGAGCTGCCACCACTTTCTGAACTTTCAGGGGTGTAGTATGCATTTTTAATGCCAAAAATATTTTTGGGAATTTCAGTGGTCTAGGATGCGGGTGAATGCCCCTTTCACTCTGCAAATGTTTTTGGGGCATTCAGAGCTTTCTGACACAGATTTTGGCCCACCAACATTTTTTGGACTTTAGGGGGTCTAGGATGCCTGTAGACCCCTTTTTTGGGCCTCCAAACATTTCAACATTTTTGCAGGCCTGAAATGCATTTTAAGGCCTTTTTCGGGCTGCTAACATATTCTGAGCTTCAGGGGTATAGGTTGCATTTTTCGTGCCAAAAATATTTTGGGGAATTTCAGTGATCTAAGATGCGGCTTAATGCCCCTTTCAGGCTGCACATGTTTTTGGGACATTCAGAGCTCTCTGACACCAATTTTGGCCCACCAACATTTTCTGGACTTTAGGGGGTCTAGTATGCCTGTAAACCCCTTTTTTGGGCCTCCAAAGTTTTCTACATTTTTGCATGCATACGATGCATTTTAAGGCATTTTTGGGCTGCTAACATTTTAAGAACTTTCAGGGGTGTAGTATGAATTTTTCTGGCCAAAAGTATTTTTGGAAATTTCAGTGGTCTAGGATGTGGGTTAATGCCCCTTTCAGGCTGCACATGTTTTTGGGACATTCAGAGCTCTCTGACACAGATTTTGGCCCACCAACATTTTCTGGACTTTAGGGGGTCTAGGATGCCTGTAAACCCCTTTTTTGGGCATCCAAAGTTTTCAACATATTTGCAGGCCTAACATGCATTTTAAGGCCTTTTTTGGGCTGCTAACATATTCAGAGCTTTCAGGGGTGTAGGATGAATTTTCCGTGCCAAAAATATTTTGGGGAATTTCAGTGGTCTAGGATGCGGGTTAATGCCCCTTTCAGGCTGCAAATGTTTTTGGGACATCAGGACTCTCTGACACCATTTTTGGGCCACAACCATTTTCTGGACTTTAGGGGGTCTAGGATGCCTGTAAACCCTTTTTTTCCACCTCCAAAGTTTTCAACATATTTGCAGGCCTAACATGCATTTTAAGGCCTTTTTTGGGCTGCTGACATATTCAGAGCTTTCAGGGGTGTAGTATGAATTTTTCTGGCCAAAAGTATTTTTGGAAATTTCAGTGGTCTAGGATGTGGGTTAATGCCCCTTTCACTCTGCAAATGTTTTTGGGGCATTCAGAGCTCTCTGACACAGATTTTGGCCCACCAACATTTTCTGGACTTTAGGGGGTCTAGGATGCCTGTAAACCCCTTTTTTCGCCCTCTAAAGATTTCTACATATTTGCATGCTTAAGATGCATTTTAAGTCCTTTTTTTGAGCTGCCACCATTTTCTGAACTTTCAGGGGTGTAGTATGCATTTTTTGTGCCAAAAATATTTTTGGGAATTTCAGTGATCTAGGATGCGGCTTAATGCCCCTTTCAGGCTGCACATGTTTTTGGGACATTCAGAGCTCTCTGACACCGATTTTGGCCCACCAACATTTTCTGGACTTTAGGGGGTCTAGGATGCCTGTAAACCCCTTTTTTCGCCCTCTAAAGATTTCTACATATTTGCATGCTTAAGATGCATTTTAAGTCCTTTTTTTGAGCTGCCACCATTTTCTGAACTTTCAGGGGTGTAGTATGCATTTTTTGTGCCAAAAATATTTTTGGGAATTTCAGTGGTCTAGGATGCGGGTTGATGACCCTTTCACTCTGCAAATGTTTTTGGGGCATTCAGAGCTCTCTGACACAAATTTTGGCCCACCAACATTTTCTAGACTTTAGGGGGTCTAGGATGCCTGTAAACCCCTTTTGTGGGCCTCTAATGTTTTCAACATGTTTGCAGGCCTAAGTTGCATAGTAAGTCCTTTTTTGAGCTTCCAACATTTTCTGAACTTTCAGGGTTGTAGGATGCATTTTTCATGCCAAAAATATTTCAGGGAATTTCAGTGGTCTAGGAACGCGGGTTAATGCCCCTTTCAGGCTGCAAATGTTTTTGGGACATTCAGAGCTCGCTGACACAGATTTTGGCCCACCAACATTTTCTGGACTTTAGGGGGTTTAGGATGCCTGTAAACCCCTTTTTTGGGCCTCCAAAGTTTTCTACATTTTTGCATGCCTACGATGCATTTTAAGGCATTTTTGGGCTGCTAACATTTTAAGAACTTTCAGGGGCGTAGTATGAATTTTTCTGGCCAAAAGTATTTTTGGAAATTTCAGTGGTCTAGGATGTGGGTTAATGCCCCTTTCAGGCTGCAAATGTTTTTGGGACATTCAGAGCTCTCTGAAACAGATTTTGGCCCACCAACATTTTCTGGACTTTAGGGGGTCCAGGATGCCTGTAAACCCCTTTTTTGGGCATCCAAAGTTTTCAACATATTTGCAGGCCTAACATGCATTTTAAGGCCTTTTTTGGGCTGCTAACATATTCAGAGCTTTCAGGGGTGTAGGATGAATTTTTCGTGCCAAAAATATTTTGGGGAATTTCAGTAGTCTAGGATGCGGGTTAATGCCCCTTTCAGGCTGCAAATGTTTTTGGGACATTCAGGACTCTCTGACACCATTTTTGGGCCACAACCATTTTCTGGACTTTAGGGGGTCTAGGATGCCTCTAAACCCCTTTTTTCCACCTCCAAAGTTTTCTACATTTTTGCAGGCCTAAGATGCATTTTAAGGCATTTATGGGCTGCCAACATTTTCAGAACTTTCAGGGGTGTAGTATGCATTTTTTATGCCAAAAATATTTTTGGGAATTTCAGTGGTCTAGGATGCGGGTGAATGCCCCTTTCACTCTGCAAATGTTTTTGGGGCATTCAGAGCTCTCTGACACAGATTTTGGCCCACCAACATTTTCTGGACTTTAGGGGGTCTAGGATGCCTGTAGACCCCTTTTTTGGACCTCCAAACTTTTCAACATTTTTGCAGGCCTGAAATGCATTTTAAGGCCTTTTTCGGGCTGCTAACATATTCTGAGCTTCAGGGGTATAGGTTGCATTTTTCGTGCCAAAAATATTTTGGGGAATTTCAGTGATCTAGGATGCGGCTTGATGCCCCTTTCAGGCTGCACATGTTTTTGGGACATTCAGAGCTCTCTGACACAGATTTTGGCCCACCAACATTTTCTGGACTTTAGGGGGTCTAGGATGCCTGTAAACCCCTTTTTTGGGCCTCCAAAGTTTTCTACATTTTTGCATGCCTACGATGCATTTTAAGGCATTTTTGGGCTGCTAACATTTTAAGAACTTTCAGGGGTGTAGTATGAATTTTTCTGGCCAAAAGTATTTTTGGAAATTTCAGTGGTCTAGGATGTGGGTTAATGCCCCTGTCAGGCTGCAAATGTTTTTGGGACATTCAGAGCTCTCTGACACCAATTTTGGCCCACCAACATTTTCTGGACTTTAGGGGGTCTAGGATGCCTGTAAACCCCTTTTTTGGGCCTCCAAAGTTTTCTACATTTTTGCATGCCTACGATGCATTTTAAGGCATTTTTGGGCTGCTAACATTTTAAGAACTTTCAGGGGTATAGTATGATTTTTTCTGGCCAAATGTGTTTTTGAAAATTTCAGTGTTCTAGGATGTGGGTTAATGCCCCTTTCAGGCTGCACATGTTTTTGGGACATTCAGAGCTCTCTGACACCGATTTTGGCCCACCAACATTTTCTGGACTTTAGGGGGTCTAGGATGCCTGTAAACCCCTTTTTTGGGCATCCAAAGTTTTCAACATTTTTGCAGGCCTAACATGCATTTTAAGGCCTTTTTTGGGCTGCTAAGATATTCTGAGCTTTCAGGGGTATAGGATGAATTTTTCATGCCAAAAATATTTTGGGGAATTTCAGTGATCTAGGATGCGGCTTAATGCCCCTTTCTGGCTGCACATGTTTTTGGGACATTCAGAGCTCTCTGACACCGATTTTGGCCCACCAACATTTTCTGGACTTTAGGGGGTCTAGGATGCCTGTAAACCCCTTTTTTCGCCCTCCAAAGTTTTCTATATTTTTGCATGCTTAAGATGCATTTTAAGTCCTTTTTTTGAGCTGCCACCATTTTCTGAACTTTCAGAGTTGTAGGATGCATTTTTTGTGGCAAAAATATTTTTGGGAATTTCAGTGATCTAGGATGCGGCTTAATGCCCCTTTCAGGCTGCACATGTTTTTGGGACATTCAGAGCTCTCTGACACCGATTTTGGCCCACCAACATTTTCTGGACTTTAGGGGGTCTAGGATGCCTGTAAACCCCTTTTTTCGCCCTCTAAAGATTTCTACATATTTGCATGCTTAAGATGCATTTTAAGTCCTTTTTTTGAGCTGCCACCATTTTCTGAACTTTCAGGGGTGTAGTATGCATTTTTTGTGCCAAAAATATTTTTGGGAATTTCAGTGGTCTAGGATGCGGGTTGATGACCCTTTCACTCTGCAAATGTTTTTGGGGCATTCAGAGCTCTCTGACACAAATTTTGGCCCACCAACATTTTCTAGACTTTAGGGGGTCTAGGATGCCTGTAAACCCCTTTTGTGGGCCTCTAATGTTTTCAACATGTTTGCAGGCCTAAGTTGCATAGTAAGTCCTTTTTTGAGCTTCCAACATTTTCTGAACTTTCAGGGTTGTAGGATGCATTTTTCATGCCAAAAATATTTCAGGGAATTTCAGTGGTCTAGGAACGCGGGTTAATGCCCCTTTCAGGCTGCAAATGTTTTTGGGACATTCAGAGCTCGCTGACACAGATTTTGGCCCACCAACATTTTCTGGACTTTAGGCGGTTTAGGATGCCTGTAAACCCCTTTTTTGGGCCTCCAAAGTTTTCTACATTTTTGCATGCCTACGATGCATTTTAAGGCATTTTTGGGCTGCTAACATTTTAAGAACTTTCAGGGGCGTAGTATGAATTTTTCTGGCCAAAAGTATTTTTGGAAATTTCAGTGGTCTAGGATGTGGGTTAATGCCCCTTTCAGGCTGCAAATGTTTTTGGGACATTCAGAGCTCTCTGAAACAGATTTTGGCCCACCAACATTTTCTGGACTTTAGGGGGTCCAGGATGCCTGTAAACCCCTTTTTTGGGCATCCAAAGTTTTCAACATATTTGCAGGCCTAACATGCATTTTAAGGCCTTTTTTGGGCTGCTAACATATTCAGAGCTTTCAGGGGTGTAGGATGAATTTTTCGTGCCAAAAATATTTTGGGGAATTTCAGTAGTCTAGGATGCGGGTTAATGCCCCTTTCAGGCTGCAAATGTTTTTGGGACATTCAGGACTCTCTGACACCATTTTTGGGCCACAACCATTTTCTGGACTTTAGGGCGTCTAGGATGCCTCTAAACCCCTTTTTTCCACCTCCAAAGTTTTCTACATTTTTGCAGGCCTAAGATGCATTTTAAGGCATTTTTGGGCTGCCAACATTTTCAGAACTTTCAGGGGTGTAGTATGCATTTTTTATGCCAAAAATATTTTTGGGAATTTCAGTGGTCTAGGATGCGGGTGAATGCCCCTTTCACTCTGCAAATGTTTTTGGGGCATTCAGAGCTCTCTGACACAGATTTTGGCCCACCAACATTTTCTGGACTTTAGGGGGTCTAGGATGCCTGTAGACCCCTTTTTTGGACCTCCAAACTTTTCAACATTTTTGCAGGCCTGAAATGCATTTTAAGGCCTTTTTCGGGCTGCTAACATATTCTGAGCTTCAGGGGTATAGGTTGCATTTTTCGTGCCAAAAATATTTTGGGGAATTTCAGTGATCTAGGATGCGGCTTGATGCCCCTTTCAGGCTGCACATGTTTTTGGGACATTCAGAGCTCTCTGACACAGATTTTGGCCCACCAACATTTTCTGGACTTTAGGGGGTCTAGGATGCCTGTAAACCCCTTTTTTGGGCCTCCAAAGTTTTCTACATTTTTGCATGCCTACGATGCATTTTAAGGCATTTTTGGGCTGCTAACATTTTAAGAACTTTCAGGGGTGTAGTATGAATTTTTCTGGCCAAAAGTATTTTTGGAAATTTCAGTGGTCTAGGATGTGGGTTAATGCCCCTGTCAGGCTGCAAATGTTTTTGGGACATTCAGAGCTCACTGACACAGATTTTGGCCCACCAACATTTTCTGGACTTTAGGGGGTCTAGGATGCCTGTAAACCCCTTTTTTGGGCCTCCAAAGTTTTCTACATTTTTGCATGCCTACGATGCATTTTAAGGCATTTTTGGGCTGCTAACATTTTAAGAACTTTCAGGGGTGTAGTATGAATTTTTCTGGCCAAAAGTATTTTTGGAAATTTCAGTGGTCTAGGATGTGGGTTAATGCCCCTTTCAGGCTGCACATGTTTTTGGGACATTCAGAGCTCTCTGACACAGATTTTGGCCCACCAACATTTTCTGGACTTTAGGGGGTCTAGGATGCCTGTAAACCCCTTTTTTGGGCCTCCAAAGTTTTCTACATTTTTGCATGCCTACGATGCATTTTAAGGCATTTTTGGGCTGCTAACATTTTAAGAACTTTCAGGGGTGTAGTATGAATTTTTCTGGCCAAAAGTATTTTTGGAAATTTCAGTGGTCTAGGATGTGGGTTAATGCCCCTGTCAGGCTGCAAATGTTTTTGGGACATTCAGAGCTCACTGACACAGATTTTGGCCCACCAACATTTTCTGGACTTTAGGGGGTCTAGGATGCCTGTAAACCCCTTTTTTGGGCATCCAAAGTTTTCAACATATTTGCAGGCCTAACATGCATTTTAAGGCCTTTTTTGGGCTGCTAACATATTCAGAGCTTTCAGGGGTGTAGGATGAATTTTTCGTGCCAAAAATATTTTGGGGAATTTCAGTGGTCTAGGATGCGGGTTAATGCCCCTTTCAGGCTGCAAATGTTTTTGGGACATTCAGGACTCTCTGACACCATTTTTGGGCCACAACCATTTTCTGGACTTTAGGGGGTCTAGGATGCCTGTAAACCCTTTTTTTCCACCTCCAAAGTTTTCAACATATTTGCAGGCCTAACATGCATTTTAAGGCCTTTTTTGGGCTGCTAACATATTCAGAGCTTTCAGGGGTGTAGGATGAATTTTTTATGCCAAAAATATTTTTGGGAATTTCAGTGGTCTAGGATGCGGGTGAATGCCCCTTTCACTCTGCAAATGTTTTTGGGGCATTCAGAGCTCTCTGACACAGATTTTGGCCCACCAACATTTTCTGGACTTTAGGGGGTCTAGGATTCCTGTAGACCACTTTTTTGGGCCTCCAAACTTTTCAACATTTTTGCAGGCCTGAAATGCATTTTAAGGCCTTTTTCGGGCTGCTAACATATTCTGAGCTTCAGGGGTATAGGTTGCATTTTTCGTGCCAAAAATATTTTGGGGAATTTCAGTGATCTAGGATGCGGCTTAATGCCCCTTTCAGGCTGCACATGTTTTTGGGACATTCAGAGCTCTCTGACACCGATTTTGGCCCACCAACATTTTCTGGACTTTAGGGGGTCTAGGATGCCTGTAAACCCCTTTTTTGGGCCTCCAAAGTTTTCTACATTTTTGCATGCCTACGATGCATTTTAAGGCATTTTTGGGCTGCTAACATTTTAAGAACTTTCAGGGGTGTAGTATGAATTTTTCTGGCCAAAAGTATTTTTGAAAATTTCAGTGGTCTAGGATGTGGGTTAATGCCCCTTTCAGGCTGCACATGTTTTTGGGACATTCAGAGCTCTCTGACACCGATTTTGGCCCACCAACATTTTCTGGACTTTAGGGGGTCTAGGATGCCTGTAAACCCCTTTTTTGGGCATCCAAAGTTTTCAACATATTTGCAGGCCTAACATGCATTTTAAGGCCTTTTTTGGGCTGCTAACATATTCAGAGCTTTCAGGGGTGTAGGATGAATTTTTCGTGCCAAAAATATTTTGGGGAATTTCAGTGGTCTAGGATGCGGCTTAATGCCCCTTTCAGGCTGCACATGTTTTTGGGACATTCAGAGCTCTCTGACACCGATTTTGGCCCACCAACATTTTCTGGACTTTAGGGGGTCTAGGATGCCTGTAAACCCCTTTTTTCGCCCTCCAAAGATTTCTACATTTTTGCATGCTTAAGATGCATTTTAAGTCCTTTTTTTGAGCTGCCACCATTTTCTGAACTTTCAGGGGTGTAGTATGCATTTTTTGTGCCAAAAATATTTTTGGGAATTTCAGTGGTCTAGGATGCGGGTTGATGACCATTTCACTCTGCAAATGTTTTTGGGGCATTCAGAGCTCTCTGACACAAATTTTGGCCCACCAACATTTTCTAGACTTTAGGGGGTCTAGGATGCTTGTAAACCCCTTTTTTGGGCCTCCAATGTTTTCAACATGTTTGCAGGCCTAAGTTGCATAGTAAGTCCTTTTTTGAGCTTCCAACATTTTCTGAACTTTCAGGGTTGTAGGATGCATTTTTCATGCCAAAAATATTTTGGGGAATTTCAGTGGTCTAGGAACGCGGGTTAATGCCCCTTTCAGGCTGCAAATGTTTTTGGGACATTCAGAGCTCTCTGACACAGATTTTGGCCCACCAATATTTTCTGGACTTTAGGGGGTCTAGGATGCCTGTAAATCCCTTTTTTCACCCTCCAAAGTTTTCTATATTTTTGCATGCTTAAGATGCATTTTAAGTCCTTTTTTTGAGCTGCCACCATTTTCTGAACTTTCAGGGTTGTAGGATGCATTTTTTGTGGCAAAAATATTTTTGGGAATTTCAGTGATCTAGGATGCGGCTTAATGCCCCTTTCAGGCTGCACATGTTTTTGGGACATTCAGAGCTCTCTGACATTGATTTTGGCCCACCAACATTTTCTGGACTTTAGGGGGTCTAGGATGCCTGTAAACCCCTTTTTTCGCCCTCCAAAGATTTCTACATTTTTGCATGCTTAAGATGCATTTTAAGTCCTTTTTTTGAGCTGCCACCACTTTCTGAACTTTCAGGGGTGTAGTATGCATTTTTAATGCCAAAAATATTTTTGGGAATTTCAGTGGTCTAGGATGCGGGTGAATGCCCCTTTCACTCTGCAAATGTTTTTGGGGCATTCAGAGCTCTCTGACACAGATTTTGGCCCACCAACATTTTTTGGACTTTAGGGGGTCTAGGATGCCTGTAGACCCCTTTTTTGGGCCTCCAAACTTTTCAACATTTTTGCAGGCCTGAAATGCATTTTAAGGCCTTTTTCGGGCTGCTAACATATTCTGAGCTTCAGGGGTATAGGTTGCATTTTTCGTGCCAAAAATATTTTGGGGAATTTCAGTGATCTAGGATGCGGCTTGATGCCCCTTTCAGGCTGCACATGTTTTTGGGACATTCAGAGCTCTCTGACACAGATTTTGGCCCACCAACATTTTCTGGACTTTAGGGGGTCTAGGATGCCTGTAAACCCCTTTTTTGGGCCTCCAAAGTTTTCTACATTTTTGCATGCCTACGATGCATTTTAAGGCATTTTTGGGCTGCTAACATTTTAAGAACTTTCAGGGGTGTAGTATGAATTTTTCTAGCCAAAAGTATTTTTGGAAATTTCAGTGGTCTAGGATGTGGGTTAATGCCCCTGTCAGGCTGCAAATGTTTTTGGGACATTCAGAGCTCACTGACACAGATTTTGGCCCACCAACATTTTCTGGACTTTATGGGGTCTAGGATGCCTGTAAACCCCTTTTTTGGGCATCCAAAGTTTTCAACATATTTGCAGGCCTAACATGCATTTTAAGGCCTTTTTTGGGCTGCTAACATATTCAGAGCTTTCAGGGGTGTAGGATGAATTTTTCGTGCCAAAAATATTTTGGGGAATTTCAGTGGTCTAGGATGCGGGTTAATGCCCCTTTCAGGCTGCAAATGTTTTTGGGACATTCAGGACTCTCTGACACCATTTTTGGGCCACAACCATTTTCTGGACTTTAGGGGGTCTAGGATGCCTGTAAACCCTTTTTTTCCACCTCCAAAGTTTTCAACATATTTGCAGGCCTAACATGCATTTTAAGGCCTTTTTTGGGCTGCTAACATATTCAGAGCTTTCAGGGGTGTAGGATGAATTTTTTATGCCAAAAATATTTTTGGGAATTTCAGTGGTCTAGGATACGGGTGAATGCCCCTTTCACTCTGCAAATGTTTTTGGGGCATTCAGAGCTCTCTGACACAGATTTTGGCCCACCAACATTTTCTGGACTTTAGGGGGTCTAGGATGCCTGTAGACCACTTTTTTGGGCCTCCAAACTTTTCAACATTTTTGCAGGCCTGAAATGCATTTTAAGGCCTTTTTCGCGCTGCTAACATATTCTGAGCTTCAGGGGTATAGGTTGCATTTTTCGTGCCAAAAATATTTTGGGGAATTTCAGTGATCTAGGATGCGGCTTAATGCCCCTTTCAGGCTGCACATGTTTTTGGGACATTCAGAGCTCTCTGACACCGATTTGGGCCCACCAACATTTTCTGGACTTTAGGGGGTCTAGGATGCCTGTAAACCCCTTTTTTGGGCATCCAAAGTTTTCAACATATTTGCAGGCCTAACATGCATTTTAAGGCCTTTTTTGGGCTGCTAACATATTCAGAGCTTTCAGGGGTGTAGGATGAATTTTTCGTGCCAAAAATATTTTGGGGAATTTCAGTGGTCTAGGATGCGGCTTAATGCCCCTTTCAGGTTGCACATGTTTTTGGGACATTCAGAGCTCTCTGACACCGATTTTGGCCCACCAACATTTTCTGGACTTTAGGGGGTCTAGGATGCCTGTAAACCCCTTTTTTCGCCCTCCAAAGATTTCTACATTTTTGCATGCTTAAGATGCATTTTAAGTCCTTTTTTTGAGCTGCCACCATTTTCTGAACTTTCAGGGGTGTAGTATGCATTTTTTGTGCCAAAAATATTTTTGGGAATTTCAGTGGTCTAGGATGCGGGTTGATGACCCTTTCACTCTGCAAATGTTTTTGGGGCATTCAGAGCTCTCTGACACAAATTTTGGCCCACCAACATTTTCTAGACTTTAGGGGGTCTAGGATGCTTGTAAACCCCTTTTTTGGGCCTCCAATGTTTTCAACATGTTTGCAGGCCTAAGTTGCATAGTAAGTCCTTTTTTGAGCTTCCAACATTTTCTGAACTTTCAGGGTTGTAGGATGCATTTTTCATGCCAAAAATATTTTGGGGAATTTCAGTGGTCTAGGAACGCGGGTTAATGCCCCTTTCAGGCTGCAAATGTTTTTGGGACATTCAGAGCTCTCTGACACAGATTTTGGCCCACCAATATTTTCTGGACTTTAGGGGATCTAGGATGCCTGTAAATCCCTTTTTTCACCCTCCAAAGTTTTCTATATTTTTGCATGCTTAAGATGCATTTTAAGTCCTTTTTTTGAGCTGCCACCATTTTCTGAACTTTCAGGGTTGTAGGATGCATTTTTTGTGGCAAAAATATTTTTGGGAATTTCAGTGATCTAGGATACGGCTTAATGCCCCTTTCAGGCTGCACATTTTTTGGGACATTCAGAGCTCTCTGACATTGATTTTGGCCCACCAACATTTTCTGGACTTTAGGGGGTCTAGGATGCCTGTAAACCCCTTTTTTCGTCCTCCAAAGATTTCTACATTTTTGCATGCTTAAGATGCATTTTAAGTCCTTTTTTTGAGCTGCCACCACTTTCTGAACTTTCAGGGGTGTAGTATGCATTTTTAATGCCAAAAATATTTTTGGGAATTTCAGTGGTCTAGGATGCGGGTGAATGCCCCTTTCACTCTGCAAATGTTTTTGGGGCATTCAGAGCTCTCTGACACAGATTTTGGCCCACCAACATTTTTTGGACTTTAGGGGGTCTAGGATGCCTGTAGACCCCTTTTTTGGGCCTCCAAACTTTTCAACATTTTTGCAGGCCTGAAATGCATTTTAAGGCCTTTTTCGGGCTGCTAACATATTCTGAGCTTCAGGGGTATAGGTTGCATTTTTCGTGCCAAAAATATTGTGGGGAATTTCAGTGATCTAGGATGCGGCTTAATGCCCCTTTCAGGCTGCACATGTTTTTGGGACATTCAGAGCTCTCTGACACCAATTTTGGCCCACCAACATTTTCTGGACTTTAGGGGGTCTAGGATGCCTGTAAACCCCTTTTTTGGGCATCCAAAGTTTTCAACATTTTTGCAGGCCTAACATGCATTTTAAGGCCTTTTTTGGGCTGCTAAGATATTCTGAGCTTTCAGGGGTATAGTATGAATTTTTCATGCCAAAAATATTTTGGGGAATTTCAGTGGTCTAGGATGCGGGTTAATGCCCCTTTCAGGCTGCAAATGTTTTTGGGACATTCAGGACTCTCTGACACCATTTTTGGGCCACAACCATTTTCTGGACTTTAGGGGGTCTAGGATGCCTGTAGACCCCTTTTTTGGGCCTCCAAACTTTTCAACATTTTTGCAGGCCTGAAATGCATTTTAAGGCCTTTTTCGGGCTGCTAACATATTCTGAGCTTCAGGGGTATAGGTTGCATTTTTCGTGCCAAAAATATTTTGGGGAATTTCAGTGATCTAGGATGCGGCTTAATGCCCCTTTCAGGCTGCACATGTTTTTGGGACATTCAGAGCTCTCTGACACCGATTTTGGCCCACCAACATTTTCTGGACTTTAGGGGGTCTAGGATGCCTGTAAACCCCTTTTTTGGGCATCCAAAGTTTTCAACATATTTGCAGGCCTAACATGCATTTTAAGGCCTTTTTTGGGCTGCTAACATATTCAGAGCTTTCAGGGGTGTAGGATGAATTTTTCGTGCCAAAAATATTTTGGGGAATTTCAGTGGTCTAGGATGCGGCTTAATGCCCCTTTCAGGCTGCACATGTTTTTGGGACATTCAGAGCTCTCTGACACCAATTTTGGCCCACCAACATTTTCTGGACTTTAGGGGGTCTAGGATGCCTGTAAACCCCTTTTTTGGGCCTCCAAAGTTTTCTACATTTTTGCATGCCTACGATGCATTTTAAGGCATTTTTGGGCTGCTAACATTTTAAGAACTTTCAGGGGTGTAGTATGAATTTTTCTGGCCAAAAGTATTTTTGGAAATTTCAGTGGTCTAGGATGCGGCTTAATGCCCCTTTCAGGCTGCACATGTTTTTGGGACATTCAGAGCTCTCTGACACCGATTTTGGCCCACCAACATTTTCTGGACTTTAGGGGGTCTAGGATGCCTGTAAACCCCTTTTTTCGCCCTCCAAAGATTTCTACATTTTTGCATGCTTAAGATGCATTTTAAGTCCTTTTTTTGAGCTGCCACCATTTTCTGAACTTTCAGGGGTGTAATATGCATTTTTTGTGCCAAAAATATTTTTGGGAATTTCAGTGGTCTAGGATGCGGGTTGATGACCCTTTCACTCTGCAAATGTTTTTGGGGCATTCAGAGCTCTCTGACACAAATTTTGGCCCACCAACATTTTCTAGACTTTAGGGGGTCTAGGATGCTTGTAAACCCCTTTTTTGGGCCTCCAATGTTTTCAACATGTTTGCAGGCCTAAGTGGCATAGTAAGTCCTTTTTTGAGCTTCCAACATTTTCTGAACTTTCAGGGTTGTAGGATGCATTTTTCATGCCAAAAATATTTTGGGGAATTTCAGTGGTCTAGGAACGCGGGTTAATGCCCCTTTCAGGCTGCAAATGTTTTTGGGACATTCAGAGCTCTCTGACACAGATTTTGGCCCACCAATATTTTCTGGACTTTAGGGGGTCTATGCCTGTAAATCCCTTTTTTCACCCTCCAAAGTTTTCTATATTTTTGCATGCTTAAGATGCATTTTAAGTCCTTTTTTTGAGCTGCCACCATTTTCTGAACTTTCAGGGTTGTAGGATGCATTTTTTGTGGCAAAAATATTTTTGGGAATTTCAGTGATCTAGGATGCGGCTTAATGCCCCTTTCAGGCTGCACATGTTTTTGGGACATTCAGAGCTCTCTGACATTGATTTTGGCCCACCAACATTTTCTGGACTTTAGGGGGGTCTAGTATGCCTGTAAACCCCTTTTTTGGGCCTCCAAAGTTTTCTACATTTTTGCATGCCTACGATGCATTTTAAGGCATTTTTGGGCTGCTAACATTTTAAGAACTTTCAGGGGTGTAGTATGAATTTTTCTGGCCAAAAGTATTTTTGGAAATTTCAGTGGTCTAGGATGTGGGTTAATGCCCCTTTCAGGCTGCACATATTTTTGGGACATTCAGAGCTCTCTGACACAGATTTTGGCCCACCAACATTTTCTGGACTTTAGGGGGTCTAGGATGCCTGTAAACCCCTTTTTTGGGCATCCAAAGTTTTCAACATATTTGCAGGCCTAACATGCATTTTAAGGCCTTTTTTGGGCTGCTAACATATTCAGAGCTTTCAGGGGTGTAGGATGAATTTTTCGTGCCAAAAATATTTTGGGGAATTTCAGTGGTCTAGGATGCGGGTTAATGCCCCTTTCAGGCTGCAAATGTTTTTGGGACATCAGGACTCTCTGACACCATTTTTGGGCCACAACCATTTTCTGGACTTTAGGGGGTCTAGGATGCCTGTAAACCCTTTTTTTCCACCTCCAAAGTTTTCAACATATTTGCAGGCCTAACATGCATTTTAAGGCCTTTTTTGGGCTGCTGACATATTCAGAGCTTTCAGGGGTGTAGGATGAATTTTTTATGCCAAAAATATTTTTGGGAATTTCAGTGGTCTAGGATGCGGGTGAATGCCCCTTTCACTCTGCAAATGTTTTTGGGGCATTCAGAGCTCTCTGACACAGATTTTGGCCCACCAACATTTTCTGGACTTTAGGGGGTCTAGGATGCCTGTAGACCCCTTTTTTGGGCCTCCAAACATTTCAACATTTTTGCAGGCCTGAAATGCATTTTAAGGCCTTTTTCGGGCTGCTAACATATTCTGAGCTTCAGGGGTATAGGTTGCATTTTTCGTGCCAAAAATATTTTGGGGAATTTCAGTGATCTAGGATGCGGCTTAATGCCCCTTTCAGGCTGCACATGTTTTTGGGACATTCAGAGCTCTCTGACACCAATTTTGGCCCACCAACATTTTCTGGACTTTAGGGGGTCTAGTATGAATGTAAACCCCTTTTTTGGGCCTCCAAAGTTTTCTACATTTTTGCATGCCTACGATGCATTTTAAGGCATTTTTGGGCTGCTAACATTTTAAGAACTTTCAGGGGTGTAGTATGAATTTTTCTGGCCAAAAGTATTTTTGGAAATTTCAGTGGTCTAGGATGTGGGTTAATGCCCCTTTCAGGCTGCACATGTTTTTGGGACATTCAGAGCTCTCTGACACAGATTTTGGCCCACCAACATTTTCTGGACTTTAGGGGGTCTAGGATGCCTGTAAACCCCTTTTTTGGGCATCCAAAGTTTTCAACATATTTGCAGGCCTAACATGCATTTTAAGGCCTTTTTTGGGCTGCTAACATATTCAGAGCTTTCAGGGGTGTAGGATGAATTTTCCGTGCCAAAAATATTTTGGGGAATTTCAGTGGTCTAGGATGCGGGTTAATGCCCCTTTCAGGCTGCAAATGTTTTTGGGACATCAGCACTCTCTGACACCATTTTTGGGCCACAACCATTTTCTGGACTTTAGGGGGTCTAGGATGCCTGTAAACCCTTTTTTTCCACCTCCAAAGTTTTCAACATATTTGCAGGCCTAACATGCATTTTAAGGCCTTTTTTGGGCTGCTGACATATTCAGAGCTTTCAGGGGTGTAGGATGAATTTTTTATGCCAAAAATATTTTTGGGAATTTCAGTGGTCTAGGATGCGGGTGAATGCCCCTTTCACTCTGCAAATGTTTTTGGGGCATTCAGAGCTCTCTGACACAGATTTTGGCCCACCAACATTTTCTGGACTTTAGGGGGTCTAGGATGCCTGTAAAACCCTTTTTTCGACCTCCAAAGTTTTCTATATTTTTGCATGCTTAAGATGCATTTTAAGTCCTTTTTTTGAGCTGCCACCATTTTCTGAACTTTCAGAGTTGTAGGATGCATTTTTTGTGGCAAAAATATTTTTGGGAATTTCAGTGATCTAGGATGCGGCTTAATGCCCCTTTCAGGCTGCACATGTTTTTGGGACATTCAGAGCTCTCTGACACCGATTTTGGCCCACCAACATTTTCTGGACTTTAGGGGGTCTAGGATGCCTGTAAACCCCTTTTTTCGCCCTCTAAAGATTTCTACATATTTGCATGCTTAAGATGCATTTTAAGTCCTTTTTTTGAGCTGCCACCATTTTCTGAACTTTCAGGGGTGTAGTATGCATTTTTTGTGCCAAAAATATTTTTGGGAATTTCAGTGGTCTAGGATGAGGGTTGATGACCCTTTCACTCTGCAAATGTTTTTGGGGCATTCAGAGCTCTCTGACACAAATTTTGGCCCACCAACATTTTCTAGACTTTAGGGGGTCTAGGATGCCTGTAAACCCCTTTTGTGGGCCTCTAAGGTTTTCAACATGTTTGCAGGCCTAAGTTGCATAGTAAGTCCTTTTTTGAGCTTCCAACATTTTCTGAACTTTCAGGGTTGTAGGATGCATTTTTCATGCCAAAAATATTTCAGGGAATTTCAGTGGTCTAGGAACGCGGGTTAATGCCCCTTTCAGGCTGCAAATGTTTTTGGGACATTCAGAGCTCGCTGACACAGATTTTGGCCCACCAACATTTTCTGGACTTTAGGGGGTTTAGGATGCCTGTAAACCCCTTTTTTGGGCCTCCAAAGTTTTCTACATTTTTTGCATGCCTACGATGCATTTTAAGGCATTTTTGGGCTGCTAACATTTTAAGAACTTTCAGGGGCGTAGTATGAATTTTTCTGGCCAAAAGTATTTTTGGAAATTTCAGTGGTCTAGGATGTGGGTTAATGCCCCTTTCAGGCTGCAAATGTTTTTGGGACATTTAGAGCTCTCTGAAACAGATTTTGGCCCACCAACATTTTCTGGACTTTAGGGGGTCCAGGATGCCTGTAAACCCCTTTTTTGGGCATCCAAAGTTTTCAACATATTTGCAGGCCTAACATGCATTTTAAGGCCTTTTTTGGGCTGCTAACATATTCAGAGCTTTCAGGGGTGTAGGATGAATTTTTCGTGCCAAAAATATTTTGGGGAATTTCAGTAGTCTAGGATGCGGGTTAATGCCCCTTTCAGGCTGCAAATGTTTTTGGGACATTCAGGACTCTCTGACACCATTTTTGGGCCACAACCATTTTCTGGACTTTAGGGGGTCTAGGATGCCTCTAAACCCCTTTTTTCCACCTCCAAAGTTTTCTACATTTTTGCAGGCCTAAGATGCATTTTAAGGCATTTTTGGGCTGCCAACATTTTCAGAACTTTCAGGGGTGTAGTATGCATTTTTAATGCCAAAAATATTTTTGGGAATTTCAGTGGTCTAGGATGCGGGTGAATGCCCCTTTCACTCTGCAAATGTTTTTGGGGCATTCAGAGCTCTCTGACACAGATTTTGGCCCACCAACATTTTTTGGACTTTAGGGGGTCTAGGATGCCTGTAGACCCCTTTTTTGGGCCTCCAAACTTTTCAACATTTTTGCAGGCCTGAAATGCATTTTAAGGCCTTTTTCGGGCTGCTAACATATTCTGAGCTTCAGGGGTATAGGTTGCATTTTTCGTGCCAAAAATATTTTGGGGAATTTCAGTGATCTAGGATGCGGCTTGATGCCCCTTTCAGGCTGCACATGTTTTTGGGACATTCAGAGCTCTCTGACACAGATTTTGGCCCACCAACATTTTCTGGACTTTAGGGGGTCTAGGATGCCTGTAAACCCCTTTTTTGGGCCTCCAAAGTTTTCTACATTTTTGCATGCCTACGATGCATTTTAAGGCATTTTTGGGCTGCTAACATTTTAAGAACTTTCAGGGGTGTAGTATGAATTTTTCTGGCCAAAAGTATTTTTGGAAATTTCAGTGGTCTAGGATGTGGGTTAATGCCCCTGTCAGGCTGCAAATGTTTTTGGGACATTCAGAGCTCACTGACACAGATTTTGGCCCACCAACATTTTCTGGACTTTAGGGGGTCTAGGATGCCTGTAAACCCCTTTTTTGGGCATCCAAAGTTTTCAACATATTTGCAGGCCTAACATGCATTTTAAGGCCTTTTTTGGGCTGCTAACATATTCAGAGCTTTCAGGGGTGTAGGATGAATTTTTCGTGCCAAAAATATTTTGGGGAATTTCAGTGGTCTAGGATGCGGGTTAATGCCCCTTTCAGGCTGCAAATGTTTTTGGGACATTCAGGACTCTCTGACACCATTTTTGGGCCACAACCATTTTCTGGACTTTAGGGGGTCTAGGATGCCTGTAAACCCTTTTTTTCCACCTCCAAAGTTTTCAACATATTTGCAGGCCTAACATGCATTTTAAGGCCTTTTTTGGGCTGCTAACATATTCAGAGCTTTCAGGGGTGTAGGATGAATTTTTTATGCCAAAAATATTTTTGGGAATTTCAGTGGTCTAGGATGCGGGTGAATGCCCCTTTCACTCTGCAAATGTTTTTGGGGCATTCAGAGCTCTCTGACACAGATTTTGGCCCACCAACATTTTCTGGACTTTAGGGGGTCTAGGATGCCTGTAGACCACTTTTTTGGGCCTCCAAACTTTTCAACATTTTTGCAGGCCTGAAATGCATTTTAAGGCCTTTTTCGGGCTGCTAACATATTCTGAGCTTCAGGGGTATAGGTTGCATTTTTCGTGCCAAAAATATTTTGGGGAATTTCAGTGATCTAGGATGCAGCTTAATGCCCCTTTCAGGCTGCAAATGTTTTTGGGACATTCAGGACTCTCTGACAACATTTTTGGGCCACAACCATTTTCTGGACTTTAGGGGGTCTAGGATGCCTCTAAACCCCTTTTTTGGGCCTCCAAAGTTTTCTACATTTTTGCATGCCTACGATGCATTTTAAGGCATTTTTGGGCTGCTAACATTTTAAGAACTTTCAGGGGTGTAGTATGAATTTTTCTGGCCAAAAGTATTTTTGGAAATTTCAGTGGTCTAGGATGTGGGTTAATGCCCCTTTCAGGCTGCACATGTTTTTGGGACATTCAGAGCTCTCTGACACCGATTTTGGAACACCAACATTTTCTGGACTTTAGGGGGTCTAGGATGCCTGTAAACCCCTTTTTTGGGCATCCAAAGTTTTCAACATTTTTGCAGGCCTAACATGCATTTTAAGGCCTTTTTTGGGCTGCTAACATATTCAGAGCTTTCAGGGGTGTAGGATGAATTTTTCGTGCCAAAAATATTTTGGGGAATTTCAGTGGTCTAGGATGCGGCTTAATGCCCCTTTCAGGCTGCACATGTTTTTGGGACATTCAGAGCTCTCTGACACCGATTTTGGCCCACCAACATTTTCTGGACTTTAGGGGGTCTAGGATGCCTGTAAACCCCTTTTTTCGCCCTCCAAAGATTTCTACATTTTTGCATGCTTAAGATGCATTTTAAGTCCTTTTTTTGAGCTGCCACCATTTTCTGAACTTTCAGGGGTGTAGTATGCATTTTTTGTGCCAAAAATATTTTTGGGAATTTCAGTGGTCTAGGATGCGGGTTGATGACCCTTTCACTCTGCAAATGTTTTTGGGGCATTCAGAGCTCTCTGACACAAATTTTGGCCCACCAACATTTTCTAGACTTTAGGGGGTCTAGGATGCTTGTAAACCCCTTTTTTGGGCCTCCAATGTTTTCAACATGTTTGCAGGCCTAAGTTGCATAGTAAGTCCTTTTTTGAGCTTCCAACATTTTCTGAACTTTCAGGGTTGTAGGATGCATTTTTCATGCCAAAAATATTTTGGGGAATTTCAGTGGTCTAGGAACGCGGGTTAATGCCCCTTTCAGGCTGCAAATGTTTTTGGGACATTCAGAGCTCTCTGACACAGATTTTGGCCCACCAATATTTTCTGGACTTTAGGGGGTCTAGGATGCCTGTAAATCCCTTTTTTCACCCTCCAAAGTTTTCTATATTTTTGCATGCTTAAGATGCATTTTAAGTCCTTTTTTTGAGCTGCCACCATTTTCTGAACTTTCAGGGTTGTAGGATGCATTTTTTGTGGCAAAAATATTTTTGGGAATTTCAGTGATCTAGGATGCGGCTTAATGCCCCTTTCAGGCTGCACGTGTTTTTGGGACATTCAGAGCTCTCTGACATTGATTTTGGCCCACCAACATTTTCTGGACTTTAGGGGGTCTAGGATGCCTGTAAACCCCTTTTTTCGCCCTCCAAAGATTTCTACATTTTTGCATGCTTAAGATGCATTTTAAGTCCTTTTTTTGAGCTGCCACCACTTTCTGAACTTTCAGGGGTGTAGTATGCATTTTTAATGCCAAAAATATTTTTGGGAATTTCAGTGGTCTAGGATGCGGGTGAATGCCCCTTTCACTCTGCAAATGTTTTTGGGGCATTCAGAGCTCTCTGACACAGATTTTGGCCCACCAACATTTTTTGGACTTTAGGGGGTCTAGGATGCCTGTAGACCCCTTTTTTGGGCCTCCAAACTTTTCAACATTTTTGCAGGCCTGAAATGCATTTTAAGGCCTTTTTCGGGCTGCTAACATATTCTGAGCTTCAGGGGTATAGGTTGCATTTTTCGTGCCAAAAATATTGTGGGGAATTTCAGTGATCTAGGATGCGGCTTAATGCCCCTTTCAGGCTGCACATGTTTTTGGGACATTCAGAGCTCTCTGACACCAATTTTGGCCCACCAACATTTTCTGGACTTTAGGGGGTCTAGGATGCCTGTAAACCCCTTTTTTGGGCATCCAAAGTTTTCAACATTTTTGCAGGCCTAACATGCATTTTAAGGCCTTTTTTGGGCTGCTAAGATATTCTGAGCTTTCAGGGGTATAGTATGAATTTTTCATGCCAAAAATATTTTGGGGAATTTCAGTGGTCTAGGATGCGGGTTAATGCCCCTTTCAGGCTGCAAATGTTTTTGGGACATTCAGGACTCTCTGACACCATTTTTGGGCCACAACCATTTTCTGGACTTTAGGGGGTCTAGGATGCCTGTAGACCCCTTTTTTGGGCCTCCAAACTTTTCAACATTTTTGCAGGCCTGAAATGCATTTTAAGGCCTTTTTCGGGCTGCTAACATATTCTGAGCTTCAGGGGTATAGGTTGCATTTTTCGTGCCAAAAATATTTTGGGGAATTTCAGTGATCTAGGATGCGGCTTAATGCCCCTTTCAGGCTGCACATGTTTTTGGGACATTCAGAGCTCTCTGACACCGATTTTGGCCCACCAACATTTTCTGGACTTTAGGGGGTCTAGGATGCCTGTAAACCCCTTTTTTGGGCATCCAAAGTTTTCAACATATTTGCAGGCCTAACATGCATTTTAAGGCCTTTTTTGGGCTGCTAACATATTCAGAGCTTTCAGGGGTGTAGGATGAATTTTTCGTGCCAAAAATATTTTGGGGAATTTCAGTGGTCTAGGATGCGGCTTAATGCCCCTTTCAGGCTGCACATGTTTTTGGGACATTCAGAGCTCTCTGACACCAATTTTGGCCCACCAACATTTTCTGGACTTTAGGGGGTCTAGGATGCCTGTAAACCCCTTTTTTGGGCCTCCAAAGTTTTCTACATTTTTGCATGCCTACGATGCATTTTAAGGCATTTTTGGGCTGCTAACATTTTAAGAACTTTCAGGGGTGTAGTATGAATTTTTCTGGCCAAAAGTATTTTTGGAAATTTCAGTGGTCTAGGATGCGGCTTAATGCCCCTTTCAGGCTGCACATGTTTTTGGGACATTCAGAGCTCTCTGACACCGATTTTGGCCCACCAACATTTTCTGGACTTTAGGGGGTCTAGGATGCCTGTAAACCCCTTTTTTCGCCCTCCAAAGATTTCTACATTTTTGCATGCTTAAGATGCATTTTAAGTCCTTTTTTTGAGCTGCCACCATTTTCTGAACTTTCAGGGGTGTAATATGCATTTTTTGTGCCAAAAATATTTTTGGGAATTTCAGTGGTCTAGGATGCGGGTTGATGACCCTTTCACTCTGCAAATGTTTTTGGGGCATTCAGAGCTCTCTGACACAAATTTTGGCCCACCAACATTTTCTAGACTTTAGGGGGTCTAGGATGCTTGTAAACCCCTTTTTTGGGCCTCCAATGTTTTCAACATGTTTGCAGGCCTAAGTTGCATAGTAAGTCCTTTTTTGAGCTTCCAACATTTTCTGAACTTTCAGGGTTGTAGGATGCATTTTTCATGCCAAAAATATTTTGGGGAATTTCAGTGGTCTAGGAACGCGGGTTAATGCCCCTTTCAGGCTGCAAATGTTTTTGGGACATTCAGAGCTCTCTGACACAGATTTTGGCCCACCAATATTTTCTGGACTTTAGGGGGTCTATGCCTGTAAATCCCTTTTTTCACCCTCCAAAGTTTTCTATATTTTTGCATGCTTAAGATGCATTTTAAGTCCTTTTTTTGAGCTGCCACCATTTTCTGAACTTTCAGGGTTGTAGGATGCATTTTTTGTGGCAAAAATATTTTTGGGAATTTCAGTGATCTAGGATGCGGCTTAATGCCCCTTTCAGGCTGCACATGTTTTTGGGACATTCAGAGCTCTCTGACATTGATTTTGGCCCACCAACATTTTCTGGACTTTAGGGGGTCTAGTATGCCTGTAAACCCCTTTTTTGGGCCTCCAAAGTTTTCTACATTTTTGCATGCCTACGATGCATTTTAAGGCATTTTTGGGCTGCTAACATTTTAAGAACTTTCAGGGGTGTAGTATGAATTTTTCTGGCCAAAAGTATTTTTGGAAATTTCAGTGGTCTAGGATGTGGGTTAATGCCCCTTTCAGGCTGCACATATTTTTGGGACATTCAGAGCTCTCTGACACAGATTTTGGCCCACCAACATTTTCTGGACTTTAGGGGGTCTAGGATGCCTGTAAACCCCTTTTTTGGGCATCCAAAGTTTTCAACATATTTGCAGGCCTAACATGCATTTTAAGGCCTTTTTTGGGCTGCTAACATATTCAGAGCTTTCAGGGGTGTAGGATGAATTTTTCGTGCCAAAAATATTTTGGGGAATTTCAGTGGTCTAGGATGCGGGTTAATGCCCCTTTCAGGCTGCAAATGTTTTTGGGACATCAGGACTCTCTGACCCCATTTTTGGGCCACAACCATTTTCTGGACTTTAGGGGGTCTAGGATGCCTGTAAACCCTTTTTTTCCACCTCCAAAGTTTTCAACATATTTGCAGGCCTAACATGCATTTTAAGGCCTTTCTTGGGCTGCTGACATATTCAGAGCTTTCAGGGGTGTAGGATGAATTTTTTATGCCAAAAATATTTTTGGGAATTTCAGTGGTCTAGGATGCGGGTGAATGCCCCTTTCACTCTGCAAATGTTTTTGGGGCATTCAGAGCTCTCTGACACAGATTTTGGCCCACCAACATTTTCTGGACTTTAGGGGGTCTAGGATGCCTGTAAACCCCTTTTTTGGGCCTCCAAAGTTTTCTACATTTTTGCATGCCTACGATGCATTTTAAGGCATTTTTGGGCTGCTAACATTTTAAGAACTTTCAGGGGTGTAGTATGAATTTTTCTGGCCAAAAGTATTTTTGGAAATTTCAGTGGTCTAGGATGTGGGTTAATGCCCCTTTCAGGCTGCACATGTTTTTGGGACATTCAGAGCTCTCTGACACAGATTTTGGCCCACCAATATTTTCTGGACTTTAGGGGGTCTATGCCTGTAAATCCCTTTTTTCACCCTCCAAAGTTTTCTATATTTTTGCATGCTTAAGATGCATTTTAAGTCCTTTTTTTGAGCTGCCACCATTTTCTGAACTTTCAGGGTTGTAGGATGCATTTTTTGTGGCAAAAATATTTTTGGGAATTTCAGTGATCTAGGATGCGGCTTAATGCCCCTTTCAGGCTGCACATGTTTTTGGGACATTCAGAGCTCTCTGACATTGATTTTGGCCCACCAACATTTTCTGGACTTTAGGGGGTCTAGTATGCCTGTAAACCCCTTTTTTGGGCCTCCAAAGTTTTCTACATTTTTGCATGCCTACGATGCATTTTAAGGCATTTTTGGGCTGCTAACATTTTAAGAACTTTCAGGGGTGTAGTATGAATTTTTCTGGCCAAAAGTATTTTTGGAAATTTCAGTGGTCTAGGATGTGGGTTAATGCCCCTTTCAGGCTGCACATGTTTTTGGGACATTCAGAGCTCTCTGACACAGATTTTGGCCCACCAACATTTTCTGGACTTTAGGGGGTCTAGGATGCCTGTAAACCCCTTTTTTGGGCATCCAAAGTTTTCAACATATTTGCAGGCCTAACATGCATTTTAAGGCCTTTTTTGGGCTGCTAACATATTCAGAGCTTTCAGGGGTGTAGGATGAATTTTCCGTGCCAAAAATATTTTGGGGAATTTCAGTGGTCTAGGATGCGGGTTAATGCCCCTTTCAGGCTGCAAATGTTTTTGGGACATCAGGACTCTCTGACACCATTTTTGGGCCACAACCATTTTCTGGACTTTAGGGGGTCTAGGATGCCTGTAAACCCTTTTTTTCCACCTCCAAAGTTTTCAACATATTTGCAGGCCTAACATGCATTTTAAGGCCTTTTTTGGGCTGCTGACATATTCAGAGCTTTCAGGGGTGTAGGATGAATTTTTTATGCCAAAAATATTTTTGGGAATTTCAGTGGTCTAGGATGCGGGTGAATGCCCCTTTCACTCTGCAAATGTTTTTGGGGCATTCAGAGCTCTCTGACACAGATTTTGGCCCACCAACATTTTCTGGACTTTAGGGGGTCTAGGATGCCTGTAAACCCCTTTTTTCGCCCTCCAAAGTTTTCTATATTTTTGCATGCTTAAGATGCATTTTAAGTCCTTTTTTTGAGCTGCCACCATTTTCTGAACTTTCAGAGTTGTAGGATGCATTTTTTGTGGCAAAAATATTTTTGGGAATTTCAGTGATCTAGGATGCGGCTTAATGCCCCTTTCAGGCTGCACATGTTTTTGGGACATTCAGAGCTCTCTGACACCGATTTTGGCCCACCAACATTTTCTGGACTTTAGGGGGTCTAGGATGCCTGTAAACCCCTTTTTTCGCCCTCTAAAGATTTCTACATATTTGCATGCTTAAGATGCATTTTAAGTCCTTTTTTTGAGCTGCCACCATTTTCTGAACTTTCAGGGGTGTAGTATGCATTTTTTGTGCCAAAAATATTTTTGGGAATTTCAGTGGTCTAGGATGAGGGTTGATGACCCTTTCACTCTGCAAATGTTTTTGGGGCATTCAGAGCTCTCTGACACAAATTTTGGCCCACCAACATTTTCTAGACTTTAGGGGGTCTAGGATGCCTGTAAACCCCTTTTGTGGGCCTCTAATGTTTTCAACATGTTTGCAGGCCTAAGTTGCATAGTAAGTCCTTTTTTGAGCTTCCAACATTTTCTGAACTTTCAGGGTTGTAGGATGCATTTTTCATGCCAAAAATATTTCAGGGAATTTCAGTGGTCTAGGAACGCGGGTTAATGCCCCTTTCAGGCTGCAAATGTTTTTGGGACATTCAGAGCTCGCTGACACAGATTTTGGCCCACCAACATTTTCTGGACTTTAGGGGGTTTAGGATGCCTGTAAACCCCTTTTTTGGGCCTCCAAAGTTTTCTACATTTTTGCATGCCTACGATGCATTTTAAGGCATTTTTGGGCTGCTAACATTTTAAGAACTTTCAGGGGCGTAGTATGAATTTTTCTGGCCAAAAGTATTTTTGGAAATTTCAGTGGTCTAGGATGTGGGTTAATGCCCCTTTCAGGCTGCAAATGTTTTTGGGACATTTAGAGCTCTCTGAAACAGATTTTGGCCCACCAACATTTTCTGGACTTTAGGGGGTCCAGGATGCCTGTAAACCCCTTTTTTGGGCATCCAAAGTTTTCAACATATTTGCAGGCCTAACATGCATTTTAAGGCCTTTTTTGGGCTGCTAACATATTCAGAGCTTTCAGGGGTGTAGGATGAATTTTTCGTGCCAAAAATATTTTGGGGAATTTCAGTAGTCTAGGATGCGGGTTAATGCCCCTTTCAGGCTGCAAATGTTTTTGGGACATTCAGGACTCTCTGACACCATTTTTGGGCCACAACCATTTTCTGGACTTTAGGGGGTCTAGGATGCCTCTAAACCCCTTTTTTCCACCTCCAAAGTTTTCTACATTTTTGCAGGCCTAAGATGCATTTTAAGGCATTTTTGGGCTGCCAACATTTTCAGAACTTTCAGGGGTGTAGTATGCATTTTTTATGCCAAAAATATATTTGGGAATTTCAGTGGTCTAGGATGCGGGTGAATGCCCCTGTCACTCTGCAAATGTTTTTGGGGCATTCAGAGCTCTCTGACACAGATTTTGGCCCACCAACATTTTCTGGACTTTAGGGGGTCTAGGATGCCTGTAGACCCCTTTTTTGGACCTCCAAACTTTTCAACATTTTTGCAGGCCTGAAATGCATTTTAAGGCCTTTTTCGGGCTGCTAACATATTCTGAGCTTCAGGGGTATAGGTTGCATTTTTCGTGCCAAAAATATTTTGGGGAATTTCAGTGATCTAGGATGCGGCTTGATGCCCCTTTCAGGCTGCACATGTTTTTGGGACATTCAGAGCTCTCTGACACAGATTTTGGCCCACCAACATTTTCTGGACTTTAGGGGGTCTAGGATGCCTGTAAACCCCTTTTTTGGGCCTCCAAAGTTTTCTACATTTTTGCATGCCTACGATGCATTTTAAGGCATTTTTGGGCTGCTAACATTTTAAGAACTTTCAGGGGTGTAGTATGAATTTTTCTGGCCAAAAGTATTTTTGGAAATTTCAGTGGTCTAGGATGTGGGTTAATGCCCCTGTCAGGCTGCAAATGTTTTTGGGACATTCAGAGCTCACTGACACAGATTTTGGCCCACCAACATTTTCTGGACTTTAGGGGGTCTAGGATGCCTGTAAACCCCTTTTTTGGGCATCCAAAGTTTTCAACATATTTGCAGGCCTAACATGCATTTTAAGGCCTTTTTTGGGCTGCTAACATATTCAGAGCTTTCAGGGGTGTAGGATGAAATTTTTATGCCAAAAATATTTTTGGGAATTTCAGTGGTCTAGGATGCGAGTGAATGCCCCTTTCACTCTGCAAATGTTTTTGGGGCATTCAGAGCTCTCTGACACAGATTTTGGCCCACCAACATTTTCTGGACTTTAGGGGGTCTAGGATGCCTGTAGACCACTTTTTTGGGCCTCCAAACTTTTCAACATTTTTGCAGGCCTGAAATGCATTTTAAGGCCTTTTTCGGGCTGCTAACATATTCTGAGCTTCAGGGGTATAGGTTGCATTTTTCGTGCCAAAAATATTTTGGGGAATTTCAGTGATCTAGGATGCGGCTTAATGCCCCTTTCAGGCTGCACATGTTTTTGGGACATTCAGAGCTCTCTGACACCAATTTTGGCCCACCAACATTTTCTGGACTTTAGGGGGTCTAGGATGCCTGTAAACCCCTTTTTTGGGCCTCCAAAGTTTTCTACATTTTTGCATGCCTACGATGCATTTTAAGGCATTTTTGGGCTGCTAACATTTTAAGAACTTTCAGGGGTGTAGTATGAATTTTTCTGGCCAAAAGTATTTTTGGAAATTTCAGTGGTCTAGGATGTGGGTTAATGCCCCTTTCAGGCTGCACATGTTTTTGGGACATTCAGAGCTCTCTGACACCGATTTTGGCCCACCAACATTTTCTGGACTTTAGGGGGTCTAGGATGCCTGTAAACCCCTTTTTTGGGCATCCAAAGTTTTCAACATATTTGCAGGCCTAACATGCATTTTAAGGCCTTTTTTGGGCTGCTAACATATTCAGAGCTTTCAGGGGTGTAGGATGAATTTTTCGTGCCAAAAATATTTTGGGGAATTTCAGTGGTCTAGGATGCGGCTTAATGCCCCTTTCAGGCTGCACATGTTTTTGGGACATTCAGAGCTCTCTGACACCGATTTTGGCCCACCAACATTTTCTGGACTTTAGGGGGTCTAGGATGCCTGTAAACCCCTTTTTTCGCCCTCCAAAGATTTCTACATTTTTGCATGCTTAAGATGCATTTTAAGTCCTTTTTTTGAGCTGCCACCATTTTCTGAACTTTCAGGGGTGTAGTATGCATTTTTTGTGCCAAAAATATTTTTGGGAATTTCAGTGGTCTAGGATGCGGGTTGATGACCCTTTCACTCTGCAAATGTTTTTGGGGCATTCAGAGCTCTCTGACACAAATTTTGGCCCACCAACATTTTCTAGACTTTAGGGGGTCTAGGATGCTTGTAAACCCCTTTTTTGGGCCTCCAATGTTTTCAACATGTTTGCAGGCCTAAGTTGCATAGTAAGTCCTTTTTTGAGCTTCCAACATTTTCTGAACTTTCAGGGTTGTAGGATGCATTTTTCATGCCAAAAATATTTTGGGGAATTTCAGTGGTCTAGGAACGCGGGTTAATGCCCCTTTCAGGCTGCAAATGTTTTTGGGACATTCAGAGCTCTCTGACACAGATTTTGGCCCACCAATATTTTCTGGACTTTAGGGGGTCTAGGATGCCTGTAAATCCCTTTTTTCACCCTCCAAAGTTTTCTATATTTTTGCATGCTTAAGATGCATTTTAAGTCCTTTTTTTGAGCTGCCACCATTTTCTGAACTTTCAGGGTTGTAGGATGCATTTTTTGTGGCAAAAATATTTTTGGGAATTTCAGTGATCTAGGATGCGGCTTAATGCCCCTTTCAGGCTGCACATGTTTTTGGGACATTCAGAGCTCTCTGACATTGATTTTGGCCCACCAACATTTTCTGGACTTTAGGGGGTCTAGGATGCCTGTAAACCCCTTTTTTCGCCCTCCAAAGATTTCTACATTTTTGTATGCTTAAGATGCATTTTAAGTCCTTTTTTTGAGCTGCCACCACTTTCTGAACTTTCAGGGGTGTAGTATGCATTTTTAATGCCAAAAATATTTTTGGGAATTTCAGTGGTCTAGGATGCGGGTGAATGCCCCTTTCACTCTGCAAATGTTTTTGGGGCATTCAGAGCTCTCTGACACAGATTTTGGCCCACCAACATTTTTTGGACTTTAGGGGGTCTAGGATGCCTGTAGACCCCTTTTTTGGGCCTCCAAACTTTTCAACATTTTTGCAGGCCTGAAATGCATTTTAAGGCCTTTTTCGGGCTGCTAACATATTCTGAGCTTCAGGGGTATAGGTTGCATTTTTCGTGCCAAAAATATTTTGGGGAATTTCAGTGATCTAGGATGCGGCTTGATGCCCCTTTCAGGCTGCACATGTTTTTGGGACATTCAGAGCTCTCTGACACAGATTTTGGCCCACCAACATTTTCTGGACTTTAGGGGGTCTAGGATGCCTGTAAACCCCTTTTTTGGGCCTCCAAAGTTTTCTACATTTTTGCATGCCTACGATGCATTTTAAGGCATTTTTGGGCTGCTAACATTTTAAGAACTTTCAGGGGTGTAGTATGAATTTTTCTGGCCAAAAGTATTTTTGGAAATTTCAGTGGTCTAGGATGTGGGTTAATGCCCCTGTCAGGCTGCAAATGTTTTTGGGACATTCAGAGCTCACTGACACAGATTTTGGCCCACCAACATTTTCTGGACTTTAGGGGGTCTAGGATGCCTGTGAACCCCTTTTTTGGGCATCCAAAGTTTTCAACATATTTGCAGGCCTAACATGCATTTTAAGGCCTTTTTTGGGCTGCTAACATATTCAGAGCTTTCAGGGGTGTAGGATGAATTTTTCGTGCCAAAAATATTTTGGGGAATTTCAGTGGTCTAGGATGCGGGTTAATGCCCCTTTCAGGCTGCAAATGTTTTTGGGACATTCAGGACTCTCCGACACCATTTTTGGGCCACAACCATTTTCTGGACTTTAGGGGGTCTAGGATGCCTGTAAACCCTTTTTTTCCACCTCCAAAGTTTTCAACATATTTGCAGGCCTAACATGCATTTTAAGGCCTTTTTTGGGCTGCTAACATATTCAGAGCTTTCAGGGGTGTAGGATGAATTTTTTATGCCAAAAATATTTTTGGGAATTTCAGTGGTCTAGGATGCGGGTGAATGCCCCTTTCACTCTGCAAATGTTTTTGGGGCATTCAGAGCTCTCTGACACAGATTTTGGCCCACCAACATTTTCTGGACTTTAGGGGGTCTAGGATGCCTGTAGACCACTTTTTTGGGCCTCCAAACTTTTCAACATTTTTGCAGGCCTGAAATGCATTTTAAGGCCTTTTTCGGGCTGCTAACATATTCTGAGCTTCAGGGGTATAGGTTGCATTTTTCGTGCCAAAAATATTTTGGGGAATTTCAGTGATCTAGGATGCGGCTTAATGCCCCTTTCAGGCTGCACATGTTTTTGGGACATTCAGAGCTCTCTGACACCAATTTTGGCCCACCAACATTTTCTGGACTTTAGGGGGTCTAGGATGCCTGTAAACCCCTTTTTTGGGCCTCCAAAGTTTTCTACATTTTTGCATGCCTACGATGCATTTTAAGGCATTTTTGGGCTGCTAACATTTTAAGAACTTTCAGGGGTGTAGTATGAATTTTTCTGGCCAAAAGTATTTTTGGAAATTTCAGTGGTCTAGGATGTGGGTTAATGCCCCTTTCAGGCTGCACATGTTTTTGGGACATTCAGAGCTCTCTGACACCGATTTTGGCCCACCAACATTTTCTGGACTTTAGGGGGTCTAGGATGCCTGTAAACCCCTTTTTTGGGCATCCAAAGTTTTCAACATATTTGCAGGCCTAACATGCATTTTAAGGCCTTTTTTGGGCTGCTAACATATTCAGAGCTTTCAGGGGTGTAGGATGAATTTTTCGTGCCAAAAATATTTTGGGGAATTTCAGTGGTCTAGGATGCGGCGTAATGCCCCTTTCAGGCTGCACATGTTTTTGGGACATTCAGAGCTCTCTGACACCGATTTTGGCCCACCAACATTTTCTGGACTTTAGGGGGTCTAGGATGCCTGTAAACCCCTTTTTTCGCCCTCCAAAGATTTCTACATTTTTGCATGCTTAAGATGCATTTTAAGTCCTTTTTTTGAGCTGCCACCATTTTCTGAACTTTCAGGGGTGTAGTATGCATTTTTTGTGCCAAAAATATTTTTGGGAATTTCAGTGGTCTAGGATGCGGGTTGATGACCCTTTCACTCTGCAAATGTTTTTGGGGCATTCAGAGCTCTCTGACACAAATTTTGGCCCACCAACATTTTCTAGACTTTAGGGGGTCTAGGATGCTTGTAAACCCCTTTTTTGGGCCTCCAATGTTTTCAACATGTTTGCAGGCCTAAGTTGCATAGTAAGTCCTTTTTTGAGCTTCCAACATTTTCTGAACTTTCAGGGTTGTAGGATGCATTTTTCATGCCAAAAATATTTTGGGGAATTTCAGTGGTCTAGGAACGCGGGTTAATGCCCCTTTCAGGCTGCAAATGTTTTTGGGACATTCAGAGCTCTCTGACACAGATTTTGGCCCACCAATATTTTCTGGACTTTAGGGGGTCTAGGATGCCTGTAAATCCCTTTTTTCACCCTCCAAAGTTTTCTATATTTTTGCATGCTTAAGATGCATTTTAAGTCCTTTTTTTGAGCTGCCACCATTTTCTGAACTTTCAGGGTTGTAGGATGCATTTTTTGTGGCAAAAATATTTTTGGGAATTTCAGTGATCTAGGATGCGGCTTAATGCCCCTTTCAGGCTGCACATGTTTTTGGGACATTCAGAGCTCTCTGACATTGATTTTGGCCCACCAACATTTTCTGGACTTTAGGGGGTCTAGGATGCCTGTAAACCCCTTTTTTCGCCCTCCAAAGATTTCTACATTTTAGCATGCTTAAGATGCATTTTAAGTCCTTTTTTTGAGCTGCCACCACTTTCTGAACTTTCAGGGGTGTAGTATGCATTTTTAATGCCAAAAATATTTTTGGGAATTTCAGTGGTCTAGGATGCGGGTGAATGCCCCTTTCACTCTGCAAATGTTTTTGGGGCATTCAGAGCTCTCTGACACAGATTTTGGCCCACCAACATTTTTTGGACTTTAGGGGGTCTAGGATGCCTGTAGACCCCTTTTTTGGGCCTCCAAACTTTTCAACATTTTTGCAGGCCTGAAATGCATTTTAAGGCCTTTTTCGGGCTGCTAACATATTCTGAGCTTCAGGGGTATAGGTTGCATTTTTCGTGCCAAAAATATTGTGGGGAATTTCAGTGATCTAGGATGTGGGTTAATGCCCCTTTCAGGCTGCAAATGTTTTTGGGACATTCAGAGCTCTCTGACACAGATTTTGGCCCACCAACATTTTCTGGACTTTAGGGGGTCTAGGATGCCTGTAAACCCCTTTTTTGGGCATCCAAAGTTTTCAACATATTTGCAGGCCTAACATGCATTTTAAGGCCTTTTTTGGGCTGCTAACATATTCAGAGCTTTCAGGGGTGTAGGATGAATTTTTCGTGCCAAAAATATTTTGGGGAATTTCAGTGGTCTAGGATGCGGGTTAATGCCCCTTTCAGGCTGCAAATGTTTTTGGGACATTCAGGACTCTCTGACACCATTTTTGGGCCACAACCATTTTCTGGACTTTAGGGGGTCTAGGATGCCTGTAAACCCTTTTTTTCCACCTCCAAAGTTTTCAACATATTTGCAGGCCTAACATGCATTTTAAGGCCTTTTTTGGGCTGCTAACATATTCAGAGCTTTCAGGGGTGTAGGATGAATTTTTTATGCCAAAAATATTTTTGGGAATTTCAGTGGTCTAGGATGCGGGTGAATGCCCCTTTCACTCTGCACATGTTTTTGGGGCATTCAGAGCTCTCTGACACAGATTTTGGCCCACCAACATTTTCTGGACTTTAGGGGGTCTAGGATGCCTGTAGACCCCTTTTTTGGGCCTCCAAACTTTTCAACATTTTTGCAGGCCTGAAATGCATTTTAAGGCCTTTTTCGGGCTGCTAACATATTCTGAGCTTCAGGGGTATAGGTTGCATTTTTCGTGCCAAAAATATTTTGGGGAATTTCAGTGATCTAGGATGCGGCTTGATGCCCCTTTCAGGCTGCACATGTTTTTGGGACATTCAGAGCTCTCTGACACAGATTTTGGCCCACCAACATTTTCTGGACTTTAGGGGGTCTAGGATGCCTGTAAACCCCTTTTTTGGGCCTCCAAAGTTTTCTACATTTTTGCATGCCTACGATGCATTTTAATGCATTTTTGGGCTGCTAACATTTTAAGAACTTTCAGGGGTGTAGTATGAATTTTTCTGGCCAAAAGTATTTTTGGAAATTTCAGTGGTCTAGGATGTGGGTTAATGCCCCTTTCAGGCTGCAAATGTTTTTGGGACATTCAGAGCTCACTGACACAGATTTTGGCCCACCAACATTTTCTGGACTTTAGGGGGTCTAGGATGCCTGTAAACCCCTTTTTTGGGCATCCAAAGTTTTCAACATATTTGCAGGCCTAACATGCATTTTAAGGCCTTTTTTGGGCTGCTAACATATTCAGAGCTTTCAGGGGTGTAGGATGAATTTTTCGTGCCAAAAATATTTTGGGGAATTTCAGTGGTCTACGATGCGGGTTAATGCCCCTTTCAGGCTGCAAATGTTTTTGGGACATTCAGGACTCTCTGACACCATTTTTGGGCCACAACCATTTTCTGGACTTTAGGGGGTCTAGGATGCCTGTAAACCCTTTTTTTCCACCTCCAAAGTTTTCAACATATTTGCAGGCCTAACATGCATTTTAAGGCCTTTTTTGGGCTGCTGACATATTCAGAGCTTTCAGGGGTGTAGGATGAATTTTTTATGCCAAAAATATTTTTGGGAATTTCAGTGGTCTAGGATGCGGGTGAATGCCCCTTTCACTCTGCAAATGTTTTTGGGGCATTCAGAGCTCTCTGACACAGATTTTGGCCCACCAACATTTTCTGGACTTTAGGGGGTCTAGGATGCCTGTAGACCCCTTTTTTGGGCCTCCAAACTTTTCAACATTTTTGCAGGCCTGAAATGCATTTTAAGGCCTTTTTCGGGCTGCTAACATATTCTGAGCTTCAGGGGTATAGGTTGCATTTTTCGTGCCAAAAATATTTTGGGGAATTTCAGTGATCTAGGATGCAGCTTAATGCCCCTTTCAGGCTGCACATGTTTTTGGGACATTCAGAGCTCTCTGACACCAATTTTGGCCCACCAACATTTTCTGGACTTTAGGGGGTCTAGTATGCCTGTAAACCCCTTTTTTGGGCCTCCAAAGTTTTCTACATTTTTGCATGCCTACGATGCATTTTAAGGCATTTTTGGGCTGCTAACATTTTAAGAACTTTCAGGGGTGTAGTATGAATTTTTCTGGCCAAAAGTGTTTTTGGAAATTTCAGTGGTCTAGGATGTGGGTGAATGCCCCTTTCACTCTGCAAATGTTTTTGGGGCATTCAGAGCTCTCTGACACAGATTTTGGCCCACCAACATTTTCTGGACTTTAGGGGGTCTAGGATGCCTGTAGACCCCTTTTTTGGGCCTCCAAACTTTTCAACATTTTTGCAGGCCTGAAATGCATTTTAAGGCCTTTTTCGGGCTGCTAACATATTCTGAGCTTCAGGGGTATAGGTTGCATTTTTCGTGCCAAAAATATTTTGGGGAATTTCAGTGATCTAGGATGCAGCTTAATGCCCCTTTCAGGCTGCACATGTTTTTGGGACATTCAGAGCTCTCTGACACCAATTTTGGCCCACCAACATTTTCTGGACTTTAGGGGGTCTAGGATGCCTGTAAACCCCTTTTTTGGGCATCCAAAGTTTTCAACATTTTTGCAGGCCTAACATGCATTTTAAGGCCTTTTTTGGGCTGCTAAGATATTCTGAGCTTTCAGGGGTATAGTATGAATTTTTCATGCCAAAAATATTTTGGGGAATTTCAGTGGTCTAGGATGCGGGTTAATGCCCCTTTCAGGCTGCAAATGTTTTTGGGACATTCAGGACTCTCTGACACCATTTTTGGGCCACAACCATTTTCTGGACTTTAGGGGGTCTAGGATGCCTGTAGACCCCTTTTTTGGGCCTCCAAACTTTTCAACATTTTTGCAGGCCTGAAATGCATTTTAAGGCCTTTTTCGGGCTGCTAACATATTCTGAGCTTCAGGGGTATAGGTTGCATTTTTCGTGCCAAAAATATTTTGGGGAATTTCAGTGATCTAGGATGCGGCTTAATGCCCCTTTCAGGCTGCACATGTTTTTGGGACATTCAGAGCTCTCTGACACCGATTTTGGCCCACCAACATTTTCTGGACTTTAGGGGGTCTAGGATGCCTGTAAACCCCTTTTTTGGGCATCCAAAGTTTTCAACATATTTGCAGGCCTAACATGCATTTTAAGGCCTTTTTTGGGCTGCTAACATATTCAGAGCTTTCAGGGGTGTAGGATGAATTTTTCGTGCCAAAAATATTTTGGGGAATTTCAGTGGTCTAGGATGCGGCTTAATGCCCCTTTCAGGCTGCACATGTTTTTGGGACATTCAGAGCTCTCTGACACCAATTTTGGCCCACCAACATTTTCTGGACTTTAGGGGGTCTAGGATGCCTGTAAACCCCTTTTTTGGGTCTCCAAAGTTTTCTACATTTTTGCATGCCTACGATGCATTTTAAGGCATTTTTGGGCTGCTAACATTTTAAGAACTTTCAGGGGTGTAGTATGAATTTTTCTGGCCAAAAGTATTTTTGGAAATTTCAGTGGTCTAGGATGCGGCTTAATGCCCCTTTCAGGCTGCACATGTTTTTGGGACATTCAGAGCTCTCTGACACCGATTTTGGCCCACCAACATTTTCTGGACTTTAGGGGGTCTAGGATGCCTGTAAACCCCTTTTTTCGCCCTCCAAAGATTTCTACATTTTTGCATGCTTAAGATGCATTTTAAGTCCTTTTTTTGAGCTGCCACCATTTTCTGAACTTTCAGGGGTGTAATATGCATTTTTTGTGCCAAAAATATTTTTGGGAATTTCAGTGGTCTAGGATGCGGGTTGATGACCCTTTCACTCTGCAAATGTTTTTGGGGCATTCAGAGCTCTCTGACACAAATTTTGGCCCACCAACATTTTCTAGACTTTAGGGGGTCTAGGATGCTTGTAAACCCCTTTTTTGGGCCTCCAATGTTTTCAACATGTTTGCAGGCCTAAGTTGCATAGTAAGTCCTTTTTTGAGCTTCCAACATTTTCTGAACTTTCAGGGTTGTAGGATGCATTTTTCATGCCAAAAATATTTTGGGGAATTTCAGTGGTCTAGGAACGCGGGTTAATGCCCCTTTCAGGCTGCAAATGTTTTTGGGACATTCAGAGCTCTCTGACACAGATTTTGGCCCACCAATATTTTCTGGACTTTAGGGGGTCTATGCCTGTAAATCCCTTTTTTCACCCTCCAAAGTTTTCTATATTTTTGCATGCTTAAGATGCATTTTAAGTCCTTTTTTTGAGCTGCCACCATTTTCTGAACTTTCAGGGTTGTAGGATGCATTTTTTGTGGCAAAAATATTTTTGGGAATTTCAGTGATCTAGGATGCGGCTTAATGCCCCTTTCAGGCTGCACATGTTTTTGGGACATTCAGAGCTCTCTGACATTGATTTTGGCCCACCAACATTTTCTGGACTTTAGGGGGTCTAGTATGCCTGTAAACCCCTTTTTTGGGCCTCCAAAGTTTTCTACATTTTTGCATGCCTACGATGCATTTTAAGGCATTTTTGGGCTGCTAACATTTTAAGAACTTTCAGGGGTGTAGTATGAATTTTTCTGGCCAAAAGTATTTTTGGAAATTTCAGTGGTCTAGGATGTGGGTTAATGCCCCTTTCAGGCTGCACATATTTTTGGGACATTCAGAGCTCTCTGACACAGATTTTGGCCCACCAACATTTTCTGGACTTTAGGGGGTCTAGGATGCCTGTAAACCCCTTTTTTGGGCATCCAAAGTTTTCAACATATTTGCAGGCCTAACATGCATTTTAAGGCCTTTTTTGGGCTGCTAACATATTCAGAGCTTTCAGGGGTGTAGGATGAATTTTTCGTGCCAAAAATATTTTGGGGAATTTCAGTGGTCTAGGATGCGGGTTAATGCCCCTTTCAGGCTGCAAATGTTTTTGGGACATCAGGACTCTCTGACACCATTTTTGGGCCACAACCATTTTCTGGACTTTAGGGGGTCTAGGATGCCTGTAAACCCTTTTTTTCCACCTCCAAAGTTTTCAACATATTTGCAGGCCTAACATGCATTTTAAGGCCTTTTTTGGGCTGCTGACATATTCAGAGCTTTCAGGGGTGTAGGATGAATTTTTTATGCCAAAAATATTTTTGGGAATTTCAGTGGTCTAGGATGCGGGTGAATGCCCCTTTCACTCTGCAAATGTTTTTGGGGCATTCAGAGCTCTCTGACACAGATTTTGGCCCACCAACATTTTCTGGACTTTAGGGGGTCTAGGATGCCTGTAAACCCCTTTTTTGGGCCTCCAAAGTTTTCTACATTTTTGCATGCCTACGATGCATTTTAAGGCATTTTTGAGCTGCTAACATTTTAAGAACTTTCAGGGGTGTAGTATGAATTTTTCTGGCCAAAAGTATTTTTGGAAATTTCAGTGGTCTAGGATGTGGGTTAATGCCCCTTTCAGGCTGCACATGTTTTTGGGACATTCAGAGCTCTCTGACACAGATTTTGGCCCACCAATATTTTCTGGACTTTAGGGGGTCTATGCCTGTAAATCCCTTTTTTCACCCTCCAAAGTTTTCTATATTTTTGCATGCTTAAGATGCATTTTAAGTCCTTTTTTTGAGCTGCCACCATTTTCTGAACTTTCAGGGTTGTAGGATGCATTTTTTGTGGCAAAAATATTTTTGGGAATTTCAGTGATCTAGGATGCGGCTTAATGCCCCTTTCAGGCTGCACATGTTTTTGGGACATTCAGAGCTCTCTGACATTGATTTTGGCCCACCAACATTTTCTGGACTTTAGGGGGTCTAGTATGCCTGTAAACCCCTTTTTTGGGCCTCCAAAGTTTTCTACATTTTTGCATGCCTACGATGCATTTTAAGGCATTTTTGGGCTGCTAACATTTTAAGAACTTTCAGGGGTGTAGTATGAATTTTTCTGGCCAAAAGTATTTTTGGAAATTTCAGTGGTCTAGGATGTGGGTTAATGCCCCTTTCAGGCTGCACATGTTTTTGGGACATTCAGAGCTCTCTGACACAGATTTTGGCCCACCAACATTTTCTGGACTTTAGGGGGTCTAGGATGCCTGTAAACCCCTTTTTTGGGCATCCAAAGTTTTCAACATATTTGCAGGCCTAACATGCATTTTAAGGCCTTTTTTGGGCTGCTAACATATTCAGAGCTTTCAGGGGTGTAGGATGAATTTTCCGTGCCAAAAATATTTTGGGGAATTTCAGTGGTCTAGGATGCGGGTTAATGCCCCTTTCAGGCTGCAAATGTTTTTGGGACATCAGGACTCTCTGACACCATTTTTGGGCCACAACCATTTTCTGGACTTTAGGGGGTCTAGGATGCCTGTAAACCCTTTTTTTCCACCTCCAAAGTTTTCAACATATTTGCAGGCCTAACATGCATTTTAAGGCCTTTTTTGGGCTGCTGACATATTCAGAGCTTTCAGGGGTGTAGGATGAATTTTTTATGCCAAAAATATTTTTGGGAATTTCAGTGGTCTAGGATGCGGGTGAATGCCCCTTTCACTCTGCAAATGTTTTTGGGGCATTCAGAGCTCTCTGACACAGATTTTGGCCCACCAACATTTTCTGGACTTTAGGGGGTCTAGGATGCCTGTAAACCCCTTTTTTCGCCCTCCAAAGTTTTCTATATTTTTGCATGCTTAAGATGCATTTTAAGTCCTTTTTTTGAGCTGCCACCATTTTCTGAACTTTCAGGGGTGTAGTATGCATTTTTTGTGGCAAAAATATTTTTGGGAATTTCAGTGATCTAGGATGCGGCTTAATGCCCCTTTCAGGCTGCACATGTTTTTGGGACATTCAGAGCTCTCTGACACCGATTTTGGCCCACCAACATTTTCTGGACTTTAGGGGGTCTAGGATGCCTGTAAACCCCTTTTTTCGCCCTCTAAAGATTTCTACATATTTGCATGCTTAAGATGCATTTTAAGTCCTTTTTTTGAGCTGCCACCATTTTCTGAACTTTCAGGGGTGTAGTATGCATTTTTTGTGCCAAAAATATTTTTGGGAATTTCAGTGGTCTAGGATGAGGGTTGATGACCCTTTCACTCTGCAAATGTTTTTGGGGCATTCAGAGCTCTCTGACACAAATTTTGGCCCACCAACATTTTCTAGACTTTAGGGGGTCTAGGATGCCTGTAAACCCCTTTTGTGGGCCTCTAATGTTTTCAACATGTTTGCAGGCCTAAGTTGCATAGTAAGTCCTTTTTTGAGCTTCCAACATTTTCTGAACTTTCAGGGTTGTAGGATGCATTTTTCATGCCAAAAATATTTCAGGGAATTTCAGTGGTCTAGGAACGCGGGTTAATGCCCTTTTCAGGCTGCAAATGTTTTTGGGACATTCAGAGCTCGCTGACACAGATTTTGGCCCACCAACATTTTCTGGACTTTAGGGGGTTTAGGATGCCTGTAAACCCCTTTTTTGGGCCTCCAAAGTTTTCTACATTTTTGCATGCCTACGATGCATTTTAAGGCATTTTTGGGCTGCTAACATTTTAAGAACTTTCAGGGGCGTAGTATGAATTTTTCTGGCCAAAAGTATTTTTGGAAATTTCAGTGGTCTAGGATGTGGGTTAATGCCCCTTTCAGGCTGCAAATGTTTTTGGGACATTTAGAGCTCTCTGAAACAGATTTTGGCCCACCAACATTTTCTGGACTTTAGGGGGTCCAGGATGCCTGTAAACCCCTTTTTTGGGCATCCAAAGTTTTCAACATATTTGCAGGCCTAACATGCATTTTAAGGCCTTTTTTGGGCTGCTAACATATTCAGAGCTTTCAGGGGTGTAGGATGAATTTTTCGTGCCAAAAATATTTTGGGGAATTTCAGTAGTCTAGGATGCGGGTTAATGCCCCTTTCAGGCTGCAAATGTTTTTGGGACATTCAGGACTCTCTGACACCATTTTTGGGCCACAACCATTTTCTGGACTTTAGGGGGTCTAGGATGCCTCTAAACCCCTTTTTTCCACCTCCAAAGTTTTCTACATTTTTGCAGGCCTAAGATGCATTTTAAGGCATTTTTGGGCTGCCAACATTTTCAGAACTTTCAGGGGTGTAGTATGCATTTTTTATGCCAAAAATATATTTGGGAATTTCAGTGGTCTAGGATGCGGGTGAATGCCCCTGTCACTCTGCAAATGTTTTTGGGGCATTCAGAGCTCTCTGACACAGATTTTGGCCCACCAACATTTTCTGGACTTTAGGGGGTCTAGGATGCCTGTAGACCCCTTTTTTGGACCTCCAAACTTTTCAACATTTTTGCAGGCCTGAAATGCATTTTAAGGCCTTTTTCGGGCTGCTAACATATTCTGAGCTTCAGGGGTATAGGTTGCATTTTTCGTGCCAAAAATATTTTGGGGAATTTCAGTGATCTAGGATGCGGCTTGATGCCCCTTTCAGGCTGCACATGTTTTTGGGACATTCAGAGCTCTCTGACACAGATTTTGGCCCACCAACATTTTCTGGACTTTAGGGGGTCTAGGATGCCTGTAAACCCCTTTTTTGGGCCTCCAAAGTTTTCTACATTTTTGCATGCCTACGATGCATTTTAAGGCATTTTTGGGCTGCTAACATTTTAAGAACTTTCAGGGGTGTAGTATGAATTTTTCTGGCCAAAAGTATTTTTGGAAATTTCAGTGGTCTAGGATGTGGGTTAATGCCCCTGTCAGGCTGCAAATGTTTTTGGGACATTCAGAGCTCACTGACACAGATTTTGGCCCACCAACATTTTCTGGACTTTAGGGGGTCTAGGATGCCTGTAAACCCCTTTTTTGGGCATCCAAAGGTTTCAACATATTTGCAGGCCTAACATGCATTTTAAGGCCTTTTTTGGGCTGCTAACATATTCAGAGCTTTCAGGGGTGTAGGATGAAATTTTTATGCCAAAAATATTTTTGGGAATTTCAGTGGTCTAGGATGCGGGTGAATGCCCCTTTCACTCTGCAAATGTTTTTGGGGCATTCAGAGCTCTCTGACACAGATTTTGGCCCACCAACATTTTCTGGACTTTAGGGGGTCTAGGATGCCTGTAGACCACTTTTTTGGGCCTCCAAACTTTTCAACATTTTTGCAGGCCTGAAATGCATTTTAAGGCCTTTTTCGGGCTGCTAACATATTCTGAGCTTCAGGGGTATAGGTTGCATTTTTCGTGCCAAAAATATTTTGGGGAATTTCAGTGATCTAGGATGCGGCTTAATGCCCCTTTCAGGCTGCACATGTTTTTGGGACATTCAGAGCTCTCTGACACCAATTTTGGCCCACCAACATTTTCTGGACTTTAGGGGGTCTAGGATGCCTGTAAACCCCTTTTTTGGGCCTCCAAAGTTTTCTACATTTTTGCATGCCTACGATGCATTTTAAGGCATTTTTGGGCTGCTAACATTTTAAGAACTTTCAGGGGTGTAGTATGAATTTTTCTGGCCAAAAGTATTTTTGGAAATTTCAGTGGTCTAGGATGTGGGTTAATGCCCCTTTCAGGCTGCACATGTTTTTGGGACATTCAGAGCTCTCTGACACCGATTTTGGCCCACCAACATTTTCTGGACTTTAGGGGGTCTAGGATGCCTGTAAACCCCTTTTTTGGGCATCCAAAGTTTTCAACATATTTGCAGGCCTAACATGCATTTTAAGGCCTTTTTTGGGCTGCTAACATATTCAGAGCTTTCAGGGGTGTAGGATGAATTTTTCGTGCCAAAAATATTTTGGGGAATTTCAGTGGTCTAGGATGCGGCTTAATGCCCCTTTCAGGCTGCACATGTTTTTGGGACATTCAGAGCTCTCTGACACCGATTTTGGCCCACCAACATTTTCTGGACTTTAGGGGGTCTAGGATGCCTGTAAACCCCTTTTTTCGCCCTCCAAAGATTTCTACATTTTTGCATGCTTAAGATGCATTTTAAGTCCTTTTTTTGAGCTGCCACCATTTTCTGAACTTTCAGGGGTGTAGTATGCATTTTTTGTGCCAAAAATATTTTTGGGAATTTCAGTGGTCTAGGATGCGGGTTGATGACCCTTTCACTCTGCAAATGTTTTTGGGGCATTCAGAGCTCTCTGACACAAATTTTGGCCCACCAACATTTTCTAGACTTTAGGGGGTCTAGGATGCTTGTAAACCCCTTTTTTGGGCCTCCAATGTTTTCAACATGTTTGCAGGCCTAAGTTGCATAGTAAGTCCTTTTTTGAGCTTCCAACATTTTCTGAACTTTCAGGGTTGTAGGATGCATTTTTCATGCCAAAAATATTTTGGGGAATTTCAGTGGTCTAGGAACGCGGGTTAATGCCCCTTTCAGGCTGCAAATGTTTTTGGGACATTCAGAGCTCTCTGACACAGATTTTGGCCCACCAATATTTTCTGGACTTTAGGGGGTCTAGGATGCCTGTAAATCCCTTTTTTCACCCTCCAAAGTTTTCTATATTTTTGCATGCTTAAGATGCATTTTAAGTCCTTTTTTTGAGCTGCCACCATTTTCTGAACTTTCAGGGTTGTAGGATGCATTTTTTGTGGCAAAAATATTTTTGGGAATTTCAGTGATCTAGGATGCGGCTTAATGCCCCTTTCAGGCTGCACATGTTTTTGGGACATTCAGAGCTCTCTGACATTGATTTTGGCCCACCAACATTTTCTGGACTTTAGGGGGTCTAGGATGCCTGTAAACCCCTTTTTTCGCCCTCCAAAGATTTCTACATTTTTGTATGCTTAAGATGCATTTTAAGTCCTTTTTTTGAGCTGCCACCACTTTCTGAACTTTCAGGGGTGTAGTATGCATTTTTAATGCCAAAAATATTTTTGGGAATTTCAGTGGTCTAGGATGCGGGTGAATGCCCCTTTCACTCTGCAAATGTTTTTGGGGCATTCAGAGCTCTCTGACACAGATTTTGGCCCACCAACATTTTCTGGACTTTAGGGGGTCTAGGATGCCTGTAGACCACTTTTTTGGGCCTCCAAACTTTTCAACATTTTTGCAGGCCTGAAATGCATTTTAAGGCCTTTTTCGGGCTGCTAACATATTCTGAGCTTCAGGGGTATAGGTTGCATTTTTCGTGCCAAAAATATTTTGGGGAATTTCAGTGATCTAGGATGCGGCTTAATGCCCCTTTCAGGCTGCACATGTTTTTGGGACATTCAGAGCTCTCTGACACCAATTTTGGCCCACCAACATTTTCTGGACTTTAGGGGGTCTAGTATGCCTGTAAACCCCTTTTTTGGGCCTCCAAAGTTTTCTACATTTTTGCATGCCTACGATGCATTTTAAGGCATTTTTGGGCTGCTAACATTTTAAGAACTTTCAGGGGTGTAGTATGAATTTTTCTGGCCAAAAGTATTTTTGGAAATTTCAGTGGTCTAGGATGTGGGTTAATGCCCCTTTCAGGCTGCACATATTTTTGGGACATTCAGAGCTCTCTGACACAGATTTTGGCCCACCAACATTTTCTGGACTTTAGGGGGTCTAGGATGCCTGTAAACCCCTTTTTTGGGCATCCAAAGTTTTCAACATATTTGCAGGCCTAACATGCATTTTAAGGCCTTTTTTGGGCTGCTAACATATTCAGAGCTTTCAGGGGTGTAGGATGAATTTTTCGTGCCAAAAATATTTTGGGGAATTTCAGTGGTCTAGGATGCGGGTTAATGCCCCTTTCAGGCTGCAAATGTTTTTGGGACATCAGGACTCTCTGACACCATTTTTGGGCCACAACCATTTTCTGGACTTTAGGGGGTCTAGGATGCCTGTAAACCCTTTTTTTCCACCTCCAAAGTTTTCAACATATTTGCAGGCCTAACATGCATTTTAAGGCCTTTTTTGGGCTGCTGACATATTCAGAGCTTTCAGGGGTGTAGGATGAATTTTTTATGCCAAAAATATTTTTGGGAATTTCAGTGGTCTAGGATGCGGGTGAATGCCCCTTTCACTCTGCAAATGTTTTTGGGGCATTCAGAGCTCTCTGACACAGATTTTGGCCCACCAACATTTTCTGGACTTTAGGGGGTCTAGGATGCCTGTAAACCCCTTTTTTGGGCCTCCAAAGTTTTCTACATTTTTGCATGCCTACGATGCATTTTAAGGCATTTTTGAGCTGCTAACATTTTAAGAACTTTCAGGGGTGTAGTATGAATTTTTCTGGCCAAAAGTATTTTTGGAAATTTCAGTGGTCTAGGATGTGGGTTAATGCCCCTTTCAGGCTGCACATGTTTTTGGGACATTCAGAGCTCTCTGACACAGATTTTGGCCCACCAATATTTTCTGGACTTTAGGGGGTCTATGCCTGTAAATCCCTTTTTTCACCCTCCAAAGTTTTCTATATTTTTGCATGCTTAAGATGCATTTTAAGTCCTTTTTTTGAGCTGCCACCATTTTCTGAACTTTCAGGGTTGTAGGATGCATTTTTTGTGGCAAAAATATTTTTGGGAATTTCAGTGATCTAGGATGCGGCTTAATGCCCCTTTCAGGCTGCACATGTTTTTGGGACATTCAGAGCTCTCTGACATTGATTTTGGCCCACCAACATTTTCTGGACTTTAGGGGGTCTAGTATGCCTGTAAACCCCTTTTTTGGGCCTCCAAAGTTTTCTACATTTTTGCATGCCTACGATGCATTTTAAGGCATTTTTGGGCTGCTAACATTTTAAGAACTTTCAGGGGTGTAGTATGAATTTTTCTGGCCAAAAGTATTTTTGGAAATTTCAGTGGTCTAGGATGTGGGTTAATGCCCCTTTCAGGCTGCACATGTTTTTGGGACATTCAGAGCTCTCTGACACAGATTTTGGCCCACCAACATTTTCTGGACTTTAGGGGGTCTAGGATGCCTGTAAACCCCTTTTTTGGGCATCCAAAGTTTTCAACATATTTGCAGGCCTAACATGCATTTTAAGGCCTTTTTTGGGCTGCTAACATATTCAGAGCTTTCAGGGGTGTAGGATGAATTTTCCGTGCCAAAAATATTTTGGGGAATTTCAGTGGTCTAGGATGCGGGTTAATGCCCCTTTCAGGCTGCAAATGTTTTTGGGACATCAGGACTCTCTGACACCATTTTTGGGCCACAACCATTTTCTGGACTTTAGGGGGTCTAGGATGCCTGTAAACCCTTTTTTTCCACCTCCAAAGTTTTCAACATATTTGCAGGCCTAACATGCATTTTAAGGCCTTTTTTGGGCTGCTGACATATTCAGAGCTTTCAGGGGTGTAGGATGAATTTTTTATGCCAAAAATATTTTTGGGAATTTCAGTGGTCTAGGATGCGGGTGAATGCCCCTTTCACTCTGCAAATGTTTTTGGGGCATTCAGAGCTCTCTGACACAGATTTTGGCCCACCAACATTTTCTGGACTTTAGGGGGTCTAGGATGCCTGTAAACCCCTTTTTTCGCCCTCCAAAGTTTTCTATATTTTTGCATGCTTAAGATGCATTTTAAGTCCTTTTTTTGAGCTGCCACCATTTTCTGAACTTTCAGAGTTGTAGGATGCATTTTTTGTGGCAAAAATATTTTTGGGAATTTCAGTGATCTAGGATGCGGCTTAATGCCCCTTTCAGGCTGCACATGTTTTTGGGACATTCAGAGCTCTCTGACACCGATTTTGGCCCACCAACATTTTCTGGACTTTAGGGGGTCTAGGATGCCTGTAAACCCCTTTTTTCGCCCTCTAAAGATTTCTACATATTTGCATGCTTAAGATGCATTTTAAGTCCTTTTTTTGAGCTGCCACCATTTTCTGAACTTTCAGGGGTGTAGTATGCATTTTTTGTGCCAAAAATATTTTTGGGAATTTCAGTGGTCTAGGATGAGGGTTGATGACCCTTTCACTCTGCAAATGTTTTTGGGGCATTCAGAGCTCTCTGACACAAATTTTGGCCCACCAACATTTTCTAGACTTTAGGGGGTCTAGGATGCCTGTAAACCCCTTTTGTGGGCCTCTAATGTTTTCAACATGTTTGCAGGCCTAAGTTGCATAGTAAGTCCTTTTTTGAGCTTCCAACATTTTCTGAACTTTCAGGGTTGTAGGATGCATTTTTCATGCCAAAAATATTTCAGGGAATTTCAGTGGTCTAGGAACGCGGGTTAATGCCCCTTTCAGGCTGCAAATGTTTTTGGGACATTCAGAGCTCGCTGACACAGATTTTGGCCCACCAACATTTTCTGGACTTTAGGGGGTTTAGGATGCCTGTAAACCCCTTTTTTGGGCCTCCAAAGTTTTCTACATTTTTGCATGCCTACGATGCATTTTAAGGCATTTTTGGGCTGCTAACATTTTAAGAACTTTCAGGGGCGTAGTATGAATTTTTCTGGCCAAAAGTATTTTTGGAAATTTCAGTGGTCTAGGATGTGGGTTAATGCCCCTTTCAGGCTGCAAATGTTTTTGGGACATTTAGAGCTCTCTGAAACAGATTTTGGCCCACCAACATTTTCTGGACTTTAGGGGGTCCAGGATGCCTGTAAACCCCTTTTTTGGGCATCCAAAGTTTTCAACATATTTGCAGGCCTAACATGCATTTTAAGGCCTTTTTTGGGCTGCTAACATATTCAGAGCTTTCAGGGGTGTAGGATGAATTTTTCGTGCCAAAAATATTTTGGGGAATTTCAGTAGTCTAGGATGCGGGTTAATGCCCCTTTCAGGCTGCAAATGTTTTTGGGACATTCAGGACTCTCTGACACCATTTTTGGGCCACAACCATTTTCTGGACTTTAGGGGGTCTAGGATGCCTCTAAACCCCTTTTTTCCACCTCCAAAGTTTTCTACATTTTTGCAGGCCTAAGATGCATTTTAAGGCATTTTTGGGCTGCCAACATTTTCAGAACTTTCAGGGGTGTAGTATGCATTTTTTATGCCAAAAATATATTTGGGAATTTCAGTGGTCTAGGATGCGGGTGAATGCCCCTGTCACTCTGCAAATGTTTTTGGGGCATTCAGAGCTCTCTGACACAGATTTTGGCCCACCAACATTTTCTGGACTTTAGGGGGTCTAGGATGCCTGTAGACCCCTTTTTTGGACCTCCAAACTTTTCAACATTTTTGCAGGCCTGAAATGCATTTTAAGGCCTTTTTCGGGCTGCTAACATATTCTGAGCTTCAGGGGTATAGGTTGCATTTTTCGTGCCAAAAATATTTTGGGGAATTTCAGTGATCTAGGATGCGGCTTGATGCCCCTTTCAGGCTGCACATGTTTTTGGGACATTCAGAGCTCTCTGACACAGATTTTGGCCCACCAACATTTTCTGGACTTTAGGGGGTCTAGGATGCCTGTAAACCCCTTTTTTGGGCCTCCAAAGTTTTCTACATTTTTGCATGCCTACGATGCATTTTAAGGCATTTTTGGGCTGCTAACATTTTAAGAACTTTCAGGGGTGTAGTATGAATTTTTCTGGCCAAAAGTATTTTTGGAAATTTCAGTGGTCTAGGATGTGGGTTAATGCCCCTGTCAGGCTGCAAATGTTTTTGGGACATTCAGAGCTCACTGACACAGATTTTGGCCCACCAACATTTTCTGGACTTTAGGGGGTCTAGGATGCCTGTAAACCCCTTTTTTGGGCATCCAAAGTTTTCAACATATTTGCAGGCCTAACATGCATTTTAAGGCCTTTTTTGGGCTGCTAACATATTCAGAGCTTTCAGGGGTGTAGGATGAAATTTTTATGCCAAAAATATTTTTGGGAATTTCAGTGGTCTAGGATGCGGGTGAATGCCCCTTTCACTCTGCAAATGTTTTTGGGGCATTCAGAGCTCTCTGACACAGATTTTGGCCCACCAACATTTTCTGGACTTTAGGGGGTCTAGGATGCCTGTAGACCACTTTTTTGGGCCTCCAAACTTTTCAACATTTTTGCAGGCCTGAAATGCATTTTAAGGCCTTTTTCGGGCTGCTAACATATTCTGAGCTTCAGGGGTATAGGTTGCATTTTTCGTGCCAAAAATATTTTGGGGAATTTCAGTGATCTAGGATGCGGCTTAATGCCCCTTTCAGGCTGCACATGTTTTTGGGACATTCAGAGCTCTCTGACACCAATTTTGGCCCACCAACATTTTCTGGACTTTAGGGGGTCTAGGATGCCTGTAAACCCCTTTTTTGGGCCTCCAAAGTTTTCTACATTTTTGCATGCCTACGATGCATTTTAAGGCATTTTTGGGCTGCTAACATTTTAAGAACTTTCAGGGGTGTAGTATGAATTTTTCTGGCCAAAAGTATTTTTGGAAATTTCAGTGGTCTAGGATGTGGGTTAATGCCCCTTTCAGGCTGCACATGTTTTTGGGACATTCAGAGCTCTCTGACACCGATTTTGGCCCACCAACATTTTCTGGACTTTAGGGGGTCTAGGATGCCTGTAAACCCCTTTTTTCGCCCTCCAAAGATTTCTACATTTTTGCATGCTTAAGATGCATTTTAAGTCCTTTTTTTGAGCTGCCACCATTTTCTGAACTTTCAGGGGTGTAGTATGCATTTTTTGTGCCAAAAATATTTTTGGGAATTTCAGTGGTCTAGGATGCGGGTTGATGACCCTTTCACTCTGCAAATGTTTTTGGGGCATTCAGAGCTCTCTGACACAAATTTTGGCCCACCAACATTTTCTAGACTTTAGGGGGTCTAGGATGCTTGTAAACCCCTTTTTTGGGCCTCCAATGTTTTCAACATGTTTGCAGGCCTAAGTTGCATAGTAAGTCCTTTTTTGAGCTTCCAACATTTTCTGAACTTTCAGGGTTGTAGGATGCATTTTTCATGCCAAAAATATTTTGGGGAATTTCAGTGGTCTAGGAACGCGGGTTAATGCCCCTTTCAGGCTGCAAATGTTTTTGGGACATTCAGAGCTCTCTGACACAGATTTTGGCCCACCAATATTTTCTGGACTTTAGGGGGTCTAGGATGCCTGTAAATCCCTTTTTTCACCCTCCAAAGTTTTCTATATTTTTGCATGCTTAAGATGCATTTTAAGTCCTTTTTTTGAGCTGCCACCATTTTCTGAACTTTCAGGGTTGTAGGATGCATTTTTTGTGGCAAAAATATTTTTGGGAATTTCAGTGATCTAGGATGCGGCTTAATGCCCCTTTCAGGCTGCACATGTTTTTGGGACATTCAGAGCTCTCTGACATTGATTTTGGCCCACCAACATTTTCTGGACTTTAGGGGGTCTAGGATGCCTGTAAACCCCTTTTTTCGCCCTCCAAAGATTTCTACATTTTTGTATGCTTAAGATGCATTTTAAGTCCTTTTTTTGAGCTGCCACCACTTTCTGAACTTTCAGGGGTGTAGTATGCATTTTTAATGCCAAAAATATTTTTGGGAATTTCAGTGGTCTAGGATGCGGGTGAATGCCCCTTTCACTCTGCAAATGTTTTTGGGGCATTCAGAGCTCTCTGACACAGATTTTGGCCCACCAACATTTTCTGGACTTTAGGGGGTCTAGGATGCCTGTAGACCACTTTTTTGGGCCTCCAAACTTTTCAACATTTTTGCAGGCCTGAAATGCATTTTAAGGCCTTTTTCGGGCTGCTAACATATTCTGAGCTTCAGGGGTATAGGTTGCATTTTTCGTGCCAAAAATATTTTGGGGAATTTCAGTGATCTAGGATGCGGCTTAATGCCCCTTTCAGGCTGCACATGTTTTTGGGACATTCAGAGCTCTCTGACACCAATTTTGGCCCACCAACATTTTCTGGACTTTAGGGGGTCTAGGATGCCTGTAAACCCCTTTTTTGGGCCTCCAAAGTTTTCTACATTTTTGCATGCCTACGATGCATTTTAAGGCATTTTTGGGCTGCTAACATTTTAAGAACTTTCAGGGGTGTAGTATGAATTTTTCTGGCCAAAAGTATTTTTGGAAATTTCAGTGGTCTAGGATGTGGGTTAATGCCCCTTTCAGGCTGCACATGTTTTTGGGACATTCAGAGCTCTCTGACACCGATTTTGGCCCACCAACATTTTCTGGACTTTAGGGGGTCTAGGATGCCTGTAAACCCCTTTTTTGGGCATCCAAAGTTTTCAACATATTTGCAGGCCTAACATGCATTTTAAGGCCTTTTTTGGGCTGCTAACATATTCAGAGCTTTCAGGGGTGTAGGATGAATTTTTCGTGCCAAAAATATTTTGGGGAATTTCAGTGGTCTAGGATGCGGCTTAATGCCCCTTTCAGGCTGCACATGTTTTTGGGACATTCAGAGCTCTCTGACACCGATTTTGGCCCACCAACATTTTCTGGACTTTAGGGGGTCTAGGATGCCTGTAAACCCCTTTTTTCGCCCTCCAAAGATTTCTACATTTTTGCATGCTTAAGATGCATTTTAAGTCCTTTTTTTGAGCTGCCACCATTTTCTGAACTTTCAGGGGTGTAGTATGCATTTTTTGTGCCAAAAATATTTTTGGGAATTTCAGTGGTCTAGGATGCGGGTTGATGACCCTTTCACTCTGCAAATGTTTTTGGGGCATTCAGAGCTCTCTGACACAAATTTTGGCCCACCAACATTTTCTAGACTTTAGGGGGTCTAGGATGCTTGTAAACCCCTTTTTTGGGCCTCCAATGTTTTCAACATGTTTGCAGGCCTAAGTTGCATAGTAAGTCCTTTTTTGAGCTTCCAACATTTTCTGAACTTTCAGGGTTGTAGGATGCATTTTTCATGCCAAAAATATTTTGGGGAATTTCAGTGGTCTAGGAACGCGGGTTAATGCCCCTTTCAGGCTGCAAATGTTTTTGGGACATTCAGAGCTCTCTGACACAGATTTTGGCCCACCAATATTTTCTGGACTTTAGGGGGTCTAGGATGCCTGTAAATCCCTTTTTTCACCCTCCAAAGTTTTCTATATTTTTGCATGCTTAAGATGCATTTTAAGTCCTTTTTTTGAGCTGCCACCATTTTCTGAACTTTCAGGGTTGTAGGATGCATTTTTTGTGGCAAAAATATTTTTGGGAATTTCAGTGATCTAGGATGCGGCTTAATGCCCCTTTCAGGCTGCACATGTTTTTGGGACATTCAGAGCTCTCTGACATTGATTTTGGCCCACCAACATTTTCTGGACTTTAGGGGGTCTAGGATGCCTGTAAACCCCTTTTTTCGCCCTCCAAAGATTTCTACATTTTTGTATGCTTAAGATGCATTTTAAGTCCTTTTTTTGAGCTGCCACCACTTTCTGAACTTTCAGGGGTGTAGTATGCATTTTTAATGCCAAAAATATTTTTGGGAATTTCAGTGGTCTAGGATGCGGGTGAATGCCCCTTTCACTCTGCAAATGTTTTTGGGGCATTCAGAGCTCTCTGACACAGATTTTGGCCCACCAACATTTTTTGGACTTTAGGGGGTCTAGGATGCCTGTAGACCCCTTTTTTGGGCCTCCAAACTTTTCAACATTTTTGCAGGCCTGAAATGCATTTTAAGGCCTTTTTCGGGCTGCTAACATATTCTGAGCTTCAGGGGTATAGGTTGCATTTTTCGTGCCAAAAATATTTTGGGGAATTTCAGTGATCTAGGATGCGGCTTGATGCCCCTTTCAGGCTGCACATGTTTTTGGGACATTCAGAGCTCTCTGACACAGATTTTGGCCCACCAACATTTTCTGGACTTTAGGGGGTCTAGGATGCCTGTAAACCCCTTTTTTGGGCCTCCAAAGTTTTCTACATTTTTGCATGCCTACGATGCATTTTAAGGCATTTTTGGGCTGCTAACATTTTAAGAACTTTCAGGGGTGTAGTATGAATTTTTCTGGCCAAAAGTATTTTTGGAAATTTCAGTGGTCTAGGATGTGGGTTAATGCCCCTGTCAGGCTGCAAATGTTTTTGGGACATTCAGAGCTCACTGACACAGATTTTGGCCCACCAACATTTTCTGGACTTTAGGGGGTCTAGGATGCCTGTGAACCCCTTTTTTGGGCATCCAAAGTTTTCAACATATTTGCAGGCCTAACATGCATTTTAAGGCCTTTTTTGGGCTGCTAACATATTCAGAGCTTTCAGGGGTGTAGGATGAATTTTTCGTGCCAAAAATATTTTGGGGAATTTCAGTGGTCTAGGATGCGGGTTAATGCCCCTTTCAGGCTGCAAATGTTTTTGGGACATTCAGGACTCTCCGACACCATTTTTGGGCCACAACCATTTTCTGGACTTTAGGGGGTCTAGGATGCCTGTAAACCCTTTTTTTCCACCTCCAAAGTTTTCAACATATTTGCAGGCCTAACATGCATTTTAAGGCCTTTTTTGGGCTGCTAACATATTCAGAGCTTTCAGGGGTGTAGGATGAATTTTTTATGCCAAAAATATTTTTGGGAATTTCAGTGGTCTAGGATGCGGGTGAATGCCCCTTTCACTCTGCAAATGTTTTTGGGGCATTCAGAGCTCTCTGACACAGATTTTGGCCCACCAACATTTTCTGGACTTTAGGGGGTCTAGGATGCCTGTAGACCACTTTTTTGGGCCTCCAAACTTTTCAACATTTTTGCAGGCCTGAAATGCATTTTAAGGCCTTTTTCGGGCTGCTAACATATTCTGAGCTTCAGGGGTATAGGTTGCATTTTTCGTGCCAAAAATATTTTGGGGAATTTCAGTGATCTAGGATGCGGCTTAATGCCCCTTTCAGGCTGCACATGTTTTTGGGACATTCAGAGCTCTCTGACACCAATTTTGGCCCACCAACATTTTCTGGACTTTAGGGGGTCTAGGATGCCTGTAAACCCCTTTTTTGGGCCTCCAAAGTTTTCTACATTTTTGCATGCCTACGATGCATTTTAAGGCATTTTTGGGCTGCTAACATTTTAAGAACTTTCAGGGGTGTAGTATGAATTTTTCTGGCCAAAAGTATTTTTGGAAATTTCAGTGGTCTAGGATGTGGGTTAATGCCCCTTTCAGGCTGCAAATGTTTTTGGGACATTCAGAGCTCACTGACACCGATTTCGGCCCACCAACATTTTCTGGACTTTAGGGGGTCTAGGATGCCTGTAAACCCCTTTTTTGGGCATCCAAAGTTTTCAACATATTTGCAGGCCTAACATGCATTTTAAGGCCTTTTTTGGGCTGCTAACATATTCAGAGCTTTCAGGGGTGTAGGATGAATTTTTCGTGCCAAAAATATTTTGGGGAATTTCAGTGGTCTAGGATGCGGCGTAATGCCCCTTTCAGGCTGCACATGTTTTTGGGACATTCAGAGCTCTCTGACACCGATTTTGGCCCACCAACATTTTCTGGACTTTAGGGGGTCTAGGATGCCTGTAAACCCCTTTTTTCGCCCTCCAAAGATTTCTACATTTTTGCATGCTTAAGATGCATTTTAAGTCCTTTTTTTGAGCTGCCACCATTTTCTGAACTTTCAGGGGTGTAGTATGCATTTTTTGTGCCAAAAATGTTTTTGGGAATTTCAGTGGTCTAGGATGCGGGTTGATGACCCTTTCACTCTGCAAATGTTTTTGGGGCATTCAGAGCTCTCTGACACAAATTTTGGCCCACCAACATTTTCTAGACTTTAGGGGGTCTAGGATGCTTGTAAACCCCTTTTTTGGGCCTCCAATGTTTTCAACATGTTTGCAGGCCTAAGTTGCATAGTAAGTCCTTTTTTGAGCTTCCAACATTTTCTGAACTTTCAGGGTTGTAGGATGCATTTTTCATGCCAAAAATATTTTGGGGAATTTCAGTGGTCTAGGAACGCGGGTTAATGCCCCTTTCAGGCTGCAAATGTTTTTGGGACATTCAGAGCTCTCTGACACAGATTTTGGCCCACCAATATTTTCTGGACTTTAGGGGGTCTAGGATGCCTGTAAATCCCTTTTTTCACCCTCCAAAGTTTTCTATATTTTTGCATGCTTAAGATGCATTTTAAGTCCTTTTTTTGAGCTGCCACCATTTTCTGAACTTTCAGGGTTGTAGGATGCATTTTTTGTGGCAAAAATATTTTTGGGAATTTCAGTGATCTAGGATGCGGCTTAATGCCCCTTTCAGGCTGCACATGTTTTTGGGACATTCAGAGCTCTCTGACATTGATTTTGGCCCACCAACATTTTCTGGACTTTAGGGGGTCTAGGATGCCTGTAAACCCCTTTTTTCGCCCTCCAAAGATTTCTACATTTTAGCATGCTTAAGATGCATTTTAAGTCCTTTTTTTGAGCTGCCACCACTTTCTGAACTTTCAGGGGTGTAGTATGCATTTTTAATGCCAAAAATATTTTTGGGAATTTCAGTGGTCTAGGATGCGGGTGAATGCCCCTTTCACTCTGCAAATGTTTTTGGGGCATTCAGAGCTCTCTGACACAGATTTTGGCCCACCAACATTTTTTGGACTTTAGGGGGTCTAGGATGCCTGTAGACCCCTTTTTTGGGCCTCCAAACTTTTCAACATTTTTGCAGGCCTGAAATGCATTTTAAGGCCTTTTTCGGGCTGCTAACATATTCTGAGCTTCAGGGGTATAGGTTGCATTTTTCGTGCCAAAAATATTGTGGGGAATTTCAGTGATCTAGGATGTGGGTTAATGCCCCTTTCAGGCTGCAAATGTTTTTGGGACATTCAGAGCTCTCTGACACAGATTTTGGCCCACCAACATTTTCTGGACTTTAGGGGGTCTAGGATGCCTGTAAACCCCTTTTTTGGGCATCCAAAGTTTTCAACATATTTGCAGGCCTAACATGCATTTTAAGGCCTTTTTTGGGCTGCTAACATATTCAGAGCTTTCAGGGGTGTAGGATGAATTTTTCGTGCCAAAAATATTTTGGGGAATTTCAGTGGTCTAGGATGCGGGTTAATGCCCCTTTCAGGCTGCAAATGTTTTTGGGACATTCAGGACTCTCTGACACCATTTTTGGGCCACAACCATTTTCTGGACTTTAGGGGGTCTAGGATGCCTGTAAACCCTTTTTTTCCACCTCCAAAGTTTTCAACATATTTGCAGGCCTAACATGCATTTTAAGGCCTTTTTTGGGCTGCTAACATATTCAGAGCTTTCAGGGGTGTAGGATGAATTTTTTATGCCAAAAATATTTTTGGGAATTTCAGTGGTCTAGGATGCGGGTGAATGCCCCTTTCACTCTGCACATGTTTTTGGGGCATTCAGAGCTCTCTGACACAGATTTTGGCCCACCAACATTTTCTGGACTTTAGGGGGTCTAGGATGCCTGTAGACCCCTTTTTTGGGCCTCCAAACTTTTCAACATTTTTGCAGGCCTGAAATGCATTTTAAGGCCTTTTTCGGGCTGCTAACATATTCTGAGCTTCAGGGGTATAGGTTGCATTTTTCGTGCCAAAAATATTTTGGGGAATTTCAGTGATCTAGGATGCGGCTTGATGCCCCTTTCAGGCTGCACATGTTTTTGGGACATTCAGAGCTCTCTGACACAGATTTTGGCCCACCAACATTTTCTGGACTTTAGGGGGTCTAGGATGCCTGTAAACCCCTTTTTTGGGCCTCCAAAGTTTTCTACATTTTTGCATGCCTACGATGCATTTTAATGCATTTTTGGGCTGCTAACATTTTAAGAACTTTCAGGGGTGTAGTATGAATTTTTCTGGCCAAAAGTATTTTTGGAAATTTCAGTGGTCTAGGATGTGGGTTAATGCCCCTTTCAGGCTGCAAATGTTTTTGGGACATTCAGAGCTCACTGACACAGATTTTGGCCCACCAACATTTTCTGGACTTTAGGGGGTCTAGGATGCCTGTAAACCCCTTTTTTGGGCATCCAAAGTTTTCAACATATTTGCAGGCCTAACATGCATTTTAAGGCCTTTTTTGGGCTGCTAACATATTCAGAGCTTTCAGGGGTGTAGGATGAATTTTTCGTGCCAAAAATATTTTGGGGAATTTCAGTGGTCTACGATGCGGGTTAATGCCCCTTTCAGGCTGCAAATGTTTTTGGGACATTCAGGACTCTCTGACACCATTTTTGGGCCACAACCATTTTCTGGACTTTAGGGGGTCTAGGATGCCTGTAAACCCTTTTTTTCCACCTCCAAAGTTTTCAACATATTTGCAGGCCTAACATGCATTTTAAGGCCTTTTTTGGGCTGCTGACATATTCAGAGCTTTCAGGGGTGTAGGATGAATTTTTTATGCCAAAAATATTTTTGGGAATTTCAGTGGTCTAGGATGCGGGTGAATGCCCCTTTCACTCTGCAAATGTTTTTGGGGCATTCAGAGCTCTCTGACACAGATTTTGGCCCACCAACATTTTCTGGACTTTAGGGGGTCTAGGATGCCTGTAGACCCCTTTTTTGGGCCTCCAAACTTTTCAACATTTTTGCAGGCCTGAAATGCATTTTAAGGCCTTTTTCGGGCTGCTAACATATTCTGAGCTTCAGGGGTATAGGTTGCATTTTTCGTGCCAAAAATATTTTGGGGAATTTCAGTGATCTAGGATGCAGCTTAATGCCCCTTTCAGGCTGCACATGTTTTTGGGACATTCAGAGCTCTCTGACACCAATTTTGGCCCACCAACATTTTCTGGACTTTAGGGGGTCTAGTATGCCTGTAAACCCCTTTTTTGGGCCTCCAAAGTTTTCTACATTTTTGCATGCCTACGATGCATTTTAAGGCATTTTTGGGCTGCTAACATTTTAAGAACTTTCAGGGGTGTAGTATGAATTTTTCTGGCCAAAAGTATTTTTGGAAATTTCAGTGGTCTAGGATGTGGGTTAATGCCCCTTTCAGGCTGCACATGTTTTTGGGACATTCAGAGCTCTCTGACACAGATTTTGGCCCACCAACATTTTCTGGACTTTAGGGGGTCTAGGATGCCTGTAAACCCCTTTTTTGGGCATCCAAAGTTTTCAACATTTTTGCATGCCTACGATGCATTTTAAGGCCTTTTTTGGGCTGCTGACATATTCAGAGCTTTCAGGGGTGTAGGATGAATTTTTTATGCCAAAAATATTTTTGGGAATTTCAGTGGTCTAGGATGCGGGTGAATGCCCCTTTCACTCTGCAAATGTTTTTGGGGCATTCAGAGCTCTCTGACACAGATTTTGGCCCACCAACATTTTCTGGACTTTAGGGGGTCTAGGATGCCTGTAGACCCCTTTTTTGGGCCTCCAAACTTTACAACATTTTTGCAGGCCTGAAATGCATTTTAAGATCTTTTTCGGGCTGCTAACATATTCTGAGCTTCAGGGGTATAGGTTGCATTTTTCGTGCCAAAAATATTTTGGGGAATTTCAGTGATCTAGGATACGGCTTAATGCCCCTTTCAGGCTGCACATGTTTTTGGGACATTCAGAGCTCTCTGACACCAATTTTGGCCCACCAACATTTTCTGGACTTTAGGGGGTCTAAGATGCCTGTAAACCCCTTTTTTGGGCCTCCAAAGTTTTCTACATTTTTGCATGCCTACGATGCATTTTAAGGCATTTTTGGGCTGCTAACATTTTAAGAACTTTCAGGGGTGTAGTATGAATTTTTCTGGCCAAAAGTATTTTTGGAAATTTCAGTGGTCTAGGATGTGGGTTAATGCCCCTTTCAGGCTGCACATGTTTTTGGGACATTCAGAGCTCTCTGACACCGATTTTGGCCCACCAACATTTTCTGGACTTTAGGGGGTCTAGGATGCCTGTAAACCCCTTTTTTCGCCCTCCAAAGATTTCTACATTTTTGCATGCTTAAGATGCATTTTAAGTCCTTTTTTTGAGCTGCCACCATTTTCTGAACTTTCAGGGGTGTTGTATGCATTTTTTGTGCCAAAAATATTTTTGGGAATTTCAGTGGTCTAGGATGCGGGTTGATGACCCTTTCACTCTGCAAATGTTTTTGGGGCATTCAGAGCTCTCTGACACAAATTTTGGCCCACCAACATTTTCTAGACTTTAGGGGGTCTAGGATGCTTGTAAACCCCTTTTTTGGGCCTCCAATGTTTTCAACATGTTTGCAGGCCTAAGTTGCATAGTAAGTCCTTTTTTGAGCTTCCAACATTTTCTGAACTTTCAGGGTTGTAGGATGCATTTTTCATGCCAAAAATATTTTGGGGAATTTCAGTGGTCTAGGAACGCGGGTTAATGCCCCTTTCAGGCTGCAAATGGTTTTGGGACATTCAGAGCTCTCTGACACAGATTTTGGCCCACCAATATTTTCTGGACTTTAGGGGGTCTAGGATGCCTGTAAATCCCTTTTTTCACCCTCCAAAGTTTTCTATATTTTTGCATGCTTAAGATGCATTTTAAGTCCTTTTTTTGAGCTGCCACCATTTTCTGAACTTTCAGGGTTGTAGGATGCATTTTTTGTGGCAAAAATATTTTTGGGAATTTCAGTGATCTAGGATGCGGCTTAATGCCCCTTTCAGGCTGCACATGTTTTTGGGACATTCAGAGCTCTCTGACATCGATTTTGGCCCACCAACATTTTCTGGACTTTAGGGGGTCTAGGATGCCTGTAAACCCCTTTTTTCGCCCTCCAAAGATTTCTACATTTTTGCATGCTTAAGATGCATTTTAAGTCCTTTTTTTGAGCTGCCACCATTTTCTGAACTTTCAGGGGTGTAGTATGCATTTTTTATGCCAAAAATATTTTTGGGAATTTCAGTGGTCTAGGATGCGGGTGAATGCCCCTTTCACTCTGCAAATGTTTTTGGGGCATTCAGAGCTCTCTGACACAGATTTTGGCCCACCAACATTTTTTGGACTTTAGGGGGTCTAGGATGCCTGTAGACCCCTTTTTTGGGCCTCCAAACTTTTCAACATTTTTGCAGGCCAGAAATGCATTTTAAGGCCTTTTTCGGGCTGCTAACATATTCTGAGCTTCAGGGGTATAGGTTGCATTTTTCGTGCCAAAAATATTTTGGGGAATTTCAGTGATCTAGGATGCGGCTTAATGCCCCTTTCAGGCTGCACATGTTTTTGGGACATTCAGAGCTCTCTGACACCAATTTTGGCCCACCAACATTTTCTGGACTTTAGGGGGTCTAGTATGCCTGTAAACCCCTTTTTTGGGCCTCCAAAGTTTTCTACATTTTTGCATGCCTACGATGCATTTTAAGGCATTTTTGGGCTGCTAACATTTTAAGAACTTTCAGGGGTGTAGTATGAATTTTTCTGGCCAAAAGTATTTTTGGAAATTTCAGTGGTCTAGGATGTGGGTTAATGCCCCTTTCAGGCTGCAAATGTTTTTGGGACATTCAGAGCTCTCTGACACAGATTTTGGCCCACCAACATTTTCTGGACTTTAGGGGGTCTAGGATGCCTGTAAACCCCTTTTTTGGGCATCCAAAGTTTTCAACATATTTGGAGGCCTAACATGCATTTTAAGGCCTTTTTTGGGCTGCTAACATATTCAGAGCTTTCAGGGGTGTAGGATGAATTTTTCGTGCCAAAAATATTTTTGGGAATTTCAGTGGTCTAGGATGCGGGTTAATGCCCCTTTCAGGCTGCAAATGTTTTTGGACATCAGGACTCTCTGACACCATTTTTGGGCCACAACCATTTTCTGGACTTTAGGGGGTCTAGGATGCCTCTAAACCCCTATTTTCCACCTCCAAAGTTTTCTACATTTTTGCATGCCTACGATGCATTTTAAGGCATTTTTGGGCTGCTAACATTTTAAGAACTTTCAGGGGTGTAGTATGCATTTTTCTGGCCAAAAGTATTTTTGGAAATTTCAGTGGTCTCTGATGTGGGTTAATGCCCCTTTCAGGCTGCACATGTTTTTGGGACATTCAGAGCTCTCTGACATGGATTGTGGCCCAACAACATTTTCTGGACTTTAGGGGGTCTAGGATGCCTGTAAACCACTTTTTTGGGCATCCAAAATTTTCAACATTTTTGCAGGCCTAACATGCATTTTAAGGCCTTTTTTGGGCTGCTAACATATTCTGAGCTTTCAGGGGTGTAGGATGAATTTTTCATGCCAAAAATATTTTGGGGAATTTCAGTGGTCTAGGATGCGACTTAATGCCCCTTTCGTGCTACAAATCTTTTTGAGACATTCAGAGTTCTCTGACACCGTTTTTGGGCCACCAACATTTTCTGGACTTTAGGGGGTCTAGGATGCCTGTAAACACCTTTTTTGGGCCTCTAAAGTTTTCAACATTTTTGCAGGCCTAAAATGCATTTTAAGGCCATTTTTGGGCTGCTAACATATTCTGAGCTTTCAGGGGTGTAGTATGCATTTTTCTGGCCAAAAGTATTTTTGGAAATTTCAGTGGTCTAGGATGTGAGTTAATGCCCCTTTCAGGCTGCAAATGTTTTTGGGACATTCAGAGCTCTCTGATACAGATTTTGGCCCACCAACATTTTCTGGACTTTAGGGGGTCTAGGATGCCTGTAAACCCCTTTTTTGGGCATCCAAAGTTTTCAACATTTTTGCAGGCCTAACATGCATTTTAAGGCCTTTTTTTGGCTGCTAACATATTCTGAGCTTTCAGGGGTGTAGGATGAATTTTTCGTGCCAAAAATATTTTGGAGAATTTCAGTGGTATAGGATGTGGGTTAATGCCCCTTTCAGGCTGCAAATGTCTTTGGGATATTCAGGGCTCTCTGACACCATTTTTGGGCCACAACCATTTTCTGGACTTTTGGGGGTCTAGGATTCCTGTAAACCCCTTTTTTGGGCCTCCAAAGTTTTCTACATGTTTGCATGCCTAACATGCATTTTAAGGCCTTTTTTGGGCTGCTAACATATTCTGAGCTTTCAGGGGTGTAGGATGCATTTTTCGTGCCAAAAATATTTTTGGGAATTTCAGTGGTCTAGGATGCGGGTTAATGCCCCTTTCAGGCTGTAAATGTTTATGGGACATTCAGGACTCTCTGACACCATTTTTGGGCCACAACCATTTTCTGTACTTTAGGGGGTCTAGGAGGTCTAGGATGCCTCTAAACCCCTTTTTTCCACCTCCAAAGTTTTCTACATTTTTGCATGCCTACGATGCATTTTAAGGCATTTTTGGGCTGCTAACATTTTAAGAACTTTCAGGGGTGTAGTATGCATTTTTCTGGCCAAAAGTATTTTTGGAAATTTCAGTGCTCTAGGATGTGGGTTAATGCCCCTTTCAGGCTGCACATGTTTTTGGGACATTCAGAGCTCTCTGACACGGATTTTGGCCCACCAACATTTTCTGGACTTTAGGGGGTCTAGGATGCCTGTAAAACCCTTTTTTGGGCATCCAAAGTTTTCAACATTTTTGCAGGCCTAACATGCATTTTAAGGCCTTTTTTGGGCTGCTAACATAGTCTGAGCTTTCAGGGGTGTAGGATGAATTTTTCGTGCCAAAAATATTTTGGGGAATTTCAGTGGTCTAGGATGCGACTTAATGCCCCTTTCGGGCTACACATCTTTTTGAGACATTCAGAGTTCTCTGACACGGATTTTGGCCCACCAATATTTTCTGGACTTTAGGGCGTCTGGGATGCCTGTAAACCCCTTTTTTGGGCCTCCAAACTTTTCAACATTTTTGCAGGCCTGAAATGCATTTAAAGGTCTTTTTTGGGCTGCTAACATATTCTGAGCTTTCAGGGGTGTAGGATGAATTTTTCGTGCCAAAAATATTTTGGGGAATTTCAGTGGTCTAGGATGCGACTTAATGCCCCTTTCGGGCTACAAATCTTTTTGAGACATTCAGAGTTCTCTGACACCGTTTTTGGGCCACCAACATTTTCTGGACTTTAGGGGGTCTAGGATGCCTGTAAACACCTTTTTTGGGCCTCTAAAGTTTTCAACATGTTTGCAGGCCTAAAATGCATTTTAAGGCCTTTTTTGGGCTGCTAACATATTCTAAGCTTTCAGGGGTGTAGGATGCATTTTTCGTGCCAAAAATATTTTTGGGAATTTCAGTGGTCTAGGATGCGGGTTAATGCCCCTTTCAGGCTGCAAATGTTTTTGGGACATTCAGGACTCTCTGACACCATTTCTGGGCCACAACCATTTTCTGGACTTTAGGGGGTCTAGGATGCCTCTAAACCCCTTTTTTCCACCTCCAAAATTTTCTACATTTTTGCAGGCCTAAGATGCATTTTAAGGCATTTTTGCGCTGCCAACATTTTCCGAACTTTCAGGGGTGTAGTATGCATTTTTTGTGCCAAAAATATTTTTCGGAATTTCAGTGGTCTAGCATGCGGGTTGATGCCCCTTTCACTCTGCAAATGTTATTGGGGCATTCAGAGCTCTCTGACACACATTTTGGCCCACCAACATTTTCTGGACTTTAGGGCGTCTGGGATGCCTGTAAACCCCTTTTTTGGGCCTCCAAACTTTTCAACATTTTTGCAGGCCTGAAATGCATTTAAAGGTCTTTTTTGGGCTGCTAACATATTCTGAGCTTTCAGGGGTGTAGGATGCATTTTTCGTGGCAAAAATATTTTTGGGAATTTCAGTGGTCTAGGATGCGGGTTAATGCCCCTTTCAGGCTGCAAATGTCTTTGGGACATTCAGGGCTCTCTGACACCATTTTTGGGCCACAACCATTTTCTGGACTTTAGGGGTTCTAGGATGCCTGTAAACCCCTTTTTTGGGGCTCCAAAGTTTTCTACACTTTTGCATGAATACGATGCATTTTAAGGCATTTTTGGGCTGTTAACATTTTAAGAACTTTCAGGGGTGTAGTATGCATTTTTCTGGCCAAAAGTATTTTTGGAAACTTCAGTGATCTAGGATGTGGGTTAATGCCCCTTTCAGGCAGCAAATGTTTTTGGGACATTCAGAGCTCTCTGACACAGATTTTGGCCCACCAACATTTTCTGGACTTTAGGGGGTCTAGGATGCCTGTAAACCCCTTTTTTGGGCATCCAAAGTTTTCAACATTTTTGCAGGCCTAACATGCATTTTAAGGCCTTTTTTGACTGCTAACATATTCTGAGCTTTCAGGGGTGTAGGATGAATTTTTTGTGCCAAAAATATTTTGGAGAATTTCAGTGGTCTAGGATGCGACTTAATGCCCCTTTCGGGCTACACATCTTTTTGAGACTTTCAGAGTTCTCTGACACCGTTTTTGGGCCACCAATATTTTCTGGGCTGTAGGGGGTCTAGGATGCCTGTAAACCCCTTTTTTGGGCATCTAAAGTTTTCAACATTTTTGCAGGCCTAAGATGCATTGTAAGGCCTTTTTTGGGCTGCTAACATATTCTGAGCTTTCAGGGGTGTAGGATGCATTTTTCGTGGCAAAAATATTTTGGGGAATTTCAGTGATCTAGGATGCGGCTTAATGCCACTTTCAGGCTGCAAATGTTTTTGGGACATTCAGAGCTCTCTGACACCGATTTTGGCCCACCAACATTTTCTGGACTTTAGGGGGTCTAGGATGCCTGTAAACCCCTTTGTTGGGCCTCCAAACTTTTCAACATTTTTGCAGGCCTGAAATGCATTTTAAGGCCTTCTTTTGAGCTGCCAACATTTTCTGATCTTTCAGGGTTGTAGGATGCATTTTTGTGCCAAAAATATTTTTGGGAATTTCAGTGGTCTGGGATGTGGGTTAGTGCCACTTTCAGGCTGCAAATGTTTTTGGGACATTCAGAGCTCTCTGCCACTGTTTTTGGGCCACCAACATTTTCTGGACTTTAGGGGGTCTAGGATGCCTGTAAACCCCTTTTTTGGGCCTCTAAAGTTTTCAACATTTTTGCAGGCCTGAAATGCATTTTAAGGCCTTTTTCGGCTGCTAACATATTCTGAGCTTTCAGGGGTGTAGTATGCATTTTTCTGGCCAAAAGTATTTTTGGAAATTTCAGTGGTCTAGGATGTGGGTTAATGCCCCTTTCAGGCTGCAAATGTTTTTGAGACATTCAGAGCTCTCTGCCACAGATTTTGGCCCACCAACATTTTCTGGACTTAAGGGGGTCTAGGATGCCTGTAAACCCCTTATTTGGGCATCCAAAGTTTTCAACATTTTTGCAGGCCTAACATGCATTTTAAGGCCTTTTTTTGGCTGCTAACATATTCTGGGCTTTCAGGGGTGTAGGATGAATTTTTCGTGCCAAAAATATTTTGTGGAATTTCAGTGGTCTAGGATGCGACTTAATGCCCCTTTCGGGCTACACATCTTTTTGAGACATTCAGAGTTCTCTGACACCGTTTTTGGGCCACCAACATTTTCTGGACTGTAGGGGGTCTAGGATGCCTGTAAACCCCTTTTTTGGGCCTCTAAAGTTTTCAACATTTTTGCAGGCCTAAAATGCATTGTAAGGCCTTTTTTGGGCTGCTAACATATTCTGAGCTTTCAGGGGTGTAGGATGCTATTTTCGTGCCAAAAATATTTTTGGGAATTTCAGTGGTCTAGGATGCGGGTTAATGCCCCTTTCACCCTGCAAATGTTTTGGGGGCATTCAGAGCTCTCTGACACAAATTTTGGCCCACCAACATTTTCTGGACTTTAGGGGGTCTAGGATGCCTGTAAACCCCTTTTTTGGGCCTCCAAACTTTTCAACATTTTTGCAGGCCTGAAATGCATTTTAAGGTCTTTTTTTGAGCTGCCAACATTTTCTGATCTTTCAGGATTGTAGGATGCATTTTTGTGCCAAAAATATTTTTGGGAATTTCAGTGGTCTGGGATGCGGGTTAGTGCCACTTTCAGGCTGCAAATGTTTTTGGGACATTCAGAGCTCTCTGACACTGTTTTTGGGCCACCAACATTTTCTGGACTTTAGGGGATCTAGGATGTATGTAAACCCCTTTTTTGGGCCTCTAAAGTTTTCAACATTTTTGCAGGCCTAAAATGCATTGTAAGGCCTTTTTTGGGCTGCTAACATATTCTGAGCTTTCAGGGGTGTAGGATGCATTTTTCGTGCCAAAAATATTTTTGGGAATTTCAGTGGTCTAGGATGCGGGTTAATGCCCCTTTCAGGCTGTAAATGTTTATGGGACATTCAGGACTCTCTGACACCATTTTTGGGCCACAACCATTTTCTGTACTTTAGGGGGTCTAGGATGCCTCTAAACCCCTTTTTTCCACCTCCAAAGTTTTCTACTTTTTTGCATGCCTACGATGCATTTTAAGGCATTTTTGGGCTGCTAACATTTTAAGAACTTTCAGGGGTGTAGTATGCATTTTTCTGGCCAAAAATATTTTTGGAAATTTCAGTGGTCTAGGATGTGGGTTAATGCCCCTTTCAAGCTGCAAATGTTTTTGGGACATTCAGAGCTCTCTGACACGGATTTTGGCCCACCAACATTTTCTAGACTTTAGGGGGTCTAGGCTGCCTGTAAACCCCTTTTTTGGGCATCCAAAGTTTTCAACATTTTTGCAGGCCTAACATGCATTTTAAGGCCTTTTTTGGGCTGCTAACATATTCTGAGCTTTCCGGGGTGTAGGATGAATTTTTCGTGCCAAAAATATTTTGGGGAATTTCAGTGGTCTAGGGTGCGACTTAATGCCCCTTTCGGGCTACAAATCTTTTTGAGACATTCAGAGTTCTCTGACACCGTTTTTGGGCCACCAACATTTTCTGGACTTTAGGGGGTCTAGGATGCCTGTGAACACCGTTTTCGGGCCTCTAAAGTTTTCAACATTTTTGCAGGCCTAAAATGCATTTTAAGGCCTTTTTTGGGCTGCTAACATATTCTGAACTTTCAGGGGTGTAGGATGTATTTTTCGTGCCAAAAATATTGTTGGGAATTTCAGTGGTCTAGGATGCGGGTTAATGCCCCTTTCAGGCTGCAAATGTTTTTGGGACATTCAGGACTCTCTGACACCATTTTTGGGCCCTAACCATTTTCTGGACTTTAGGGGGTCTAGGATGCCTGTAAACCCCTTTTTGGGCCTCTAAAGTTTTCAACATTTTTGCAGGCCTAAAATGCATTGTAAGGCCTTTTTTGGGCTGCTAACATATTCTGAACTTTCAGGGGTGTAGAATGAATTTTTCGTGCCAAAAATATTTTTGGGAATTTCAGTGGTCTAGGATGCGGGTTGATGCCCCTTTCACTCTGCAAATGTTTTTGGGGCATTCAGAGCTCTCTGACACACATTTTGGCCCACCAACATTTTCTGGACTTTAGGGGGTCTAGGATGCCTGTAAACCCCTTTTTTGGGCCTCCAAAGTTTTCAACATTTTTGCAGGCCTAAAATGCATTTTAAGGCCTTTTTTGGGCTGCTAACATATACTGAGCTTTCAGGGGTGTAGGATGCATTTTCCGTGCAAAAAATATTTTTGGAATTTCAGTGGTCTAGGATGTGGGTTAATGCCCCTTTCAGGCTGCAAATGTCTTTGGGATATTCAGGGCTCTCTGACACCATTTTCGTGCCACAACCATTTTCTGGACTTTAGGGGGTCTAGGATGCCTGTAAACCCCTTTTTTGGGCCTCCAAAGTTTTCTACATTTTTGCATGCCTAACATGCATTTTAAGGCCTTTTTTGGGCTGCTAACATATTCTGAGCTTTTAGGGGTATAGGATGAATTTTTCGTGCCAAAAATATTTTGGGAAATTTCAGTGGTCTAGGATGTGGGTTAATGCCCCTTTCAGGCTGCACATGTTTTTGGGACATTCAGAGCTCTCTGACACCGTTTTTGGGCCACCAACATTTTCTGGACTTTAGGGGGTCAAGGATGCCTGTAAATACCTTTTTTGGGCCTCTAAAGTTTTCAACATTTTTGCAGGCCTAAAATGCATTTTAAGGCCTTTTTTGGGCTGCTAACATATTCTGAGCTTTCAGGGGTGTAGGATGCATTTTTCGTGCCAAAAATATTGTTGGGAATTTCAGTGGTCTAGGATGCAGGATAATGCCCCTTTCAGGCTACAAATGTTTTTGGAACAGTCAGGGCTCTCTGACACCATTCTTGAGCACAACCACTTTCTGGACTTTAGGGGTCTAGGATGCCTCTAAACCCCTTTTTTCCACCTCCAAAATTTTCTACATTTTTGCAGGCCTAAGATGCATTTTAATGCATTTTTGCGCTGCCAACATTTTCCGAACTTTCAGGGGTGTAGGATGCATTTTTCGTGCCAAAAATATTGTTGGGAATTTCAGTGGTCTAGGATGCAGGTTAATGCCCCTTTCAGGCTGCAAATGTCTTTAGGACATTCAGGGCTCTCTGACACCATTTTTGGGCCACAACCATTTTCTGGACTTTAGGGTGTCTAGAATGCCTGTAAACCCCTTTTTTCAGCCTCCAAAGTTTTCTACACTTTTGCATGCCTACGATGCATTTTAAGGCATATTTTTGGCTGCTAACATATTCTGAGCTTTCAGGGTTGTAGGATGCATTTTTTGTGCCAAAAATATTTTGGGGAATTTCAGTGGTCTAGGATGCGGGTTAATGCCCCTTTCACTCTGAAATCTTTTGGGGGGCATTCAGAGCTCTCTGACACAGATTTTGGCCCACCAACATTTTCTGGACTTTAGGGGGTCTAGGATGCCTGTAAACCCCTTTTTTGGGCCTCCAATCTTTTCAACATTTTTGCAGGCCTGAAATGCATTTTAAGGCCTTTTTTTGAGCTGCCAACATTTTCGGAACTTTCAGGGGTGTAGTATGCATTTTTTGTGCCAAAAATATTTTTCGGAATTTCAGTGGTCTAGCATGCGGGTTGATGCCCCTTTCACTCTGCAAATGTTTTTGGGGCATTCAGAGCTCTCTGACACACATTTTGGCCCACCAACATTTTCTGGACTTTAGGGGGTCTGGGATGCCTGTAAACCCCTTTTTTGGGCCTCCAAACTTTTCAACATTTTTGCAGGCCTGAAATGCATTTTAAGGTCTTTTTTGGGCTGCTAACATATTCTGAGCTTCAGGGGTATAGGTTGAATTTTTCGTGCCAAAAATATTTTGGGGAATTTCAGTGATCTGGGATGCGGCTTAATACCCCTTTCAGGCTGCACATGTTTTTGGGACATTCAGAGCTCTCTGACACCGATTTTGGCCCACCAACATTTTCTGGACTTTAGGGGGTCTAGGATGCCTGTAAACCCCTTTTTTCGCCCTCCAAAGATTTCTACATTTTTGCATGCTTAAGATGCATTTTAAGTCCTTTTTTTGAGCTGCCAACATTTTCTGATCTTTCAGGGTTGTAGGATGCATTTTTTGTGCCAAAAATATTTTTGGGAATTTCAGTGGTCTGGGATGTGCCACTTTCAGGCTGCACATCTTTTTGGGACTTTCAGAGCTCTCTGACACTGTTTTTGGGCCACCAACATTTTCTGGACTTTATGGGGTCTAGGATGCCTGTAAACCCCTTTTTTCCACCTCCAAAATTTTCTACATTTTTTGCAGGCCTAAGATGCATTTTAAGGCATTTTTGCGCTGCCAACATTTTCCGAACTTTCAGGGGTGTAGTATGCATTTTTTGTGCCAAAAATATTTTTCGGAATTTCAGTGGTCTAGCATGCGGGTTGATGCCCCTTTCACTCTGCAAATGTTTTTGGGGCATTCAGAGCTCTCTGACACACATTTTGGCCCACCAACATTTTCTGGACTTTAGGGCGTCTGGGATGCCTGTAAACCCCTTTTTTGGGCCTCCAAACTTTTCAACATTTTTGCAGGCCTGAAATGCATTTAAAGGTCTTTTTTGGGCTGCTAACATATTCTGAGCTTTCAGGGGTGTAGGATGAATTTTTCGTGCCAAAAATATTTTGGGGAATTTCAGTGGTCTAGGATGCGACTTAATGCCCCTTTCGGGCTACAAATCTTTTTGAGACATTCAGAGTTCTCTGACACCGTTTTTAGGCCACCAATATTTTCTGGACTTTAGGGGGTCTAGGATGCCTGTAAACACCTTTTTTGGGCCTCTAAAGTTTTCAACATGTTTGCAGGCCTGAAATGCATTTTAAGGCCTTTTTTGGGCTGCTAACATATTCTGAGCTTTCAGGGGTGTAGGATGCATTTTTCGTGGCAAAAATATTTTTGGGAATTTCAGTGGTCTAGGATGCGGGTTAATGCCCCTTTCAGGCTGCAAATGTCTTTGGGACATTCAGGGCTCTCTGACACCATTTTTGGGCCACAACCATTTTCTGGACTTTAGGTGGTCTAGGATGCCTCTAAACCCCTTTTTTCCACCTCCAAAATTTTCTACATTTTTGCAGGCCTAAGATGCATTTTAAGGCATTTTTGCGCTGCCAACATTTTCCGAACTTTCAGGGGTGTAGTATGCATTTTTTGTGCCAAAAATATTTTTCGGAATTTCAGTGGTCTAGCATGCGGGTTGATGCCCCTTTCACTCTGCAAATGTTTTTGGGGCATTCAGAGCTCTCTGACACACATTTTGGCCCACCAACATTTTCTGGACTTTAGGGGGTCTGGGATGCCTGTAAACCCCTTTTTTGGGCCTCCAAACTTTTCAACATTTTTGCAGGCCTGAAATGCATTTTAAGGTCTTTTTTGGGCTGCTAACATATTCTGAGCTTCAGGGGTATAGGTTGAATTTTTCGTGCCAAAAATATTTTGGGGAATTTCAGTGATCTGGGATGCGGCTTAATACCCCTTTCAGGCTGCACATGTTTTTGGGACATTCAGAGCTCTCTGACACTGATTTTGGCCCACCAACATTTTCTGGACTTTAGGGGGTCTAGGATGCCTGTAAACCCCTTTTTTCGCCCTCCAAAGATTTCTACATTTTTGCATGCTTAAGATGCATTTTAAGTCCTTTTTTTGAGCTGCCAACATTTTCTGATCTTTCAGGGTTGTAGGATGCATTTTTTGTGCCAAAAATATTTTTTGGAATTTCAGTGGTCTGGGATGTGGGTTAGTGCCACTTTCAGGCTGCACATCTTTTTGGGACTTTCAGAGCTCTCTGACACTGTTTTTGGGCCACCAACATTTTCTGGACTTTAGGGGGTCTAGGATGCCTGTAAACCCCTTTTTTCCACCTCCAAAATTTTCTACATTTTTGCAGGCCTAAGATGCATTTTAAGGCATTTTTGCGCTGCCAACATTTTCCGAACTTTCAGGGGTGTAGTATGCATTTTTTGTGCCAAAAATATTTTTTGGAATTTCAGTGGTCTAGCATGCGGGTTGATCCCCCTTTCACTCTGCAAATGTTTTTGGGGCATTCAGAGCTCTCTGACACACATTTTGGCCCACCAACATTTTCTGGACTTTAGGGGGTCTGGGATGCCTGTAAACCCCTTTTTTCCACCTCCAAAATTTTCTACATTTTTGCAGGCCTAAGATGCATTTTAAGGCATTTTTGCGCTGCCAACATTTTCCGAACTTTCAGGGGTGTAGTATGCATTTTTTGTGCCAAAAATATTTTTTGGAATTTCAGTGGTCTAGCATGCGGGTTGATGCCCCTTTCACTCTGCAAATGTTTTTGGGGCATTCAGAGCTCTCTGACACACATTTTGGCCCACCAACATTTTCTGGACTTTAGGGCGTCTGGGATGCCTGTAAACCCCTTTTTTGGGCCTCCAAACTTTTCAACATTTTTGCAGGCCTGAAATGCATTTAAAGGTCTTTTTTGGGCTGCTAACATATTCTGAGCTTTCAGGGGTGTAGGATGAATTTTTCGTGCCAAAAATATTTTGGGGAATTTCAGTGGTCTAGGATGCGACTTAATGCCCCTTTCGGGCTACAAATCTTTTTGAGACATTCAGAGTTCTCTGACACCGTTTTTGGGAGACCAACATTTTCTGGACTTTAGGGGGTCTAGGATGCCTGTAAACCCTTTTTTTCCACCTCCAAAGTTTTCAACATATTTGCAGGCCTAACATGCATTTTAAGGCCTTTTTTGGGCTGCTGACATATTCAGAGCTTTCAGGGGTGTAGGATGAATTTTTTATGCCAAAAATATTTTTGGGAATTTCAGTGGTCTAGGATGCGGGTGAATGCCCCTTTCACTCTGCAAATGTTTTTGGGGCATTCAGAGCTCTCTGACACAGATTTTGGCCCACCAACATTTTCTGGACTTTAGGGGGTCTAGGATGCCTGTAAACCCCTTTTTTGGGCCTCCAAAGTTTTCTACATTTTTGCATGCCTACGATGCATTTTAAGGCATTTTTGGGCTGCTAACATTTTAAGAACTTTCAGGGGTGTAGTATGAATTTTTCTGGCCAAAAGTATTTTTGGAAATTTCAGTGGTCTAGGATGTGGGTTAATGCCCCTTTCAGGCTGCACATGTTTTTGGGACATTCAGAGCTCTCTGACACAGATTTTGGCCCACCAATATTTTCTGGACTTTAGGGGGTCTATGCCTGTAAATCCCTTTTTTCACCCTCCAAAGTTTTCTATATTTTTGCATGCTTAAGATGCATTTTAAGTCCTTTTTTTGAGCTGCCACCATTTTCTGAACTTTCAGGGTTGTAGGATGCATTTTTTGTGGCAAAAATATTTTTGGGAATTTCAGTGATCTAGGATGCGGCTTAATGCCCCTTTCAGGCTGCACATGTTTTTGGGACATTCAGAGCTCTCTGACATTGATTTTGGCCCACCAACATTTTCTGGACTTTAGGGGGTCTAGTATGCCTGTAAACCCCTTTTTTGGGCCTCCAAAGTTTTCTACATTTTTGCATGCCTACGATGCATTTTAAGGCATTTTTGGGCTGCTAACATTTTAAGAACTTTCAGGGGTGTAGTATGAATTTTTCTGGCCAAAAGTATTTTTGGAAATTTCAGTGGTCTAGGATGTGGGTTAATGCCCCTTTCAGGCTGCACATGTTTTTGGGACATTCAGAGCTCTCTGACACAGATTTTGGCCCAACAACATTTTCTGGACTTTAGGGGGTCTAGGATGCCTGTAAACCCCTTTTTTGGGCATCCAAAGTTTTCAACATATTTGCAGGCCTAACATGCATTTTAAGGCCTTTTTTGGGCTGCTAACATATTCAGAGCTTTCAGGGGTGTAGGATGAATTTTCCGTGCCAAAAATATTTTGGGGAATTTCAGTGGTCTAGGATGCGGGTTAATGCCCCTTTCAGGCTGCAAATGTTTTTGGGACATCAGGACTCTCTGACACCATTTTTGGGCCACAACCATTTTCTGGACTTTAGGGGGTCTAGGATGCCTGTAAACCCTTTTTTTCCACCTCCAAAGTTTTCAACATATTTGCAGGCCTAACATGCATTTTAAGGCCTTTTTTGGGCTGCTGACATATTCAGAGCTTTCAGGGGTGTAGGATGAATTTTTTATGCCAAAAATATTTTTGGGAATTTCAGTGGTCTAGGATGCGGGTAAATGCCCCTTTCACTCTGCAAATGTTTTTGGGGCATTCAGAGCTCTCTGACACAGATTTTGGCCCACCAACATTTTCTGGACTTTAGGGGGTCTAGGATGCCTGTAAACCCCTTTTTTCGCCCTCCAAAGTTTTCTATATTTTTGCATGCTTAAGATGCATTTTAAGTCCTTTTTTTGAGCTGCCACCATTTTCTGAACTTTCAGAGTTGTAGGATGCATTTTTTGTGGCAAAAATATTTTTGGGAATTTCAGTGATCTAGGATGCGGCTTAATGCCCCTTTCAGGCTGCACATGTTTTTGGGACATTCAGAGCTCTCTGACACCGATTTTGGCCCACCAACATTTTCTGGACTTTAGGGGGTCTAGGATGCCTGTAAACCCCTTTTTTCGCCCTCTAAAGATTTCTACATATTTGCATGCTTAAGATGCATTTTAAGTCCTTTTTTTGAGCTGCCACCATTTTCTGAACTTTCAGGGGTGTAGTATGCATTTTTTGTGCCAAAAATATTTTTGGGAATTTCAGTAGTCTAGGATGAGGGTTGATGACCCTTTCACTCTGCAAATGTTTTTGGGGCATTCAGAGCTCTCTGACACAAATTTTGGCCCACCAACATTTTCTAGACTTTAGGGGGTCTAGGATGCCTGTAAACCCCTTTTGTGGGCCTCTAATGTTTTCAACATGTTTGCAGGCCTAAGTTGCATAGTAAGTCCTTTTTTGAGCTTCCAACATTTTCTGAACTTTCAGGGTTGTAGGATGCATTTTTCATGCCAAAAATATTTCAGGGAATTTCAGTGGTCTAGGAACGCGGGTTAATGCCCCTTTCAGGCTGCAAATGTTTTTGGGACATTCAGAGCTCGCTGACACAGATTTTGGCCCACCAACATTTTCTGGACTTTAGGGGGTTTAGGATGCCTGTAAACCCCTTTTTTGGGCCTCCAAAGTTTTCTACATTTTTGCATGCCTACGATGCATTTTAAGGCATTTTTGGGCTGCTAACATTTTAAGAACTTTCAGGGGCGTAGTATGAATTTTTCTGGCCAAAAGTATTTTTGGAAATTTCAGTGGTCTAGGATGTGGGTTAATGCCCCTTTCAGGCTGCAAATGTTTTTGGGACATTTAGAGCTCTCTGAAACAGATTTTGGCCCACCAACATTTTCTGGACTTTAGGGGGTCCAGGATGCCTGTAAACCCCATTTTTGGGCATCCAAAGTTTTCAACATATTTGCAGGCCTAACATGCATTTTAAGGCCTTTTTTGGGCTGCTAACATATTCAGAGCTTTCAGGGGTGTAGGATGAATTTTTCGTGCCAAAAATATTTTGGGGAATTTCAGTAGTCTAGGATGCGGGTTAATGCCCCTTTCAGGCTGCAAATGTTTTTGGGACATTCAGGACTCTCTGACACCATTTTTGGGCCACAACCATTTTCTGGACTTTAGGGGGTCTAGGATGCCTCTAAACCCCTTTTTTCCACCTCCAAAGTTTTCTACATTTTTGCAGGCCTAAGATGCATTTTAAGGCATTTTTGGGCTGCCAACATTTTCAGAACTTTCAGGGGTGTAGTATGCATTTTTTATGCCAAAAATATTTTTGGGAATTTCAGTGGTCTAGGATGCGGGTGAATGCCCCTGTCACTCTGCAAATGTTTTTGGGGCATTCAGAGCTCTCTGACACAGATTTTGGCCCACCAACATTTTCTGGACTTTAGGGGGTCTAGGATGCCTGTAGACCCCTTTTTTGGACCTCCAAACTTTTCAACATTTTTGCAGGCCTGAAATGCATTTTAAGGCCTTTTTCGGGCTGCTAACATATTCTGAGCTTCAGGGGTATAGGTTGCATTTTTCGTGCCAAAAATATTTTGGGGAATTTCAGTGATCTAGGATGCGGCTTGATGCCCCTTTCAGGCTGCACATGTTTTTGGGACATTCAGAGCTCTCTGACACAGATTTTGGCCCACCAACATTTTCTGGACTTTAGGGGGTCTAGGATGCCTGTAAACCCCTTTTTTGGGCCTCCAAAGTTTTCTACATTTTTGCATGCCTACGATGCATTTTAAGGCATTTTTGGGCTGCTAACATTTTAAGAACTTTCAGGGGTGTAGTATGAATTTTTCTGGCCAAAAGTATTTTTGGAAATTTCAGTGGTCTAGGATGTGGGTTAATGCCCCTGTCAGGCTGCAAATGTTTTTGGGACATTCAGAGCTCACTGACACAGATTTTGGCCCACCAACATTTTCTGGACTTTAGGGGGTCTAGGATGCCTGTAAACCCCTTTTTTGGGCATCCAAAGTTTTCAACATATTTGCAGGCCTAACATGCATTTTAAGGCCTTTTTTGGGCTGCTAACATATTCAGAGCTTTCAGGAGTGTAGGATGAATTTTTCGTGCCAAAAATATTTTGGGGAATTTCAGTGGTCTAGGATGCGGGTTAATGCCCCTTTCAGGCTGCAAATGTTTTTGGGACATTCAGGACTCTCTGACACCATTTTTGGGCCACAACCATTTTCTGGACTTTAGGGGGTCTAGGATGCCTGTAAACCCTTTTTTTCCACCTCCAAAGTTTTCAACATATTTGCAGGCCTAACATGCATTTTAAGGCCTTTTTTGGGCTGCTAACATATTCAGAGCTTTCAGGGGTGTAGGATGAAATTTTTATGCCAAAAATATTTTTGGGAATTTCAGTGGTCTAGGATGCGGGTGAATGCCCCTTTCACTCTGCAAATGTTTTTGGGGCATTCAGAGCTCTCTGACACAGATTTTGGCCCACCAACATTTTCTGGACTTTAGGGGGTCTAGGATGCCTGTAGACCACTTTTTTGGGCCTCCAAACTTTTCAACATTTTTGCAGGCCTGAAATGCATTTTAATGCCTTTTTCGGGCTGCTAACATATTCTGAGCTTCAGGGGTATAGGTTGCATTTTTCGTGCCAAAAATATTTTGGGGAATTTCAGTGATCTAGGATGCGGCTTAATGCCCCTTTCAGGCTGCACATGTTTTTGGGACATTCAGAGCTCTCTGACACCAATTTTGGCCCACCAACATTTTCTGGACTTTAGGGGGTCTAGGATGCCTGTAAACCCCTTTTTTGGGCCTCCAAAGTTTTCTACATTTTTGCATGCCTACAATGCATTTTAAGGCATTTTTGGGCTGCTAACATTTTAAGAACTTTCAGGGGTGTAGTATGAATTTTTCTGGCCAAAAGTATTTTTGGAAATTTCAGTGGTCTAGGATGTGGGTTAATGCCCCTTTCAGGCTGCACATGTTTTTGGGACATTCAGAGCTCTCTGACACCGATTTTGGCCCACCAACATTTTCTGGACTTTAGGGGGTCTAGGATGCCTGTAAACCCCTTTTTTGGGCATCCAAAGTTTTCAACATATTTGCAGGCCTAACATGCATTTTAAGGCCTTTTTTGGGCTGCTAACATATTCAGAGCTTTCAGGGGTGTAGGATGAATTTTTCGTGCCAAAAATATTTTGGGGAATTTCAGTGGTCTAGGATGCGGCTTAATGCCCCTTTCAGGTTGCACATGTTTTTGGGACATTCAGAGCTCTCTGACACCGATTTTGGCCCACCAACATTTTCTGGACTTTAGGGGGTCTAGGATGCCTGTAAACCCCTTTTTTCGCCCTCCAAAGATTTCTACATTTTTGCATGCTTAAGATGCATTTTAAGTCCTTTTTTTGAGCTGCCACCATTTTCTGAACTTTCAGGGGTGTAGTATGCATTTTTTGTGCCAAAAATATTTTTGGGAATTTCAGTGGTCTAGGATGCGGGTTGATGACCCTTTCACTCTGCAAATGTTTTTGGGGCATTCAGAGCTCTCTGACACAAATTTTGGCCCACCAACATTTTCTAGACTTTAGGGGGTCTAGGATGCTTGTAAACCCCTTTTTTGGGCCTCCAATGTTTTCAACATGTTTGCAGGCCTAAGTTGCATAGTAAGTCCTTTTTTGAGCTTCCAACATTTTCTGAACTTTCAGGGTTGTAGGATGCATTTTTCATGCCAAAAATATTTTGGGGAATTTCAGTGGTCTAGGAACGCGGGTTAATGCCCCTTTCAGGCTGCAAATGTTTTTGGGACATTCAGAGCTCTCTGACACAGATTTTGGCCCACCAATATTTTCTGGACTTTAGGGGGTCTAGGATGCCTGTAAATCCCTTTTTTCACCCTCCAAAGTTTTCTATATTTTTGCATGCTTAAGATGCATTTTAAGTCCTTTTTTTGAGCTGCCACCATTTTCTGAACTTTCAGGGTTGTAGGATGCATTTTTTGTGGCAAAAATATTTTTGGGAATTTCAGTGATCTAGGATGCGGCTTAATGCCCCTTTCAGGCTGCACATGTTTTTGGGACATTCAGAGCTCTCTGACATTGATTTTGGCCCACCAACATTTTCTGGACTTTAGGGGGTCTAGGATGCCTGTAAACCCCTTTTTTCGCCCTCCAAAGATTTCTACATTTTTGCATGCTTAAGATGCATTTTAAGTCCTTTTTTTGAGCTGCCACCACTTTCTGAACTTTCAGGGGTGTAGTATGCATTTTTAATGCCAAAAATATTTTTTGGAATTTCAGTGGTCTAGGATGCGGGTGAATGCCCCTTTCACTCTGCAAATGTTTTTGGGGCATTCAGAGCTCTCTGACACAGATTTTGGCCCACCAACATTTTTTGGACTTTAGGGGGTCTAGGATGCCTGTAGACCCCTTTTTTGGGCCTCCAAACTTTTCAACATTTTTGCAGGCCTGAAATGCATTTTAAGGCCTTTTTCGGGCTGCTAACATATTCTGAGCTTCAGGGGTATAGGTTGCATTTTTCGTGCCAAAAATATTTTGGGGAATTTCAGTGATCTAGGATGCGGCTTGATGCCCCTTTCAGGCTGCACATGTTTTTGGGACATTCAGAGCTCTCTGACACAGATTTTGGCCCACCAACATTTTCTGGACTTTAGGGGGTCTAGGATGCCTTTAAACCCCTTTTTTGGGCCTCCAAAGTTTTCTACATTTTTGCATGCCTACGATGCATTTTAAGGCATTTTTGGGCTGCTAACATTTTAAGAACTTTCAGGGGTGTAGTATGAATTTTTCTGGCCAAAAGTATTTTTGGAAATTTCAGTGGTCTAGGATGTGGGTTAATGCCCCTGTCAGGCTGCAAATGTTTTTGGGACATTCAGAGCTCACTGACACAGATTTTGGCCCACCAACATTTTCTGGACTTTAGGGGGTCTAGGATGCCTGTAAACCCCTTTTTTGGGCATCCAAAGTTTTCAACATATTTGCAGGCCTAACATGCATTTTAAGGCCTTTTTTGGGCTGCTAACATATTCAGAGCTTTCAGGGGTGTAGGATGAATTTTTCGTGCCAAAAATATTTTGGGGAATTTCAGTGGTCTAGGATGCGGGTTAATGCCCCTTTCAGGCTGCAAATGTTTTTGGGACATTCAGGACTCTCTGACACCATTTTTGGGCCACAACCATTTTCTGGACTTTAGGGGGTCTAGGATGCCTGTAAACCCTTTTTTTCCACCTCCAAAGTTTTCAACATATTTGCAGGCCTAACATGCATTTTAAGGCCTTTTTTGGGCTGCTAACATATTCAGAGCTTTCAGGGGTGTAGGATGAATTTTTTATGCCAAAAATATTTTTGGGAATTTCAGTGGTCTAGGATGCGGGTGAATGCCCCTTTCACTCTGCAAATGTTTTTGGGGCATTCAGAGCTCTCTGACACAGATTTTGGCCCACCAACATTTTCTGGACTTTAGGGGGTCTAGGATGCCTGTAGACCACTTTTTTGGGCCTCCAAACTTTTCAACATTTTTGCAGGCCTGAAATGCATTTTAAGGCCTTTTTCGGGCTGCTAACATATTCTGAGCTTCAGGGGTATAGGTTGCATTTTTCGTGCCAAAAATATTTTGGGGAATTTCAGTGATCTAGGATGCGGCTTAATGCCCCTTTCAGGCTGCACATGTTTTTGGGACATTCAGAGCTCTCTGACACCAATTTTGGCCCACCAACATTTTCTGGACTTTAGGGGGTCTAGGATGCCTGTAAACCCCTTTTTTGGGCCTCCAAAGTTTTCTACATTTTTGCATGCCTACGATGCATTTTAAGGCATTTTTGGGCTGCTAACATTTTAAGAACTTTCAGGGGTGTAGTATGAATTTTTCTGGCCAAAAGTATTTTTGGAAATTTCAGTGGTCTAGGATGTGGGTTAATGCCCCTTTCAGGCTGCACATGTTTTTGGGACATTCAGAGCTCTCTGACACCGATTTTGGCCCACCAACATTTTCTGGACTTTAGGGGGTCTAGGATGCCTGTAAACCCCTTTTTTGGGCATCCAAAGTTTTCAACATATTTGCAGGCCTAACATGCATTTTAAGGCCTTTTTTGGGCTGCTAACATATTCAGAGCTTTCAGGGGTGTAGGATGAATTTTTCGTGCCAAAAATATTTTGGGGAATTTCAGTGGTCTAGGATGCGGCGTAATGCCCCTTTCAGGCTGCACATGTTTTTGGGACATTCAGAGCTCTCTGACACCGATTTTGGCCCACCAACATTTTCTGGACTTTAGGGGGTCTAGGATGCCTGTAAACCCCTTTTTTCGCCCTCCAAAGATTTCTACATTTTTGCATGCTTAAGATGCATTTTAAGTCCTTTTTTTGAGCTGCCACCATTTTCTGAACTTTCAGGGGTGTAGTATGCATTTTTTGTGCCAAAAAAGATTTTTGGGAATTTCAGTGGTCTAGGATGCGGGTTGATGACCCTTTCACTCTGCAAATGTTTTTGGGGCATTCAGAGCTCTCTGACACAAATTTTGGCCCACCAACATTTTCTAGACTTTAGGGGGTCTAGGATGCTTGTAAACCCCTTTTTTGGGCCTCCAATGTTTTCAACATGTTTGCAGGCCTAAGTTGCATAGTAAGTCCTTTTTTGAGCTTCCAACATTTTCTGAACTTTCAGGGTTGTAGGATGCATTTTTCATGCCAAAAATATTTTGGGGAATTTCAGTGGTCTAGGAACGCGGGTTAATGCCCCTTTCAGGCTGCAAATGTTTTTGGGACATTCAGAGCTCTCTGACACAGATTTTGGCCCACCAATATTTTCTGGACTTTAGGGGGTCTAGGATGCCTGTAAATCCCTTTTTTCACCCTCCAAAGTTTTCTATATTTTTGCATGCTTAAGATGCATTTTAAGTCCTTTTTTTGAGCTGCCACCATTTTCTGAACTTTCAGGGTTGTAGGATGCATTTTTTGTGGCAAAAATATTTTTGGGAATTTCAGTGATCTAGGATGCGGCTTAATGCCCCTTTCAGGCTGCACATGTTTTTGGGACATTCAGAGCTCTCTGACATTGATTTTGGCCCACCAACATTTTCTGGACTTTAGGGGGTCTAGGATGCCTGTAAACCCCTTTTTTCGCCCTCCAAAGATTTCTACATTTTTGCATGCTTAAGATGCATTTTAAGTCCTTTTTTTGAGCTGCCACCACTTTCTGAACTTTCAGGGGTGTAGTATGCATTTTTAATGCCAAAAATATTTTTGGGAATTTCAGTGGTCTAGGATGTGGGTTAATGCCCCTTTCAGGCTGCAAATGTTTTTGGGACATTCAGAGCTCTCTGACACAGATTTTGGCCCACCAACATTTTCTGGACTTTAGGGGGTCTAGGATGCCTGTAAACCCCTTTTTTGGGCATCCAAAGTTTTCAACATATTTGCAGGCCTAACATGCATTTTAAGGCCTTTTTTGGGCTGCTAACATATTCAGAGCTTTCAGGGGTGTAGGATGAATTTTTCGTGCCAAAAATATTTTGGGGAATTTCAGTGGTCTAGGATGCGGGTTAATGCCCCTTTCAGGCTGCAAATGTTTTTGGGACATTCAGGACTCTCTGACACCATTTTTGGGCCACAACCATTTTCTGGACTTTAGGGGGTCTAGGATGCCTGTAAACCCTTTTTTTCCACCTCCAAAGTTTTCAACATATTTGCAGGCCTAACATGCATTTTAAGGCCTTTTTTGGGCTGCTAACATATTCAGAGCTTTCAGGGGTGTAGGATGAATTTTTTATGCCAAAAATATTTTTGGGAATTTCAGTGGTCTAGGATGCGGGTGAATGCCCCTTTCACTCTGCACATGTTTTTGGGGCATTCAGAGCTCTCTGACACAGATTTTGGCCCACCAACATTTTCTGGACTTTAGGGGGTCTAGGATGCCTGTAGACCCCTTTTTTGGGCCTCCAAACTTTTCAACATTTTTGCAGGCCTGAAATGCATTTTAAGGCCTTTTTCGGGCTGCTAACATATTCTGAGCTTCAGGGGTATAGGTTGCATTTTTCGTGCCAAAAATATTTTGGGGAATTTCAGTGATCTAGGATGCGGCTTGATGCCCCTTTCAGGCTGCACATGTTTTTGGGACATTCAGAGCTCTCTGACACAGATTTTGGCCCACCAACAATTTCTGGACTTTAGGGGGTCTAGGATGCCTGTAAACCCCTTTTTTGGGCCTCCAAAGTTTTCTACATTTTTGCATGCCTACGATGCATTTTAATGCATTTTTGGGCTGCTAACATTTTAAGAACTTTCAGGGGTGTAGTATGAATTTTTCTGGCCAAAAGTATTTTTGGAAATTTCAGTGGTCTAGGATGTGGGTTAATGCCCCTTTCAGGCTGCAAATGTTTTTGGGACATTCAGAGCTCACTGACACAGATTTTGGCCCACCAACATTTTCTGGACTTTAGGGGGTCTAGGATGCCTGTAAACCCCTTTTTTGGGCATCCAAAGTTTTCAACATATTTGCAGGCCTAACATGCATTTTAAGGCCTTTTTTGGGCTGCTAACATATTCAGAGCTTTCAGGGGTGTAGGATGAATTTTTCGTGCCAAAAATATTTTGGGGAATTTCAGTGGTCTACGATGCGGGTTAATGCCCCTTTCAGGCTGCAAATGTTTTTGGGACATTCAGGACTCTCTGACACCATTTTTGGGCCACAACCATTTTCTGGACTTTAGGGGGTCTAGGATGCCTGTAAACCCTTTTTTTCCACCTCCAAAGTTTTCAACATATTTGCAGGCCTAACATGCATTTTAAGGCCTTTTTTGGGCTGCTGACATATTCAGAGCTTTCAGGGGTGTAGGATGAATTTTTTATGCCAAAAATATTTTTGGGAATTTCAGTGGTCTAGGATGCGGGTGAATGCCCCTTTCACTCTGCAAATGTTTTTGGGGCATTCAGAGCTCTCTGACACAGATTTTGGCCCACCAACATTTTCTGGACTTTAGGGGGTCTAGGATGCCTGTAGACCCCTTTTTTGGGCCTCCAAACTTTTCAACATTTTTGCAGGCCTGAAATGCATTTTAAGGCCTTTTTCGGGCTGCTAACATATTCTGAGCTTCAGGGGTATAGGTTGCATTTTTCGTGCCAAAAATATTTTGGGGAATTTCAGTGATCTAGGATGCAGCTTAATGCCCCTTTCAGGCTGCACATGTTTTTGGGACATTCAGAGCTCTCTGACACCAATTTTGGCCCACCAACATTTTCTGGACTTTAGGGGGTCTAGTATGCCTGTAAACCCCTTTTTTGGGCCTCCAAAGTTTTCTACATTTTTGCATGCCTACGATGCATTTTAAGGCATTTTTGGGCTGCTAACATTTTAAGAACTTTCAGGGGTGTAGTATGAATTTTTCTGGCCAAAAGTATTTTTGGAAATTTCAGTGGTCTAGGATGTGGGTTAATGCCCCTTTCAGGCTGCACATGTTTTTGGGACATTCAGAGCTCTCTGACACAGATTTTGGCCCACCAACATTTTCTGGACTTTAGGGGGTCTAGGATGCCTGTAAACCCCTTTTTTGGGCATCCAAAGTTTTCAACATATTTGCAGGCCTAACATGCATTTTAAGGCCTTTTTTGGGCTGCTAACATATTCAGAGCTTTCAGGGGTGTAGGATGAATTTTCCGTGCCAAAAATATTTTGGGGAATTTCAGTGGTCTAGGATGCGGGTTAATGCCCCTTTCAGGCTGCAAATGTTTTTGGGACATCAGGACTCTCTGACACCATTTTTGGGCCACAACCATTTTCAGGACTTTAGGGGGTCTAGGATGCCTGTAAACCCTTTTTTTCCACCTCCAAAGTTTTCAATATATTTGCAGGCCTAACATGCATTTTAAGGCCTTTTTTGGGCTGCTGACATATTCAGAGCTTTCAGGGGTGTAGGATGAATTTTTTATGCCAAAAATATTTTTGGGAATTTCAGTGGTCTAGGATGCGGGTGAATGCCCCTTTCACTCTGCAAATGTTTTTGGGGCATTCAGAGCTCTCTGACACAGATTTTGGTCCACCAACATTTTCTGGACTTTAGGGGGTCTAGGATGCCTGTAGACCCCTTTTTTGGGCCTCCAAACTTTACAACATTTTTGCAGGCCTGAAATGCATTTTAAGATCTTTTTCGGGCTGCTAACATATTCTGAGCTTCAGGGGTATAGGTTGCATTTTTCGTGCCAAAAATATTTTGGGGAATTTCAGTGATCTAGGATACGGCTTAATGCCCCTTTCAGGCTGCACATGTTTTTGGGACATTCAGAGCTCTCTGACACCAATTTTGGCCCACCAACATTTTCTGGACTTTAGGGGGTCTAGGATGCCTGTAAACCCCTTTTTTGGGCCTCCAAAGTTTTCTACATTTTTGCATGCCTATGATGCATTTTAAGGCATTTTTGGGCTGCTAACATTTTAAGAACTTTCAGGGGTGTAGTATGAATTTTTCTGGCCAAAAGTATTTTTGGAAATTTCAGTGGTCTAGGATGTGGGTTAATGCCCCTTTCAGGCTGCACATGTTTTTGGGACATTCAGAGCTCTCTGACACCGATTTTGGCCCACCAACATTTTCTGGACTTTAGGGGGTCTAGGATGCCTGTAAACCCCTTTTTTCGCCCTCCAAAGATTTCTACATTTTTGCATGCTTAAGATGCATTTTAAGTCCTTTTTTTGAGCTGCCACCATTTTCTGAACTTTCAGGGGTGTTGTATGCATTTTTTGTGCCAAAAATATTTTTGGGAATTTCAGTGGTCTAGGATGCGGGTTGATGACCCTTTCACTCTGCAAATGTTTTTGGGGCATTCAGAGCTCTCTGACACAAATTTTGGCCCACCAACATTTTCTAGACTTTAGGGGGTCTAGGATGCTTGTAAACCCCTTTTTTGGGCCTCCAATGTTTTCAACATGTTTGCAGGCCTAAGTTGCATAGTAAGTCCTTTTTTGAGCTTCCAACATTTTCTGAACTTTCAGGGTTGTAGGATGCATTTTTCATGCCAAAAATATTTTGGGGAATTTCAGTGGTCTAGGAACGCGGGTTAATGCCCCTTTCAGGCTGCAAATGGTTTTGGGACATTCAGAGCTCTCTGACACAGATTTTGGCCCACCAATATTTTCTGGACTTTAGGGGGTCTAGGATGCCTGTAAATCCCTTTTTTCACCCTCCAAAGTTTTCTATATTTTTGCATGCTTAAGATGCATTTTAAGTCCTTTTTTTGAGCTGCCACCATTTTCTGAACTTTCAGGGTTGTAGGATGCATTTTTTGTGGCAAAAATATTTTTGGGAATTTCAGTGATCTAGGATGCGGCTTAATGCCCCTTTCAGGCTGCACATGTTTTTGGGACATTCAGAGCTCTCTGACATCGATTTTGGCCCACCAACATTTTCTGGACTTTAGGGGGTCTAGGATGCCTGTAAACCCCTTTTTTCGCCCTCCAAAGATTTCTACATTTTTGCATGCTTAAGATGCATTTTAAGTCCTTTTTTTGAGCTGCCACCATTTTCTGAACTTTCAGGGGTGTAGTATGCATTTTTTATGCCAAAAATATTTTTGGGAATTTCAGTGGTCTAGGATGCGGGTGAATGCCCCTTTCACTCTGCAAATGTTTTTGGGGCATTCAGAGCTCTCTGACACAGATTTTGGCCCACCAACATTTTTTGGACTTTAGGGGGTCTAGGATGCCTGTAGACCCCTTTTTTGGGCCTCCAAACTTTTCAACATTTTTGCAGGCCTGAAATGCATTTTAAGGCCTTTTTCGGGCTGCTAACATATTCTGAGCTTCAGGGGTATAGGTTGCATTTTTCGTGCCAAAAATATTTTGGGGAATTTCAGTGATCTAGGATGCGGCTTAATGCCCCTTTCAGGCTGCACATGTTTTTGGGACATTCAGAGCTCTCTGACACCAATTTTGGCCCACCAACATTTTCTGGACTTTAGGGGGTCTAGTATGCCTGTAAACCCCTTTTTTGGGCCTCCAAAGTTTTCTACATTTTTGCATGCCTACGATGCATTTTAAGGCATTTTTGGGCTGCTAACATTTTAAGAACTTTCAGGGGTGTAGTATGAATTTTTCTGGCCAAAAGTATTTTTGGAAATTTCAGTGGTCTAGGATGTGGGTTAATGCCCCTTTCAGGCTGCAAATGTTTTTGGGACATTCAGAGCTCTCTGACACAGATTTTGGCCCACCAACATTTTCTGGACTTTAGGGGGTCTAGGATGCCTGTAAACCCCTTTTTTGGGCATCCAAAGTTTTCAACATATTTGGAGGCCTAACATGCATTTTAAGGCCTTTTTTGGGCTGCTAACATATTCAGAGCTTTCAGGGGTGTAGGATGAATTTTTCGTGCCAAAAATATTTTTGGGAATTTCAGTGGTCTAGGATGCGGGTTAATGCCCCTTTCAGGCTGCAAATGTTTTTGGGACATCAGGACTCTCTGACACCATTTTTGGGCCACAACCATTTTCTGGACTTTAGGGGGTCTAGGATGCCTCTAAACCCCTATTTTCCACCTCCAAAGTTTTCTACATTTTTGCATGCCTACGATGCATTTTAAGGCATTTTTGGGCTGCTAACATTTTAAGAACTTTCAGGGGTGTAGTATGCATTTTTCTGGCCAAAAGTATTTTTGGAAATTTCAGTGGTCTCTGATGTGGGTTAATGCCCCTTTCAGGCTGCACATGTTTTTGGGACATTCAGAGCTCTCTGACATGGATTGTGGCCCAACAACATTTTCTGGACTTTAGGGGGTCTAGGATGCCTGTAAACCACTTTTTTGGTCATCCAAAATTTTCAACATTTTTGCAGGCCTAACATGCATTTTAAGGCCTTTTTTGGGCTGCTAACATATTCTGAGCTTTCAGGGGTGTAGGATGAATTTTTCGTGCCAAAAATATTTTGGGGAATTTCAGTGGTCTAGGATGCGACTTAATGCCCCTTTCGGGCTACAAATCTTTTTGAGACATTCAGAGTTCTCTGACACCGTTTTTGGGCCACCAACATTTTCTGGACTTTAGGGGGTCTAGGATGCCTGTAAACACCTTTTTTGGGCCTCTAAAGTTTTCAACATTTTTGCAGGCCTAAAATGCATTTTAAGGCCATTTTTGGGCTGCTAACATATTCTGAGCTTTCAGGGGTGTAGTATGCATTTTTCTGGCCAAAAGTATTTTTGGAAATTTCAGTGGTCTAGGATGTGGGTTAATGCCCCTTTCAGGCTGCAAATGTTTTTGGGACATTCAGAGCTCTCTGATACAGATTTTGGCCCACCAACATTTTCTGGACTTTAGGGGGTTTAGGATGCCTGTAAACCCCTTTTTTGGGCATCCAAAGTTTTCAACATTTTTGCAGGCCTAACATGCATTTTAAGGCCTTTTTTTGGCTGCTAACATATTCTGAGCTTTCAGGGGTGTAGGATGAATTTTTCGTGCCAAAAATATTTTGGAGAATTTCAGTGGTATAGGATGTGGGTTAATGCCCCTTTCAGGCTGCAAATGTCTTTGGGATATTCAGGGCTCTCTGACACCATTTTTGGGCCACAACCATTTTCTGGACTTTTGGGGGTCTAGGATTCCTGTAAACCCCTTTTTTGGGCCTCCAAAGTTTTCTACATTTTTGCATGCCTAACATGCATTTTAAGGCCTTTTTTGGGCTGCTAACATATTCTGAGCTTTCAGGGGTGTAGGATGCATTTTTCGTGCCAAAAATATTTTTGGGAATTTCAGTGGTCTAGGATGCGGGTTAATGCCCCTTTCAGGCTGTAAATGTTTATGGGACATTCAGGACTCTCTGACACCATTTTTGGGCCACAACCATTTTCTGTACTTTAGGGGGTCTAGGATGCCTCTAAACCCCTTTTTTCCACCTCCAAAGTTTTCTACATTTTTGCATGCCTACGATGCATTTTAAGGCATTTTTGGGCTGCTAACATTTTAAGAACTTTCAGGGGTGTAGTATGCATTTTTCTGGCCAAAAGTATTTTTGGAAATTTCAGTGCTCTAGGATGTGGGTTAATGCCCCTTTCAGGCTGCACATGTTTTTGGGACATTCAGAGCTCTCTGACACGGATTTTGGCCCACCAACATTTTCTGGACTTTAGGGGGTCTAGGATGCCTGTAAAACCCTTTTTTGGGCATCCAAAGTTTTCAACATTTTTGCAGGCCTAACATGCATTTTAAGGCCTTTTTTGGGCTGCTAACATAGTCTGAGCTTTCAGGGGTGTAGGATGAATTTTTCGTGCCAAAAATATTTTGGGGAATTTCAGTGGTCTAGGATGCGACTTAATGCCCCTTTCGGGCTACACATCTTTTTGAGACATTCAGAGTTCTCTGACACGGATTTTGGCCCACCAATATTTTCTGGACTTTAGGGCGTCTGGGATGCCTGTAAACCCCTTTTTTGGGCCTCCAAACTTTTCAACTTTTTTGCAGGCCTGAAATGCATTTAAAGGTCTTTTTTGGGCTGCTAACATATTCTGAGCTTTCAGGGGTGTAGGATGAATTTTTCGTGCCAAAAATATTTTGGGGAATTTCAGTGGTCTAGGATGCGACTTAATGCCCCTTTCGGGCTACAAATCTTTTTGAGACATTCAGAGTTCTCTGACACCGTTTTTGGGCCACCAACATTTTCTGGACTTTAGGGGGTCTAGGATGCCTGTAAACACCTTTTTTGGGCCTCTAAAGTTTTCAACATGTTTGCAGGCCTAAAATGCATTTTAAGGCCTTTTTTGGGCTGCTAACATATTCTAAGCTTTCAGGGGTGTAGGATGCATTTTTCGTGCCAAAAATATTTTTGGGAATTTCAGTGGTCTAGGATGCGGGTTAATGCCCCTTTCAGGCTGCAAATGTTTTTGGGACATTCAGGACTCTCTGACACCATTTCTGGGCCACAACCATTTTCTGGACTTTAGGGGGTCTGGGATGCCTGTAAACCCCTTTTTTGGGCCTCCAAACTTTTCAACATTTTTGCAGGCCTGAAATGCATTTTAAGGTCTTTTTTGGGCTGCTAACATATTCTGAGCTTCAGGGGTATAGGTTGAATTTTTCGTGCCAAAAATATTTTGGGGAATTTCAGTGATCTGGGATGCGGCTTAATACCCCTTTCAGGCTGCACATGTTTTTGGGACATTCAGAGCTCTCTGACACCGATTTTGGCCCACCAACATTTTCTGGACTTTAGGGGGTCTAGGATGCCTGTAAACCCCTTTTTTCGCCCTCCAAAGATTTCTACATTTTTGCATGCTTAAGATGCATTTTAAGTCCTTTTTTTGAGCTGCCAACATTTTCTGATCTTTCAGGGTTGTAGGATGCATTTTTTGTGCCAAAAATATTTTTGGGAATTTCAGTGGTCTGGGATGTGCGACTTTCAGGCTGCACATCTTTTTGGGACTTTCAGAGCTCTCTGACACTGTTTTTGGGCCACCAACATTTTCTGGACTTTATGGGGTCTAGGATGCCTGTAAACCCCTTTTTTCCACCTCCAAAATTTTCTACATTTTTTGCAGGCCTAAGATGCATTTTAAGGCATTTTTGCGCTGCCAACATTTTCCGAACTTTCAGGGGTGTAGTATGCATTTTTTGTGCCAAAAATATTTTTCGGAATTTCAGTGGTCTAGCATGCGGGTTGATGCCCCTTTCACTCTGCAAATGTTTTTGGGGCATTCAGAGCTCTCTGACACACATTTTGGCCCACCAACATTTTCTGGACTTTAGGGCGTCTGGGATGCCTGTAAACCCCTTTTTTGGGCCTCCAAACTTTTCAACATTTTTGCAGGCCTGAAATGCATTTAAAGGTCTTTTTTGGGCTGCTAACATATTCTGAGCTTTCAGGGGTGTAGGATGAATTTTTCGTGCCAAAAATATTTTGGGGAATTTCAGTGGTCTAGGATGCGACTTAATGCCCCTTTCGGGCTACAAATCTTTTTGAGACATTCAGAGTTCTCTGACACCGTTTTTGGGCCACCAATATTTTCTGGACTTTAGGGGGTCTAGGATGCCTGTAAACACCTTTTTTGGGCCTCTAAAGTTTTCAACATGTTTGCAGGCCTGAAATGCATTTTAAGGCCTTTTTTGGGCTGCTAACATATTCTGAGCTTTCAGGGGTGTAGGATGCATTTTTCGTGGCAAAAATATTTTTGGGAATTTCAGTGGTCTAGGATGCGGGTTAATGCCCCTTTCAGGCTGCAAATGTCTTTGGGACATTCAGGGCTCTCTGACACCATTTTTGGGCCACAACCATTTTCTGGACTTTAGGTGGTCTAGGATGCCTCTAAACCCCTTTTTTCCACCTCCAAAATTTTCTACATTTTTGCAGGCCTAAGATGCATTTTAAGGCATTTTTGCGCTGCCAACATTTTCCGAACTTTCAGGGGTGTAGTATGCATTTTTTGTGCCAAAAATATTTTTCGGAATTTCAGTGGTCTAGCATGCGGGTTGATGCCCCTTTCACTCTGCAAATGTTTTTGGGGCATTCAGAGCTCTCTGACACACATTTTGGCCCACCAACATTTTCTGGACTTTAGGGGGTCTGGGATGCCTGTAAACCCCTTTTTTGGGCCTCCAAACTTTTCAACATTTTTGCAGGCCTGAAATGCATTTTAAGGTCTTTTTTGGGCTGCTAACATATTCTGAGCTTCAGGGGTATAGGTTGAATTTTTCGTGCCAAAAATATTTTGGGGAATTTCAGTGATCTGGGATGCGGCTTAATACCCCTTTCAGGCTGCACATGTTTTTGGGACATTCAGAGCTCTCTGACACTGATTTTGGCCCACCAACATTTTCTGGACTTTAGGGGGTCTAGGATGCCTGTAAACCCCTTTTTTCGCCCTCCAAAGATTTCTACATTTTTGCATGCTTAAGATGCATTTTAAGTCCTTTTTTTGAGCTGCCAACATTTTCTGATCTTTCAGGGTTGTAGGATGCATTTTTTGTGCCAAAAATATTTTTGGAATTTCAGTGGTCTGGGATGTGGGTTAGTGCCACTTTCAGGCTGCACATCTTTTTGGGACTTTCAGAGCTCTCTGACACTGTTTTTGGGCCACCAACATTTTCTGGACTTTAGGGGGTCTAGGATGCCTGTAAACCCCTTTTTTCCACCTCCAAAATTTTCTACATTTTTGCAGGCCTAAGATGCATTTTAAGGCATTTTTGCGCTGCCAACATTTTCCGAACTTTCAGGGGTGTAGTATGCATTTTTTGTGCCAAAAATATTTTTTGGAATTTCAGTGGTCTAGCATGCGGGTTGATCCCCCTTTCACTCTGCAAATGTTTTTGGGGCATTCAGAGCTCTCTGACACACATTTTGGCCCACCAACATTTTCTGGACTTTAGGGGGTCTGGGATGCCTGTAAACCCCTTTTTTCCACCTCCAAAATTTTCTACATTTTTGCAGGCCTAAGATGCATTTTAAGGCATTTTTGCGCTGCCAACATTTTCCGAACTTTCAGGGGTGTAGTATGCATTTTTTGTGCCAAAAATATTTTTTGGAATTTCAGTGGTCTAGCATGCGGGTTGATGCCCCTTTCACTCTGCAAATGTTTTTGGGGCATTCAGAGCTCTCTGACACACATTTTGGCCCACCAACATTTTCTGGACTTTAGGGCGTCTGGGATGCCTGTAAACCCCTTTTTTGGGCCTCCAAACTTTTCAACATTTTTGCAGGCCTGAAATGCATTTAAAGGTCTTTTTTGGGCTGCTAACATATTCTGAGCTTTCAGGGGTGTAGGATGAATTTTTCGTGCCAAAAATATTTTGGGGAATTTCAGTGGTCTAGGATGCGACTTAATGCCCCTTTCGGGCTACAAATCTTTTTGAGACATTCAGAGTTCTCTGACACCGTTTTTGGGAGACCAACATTTTCTGGACTTTAGGGGGTCTAGGATGCCTGTAAACACCTTTTTTGGGCCTCTAAAGTTTTCAACATGTTTGCAGGCCTAAAATGCATTTTAAGGCCTTTTTTGGGCTGCTAACATATTCTCAGCTTTCAGGGGTGTAGAATGCATTTTTCGTGCCAAAAATATTTTTGGGAATTTCAGTGGTCTAGGATGCGGGTTAATGCCCCTTTCAGGCTGCAAATGTTTTTGGGACATTCAGGACTCTCTGACACCATTTTTGGGCCACAACCATTTTCTGGACTTTAGGGGGTCTAGGATGCCTCTAAACCCCTTTTTTCCACCTCCAAAATTTTCTACATTTTTGCAGGCCTAAGATGCATTTTAAGGCATTTTTGCGCTGCCAACATTTTCCGAACTTTCAGGGGTGTAGTATGCATTTTTTGTGCCAAAAATATTTTTCGGAATTTCAGTGGTCTAGCATGCGGGTTGATGCCCCTTTCACTCTGCAAATGTTTTTGGGGCATTCAGAGCTCTCTGACACACATTTTGGCCCACCAACATTTTCTGGACTTTAGGGCGTCTGGGATGCCTGTTAACCCCTTTTTTGGGCCTCCAAACTTTTCAACATTTTTGCAGGCCTGAAATGCATTTAAAGGTCTTTTTTGGGCTGCTAACATATTCTGAGCTTTCAGGGGTGTAGGATGCATTTTTCATGGCAAAAATATTTTTGGGAATTTCAGTGGTCTAGGATGCGGGTTAATGCCCCTTTCAGGCTGCAAATGTCTTTGGGACATTCAGGGCTCTCTGACACCATTTTTGGGCAACAACCATTTTCTGGACTTTAGGGGTTCTAGGATGCCTGTAAACCCCTTTTTTGGGCCTCCAAAGTTTTCTACACTTTTGCATGCCTACGATGCATTTTAAGGCATTTTTGGGCTGTTAACAGTTTAAGAACTTTCAGGGGTGTAGTATGCATTTTTCTGGCCAAAAGTATTTTTGGAAATTTCAGTGATCTAGGATGTGGGTTAATGCCCCTTTCAGGCTGCAAATGTTTTTGGGACATTCAGAGCTCTCTGACACAGATTTTGGCCCACCAACATTTTCTGGACTTTAGGGGGTCTAGGATGCCTGTAAACCCCTTTTTTGGGCATCCAAATTTTTCAACATTTTTGCAGGCCTAACATGCATTTTAAGGCATTTTTTTGGCTGCTAACATATTCTGAGCTTTCAGGGGTGTAGGATGATTTTTTTGTGCCAAAAATATTTTTGGGAATTTCAGTGGTCTAGGATGCGGGTTAATGCCCCTTTCAGGCTGGAAATGTTTTTGGGACATTCAGGACTCTCTGACACCATTTTTGGGCCACAACCATTTTCTGGACTTTAGGGGGTCTAGGATGCCTCTAAACCCCTTTTTTCCACCTCCAAAATTTTCTACATTTTTGCAGGCCTAAGATGCATTTTAAGGCATTTTTGCGCTGCCAACATTTTCCGAACTTTCAGGGGTGTAGTATGCATTTTTTGTGCCAAAAATATTTTTCGGAATTTCAGTGGTCTAGCATGCGGGTTGATGCCCCTTTCACTCTGCAAATGTTTTTGGGGCATTCAGAGCTCTCTGACACACATTTTGGCCCACCAACATTTTCTGGACTTTAGGGCGTCTGGGATGCCTGTTAACCCCTTTTTTGGGCCTCCAAACTTTTCAACATTTTTGCAGGCCTGAAATGCATTTAAAGGTCTTTTTTGGGCTGCTAACATATTCTGAGCTTTCAGGGGTGTAGGATGCATTTTTCATGGCAAAAATATTTTTGGGAATTTCAGTGGTCTAGGATGCGGGTTAATGCCCCTTTCAGGCTGCAAATGTCTTTGGGACATTCAGGGCTCTCTGACACCATTTTTGGGCAACAACCATTTTCTGGACTTTAGGGGTTCTAGGATGCCTGTAAACCCCTTTTTTGGGCCTCCAAAGTTTTCTACACTTTTGCATGCCTACGATGCATTTTAAGGCATTTTTGGGCTGTTAACATTTTAAGAACTTTCAGGGGTGTAGTATGCATTTTTCTGGCCAAAAGTATTTTTGGAAATTTCAGTGATCTAGGATGTGGGTTAATGCCCCTTTCAGGCTGCAAATGTTTTTGGGACATTCAGAGCTCTCTGACACAGATTTTGGCCCACCAACATTTTCTGGACTTTAGGGGGTCTAGGATGCCTGTAAACCCCTTTTTTGGGCATCCAAATTTTTCAACATTTTTGCAGGCCTAACATGCATTTTAAGGCCTTTTTTTGGCTGCTAACATATTCTGAGCTTTCAGGGGTGTAGGATGAATTTTTTGTGCCAAAAATATTTTGGAGAATTTCAGTGGTCTAGGATGCGACTTAATGCCGCTTTCGGGCTACACATCTCTTTGAGACTTTCAGAGTTCTCTGACACCGTTTTTGGGCCACCAACATTTTCTGGACTTTAGGGGGTCTAGGATGCCTGAAAACCCCTTTTTTGGGCATCTAAAGTTTTCAACATTTTTGCAGGCCTAAGATGCATTATAAGGCCTTTTTTGGGCTGCTAACATATTCTCAGCTTTCAGGGGTGTAGGATGCATTTTTTGTGCCAAAAATATTTTTGGGAATTTCAGTGGTCTAGGATGCGGGTTAATGCCCCTTTCAGGCTGCAAATGTTTTTGGGACATTCAGGACTCTCTGACACCATTTTTGGGCCACAACCATTTTCTGGACTTTAGGGGGTCTAGGATGCCTCTAAACCCCTTTTTTCCACCTCCAAAATGTTCTACATTTTTGCAGGCCTAAGATGCATTTAAAGGCATTTTTGCGCTGCCAACATTTTCCGAACTTTCAGGGGTGTAGTATGCATTTTTTGTGCGAAAATTTTTTTTCGGAATTTCAGTGGTCTAGCATGCGGGTTGATGCCCCTTTCACTCTGCAAATGTTTTTGGGGCATTCAGAGCTCGCTGACACACATTTTGGCCCACCAACATTTTCTGGACTTTAGGGCGTCTGGGATGCCTGTAAACCCCTTTTTTGGGCCTCCAAACTTTTCAACATTTTTGCAGGCCTGAAATGCATTAAAAGGTCTTTTTTGGGCTGCTAACATATTCTGAGCTTTCAGGGGTGTAGGATGCATTTTTCGTGGCAAAAATATTTTTGGGAATTTCAGTGGTCTAGGATGCGGGTTAATGCCCCTTTCAGGCTGCAAATGTCTTTGGGACATTCAGGGCTCTCTGACACCATTTTTAGGCCACAACCATTTTCTGGACTTTAGGGGTTCTAGGATGCCTGTAAACCCCTTTTTTGGGCCTCCAAAGTTTTCTACACTTTTGCATGCCTACGATGCATTTTAAGGCATTTTTGGGCTGTTAACATTTTAAGAACTTTCAGGGGTGTAGTATGCATTTTTGTGCGAAAAATATTTTTTGGAATTTCAGTGGTCTAGCATGCGGGTTGATGCCCTTTTCACTCTGCAAATGTTTTTGGGGCATTCAGAGCTCTCTGACACACATTTTGGCCCACCAACATTTTCTGGACTTTAGGGCGTTTGGGATGCCTGTAAACCCCTTTTTTGGGCCTCCAAACTTTTCAACATTTTTGCAGGCCTGAAATGCATTTAAAGGTCTTTTTTGGGCTGCTAACATATTCTGAGCTTTCAGGGGTGTAGGATGAATTTTTCGTGCCAAAAATATTTTTGGGAATTTCAGTGGTCTAGGATGCGGGTTAATGCCCCTTTCAGGCTGCAAATGTTTTTGGGACATTCAGGACTCTCTGACACCATTTTTGGGCCACAACCATTTTCTGGACTTTAGGGGATCTAGGATGCCTCTAAACCCCTTTTTTCCACCTCCAAAATTTTCTACATTTTTGCAGGCCTAAGATGCATTTTAAGGCATTTTTGCGCTGCCAACATTTTCCGAACTTTCAGGGGTGTAGTATGCATTTTTTGTGCCAAAAATATTTTTCGGAATTTCAGTGGTCTAGCATGCGGGTTGATGCCCCTTTCACTCTGCAAATGTTTTTGGGGCATTCAGAGCTCTCTGACACACATTTTGGCCCACCAACATTTTCTGGACTTTAGGGCGTCTGGGATGCCTGTAAACCCCTTTTTTGGGCCTCCAAACTTTTCAACATTTTTGCAGGCCTGAAATGCATTTAAAGGTCTTTTTTGGGCTGCTAACATATTCTGAGCTTTCAGGGGTGTAGGATGCATTTTTCATGGCAAAAATATTTTTGGGAATTTCAGTGGCCTAGGATGCGTGTTAATGCCCCTTTCAGGCTGCAAATGTCTTTGGGACATTCAGGGCTCTCTGACACCATTTTTGGGCCACAACCATTTTCTGGACTTTAGGGGTTCTAGGATGCCTGTAAACCCCTTTTTTGGGCCTCCAAAGTTTTCTACACTTTTGCATGCATACGATGCATTTTAAGGCATTTTTGGGCTGTTAACATTTTAAGAACTTTCAGGGGTGTAGTATGCATTTTTCTGGCCAAAAGTATTTTTGGAAATTTCAGTGATCTAGGATGTGGGTTAATGCCCCTTTCAGGCTGCAAATGTTTTTGGGACATTCAGAGCTCTCTGACACCGTTTTTGGGCCACCAACATTTTCTGGACTGTAGGGGGTCTAGGATGCCTGTAAACCCCTTTTTTTGGGCATCTAAAGTTTTCAACATTTTTGCAGGCCTAAGATGCATTGTAAGGCCTTTTTTGGGCTGCTAACATATTCTGAGCTTTCAGGGGTGTAGGATGCATTTTTCGTGGCAAAAATATTTTGGGGAATTTCAGTGATCTAGGATGCGGCTTAATGCCACTTTCAGGCTGCAAATGTTTTTGGGACATTCAGAGCTCTCTGACACCGATTTTGGCCCACCAACATTTTCTGGACTTTAGGGGGTCTAGGATGCCTGTAAACCCCTTTTTTGGGCCTCCAAACTTTTCAACATTTTTGCAGGCCTGAAATGCATTTTAAGGCCTTCTTTTGAGCTGCCAACATTTTCTGATCTTTCAGGGTTGTAGGATGCATTTTTGTGCCAAAAATATTTTTGGGAATTTCAGTGGTCTGGGATGTGGGTTAGTGCCACTTTCAGGCTGCAAATGTTTTTGGGACATTCAGAGCTCTCTGCCACTGTTTTTGGGCCACCAACATTTTCTGGACTTTACGGGGTCTAGGATGCCTGTAAACCCCTTTTTTGGGCCTCTAAAGTTTTCAACATTTTTGCAGGCCTGAAATGCATTTTAAGGCCTTTTTCGGCTGCTGACATATTCTGAGCTTTCAGGGGTGTAGGATGCATTTTTCGTGGCAAAAATATTTTTGGGAATTTCAGTGGTCTAGGATGCGGGTTAATGCCCCTTTCAGGCTGCAAATGTCTTTGGGACATTCAGGGCTCTCTGACACAAATTTTGGCCCACCAACATTTTCTGGACTTTAGGGGGTCTAGGATGCCTGTAAACCCCTTTTTTGGGCCTCCAAACTTTTCAACATTTTTGCAGGCCTGAGATGCATTTTAAGGTCTTTTTTTGAGCTGCCAACATTTTCTGATCTTTCAGGATTGTAGGATGCATTTTTGTGCCAAAAATATTTTTGGGAATTTCAGTGGTCTGGGATGCGGGTTAGTGCCACTTTCAGGCTGCAAATGTTTTTGGGACATTCAGAGCTCTCTGACACTGTTTTTGGGCCACCAACATTTTCTGGACTTTAGGGGGTTAGGATGCCTGTAAACCCCTTTTTTGGGCCTCCAAACTTTTCAACATTTTTGCAGGCCTGAGATGCATTTTAAGGTCTTTTTTTGAGCTGCCAACATTTTCTGATCTTTCAGGATTGTAGGATGCATTTTTGTGCCAAAAATATTTTTGGGAATTTCAGTGGTCTGGGATGCGGGTTAGTGCCCCTTTCAGGCTGCAAATGTCTTTGGGACATTCAGGGCTCTCTGACACCATTTTTGGGCCACAACCATTTTCTGGACTTTAGGGGATCTAGGATGCCTGTAAACCCCTTTTTTGGGCCTCCAAAGTTTTCTACACTTTTGCATGCCTACGATGCATTTTAAGGCATTTTTGGGCTGCTAACATTTTAAGAACTTTCAGGGGTGTAGTATGCATTTTTCTGGCCAAAAGTATTTTTGGAAATTTCAGTGGTCTAGGATGTGGGTTAATGCCCCTTTCAGGCTGCAAATGTTTTTGAGACATTCAGAGCTCTCTGCCACAGATTTTGGCCCACCAACATTTTCTGGACTTAAGGGGGTCTAGGATGCCTGTAAACCCCTTATTTGGGCATCCAAAGTTTTCAACATTTTTGCAGGCCTAACATGCATTGTAAGGCCTTTTTTGGGCTGCTAACATATTCTGAGCTTTCAGGGGTGTAGGATGCTTTTTTCGTGCCAAAAATATTTTTGGGAATTTCAGTGGTCTAGGATGCGGGTTAATGCCCCTTTCACTCTGCAAATGTTTTGGGGGCATTCAGAGCTCTCTGACACAAATTTTGGCCCACCAACATTTCCTGGACTTTAGGGGGTCTAGGATGCCTGTAAACCCCTTTTTTGGACCTCCAAACTTTTCAACATTTTTGCAGGCCTGAGATGCATTTTAAGGTCTTTTTTTGAGCTGCCAACATTTTCTGATCTTTCAGGATTGTAGGATGCATTTTTGTGCCAAAAATATTTTTGGGAATTTCAGTGGTCTGGGATGCGGGTTAGTGCCACTTGCAGGCTGCAAATGTTTTTGGGACATTCAGAGCTCTCTGACACTGTTTTTGGGCCACCAACATTTTCTGGACTTTAGGGGGTCTAGGATGCCTGTAAACCCCTTTTTTGGGCCTCTAAAGTTTTCAACATTTTTGCAGGCCTAAAATGCATTGTAAGGCCTTTTTTGGGCTGCTAACATATTCTGAGCTTTCAGGGGTGTAGGATGCATTTTTCGTGCCAAAAATATTTTTGGGAATTTCAGTGGTCTAGGATGCGGGTTAATGCCCCTTTCAGGCTGTAAATGTTTATGGGACATTCAGGACTCTCTGACACCATTTTTGGGCCACAACCATTTTCTGTACTTTAGGGGGTCTAGTATGCCTCTAAACCCCTTTTTTCCACCTCCAAAGTTTTCTACTTTTTTGCATGCCTACGATGCATTTTAAGGCATTTTTGGGCTGCTAACATTTTAAGAACTTTCAGGGGTGTAGTATGCATTTTTCTGGCCAAAAGTATTTTTGGAAATTTCAGTGGTCTAGGATGTGGGTTAATGCCCCTTTCAAGCTGCAAATGTTTTTGGGACATTCAGAGCTCTCTGACACGGATTTTGGCCCACCAACATTTTCTGGACTTTAGGGGGTCTAGGCTGCCTGTAAACCCCTTTTTTGGGCATCCAAAGTTTTCAACATTTTTGCAGGCCTAACATGCATTTTAAGGCCTTTTTTGGGCTGCTAACATATTCTGAGCTTTCCGGGGTGTAGGATGAATTTTTCGTGCCAAAAATATTTTGGGGAATTTCAGTGGTCTAGGGTGCGACTTAATGCCCCTTTCAGGCTACAAATCTTTTTGAGACATTCAGAGTTCTCTGACACCGTTTTTGGGCCACCAACATTTTCTGGACTTTAGGGGGTCTAGGATGCCTGCAAACACCGTTTTCGGGCCTCTAAAGTTTTCAACATTTTTGCATGCCTAAAATGCATTTTAAGGCCCTTTTTGGGCTGCTAACATATTCTGAACTATCAGGGGTGTAGGATGCATTTATTGCCAAAAATATTGTTGGGAATTTCAGTGGTCTAGGATGCGGGTTAATGCCCCTTTCAGGCTGCAAATGTTTTTGGGACATTCAGGACTCTCTGACACCATTTTTGGGCCACAACCATTTTCTGGACTTTAGGGGGTCTAGGATGCCTGTAAACCCCTTTTTGGGCCTCTAAAGTTTTCAACATTTTTGCAGGCCTAAAATGCATTGTAAGGCCTTTTTTGGACTGCTAACATATTCTGAACTTTCAGGGGTGTAGAATGAATTTTTCGTGCCAAAAATCTTTTTGGTAATTTCAGTGGTCTAGGATGCGGGTTGATGCCCCTTTCACTCTGCAAATGTTTTTGGGGCATTCAGAGCTCTCTGACACACATTTTGGCCCACCAACATTTTCTGGACTTTAGGGGGTCTAGGATGCCTATAAACCCCTTTTTTGGGCCTCCAAAGTTTTCAACATTTTTGCAGGCCTAAAATGCATTTTAAGGCCTTTTTTGGGCTGCTAACATATACTGAGCTTTCAGGGGTGTAGGATGCATTTTCCGTGCAAAAAATATTTTTGGAATTTCAGTGGTCTAGGATGTGGGTTAATGCCCCTTTCAGGCTGCAAATGTCTTTGGGATATTCAGGGCTCTCTGACACCATTTTCGGGCCACAACCATTTTCTGGACTTTAGGGGGTCTAGGATGCCTGTAAACCCCTGTTTTGGGCCTCCAAAGTTTTCTATATTTTTGCATGCCTAACATGCATTTTAAGGCCTTTTTTGGGCTGCTAACATATTCTGAGCTTTTAGGGGTATAGGATGAATTTTTCGTGCCAAAAATATTTTGGGGAATTTCAGTGATCTGGGATGCGGCTTAATACCCCTTTCAGACTGCACGTGTTGTTGGGAAATTCAGAGCTCTCTGACACCGATTTTGGCCCACCAACATTTTCTGGACTTTAGGGGGTCAAGGATGCCTGTAAAACCCTTTTTTGGGCCTCCAAAGTTTTCAACATTTTTGCAGGCTGAAGATGCATTTTAAGTCCTTTTTTTGAGCTGCCAACATTTTCTGATATTTCAGGGTTGTAGGATGCATTTTTTGTGCCAAAAATATTTTGGGGAATTTCAGTGGTCTAGGATAGGGGATAATGCCCCTTTCACTCTGAAATTTTTTGGGGGCATTCAGAGCTCTCTGACAGAGATTTTGGCCCACCAACATTTTCTGGACTTTAGGGGGTCTAGGATGTCTGTAAACCCCTTTTTTGGGCCTCCAAACTTTTCAACATTTTTGCAGGCCTGAAATGCATTTTAAGGCCTTTTTTTGAGCTGCCAACATTTTCTGATCTTTCAGGGTTCTAGGATGCATTTTGGTGCCAAAAAATTTTTGGGAATTTCAGTGGTCTGGGATGTTGGTTAGTGCCACTTTCAGGCTGCAAATGTTTTTGGGACATTCAGAGCTCTCTGACACTGTTTTTGGCCCACCAACATTTTCTGGACTTTAGGGGGTCTAGGATGCCCGTAAACCACTTTTTTGGGCATCCAAAGTTTTCAACATTTTTGCAGGCCTAACATGCATTTTAAGGTCTTTTTTGGGCTGCTAACATATTCTGAGCTTTCAGGGGTGTAGGATGAATTTTTCGTGCCAAAAATATTTTGGGGAATTTCAGTGGTCTAGGATGCGACTTAATGCCCCTTTCGGGCTACAAATCTTTTTGAGACATTCAGAATTCTCTGACACCGTTTTTGGGCCACCAACATTTTCTGGACTTTAGGGGGTCTGGGATGCCTGTAAACCCCTTTTTTCCACCTCCAAAATTTTCTACATTTTTGCAGGCCTAAGATGCATTTTAAGGCATTTTTGCGCTGCCAACATTTTCCGAACTTTCAGGGGTGTAGTATGCATTTTTTGTGCCAAAAATATTTTTTGGAATTTCAGTGGTCTAGCATGCGGGTTGATGCCCCTTTCACTCTGCAAATGTTTTTGGGGCATTCAGAGCTCTCTGACACACATTTTGGCCCACCAACATTTTCTGGACTTTAGGGCGTCTGGGATGCCTGTAAACCCCTTTTTTGGGCCTCCAAACTTTTCAACATTTTTGCAGGCCTGAAATGCATTTAAAGGTCTTTTTTTGGCTGCTAACATATTCTGAGCTTTCAGGGGTGTAGGATGAATTTTTCGTGCCAAAAATATTTTGGGGAATTTCAGTGGTCTAGGATGCGACTTAATGCCCCTTTCGGGCTACAAATCTTTTTGAGACATTCAGAGTTCTCTGACACCGTTTTTGGGAGACCAACATTTTCTGGACTTTAGGGGGTCTAGGATGCCTGTAAACACCTTTTTTGGGCCTCTAAAGTTTTCAACATGTTTGCAGGCCTAAAATGCATTTTAAGGCCTTTTTTGTGCTGCTAACATATTCTCAGCTTTCAGGGGTGTAGAATGCATTTTTCGTGCCAAAAATATTTTTGGGAATTTCAGTGGTCTAGGATGCGGGTTAATGCCCCTTTCAGGCTGCAAATGTTTTTGGGACATTCAGGACTCTCTGACACCATTTTTGGGCCACAACCATTTTCTGGACTTTAGGGGGTCTAGGATGCCTCTAAACCCCTTTTTTCCACCTCCAAAATCTTCTACATTTTTGCAGGCCTAAGATGCATTTTAAGGCATTTTTGCGCTGCCAACATTTTCCGAACTTTCAGGGGTGTAGTATGCATTTTTTGTGCCAAAAATATTTTTCGGAATTTCAGTGGTCTAGCATGCGGGTTGATGCCCCTTTCACTCTGCAAATGTTTTTGGGGCATTCAGAGCTCTCTGACACACATTTTGGCCCACCAACATTTTCTGGACTTTAGGGCGTCTGGGATGCCTGTTAACCCCTTTTTTGGGCCTCCAACCTTTTCAACATTTTTGCAGGCCTGAAATGCATTTAAAGGTCTTTTTTGGGCTGCTAACATATTCTGAGCTTTCAGGGGTGTAGGATGCTTTTTTCGTGCCAAAAATATTTTTGGGAATTTCAGTGGTCTAGGATGCGGGTTAATGCCCCTTTCACTCTGCAAATGTTTTGGGGGCATTCAGAGCTCTCTGACACAAATTTTGGCCCACCAACATTTTCTGGACTTTAGGGGGTCTAGGATGCCTGTAAACCCCTTTTTTGGGCCTCCAAACTTTTCAACATTTTTGCAGGCCTGAGATGCATTTTAAGGTCTTTTTTTGAGCTGCCAACATTTTCTGATCTTTCAGGATTGTAGGATGCATTTTTGTGCCAAAAATATTTTTGGGAATTTCAGTGGTCTGGGATGCGGGTTAGTGCCACTTTCAGGCTGCAAATGTTTTTGGGACATTCAGAGCTCTCTGACACTGTTTTTGGGCCACCAACATTTTCTGGACTTTAGGGGGTTAGGATGCCTGTAAACCCCTTTTTTGGGCCTCCAAACTTTTCAACATTTTTGCAGGCCTGAGATGCATTTTAAGGTCTTTTTTTGAGCTGCCAACATTTTCTGATCTTTCAGGATTGTAGGATGCATTTTTGTGCCAAAAATATTTTTGGGAATTTCAGTGGTCTGGGATGCGGGTTAGTGCCCCTTTCAGGCTGCAAATGTCTTTGGGACATTCAGGGCTCTCTGACACCATTTTTGGGCCACAACCATTTTCTGGACTTTAGGGGATCTAGGATGCCTGTAAACCCCTTTTTTGGGCCTCCAAAGTTTTCTACACTTTTGCATGCCTACGATGCATTTTAAGGCATTTTTGGGCTGCTAACATTTTAAGAACTTTCAGGGGTGTAGTATGCATTTTTCTGGCCAAAAGTATTTTTGGAAATTTCAGTGGTCTAGGATGTGGGTTAATGCCCCTTTCAGGCTGTAAATGTTTTTGAGACATTCAGAGCTCTCTGCCACAGATTTTGGCCCACCAACATTTTCTGGATTTAAGGGGGTCTAGGATGCCTGTAAACCCCTTATTTGGGCATCCAAAGTTTTCAACATTTTTGCAGGCCTAACATGCATTGTAAGGCCTTTTTTGGGCTGCTAACATATTCTGAGCTTTCAGGGGTGTAGGATGCTTTTTTCGTGCCAAAAATATTTTTGGGAATTTCAGTGGTCTAGGATGCGGGTTAATGCCCCTTTCACTCTGCAAATGTTTTGGGGGCATTCAGAGCTCTCTGACACAAATTTTGGCCCACCAACATTTTCTGGACTTTAGGGGGTCTAGGATGCCTGTAAACCCCTTTTTTGGACCTCCAAACTTTTCAACATTTTTGCAGGCCTGAGATGCATTTTAAGGTCTTTTTTTGAGCTGCCAACATTTTCTGATCTTTCAGGATTGTAGGATGCATTTTTGTGCCAAAAATATTTTTGGGAATTTCAGTGGTCTGGGATGCGGGTTAGTGCCACTTGCAGGCTGCAAATGTTTTTGGGACATTCAGAGCTCTCTGACACTGTTTTTGGGCCACCAACATTTTCTGGACTTTAGGGGGTCTAGGATGCCTGTAAACCCCTTTTTTGGGCCTCTAAAGTTTTCAACATTTTTGCAGGCCTAAAATGCATTGTAAGGCCTTTTTTGGGCTGCTAACATATTCTGAGCTTTCAGGGGTGTAGGATGCATTTTTCGTGCCAAAAATATTTTTGGGAATTTCAGTGGTCTAGGATGCGGGTTAATGCCCCTTTCAGGCTGTAAATGTTTATGGGACATTCAGGACTCTCTGACACCATTTTTGGGCCACAACCATTTTCTGTACTTTAGGGGGTCTAGTATGCCTCTAAACCCCTTTTTTCCACCTCCAAAGTTTTCTACTTTTTTGCATGCCTACGATGCATTTTAAGGCATTTTTGGGCTGCTAACATTTTAAGAACTTTCAGGGGTGTAGTATGCATTTTTCTGGCCAAAAGTATTTTTGGAAATTTCAGTGGTCTAGGATGTGGGTTAATGCCCCTTTCAAGCTGCAAATGTTTTTGGGACATTCAGAGCTCTCTGACACGGATTTTGGCCCACCAACATTTTCTGGACTTTAGGGGGTCTAGGCTGCCTGTAAACCCCTTTTTTGGGCATCCAAAGTTTTCAACATTTTTGCAGGCCTAACATGCATTTTAAGGCCTTTTTTGGGCTGCTAACATATTCTGAGCTTTCCGGGGTGTAGGATGAATTTTTCGTGCCAAAAATATTTTGGGGAATTTCAGTGGTCTAGGGTGCGACTTAATGCCCCTTTCAGGCTACAAATCTTTTTGAGACATTCAGAGTTCTCTGACACCGTTTTTGGGCCACCAACATTTTCTGGACTTTAGGGGGTCTAGGATGCCTGCAAACACCGTTTTCGGGCCTCTAAAGTTTTCAACATTTTTGCATGCCTAAAATGCATTTTAAGGCCCTTTTTGGGCTGCTAACATATTCTGAACTATCAGGGGTGTAGGATGCATTTATTGCCAAAAATATTGTTGGGAATTTCAGTGGTCTAGGATGCGGGTTAATGCCCCTTTCAGGCTGCAAATGTTTTTGGGACATTCAGGACTCTCTGACACCATTTTTGGGCCACAACCATTTTCTGGACTTTAGGGGGTCTAGGATGCCTGTAAACCCCTTTTTGGGCCTCTAAAGTTTTCAACATTTTTGCAGGCCTAAAATGCATTGTAAGGCCTTTTTTGGACTGCTAACATATTCTGAACTTTCAGGGGTGTAGAATGAATTTTTCGTGCCAAAAATCTTTTTGGTAATTTCAGTGGTCTAGGATGCGGGTTGATGCCCCTTTCACTCTGCAAATGTTTTTGGGGCATTCAGAGCTCTCTGACACACATTTTGGCCCACCAACATTTTCTGGACTTTAGGGGGTCTAGGATGCCTATAAACCCCTTTTTTGGGCCTCCAAAGTTTTCAACATTTTTGCAGGCCTAAAATGCATTTTAAGGCCTTTTTTGGGCTGCTAACATATACTGAGCTTTCAGGGGTGTAGGATGCATTTTCCGTGCAAAAAATATTTTTGGAATTTCAGTGGTCTAGGATGTGGGTTAATGCCCCTTTCAGGCTGCAAATGTCTTTGGGATATTCAGGGCTCTCTGACACCATTTTCGGGCCACAACCATTTTCTGGACTTTAGGGGGTCTAGGATGCCTGTAAACCCCTGTTTTGGGCCTCCAAAGTTTTCTATATTTTTGCATGCCTAACATGCATTTTAAGGCCTTTTTTGGGCTGCTAACATATTCTGAGCTTTTAGGGGTATAGGATGAATTTTTCGTGCCAAAAATATTTTGGGGAATTTCAGTGATCTGGGATGCGGCTTAATACCCCTTTCAGACTGCACGTGTTGTTGGGAAATTCAGAGCTCTCTGACACCGATTTTGGCCCACCAACATTTTCTGGACTTTAGGGGGTCAAGGATGCCTGTAAAACCCTTTTTTGGGCCTCCAAAGTTTTCAACATTTTTGCAGGCTGAAGATGCATTTTAAGTCCTTTTTTTGAGCTGCCAACATTTTCTGATATTTCAGGGTTGTAGGATGCATTTTTTGTGCCAAAAATATTTTGGGGAATTTCAGTGGTCTAGGATAGGGGATAATGCCCCTTTCACTCTGAAATTTTTTGGGGGCATTCAGAGCTCTCTGACAGAGATTTTGGCCCACCAACATTTTCTGGACTTTAGGGGGTCTAGGATGCCTGTAAACCCCTTTTTTGGGCCTCCAAACTTTTCAACATTTTTGCAGGCCTGAAATGCATTTTAAGGCCTTTTTTTGAGCTGCCAACATTTTCTGATCTTTCAGGGTTCTAGGATGCATTTTTGTGCCAAAAACATTTTTGGGAATTTCAGTGGTCTGGGATGTTGGTTAGTGCCACTTTCAGGCTGCAAATGTTTTTGGGACATTCAGAGCTCTCTGACACTGTTTTTGGCCCACCAACATTTTCTGGACTTTAGGGGGTCTAGGATGCCCGTAAACCACTTTTTTGGGCATCCAAAGTTTTCAACATTTTTGCAGGCCTAACATGCATTTTAAGGTCTTTTTTGGGCTGCTAACATATTCTGAGCTTTCAGGGGTGTAGGATGAATTTTTCGTGCCAAAAATATTTTGGGGAATTTCAGTGGTCTAGGATGCGACTTAATGCCCCTTTCGGGCTACAAATCTTTTTGAGACATTCAGAATTCTCTGACACCGTTTTTGGGCCACCAACATTTTCTGGACTTTAGGGGGTCTGGGATGCCTGTAAACCCCTTTTTTCCACCTCCAAAATTTTCTACATTTTTGCAGGCCTAAGATGCATTTTAAGGCATTTTTGCGCTGCCAACATTTTCCGAACTTTCAGGGGTGTAGTATGCATTTTTTGTGCCAAAAATATTTTTTGGAATTTCAGTGGTCTAGCATGCGGGTTGATGCCCCTTTCACTCTGCAAATGTTTTTGGGGCATTCAGAGCTCTCTGACACACATTTTGGCCCACCAACATTTTCTGGACTTTAGGGCGTCTGGGATGCCTGTAAACCCCTTTTTTGGGCCTCCAAACTTTTCAACATTTTTGCAGGCCTGAAATGCATTTAAAGGTCTTTTTTGGGCTGCTAACATATTCTGAGCTTTCAGGGGTGTAGGATGAATTTTTCGTGCCAAAAATATTTTGGGGAATTTCAGTGGTCTAGGATGCGACTTAATGCCCCTTTCGGGCTACAAATCTTTTTGAGACATTCAGAGTTCTCTGACACCGTTTTTGGGAGACCAACATTTTCTGGACTTTAGGGGGTCTAGGATGCCTGTAAACACCTTTTTTGGGCCTCTAAAGTTTTCAACATGTTTGCAGGCCTAAAATGCATTTTAAGGCCTTTTTTGTGCTGCTAACATATTCTCAGCTTTCAGGGGTGTAGAATGCATTTTTCGTGCCAAAAATATTTTTGGGAATTTCAGTGGTCTAGGATGCGGGTTAATGCCCCTTTCAGGCTGCAAATGTTTTTGGGACATTCAGGACTCTCTGACACCATTTTTGGGCCACAACCATTTTCTGGACTTTAGGGGGTCTAGGATGCCTCTAAACCCCTTTTTTCCACCTCCAAAATTTTCTACATTTTTGCAGGCCTAAGATGCATTTTAAGGCATTTTTGCGCTGCCAACATTTTCCGAACTTTCAGGGGTGTAGTATGCATTTTTTGTGCCAAAAATATTTTTCGGAATTTCAGTGGTCTAGCATGCGGGTTGATGCCCCTTTCACTCTGCAAATGTTTTTGGGGCATTCAAAGCTCTCTGACACACATTTTGGCCCACCAACATTTTCTGGACTTTAGGGCGTCTGGGATGCCTGTTAACCCCTTTTTTGGGCCTCCAAACTTTTCAACATTTTTGCAGGCCTGAAATGCATTTAAAGGTCTTTTTTGGGCTGCTAACATATTCTGAGCTTTCAGGGGTGTAGGATGCATTTTTCATGGCAAAAATATTTTTGGGAATTTCAGTGGTCTAGGATGCGGGTTAATGCCCCTTTCAAGCTGCAAATGTCTTTGGGACATTCAGGGCTCTCTGACACCATTTTTGGGCAACAACCATTTTCTGGACTTTAGGGGTTCTAGGATGCCTGTAAACCCCTTTTTTGGGCCTCCAAAGTTTTCTACACTTTTGCATGCCTACGATGCATTTTAAGGCATTTTTGGGCTGTTAACATTTTAAGAACTTTCAGGGGTGTAGTATGCATTTTTCTGGCCAAAAGTATTTTTGGAAATTTCAGTGATCTAGGATGTGGGTTAATGCCCCTTTCAGGCTGCAAATGTTTTTGGGACATTCAGAGCTCTCTGACACAGATTTTGGCCCACCAACATTTTCTGGACTTTAGGGGGTCTAGGATGCCTGTAAACCCCTTTTTTGGGCATCCAAATTTTTCAACATTTTTGCAGGCCTAACATGCATTTTAAGGCCTTTTTTTGGCTGCTAACATATTCTGAGCTTTCAGGGGTGTAGGATGAATTTTTTGTGCCAAAAATATTTTGGAGAATTTCCGTGGTCTAGGATGCGACTTAATGCCGCTTTCGGGCTACACATCTCTTTGAGACTTTCAGAGTTCTCTGACACCGTTTTTGGGCCACCAACATTTTCTGGACTTTAGGGGGTCTAGGATGCCTGAAAACCCCTTTTTTGGGCATCTAAAGTTTTCAACATTTTTGCAGGCCTAAGATGCATTGTAAGGCCTTTTTTGGGCTGCTAACATATTCTCAGCTTTCAGGGGTGTAGGATGCATTTTTCGTGCCAAAAATATTTTTGGGAATTTCAGTGGTCTAGGATGCGGGTTAATGCCCCTTTCAGGCTGCAAATGTTTTTGGGACATTCAGGACTCTCTGACACCATTTTTGGGCCACAACCATTTTCTGGACTTTAGGGGGTCTAGGATGCCTCTAAACCCCTTTTTTCCACCTCCAAAATGTTCTACATTTTTGCAGGCCTAAGATGCATTTAAAGGCATTTTTGCGCTGCCAACATTTTCCGAACTTTCAGGGGTGTAGTATGCATTTTTTGTGCAAAAAATATTTTTCGGAATTTCAGTGGTCTAGCATGCGGGTTGATGCCCCTTTCACTCTGCAAATGTTTTTGGGGCATTCAGAGCTCGCTGACACACATTTTGGCCCACCAACATTTTCTGGACTTTAGGGCGTCTGGGATGCCTGTAAACCCCTTTTTTGGGCCTCCAAACTTTTCAACATTTTTGCAGGCCTGAAATGCATTAAAAGGTCTTTTTTGGGCTGCTAACATATTCTGAGCTTTCAGGGGTGTAGGATGCATTTTTCGTGGCAAAAATATTTTTGGGAATTTCAGTGGTCTAGGATGCAACTTAATGCCCCTTTCGGGCTACAAATCTTTTTGAGACATTCAGAGTTCTCTGACACCGTTTTTGGGCCACCAACATTTTCTGGACTTTAGGGGGTCTAGGATGCCTGTAAACACCTTTTTTGGGCCTCTAAAGTTTTCAACATGTTTGCAGGCCTAAAATGCATTTTAAGTCCTTTTTTGGGCTGCTAACAAATTCTAAGCTTTCAGGGGTGTAGGATGCATTTTTCGTGCCAAAAATATTTTTGGGAATTTCAGTGGTCTAGGATGCGGGTTAATGCCCCTTTCAGGCTGCAAATGTTTTTGGGACATTCAGGACTCTCTGACACCATTTTTGGGCCACAACCATTTTCTGGACTTTAGGGGATCTAGGATGCCTCTAAACCCCTTTTTTCCACCTCCAAAATTTTCTACATTTTTGCAGGCCTAAGATGCATTTTAAGGCATTTTTGCGCTGCCAACATTTTCCGAACTTTCAGGGGTGTAGTATGCATTTTTTGTGCCAAAAATATTTTTCGGAATTTCAGTGGTCTAGCATGCGGGTTGATGCCCCTTTCACTCTGCAAATGTTTTTGGGGCATTCAGAGCTCTCTGACACACATTTTGGCCCACCAACATTTTCTGGACTTTAGGGCATCTGGGATGCCTGTAAACCCCTTTTTTGGGCCTCCAAACTTTTCAACATTTTTGCAGGCCTGAAATGCATTTAATGGTCTTTTTTGGGCTGCTAACATATTCTGAGCTTTCAGGGGTGTAGGATGCATTTTTCGTGGCAAAAATATTTTTGGGAATTTCAGTGGTCTAGGATGCGGGTTAATGCCCCTTTCAGGCTGCAAATGTCTTTGGGACATTCAGGGCTCTCTGACACCATTTTTGGGCAACAACCATTTTCTGGACTTTAGGGATTCTAGGATGCCTGTAAACCCCTTTTTTGGGCCTCCAAAGTTTTCTACACTTTTGCAGGCCTAAGATGCATTTAAAGGCATTTTTGCGCTGCCAACATTTTCCGAACTTTCAGGGGTGTAGTATGCATTTTTCTGGCCAAAAGTATTTTTGGAAATTTCAGTGATCTAGGATGTGGGTTAATGCCCCTTTCAGGCTGCAAATGTTTTTGGGACATTCAGAGCTCTCTGACACCGTTTTTGGGCCACCAACATTTTCTGGACTGTAGGGGGTCTAGGATGCCTGTAAACCCCTTTTTTTGGGCATCTAAAGTTTTCAACATTTTTGCAGGCCTAAGATGCATTGTAAGGCCTTTTTTGGGCTGCTAACATATTCTAAGCTTTCAGGGGTGTAGGATGCATTTTTCGTGGCAAAAATATTTTGGGGAATTTCAGTGATCTAGGATGCGGCTTAATGCCACTTTCAGGCTGCAAATGTTTTTGGGACATTCAGAGCTCTCTGACACCGATTTTGGCCCACCAACATTTTCTGGACTTTAGGGGGTCTAGGATGCCTGTAAACCCCTTTTTTGGGCCTCCAAACTTTTCAACATTTTTGCAGGCCTGAAATGCATTTTAAGGCCTTCTTTTGAGCTGCCAACATTTTCTGATCTTTCAGGGTTGTAGGATGCATTTTTGTGCCAAAAATATTTTTGGGAATTTCAGTGGTCTGGGATGTGGGTTAGTGCCACTTTCAGGCTGCAAATGTTTTTGGGACATTCAGAGCTCTCTGCCACTGTTTTTGGGCCACCAACATTTTCTGGACTTTACGGGGTCTAGGATGCCTGTAAACCCCTTTTTTGGGCCTCTAAAGTTTTCAACATTTTTGCAGGCCTGAAATGCATTTTAAGGCCTTTTTCGGCTGCTGACATATTCTGAGCTTTTAGGGGTGTAGGATGCATTTTTCGTGGCAAAAATATTTTTGGGAATTTCAGTGGTCTAGGATGCGGGTTAATGCCCCTTTCAGGCTGCAAATGTCTTTGGGACATTCAGGGCTCTCTGACACCATTTTTGGGCCACAACCATTTTCTGGACTTTAGGGGGTCTAGGATGCCTGTAAACCCCTTTTTTGGGCCTCCAAAGTTTTCAACATTTTTGCAGGCCTAACATGCATTTTAAGGCCTTTTTTTGGCTGCTAACATATTCTGAGCTTTCAGGGGTGTAGGATGAATTTTTCGTGCCAAAAATATTTTGTGGAATTTCAGTGGTCTAGGATGCGACTTAATGCCCCTTTCGGGCTACACATCTTTTTGAGACATTCAGAGTTCTCTGACACCGTTTTTGGGCCACCAACATTTTCTGGACTGTAGGGGGTCTAGGATGCCTGTAAACCCCTTTTTTGGGCCTCTAAAGTTTTCAACATTTTTGCAGGCCTAAAATGCATTGTAAGGCCTGTTTTGGGCTGCTAACATATTCTGAGCTTTCAGGGGTGTAGGATGCTTTTTTCGTGCCAAAAATATTTTTGGGAATTTCAGTGGTCTAGGATGCGGGTTAATGCCCCTTTCACTCTGCAAATGTTTTGGGGGCATTCAGAGCTCTCTGACACAAAATTTGGCCCACCAACATTTTCTGGACTTTAGGGGGTCTAGGATGCCTGTAAACCCCTTTTTTGGGCCTCCAAACTTTTCAACATTTTTGCAGGCCTGAGATGCATTTTAAGGTCTTTTTTTGAGCTGCCAACATTTTCTGATCTTTCAGGATTGTAGGATGCATTTTTGTGCCAAAAATATTTTTGGGAATTTCAGTGGTCTGGGATGCGGGTTAGTGCCACTTTCAGGCTGCAAATGTTTTTGGGACATTCAGAGCTCTCTGACACTGTTTTTGGGCCACCAACATTTTCTGGACTTTAGGGGGTTAGGATGCCTGTAAACCCCTTTTTTGGGCCTCCAAACTTTTCAACATTTTTGCAGGCCTGAGATGCATTTTAAGGTCTTTTTTTGAGCTGCCAACATTTTCTGATCTTTCAGGATTGTAGGATGCATTTTTGTGCCAAAAATATTTTTGGGAATTTCAGTGGTCTGGGATGCGGGTTAGTGCCCCTTTCAGGCTGCAAATGTCTTTGGGACATTCAGGGCTCTCTGACACCATTTTTGGGCCACAACCATTTTCTGGACTTTAGGGGATCTAGGATGCCTGTAAACCCCTTTTTTGGGCCTCCAAAGTTTTCTACACTTTTGCATGCCTACGATGCATTTTAAGGCATTTTTGGGCTGCTAACATTTTAAGAACTTTCAGGGGTGTAGTATGCATTTTTCTGGCCATAAGTATTTTTGGAAATTTCAGTGGTCTAGGATGTGGGTTAATGCCCCTTTCAGGCTGCAAATGTTTTTGAGACATTCAGAGCTCTCTGCCACAGATTTTGGCCCACCAACATTTTCTGGACTTAAGGGGGTCTAGGATGCCTGTAAACCCCTTATTTGGGCATCCAAAGTTTTCAACATTTTTGCAGGCCTAACATGCATTGTAAGGCCTTTTTTGGGCTGCTAACATATTCTGAGCTTTCAGGGGTGTAGGATGCTTTTTTCGTGCCAAAAATATTTTTGGGAATTTCAGTGGTCTAGGATGCGGGTTAATGCCCCTTTCACTCTGCAAATGTTTTGGGGGCATTCAGAGCTCTCTGACACAAATTTTGGCCCACCAACATTTTCTGGACTTTAGGGGGTCTAGGATGCCTGTAAACCCCTTTTTTGGGCCTCCAAACTTTTCAACATTTTTGCAGGCCTGAGATGTATTTTAAGGTCTTTTTTTGAGCTGCCAACATTTTCTGATCTTTCAGGATTGTAGGATGCATTTTTGTGCCAAAAATATTTTTGGGAATTTCAGTGGTCTGGGATGCGGGTTAGTGCCACTTGCAGGCTGCAAATGTTTTTGGGACATTCAGAGCTCTCTGACACTGTTTTTGGGCCACCAACATTTTCTGGACTTTAGGGGGTCTAGGATGCCTGTAAACCCCTTTTTTGGGCCTCTAAAGTTTTCAACATTGTTGCAGGCCTAAAATGCATTGTAAGGCCTTTTTTGGGCTGCTAACATATTCTGAGCTTTCAGGGGTGTAGGATGCATTTTTCGTGCCAAAAATATTTTTGGGAATTTCAGTGGTCTAGGATGCGGGTTAATGCCCCTTTCAGGCTGTAAATGTTTATGGGACATTCAGGACTCTCTGACACCATTTTTGGGCCACAACCATTTTCTGTACTTTAGGGGGTCTAGTATGCCTCTAAACCCCTTTTTTCCACCTCCAAAGTTTTCTACTTTTTTGCATGCCTACGATGCATTTTAAGGCATTTTTGGGCTGCTAACATTTTAAGAACTTTCAGGGGTGTAGTATGCATTTTTCTGGCCAAAAGTATTTTTGGAAATTTCAGTGGTCTAGGATGTGGGTTAATGCCCCTTTCAAGCTGCAAATGTTTTTGGGACATTCAGAGCTCTCTGACACGGATTTTGGCCCACCAACATTTTCTGGACTTTAGGGGGTCTAGGCTGCCTGTAAACCCCTTTTTTGGGCATCCAAAGTTTTCAACATTTTTGCAGGCCTAACATGCATTTTAAGGCCTTTTTTGGGCTGCTAACATATTCTGAGCTTTCCGGGGTGTAGGATGAATTTTTCGTGCCAAAAATATTTTGGGGAATTTCAGTGGTCTAGGGTGCGACTTAATGCCCCTTTCGGGCTACAAATCTTTTTGAGACATTCAGAGTTCTCTGACACCGTTTTTGGGCCACCAACATTTTCTGGACTTTAGGGGGTCTAGGATGCCTGCAAACACCGTTTTCGGGCCTCTAAAGTTTTCAACATTTTTGCATGCCTAAAATGCATTTTAAGGCCCTTTTTGGGCTGCTAACATATTCTGAACTATCAGGGGTGTAGGATGCATTTATTGCCAAAAATATTGTTGGGAATTTCAGTGGTCTAGGATGCGGGTTAATGCCCCTTTCAGGCTGCAAATGTTTTTGGGACATTCAGGACTCTCTGACACCATTTTTGGGCCACAACCATTTTCTGGACTTTAGGGGGTCTAGGATGCCTGTAAACCCCTTTTTGGGCCTCTAAAGTTTTCAACATTTTTGCAGGCCTAAAATGCATTGTAAGGCCTTTTTTGGACTGCTAACATATTCTGAACTTTCAGGGGTGTAGAATGAATTTTTCGTGCCAAAAATCTTTTTGGTAATTTCAGTGGTCTAGGATGCGGGTTGATGCCCCTTTCACTCTGCAAATGTTTTTGGGGCATTCAGCGCTCTCTGACACACATTTTGGCCCACCAACATTTTCTGGACTTTAGGGGGTCTAGGATGCCTATAAACCCCTTTTTTGGGCCTCCAAAGTTTTCAACATTTTTGCAGGCCTAAAATGCATTTTAAGGCCTTTTTTGGGCTGCTAACATATACTGAGCTTTCAGGGGTGTAGGATGCATTTTCCGTGCAAAAAATATTTTTGGAATTTCAGTGGTCTAGGATGTGGGTTAATGCCCCTTTCAGGCTGCAAATGTCTTTGGGATATTCAGGGCTCTCTGACACCATTTTCGGGCCACAACCATTTTCTGGATTTTAGGGGGTCTAGGATGCCTGTAAACCCCTGTTTTGGGCCTCCAAAGTTTTCTATATTTTTGCATGCCTAACATGCATTTTAAGGCCTTTTTTGGGCTGCTAACATATTCTGAGCTTTTAGGGGTATAGGATGAATTTTTCGTGCCAAAAATATTTTGGGGAATTTCAGTGATCTGGGATGCGGCTTAATACCCCTTTCAGACTGCACGTGTTGTTGGGAAATTCAGAGCTCTCTGACACCGATTTTGGCCCACCAACATTTTCTGGACTTTAGGGGGTCAAGGATGCCTGTAAAACCCTTTTTTGGGCCTCCAAAGTTTTCAACATTTTTGCAGGCTGAAGATGCATTTTAAGTCCTTTTTTTGAGCTGCCAACATTTTCTGATCTTTCAGGGTTGTAGGATGCATTTTTTGTGCCAAAAATATTTTGGGGAATTTCAGTGGTCTAGGATACGGGATAATGCCCCTTTCACTCTGAAATTTTTTGGGGGCATTCAGAGCTCTCTGACAGAGATTTTGGCCCACCAACATTTCCTGGACTTTAGGGGGTCTAGGATGCCTGTAAACCCCTTTTTTGGGCCTCCAAACTTTTCAACATTTTTGCAGGCCTGAAATGCATTTTAAGGCCTTTTTTTGAGCTGCCAACATTTTCTGATCTTTCAGGGTTCTAGGATGCATTTTTGTGCCAAAAACATTTTTGGGAATTTCAGTGGTCTGGGATGTTGGTTAGTGCCACTTTCAGGCTGCAAATGTTTTTGGGACATTCAGAGCTCTCTGACACTGTTTTTGGCCCACCAACATTTTCTGGACTTTAGGGGGTCTAGGATGCCCGTAAACCACTTTTTTGGGCATCCAAAGTTTTCAACATTTTTGCAGGCCTAACATGCATTTTAAGGTCTTTTTTGGGCTGCTAACATATTCTGAGCTTTCAGGGGTGTAGGATGAATTTTTCGTGCCAAAAATATTTTGGGGAATTTCAGTGGTCTAGGATGCGACTTAATGCCCCTTTCGGGCTACAAATCTTTTTGAGACATTCAGAATTCTCTGACACCGTTTTTGGGCCACCAACATTTTCTGGACTTTAGGGGGTCTAGGATGCCTGTAAATACCTTTTTTGGGCCTCTAAAGTTTTCAACATGTTTGCAGGCCTAAAATGCATTTTAAGGCCTTTTTTGGCCTGCTAACATATTCTGAGCTTTCAGGGGTGTAGGATGCATTTTTCGTGCCAAAAATATTGTTGGGAATTTCAGTGGTCTAGGATGCAGGTTAATGCCCCTTTCAGGCTACAAATGTTTTTGGAACATTCAGGGCTCTCTGACACCATTCTTGAGCACAACCATTTTCTGGACTTTAGGGGTCTAGGATGCCTCTAAACCCCTTTTTTCCACCTCCAAAATTTTCTACATTTTTGCAGGCCTAAGATGCATTTTAAGGCATTTTTGCGCTGCCAACATTTTCCGAACTTTCAGGGGTGTAGGATGCATTTTTCGTGCCAAAAATATTGTTGGGAATTTCAGTGGTCTGGGATGCAGGTTAATGCCCCTTTCAGGCTGCAAATGTCTTTGGGACATTCAGGGCTCTCTGACACCATTTTTGGGCCACAACCATTTTCTGGACTTTAGGGTGTCTAGAATGCCTGTAAACCCCTTTTTTCAGCCTCCAAAGTTTTCTACACTTTTGCATGCCTACGATGCATTTTAAGGCATTTTTGGGCTGCTAACATTTTAAGAACTTTCAGGGGTGTAGTATGCATTTTTCTGGCCAAAAGTATTTTTGGAAATTTCAGTGGTCTAGGATGTGGGTTAATGCCCCTTTCAGGCTGCAAATGTCTTTGGGATATTCAGGGCTCTCTGACACCATTTTCGGGCCACAACCATTTTATGGACTTTAGGGGGTCTAGGATGCCTGTAAACCCCTGTTTTGGGCCTCCAAAGTTTTCTACATTTTTGCATGCCTAACATGCATTTTAAGGCCTTTTTTGGGCTGCTAACATATTCGGAGCTTTTAGGGGTATAGGATGAATTTTTCGTGCCAAAAATATTTTGGGGAATTTCAGTGATCTGGGATGCGGCTTAATACCCCTTTCAGACTGCACGTGTTGTTGGGACATTCAGAGCTCTCTGACACCGATTTTGGCCCACCAACATTTTCTGGACTTTAGGGGGTCAAGGATGCCTGTAAAACCCTTTTTTGGGCCTCCAAAGTTTTCAACATTTTTTCAGGCTGAAGATGCATTTTAAGTCCTTTTTTTGAGCTGCCAACATTTTCTGATCTTTCAGGGTTGTAGGATGCATTTTTTGTGCCAAAAATATTTTGGGGAATTTCAGTGGTCTAGGATGCGGGATAATGCCCCTTTCATTCTGAAATTTTTTGGGGGCATTCAGAGCTCTCTGACACAGATTTTGGCCCACCAACATTTTCTGGACTTTAGGGGGTCTAGGATGCCTGTAAACCCCTTTTTTGGGCCTCCAAACTTTTCAACATTTTTGCAGGCCTGAAATGCATTTTAAGGCCTTTTTTTGAGCTGCCAACATTTTCTGATCTTTCAGGGTTCTAGGATGCATTTTTGTGCCAAAAACATTTTTGGGAATTTCAGTGGTCTGGGATGTTGGTTAGTGCCACTTTCAGGCTGCAAATGTTTTTGGGACATTCAGAGCTCTCTGACACTGTTTTTGGCCCACCAACATTTTCTGGACTTTAGGGGGTCTAGGATGCCCGTAAACCACTTTTTTGGGCATCCAAAGTTTTCAACATTTTTGCAGGCCTAACATGCATTTTAAGGTCTTTTTTGGGCTGCTAACATATTCTGAGCTTTCAGGGGTGTAGGATGAATTTTTCGTGCCAAAAATATTTTGGGGAATTTCAGTGGTCTAGGATGCGACTTAATGCCCCTTTCGGGCTACAAATCTTTTTGAGACATTCAGAATTCTCTGACACCGTTTTTGGGCCACCAACATTTTCTGGACTTTAGGGGGTCTAGGATGCCTGTAAATACCTTTTTTGGGCCTCTAAAGTTTTCAACATGTTTGCAGGCCTAAAATGCATTTTAAGGCCTTTTTTGGCCTGCTAACATATTCTGAGCTTTCAGGGGTGTAGGATGCATTTTTCGTGCCAAAAATATTGTTGGGAATTTCAGTGGTCTAGGATGCAGGTTAATGCCCCTTTCAGGCTACAAATGTTTTTGGAACATTCAGGGCTCTCTGACACCATTCTTGAGCACAACCATTTTCTGGACTTTAGGGGTCTAGGATGCCTCTAAACCCCTTTTTTCCACCTCCAAAATTTTCTACATTTTTGCAGGCCTAAGATGCATTTTAAGGCATTTTTGCGCTGCCAACATTTTCCGAACTTTCAGGGGTGTAGGATGCATTTTTCGTGCCAAAAATATTGTTGGGAATTTCAGTGGTCTGGGATGCAGGTTAATGCCCCTTTCAGGCTGCAAATGTCTTTGGGACATTCAGGGCTCTCTGACACCATTTTTGGGCCACAACCATTTTCTGGACTTTAGGGTGTCTAGAATGCCTGTAAACCCCTTTTTTCAGCCTCCAAAGTTTTCTACACTTTTGCATGCCTACGATGCATTTTAAGGCATTTTTGGGCTGCTAACATTTTAAGAACTTTCAGGGGTGTAGTATGCATTTTTCTGGCCAAAAGTATTTTTGGAAATTTCAGTGGTCTAGGATGTGGGTTAATGCCCCTTTCAGGCTGCAAATGTCTTTGGGATATTCAGGGCTCTCTGACACCATTTTCGGGCCACAACCATTTTATGGACTTTAGGGGGTCTAGGATGCCTGTAAACCCCTGTTTTGGGCCTCCAAAGTTTTCTACATTTTTGCATGCCTAACATGCATTTTAAGGCCTTTTTTGGGCTGCTAACATATTCGGAGCTTTTAGGGGTATAGGATGAATTTTTCGTGCCAAAAATATTTTGGGGAATTTCAGTGATCTGGGATGCGGCTTAATACCCCTTTCAGACTGCACGTGTTGTTGGGACATTCAGAGCTCTCTGACACCGATTTTGGCCCACCAACATTTTCTGGACTTTAGGGGGTCAAGGATGCCTGTAAAACCCTTTTTTGGGCCTCCAAAGTTTTCAACATTTTTGCAGGCTGAAGATGCATTTTAAGTCCTTTTTTTGAGCTGCCAACATTTTCTGATCTTTCAGGGTTGTAGGATGCATTTTTTGTGCCAAAAATATTTTGGGGAATTTCAGTGGTCTAGGATGCGGGATAATGCCCCTTTCATTCTGAAATTTTTTGGGGGCATTCAGAGCTCTCTGACACCGATTTTGGCCCACCAACATTTTCTGGACTTTAGGGGGTCAAGGATGCCTGTAAAACCCTTTTTTGGGCCTCCAAAGTTTTCAACATTTTTGCAGGCTGAAGATGCATTTTAAGGCCTTTTTTTGAGCTGCCAACATTTTCTGATCTTTCAGGGTTCTAGGATGCATTTTTGTGCCAAAAACATTTTTGGGAATTTCAGTGGTCTGGGATGTTGGTTAGTGCCACTTTCAGGCTGCAAATGTTTTTGGGACATTCAGAGCTCTCTGACACTGTTTTTGGCCCACCAACATTTTCTGGACTTTAGGGGTCTAGGATGCCTGTAAACCACTTTTTCGGGCATCCAAAGTTTTCAACATTTTTGCAGGCCTAACATGCATTTTAAGGTCTTTTTTGGGCTGCTAACATATTCTGAGCTTTCAGGGGTGTAGGATGAATTTTTCATGCCAAAAATATTTTGGGGAATTTCAGTGGTCTAGGATGCGACTTAATGCCCCTTTCGGGCTACAAATCTTTTTGAGACATTCAGAGTTCTCTGACACCGTTTTTGGGCCACCAACATTTTCTGGACTTTAGGGGGTCTAGGATGCCTGTAAATACCTTTTTTGGGCCTCTAAAGTTTTCAACATTTTTGCAGGCCTAAAATGCATTTTAAGGCCTTTTTTGGGCTGCTAACATATTCTGAGCTTTCAGGGGTGTAGGATGCATTTTTCGTGCCAAAAATATTGTTGGGAATTTCAGTGGTCTAGGATGCAGGTTAATGCCCCTTTCAGGCTACAAATGTTTTTGGAACATTCAGGGCTCTCTGACACCATTCTTGAGCACAACCATTTTCTGGACTTTAGGGGTCTAGGATGCCTCTAAACCCCTTTTTTCCACCTCCAAAATTTTCTACATTTTTGCAGGCCTAAGATGCATTTTAAGGCATTTTTGCGCTGCCAACATTTTCCGAACTTTCAGGGGTGTAGGATGCATTTTTCGTGCCAAAAATATTGTTGGGAATTTCAGTGGTCTAGGATGCAGGTTAATGCCCCTTTCAGGCTGCAAATGTCTTTGGGACATTCAGGGCTCTCTGACACCATTTTTGGGCCACAACCATTTTCTGGACTTTAGGGTGTCTAGAATGCCTGTAAACCCCTTTTTTCAGCCTCCAAAGTTTTCTACACTTTTGCATGCCTACGATGCATTTTAAGGCATTTTTGGGCTGCTAACATTTTAAGAACTTTCAGGGGTGTAGTATTCATTTTTCTGGCCAAAAGTATTTTTGGAAATTTCAGTGGTCTAGGATGTGGGTTAATGCCCCTTTCAGGCTGCAAATGTCTTTGGGATATTCAGGGCTCTCTGACACCATTTTCGGGCCACAACCATTTTCTGGACTTTAGGGGGTCTAGGATGCCTGTAAACCCCTGTTTTGGGCCTCCAAAGTTTTCTACATTTTTGCATGCCTAACATGCATTTTAAGGCCTTTTTTGGGCTGCTAACATATTCTGAGCTTTTAGGGGTATAGGATGAATTTTTCGTGCCAAAAATATTTTGGGGAATTTCAGTGATCTGGGATGCGGCTTAATACCCCTTTCAGACTGCACGTGTTGTTGGGACATTCAGAGCTCTCTGACACCGATTTTGGCCCACCAACATTTTCTGGACTTTAGGGGGTCAAGGATGCCTGTAAAACCCTTTTTTGGGCCTCCAAAGTTTTCAACATTTTTGCAGGCTGAAGATGCATTTTAAGTCCTTTTTTTGAGCTGCCAACATTTTCTGATCGTTCAGGGTTGTAGGATGCATTTTTTGTGCCAAAAATATTTTGGAGAATTTCAGTGGTCTAGGATGCGGGATAATGCCCCTTTCACTCTGAAATTTTTTGGGGGCATTCAGAGCTCTCTGACACAGATTTTGGCCCACCAACATTTTCTGGACTTTAGGGGGTCTAGGATGCCTGTAAACCCCTTTTTTGCGCCTCCAAACTTTTCAACATTTTTGCAGGCCTGAAATGCATTTTAAGGCCTTTTTTGGGCTGCTAACATATTCTGAGCTTTCAGGGGTGTAGGATGCATTTTTCGTGCCAAAAATATTGTTGGGAATTTCAGTGGTCTAGGATGCAGGTTAATGCCCCTTTCAGGCTGCAAATGTCTTTGGGACATTCAGGGCTCTCTGACACCATTTTTGGGCCACAACCATTTTCTGGACTTTAGGGTGTCTAGAATGCCTGTAAACCCCTTTTTTCAGCCTCCAAAGTTTTCTACACTTTTGCATGCCTACGATGCATTTTAAGGCATTTTTGGGCTGCTAACATTTTAAGAACTTTCAGGGGTGTAGTATGCATTTTTCTGGCCAAAAGTATTTTTGGAAATTTCAGTGGTCTAGGATGTGGGTTAATGCCCCTTTCAGGCTGCAAATGTTTTTGGGACATTCAGAGCTCTCTGATACAGATTTTGGCCCACCAACATTTTCTGGACTTTAGGGGGTCTAGGATGCCTGTAAACCCCTTTTTTGGGCATCCAAAGTTTTCAACATTTTTGCAGGCCTAACATGCATTTTAAGGCCTTTTTTTGGCTGCTAACATATTCTGAGCTTTCAGGGGTGTAGGATGAATTTTTCATGCCAAAAATATTTTGGAGAATTTCAGTGGTCTAGGATGTGGGTTAATGCCCCTTTCAGGCTGCAAATGTCTTTGGGATATTTAGGGCTCTCTGACACCATTTTTGGGCCACAACCATTTTCTGGACTTTAGGGGGTCTAGGATGCCTGTAAACCCCTTTTTTGGGCCTCCAAAGTTTTCTACATTTTTGCATGCCTAACATGCATTTTAAGGCCTTTTTTGGGCTGCTAACATTTTCTGAGCTTTCAGGGTTGTAGGATGCATTTTTTGTGCCAAAAATATTTTGGGGAATTTCAGTGGTCTAGGATGCGGGTTAATGCCCCTTTCACTCTGAAATCTTTTGGGGGGCATTCAGAGCTCTCTGACACAGATTTTGGCCCACCAACATTTTCTGGACTTTAGGGGGTCTAGGATGCCTGTAAACCCCTTTTTTGGGCCTCCAATCTTTTCAACATTTTTGCAGGCCTGAAATGCATTTTAAGGCCTTTTTTGGGCTGCTAACATATTCTGAGCTTTCAGGGGTGTAGGATGAATTTTTCGTGCCAAAAATATTTTGGGGAATTTCAGTGGTCTAGGATGCGACTTAATGCCCCTTTCGGGCTACAAATCTTTTTGAGACATTCAGAGTTCTCTGAGACCGTTTTTGGGCCACCAACATTTTCTGGACTTTAGGGGGACTAGGATGCCTGTAAACACCTTTTTTGGGCCTCTAACGTTTTCAACATGTTTGCAGGCCTAAAATGCATTTTAAGGCCTTTTTTGGGCTGCTAACATATTCTGAGCTTTCAGGGGTGTAGGATGCATTTTTCGTGCCAAAAATATTTTTAGGAATTTCAGTGGTCTAGGATGCGGGTTAATGCCCCTTTCAGGCTGCAAATGTTTTTGGGACATTCAGGACTCTCTGACACCATTTTTGGGCCACAACCATTTTCTGGACTATAGGGGGTCTAGGATGCCTCTAAACCCCTTTTTTCCACCTCCAAAATTTTCTACATTTTTGCAGGCCTAAGATGCATTTTAAGGCATTTTTGCGCTGCCAACATTTTCCGAACTTTCAGGGGTGTAGTATGCATTTTTTGTGCCAAAAATATTTTTCGGAATTTCAGTGGTCTAGCATGCGGGTTGATGCCCCTTTCACTCTGCAAATGTTTTTGGGGCATTCAGAGCTCTCTGACACACATTTTGGCCCACCAACATTTTCTGGACTTTAGGGCGTCTGGGATGCCTGTAAACCCCTTTTTTGGGCCTCCAAACTTTTCAACATTTTTGCAGGCCTAAAATGCATTTTAAGGCCTTTTTTGGGCTGCTAACATATTCTCAGCTTTCAGGGGTGTAGGATGCATTTTTCGTGCCAAAAATATTTTTGGGAATTTCAGTGCTCTAGGATGCGGGTTAATGCCCCTTTCAGGCTGCAAATGTTTTTGGGACATTCAGGACTCTCTGACACCATTTTTGGGCCACAACCGTTTTCTGGACTTTAGGGGGTCTAGGATGCCTCTAAACCCCTTTTTTCCACCTCCAAAATTTTCTACATTTTTGCAGGCCTAAGATGCATTTTAAGGCATTTTTGCGCTGCCAACATTTTCCGAACTTTCAGGGGTGTAGTATGCATTTTTTGTGCCAAAAATATTTTTCGGAATTTCAGTGGTCTAGCATGCGGGTTGATGCCCCTTTCACTCTGCAAATGTTTTTGGAGCATTCAGAGCTCTCTGACACACATTTTGGCCCACCAACATTTTCTGGACTTTAGGGCGTCTGGGATGCCTGTAAACCCCTTTTTTGGGCCTCCAAACTTTTCAACATTTTTGCAGGCCTGAAATGCATTTAAAGGTCTTTTTTGGGCTGCTAACATATTCTGAGCTTTCAGGGGTGTAGGATGCATTTTTCGTGGCAAAAATATTTTTGGGAATTTCAGTGGTCTAGGATGCGGGTTAATGCCCCTTTCAGGCTGCAAATGTTTTTGGGACATTCAGAGCTCTCTGACACAGATTTTGGCCCACCAACATTTTCTGGACTTTAGGTGGTCTAGGATGCCTGTAAACCCCTTTTTTGGGCATCCAAAGTTTTCAACATTTTTGCAGGCCTAACATGCATTTTAAGGCCTTTTTTTGACTGCTAACATATTCTGAGCTTTCAGGGGTGTAGGATGAATTTTTTGTGCCAAAAATATTTTGGAGAATTTCAGTGGTCTAGGATGCGACTTAATGCCCCTTTCGGGCTACACATCTTTTTGAGACTTTCAGAGTTCTCTGACACCGTTTTTGGGCCATCAACATTTTCTGGACTGTAGGGGGTGTAGGATGCCTGTAAACCCCTTTTTTGGGCATCTAAAGTTTTCAACATTTTTGCAGGCCTAAGATGCATTGTAAGGCCTTTTTTGGGCTGCTAACACATTCTGAGCTTTCAGGGGTATAGGATGCATTTTTCGTGGCAAAAATATTTTGGGGAATTTCAGTGATCTAGGATGCGGCTTAATGCCACTTTCAGGCTGCAAATGTTTTTGGGACATTCAGAGCTCTCTGACACCGATTTTGGCCCACCAACATTTTCTGGACTTTAGGGGGTCTAGGATGCTTGTAAACCCCTTTTTTGGGCCTCCAAAGTTTTCAACATTTTTGCAGGCTTAAGATGCATTTTAAGTCCTTTTTTGAGCTGCCAACATTTTCTGAACTTTCAGGGTTGTAGGATGCATTTTTTGTGCCAAAATATTTTTGGGAATTTCAGTGGTCTGTGATGTGGGTTAGTGCCCTTTTCAGGCTGCAAATGGTTTTGGGACATTCAGAGCTCTCTGACATTGTTTTTGGGCCACCAACATTTTCTGGACTGTAGTGGGTCTAGGATGCCTGTAAACCCCTTTTTTCGCCCTCCAAAATTTTCTACATTTTTGCAGGCCTAAGATGCATTTTAAGGCATTTTTGGGCTGCTAACATTTTCCAAACTTTCACGGGTGTAGTATGCATTTTTTGTGCCAAAAATATTTTTGGGAATTTCAGTGGTCTAGGATGCGGGTTGATGCCCCTTTCACTCTGCAAATGTTTTTGGGGCATTCAGAGCTCTCTGACACCATTTTTGGGCCACAACCATTTTCTGGACTTTAGGGGGTCTGGGATGCCTGTAAACCCCTTTTTTGGGCCTTCAAAGTTTTCTACATTTTTGCATGCCTACGATGCATTTTAAGGCATTTTTGGGCTGCTAACATTTTGAGAACTTTCAGGGGTGTAGTATGCATTTTTCTGGCCAAAAGTATTTTTGGAAATTTCAGTGGTCTAGGATGTAGGTTAATGCCCCTTTCAGGCTGCAAATGTTTTTGGGACATTCAGAGCTCTCTGACACAGATTTTGTCCCACCAACATTTTCTGGACTTTAGGGGGTCTAGGATGCCTGTAAACCCCTTTTTCTGGGCCTCCAAAGTTTTGAACATTTTTGCAGGCCTAAAATGCATTTTAAGGTCTTTTTTGGGCTGCTAACATATTCTGAGCTTTCAGGGGTGTATGATGCATTTTCCGTGCAAAAAATATTTTTGGAATTTCAGTGGTCTAGGATGCGGGTTAATGCCCCTTTCAGGCTGCAAATGTCTTTGGGACATTCAGGGCTTTCTGACACCATTTTTGGGCCACAACCATTTTCTGGACTTTAGGGGGTCTAGGATGCCTGTAAACCCCTTTTTTGGGCCTTCAAAGTTTTCTGCATTTTTGCATGCCTACGATGCATTTTAAGGCATTTTTGGGCTGCTAACATTTTAAGAACTTTCAGGGGTGTAGTATGCATTTTTCTGGCCAAAAGTATTTTTGGAAATGTCAGTGGTCTAGGATGTGGGTTAATGCCCCTTTCAGGCTGCAAATGTTTTTGGGACATTCAGAGCTTTCTGACACAGATTTTGGCCCATCAACATTTTCTGGACTTTAGGGGGTCTAGGATGCCTGTAAACCCCTTTTTTGGGCCTCCAAAGTTTTCAACATTTTTGCAGGCTTAAGATGCATTTTAAGTCCTTTTTTTGAGCTGCCAACATTTTCTGATCTTTCAGGGTTGTAGGATGCATTTTTTGTGCCAAAAATATTTTGGGGAATTTCAGTGGTCTAGGATGCGGGTTAATGCCCCTTTCACGCTGAAATTTTTTGGGGGCATTCAGAGCTCTCTGACACAGATTTTGGCCCACCAACATTTTCTGGACTTAAGGGGGTCTAGGATGTCTGTAAACCCCTTTTTTGGGCCTCCAAACTTTTCAACATTTTTGCAGGCCTGAAATGCATTTTAAGGCCTTTTTTTGAGCTGCCAACATTTTCTGATCTTTCAGGTTTGTAGGATGCATTTTTGTGCCAAAAATATTTTTGGGAATGTCAGTGGTCTGGGATGTGGGTTAGTGCCCTTTTCAGGCTGCAAATGTTTTTGGGACATTCAGAGCTCTCTGACATTGTTTTTGGGCCACCAACATTTTCTGGACTGTAGTGGGTCTATGATGCCTGTAAACCCCTTTTTTCGCCCTCCAAAGTTTTCTACATTTTTGCAGACCTACGATGCATTTTAAGGCATTGTTGGGCTGCTAACATTTTAAGAACTTTCAGGGGTGTAGTATGCATTTTTCTGGCCAAAAGTATTTTTGGAAATTTCAGTGGTCTGGGATGTGGGTTAGTGCCCGTTTCAGGCTGCAAATGTTTTTGGGACATTCAGAGCTTTCTGACACTGTTTTTGGGCCACCAACACTTTCTGGACCTTAGGGGGTCTAGGATGCCTGTAAACCCCTTTTTTGGGCCTCCAAAGTTTTCAACATGTTTGCAGACCTAAAATGCATTTTAAGGCCTTTTTTGGGCTGCTAAGATATTCTTAGCTTTCAGGGGTGTAGGATGCATTTTTCGTGGCAAAAATATTTTTGGGAATTTCAGTGGTCTAGGATGCGGGTTAATGCCCCTTTCAGGCTGCAAATGTCTTTGGGACATTCAGGGCTCTCTGACACCATTTTTGGGCCACAGCCATTTTCTGGACTTTAGGGGGTCTAGGATGCCTGTAAACCCCTTTTTTGGGCCTCCAAAGTTTTCTACACTGTTGAATGCCTACGATGCTTTTTAAGGCATTTTTGGGCTGCTAACATTTTAAGAACTTTCAGGGGTGTAGGATGCATTTTTCGTGGCAAAAATATTTTTGGAAATTTCAGTGGTCTAGAATGTGGGTTAATGCCCCTTTCAGGCTGCAAATGTGTTTGGGACATTCAGAGCTCTCTGACACAGATTTTGGCCCACCAACATTTTATGGACTTTAGGGGGTCTAGGATGCCTGTAAACCCCTTTTTTGGGCATCCAAAGTTTTCAACATTTTTGCAGGCCTGAAATGCATTTTAAGGCCTTTTTTGGGCTGCTAACATATTCTGAGCTTCAGGGGTATAGGTTGCATTTTTCGTGCCAAAAATATTTTGGGGAATTCCAGTGATCTAGGATGCGGCTTAATGCCCCTTTCAGGCTGCACATGTTTTTGGGACATTCATAGCTCTCTGACTTCGATTATGGCCCACCAACATTTTCTGGACTTTAGGGGGTCTAGGATGCCTGTAAACCCCTTTTTTGGGCCTCCAAAGTTTTCAACATTTTTGCAGGCCTAAAATGCATTTTAAGGCCTTTTTTGGGCTGCTAACATGTTCTGAGCTTTCAGGGGTGTAGGATGCATTTTCCGTGCAAAAAATATTCTTGGAATTTCAGTGGTCTAGGATGTGGGTTAATGCCCCTTTCAGGCTGCAAATGTCTTTGGGATATTCAGGGCTCTCTGACACCATTTTTGAGCCACAACCATTCTCTGGACTTTAGGGGGTCTAGGATGCCTGTAAACCCCTTTTTCGGGCCTCCAAAGTTTTCTACATTTTTGCATGCCTAACATGCATTTTAAGGCCTTTTTTGGGCTGCTAACATATTCTGAGCTTTCAGGGGTATAGGTTGAATTTTACGTGCCAAAAATATTTTGGGGAATTTCAGTGATCTGGGATGCGGCTTAATACCCCTTTCAGGCTGCACGTGTTTTTGGAACATTCAGAGCTCTCTGACACTGATTTTGGCCCACCAACATTTTCTGGACTTTAGGGGGTCTAGGATGCCTGTAAACCCCTTTTTTGGGCCTCCAAAGTTTTCAACATTTTTGCAAGACTGAAATGCATTTTAAGTCCTTTTTTTGAGCTGCCAACATTTTCTGACCTTTCACGGTTGTAGGATGCATTTTTTGTGCCAAAAATATTTTGGGGAATTTCAGTGGTCTAGGATGCGACTTAATGCCCCTTTCGGGCTACAAATCTTTTTGAGACATTCAGAGTTCTCTGACACCGTTTTTGGGCCACCAACATTTTCTGGACTTTTGGGGGTCTAGGATGCCTGTAAACACCTTTTTTGGGCCTCTAAAGTTTTCAACATGTTTGCAGGCCTAAAATGCATTTTAAGGCCTTTTTTGGGCTGCTAACATATTCTCAGCTTTCAGGGGTGTAGGATGCATTTTTCGTGCCAAAAATATTTTTGGGAATTTCAGTGGTCTAGGATGCGGGTTAATGCCCCTTTCAGGCTGCAAATGTTTTTGGGACATTCAGGACTCTCTGACACCATTTTTGGGCCACAACCGTTTTCTGGACTTTAGGGGGTCTAGGATGCCTCTAAACCCCTTTTTTCCACCTCCAAAATTTTCTACATTTTTGCAGGCCTAAGATGCATTTTAAGGCATTTTTGCGCTGCCAACATTTTCCGAACTTTCAGGGGTGTAGTATGCATTTTTTGTGCCAAAAATATTTTTCGGAATTTCAGTGGTCTAGCATGCGGGTTGATGCCCCTTTCACTCTGCAAATGTTTTTGGGGCATTCAGAGCTCTCTGACACACATTTTGGCCCACCACAATTTTCTGGACTTTAGGGCGTCTGGGATGCCTGTAAACCCCTTTTTTGGGCCTCCAAACTTTTCAACATTTTTGCAGGCCTGAAATGCATTTAAAGGTCTTTTTTGGGCTGCTAACATATTCTGAGCTTTCAGGGGTGTAGGATGCATTTTTCGTGGCAAAAATATTTTTGGGAATTTCAGTGGTCTAGGATGCGGGTTAATGCCCCTTTCAGGCTGCAAATGTCTTTGGGACATTCAGGGCTCTCTGACACCATTTTTGGGCCACAACCATTTTCTGGACTTTAGGGGTTCTAGGATGCCTGTAAACCCCTTTTTTGGGCCTCCAAAGTTTTCTACACTTTTGCATGCCTACGATGCATTTAAAGGCATTTTTGGGCTGTTAACATTTTAAGAACTTTCAGGGGTGTAGTATGCATTTTTCTGGCCAAAAGTATTTTTGGAAATTTCAGTGATCTAGGATGTGGGTTAATGCCCCTTTCAGGCTGCAAATGTTTTTGGGACATTCAGAGCTCTCTGACACAGATTTTGGCCCACCAACATTTTCTGGACTTTAGGGGGTCTAGGATGCCTGTAAACCCCTTTTTTGGGCATCCAAAGTTTTCAACATTTTTGCAGGCCTAACATGCATTTTAAGGCCTTTTTTTGACTGCTAACATATTCTGAGCTTTCAGGGGTGTAGGATGAATTTTTTGTGCCAAAAATATTTTGGAGAATTTCAGTGGTCTAGGATGCGACTTAATGCCCCTTTCGGGCTACACATCTTTTTGAGACTTTCAGAGTTCTCTGACACCGTTTTTGGGCCACCAACATTTTCTGGACTGTAGGGGGTCTAGGATGCCTGTAAACCCCTTTTTTGGGCATCTAAAGTTTTCAACATTTTTGCAGGCCTAAAATGCATTGTAAGGCCTTTTTTGGGCTGCTAACATATTCTGAGCTTTCAGGGGTATAGGTTGAATTTTACGTGCCAAAAATATTTTGGGGAATTTCAGTGATCTGGGATGCGGCTTAATACCCCTTTCAGGCTGCACGTGTTTTTGGGACATTCAGAGCTCTGTGACACTGATTTTGGCCCACCAACATTTTCTGGACTTTAGGGGGTCTAGGATGCCTGTAAACCCCTTTTTTGGGCCTCCAAAGTTTTCAACATTTTTGCAGGCCTGAAATGCATTTTAAGTCCTTTTTTTGAGCTGCCAACATTTTCTGACCTTTCACGGTTGTAGGATGCATTTTTTGTGCCAAAAATATTCAGTGGTCTAGGATGCGACTTAATGCCCCTTTCGGGCTACAAATCTTTTTGAGACATTCAGAGTTCTCTGACACCGTTTTTGGGCCACCAACATTTTCTGGACTTTAGGGGGTCTAGGATGCCTGTAAACACCTTTTTTGGGCCTCTAAAGTTTTCAACATGTTTGCAGGCCTAAAATGCATTTTAAGGCCTTTTTTCGGCTGCTAACATATTCTCAGCTTTCAGGGGTGTAGGATGCATTTTTCGTGCCAAAAATATTTTTGGGAATTTCAGTGGTCTAGGATGCGGGTTAATGCCCCTTTCAGGCTGCAAATGTTTTTGGGACATTCAGGACTCTCTGACACCATTTTTGGGCCACAACCGTTTTCTGGACTTTAGGGGGTCTAGGATGCCTCTAAACCCCTTTTTTCCACCTCCAAAATTTTCTACATTTTTGCAGGCCTAAGATGCATTTTAAGGCATTTTTGCGCTGCCAACATTTTCCGAACTTTCAGGGGTGTAGTATGCATTTTTTGTGCCAAAAATATTTTTCGGAATTTCAGTGGTCTAGCATGCGGGTTGATGCCCCTTTCACTCTGCAAATGTTTTTGGGGCATTCAGAGCTCTCTGACACACATTTTGGCCCACCAAAATTTTCTGGACTTTAGGGCGTCTGGGATGCCTGTAAACCCCTTTTTTGGGCCTCCAAACTTTTCAACATTTTTGCAGGCCTGAAATGCATTTAAAGGTCTTTTTTGGGCTGCTAACATATTCTGAGCTTTCAGGGGTGTAGGATGCATTTTTCGTGGCAAAAATATTTTTGGGAATTTCAGTGGTCTAGGATGCGCGTTAATGCCCCTTTCAGGCTGCAAATGTCTTTGGGACATTCAGGGCTCTCTGACACCATTTTTGGGCCACAACCATTTTCTGGACTTTAGGGGTTCTAGGATGCCTGTAAACCCCTTTTTTGGGCCTCCAAAGTTTTCTACACTTTTGCATGCCTACGATGCATTTTAAGGCATTTTTGGGCTGTTAACATTTTAAGAACTTTCAGGGGTGTAGTGTGCATTTTTCTGGCCAAAAGTATTTTTGGAAATTTCAGTGATCTAGGATGTGGGTTAATGCCCCTTTCAGGCTGCAAATGTTTTTGGGACATTCAGAGCTCTCTGACACAGATTTTGGCCCACCAACATTTTCTGGACTTTAGGGGGTCTAGGATGCCTGTAAACCCCTTTTTTGGGCATCCAAAGTTTTCAACATTTTTGCAGGCCTAACATGCATTTTAAGGCCTTTTTTTGACTGCTAACATATTCTGAGCTTTCAGGGGTGTAGGATGAATTTTTTGTGCCAAAAATATTTTGGAGAATTTCAGTGGTCTAGGATGCGACTTAATGCCCCTTTCGGGCTACACATCTTTTTGAGACTTTCAGAGTTCTCTGACACCGTTTTTGGGCCACCAACATTTTCTGGACTGTAGGGGGTCTAGGATGCCTGTAAACCCCTTTTTTGGGCATCTAAAGTTTTCAACATTTTTGCAGGTCTAAGATGCATTGTAAGGCCTTTTTTGGGCTGCTAACACATTCTGAGCTTTCAGGGGTGTAGGATGCATTTTTTGTGCCAAAAATATTTTGGGGATTTTCAGTGGTCTAGGATGCGGGTTAATGCCCCTTTCACTCTGAAATCTTTTGGGGGCATTCAGAGCTCTCTGACACAGATTTTGGCCCACCAACATTTTCTGGACTTTAGGGGGTCTAGGATGCCTGTAAACCCCTTTTTTGGGCCTCCAAACTTTTCAACATTTTTGCAGGCCTGAAATGCATTTTAAGGCCTTTTTTTGAGCTGCCAACATTTTCTGATCTTTCAGGTTTGTAGGTTGCATTTTTGTGCCAAAAATATTTTTGGGAATGTCAGTGGTCTAGGATGTGGGTTAATGCCCCTTTCAGGCTGCAAATGTTTTTGGGACATTCAGAGCTTTCTGACACTGTTTTTGGCCCACCAACATTTTCTGGACTTTAGGGGGTCTAGGATGCCTGTAAACCCCTTTTTTGGGCCTCCAAAGTTTTCAACATTTTTGCAGGCTTAAGATGCATTTTAAGTCCTTTTTTGAGCTGCCAACATTTTCTGAACTTTCAGGGTTGTAGGATGCATTTTTTGTGCCAAAATATTTTTGGGAATTTCAGTGGTCTGTGATGTGGGTTAGTGCCCTTTTCAGGCTGCAAATGGTTTTGGGACATTCAGAGCTCTCTGACATTGTTTTTGGGCCACCAACATTTTCTGGACTGTAGTGGGTCTAGGATGCCTGTAAACCCCTTTTTTCGCCCTCCAAAATTTTCTACATTTTTGCAGGCCTAAGATGCATTTTAAGGCATTTTTGGGCTGCTAACATTTTCCGAACTTTCATGGGTGTAGTATGCATTTTTTGTGCCAAAAATATTTTTGGGAATTTCAGTGGTCTAGGATGCGGGTTGATGCCCCTTTCACTCTGCAAATGTTTTTTGGGCATTCAGAGCTCTCTGACACCATTTTTGGGCCACAACCGTTTTCTGGACTTTAGGGGGTCTAGGATGCCTCTAAACCCCTTTTTTCCACCTCCAAAGTTTTCTACATTTTTGCAGGCCTAAGATGCATTTTAAGGCATTTCTGGGCTGCCAACATTTTCAGAACTTTCAGGGGTGTAGTATGCATTTTTTATGCCAAAAATATTTTTGGGAATTTCAGTGGTCTAGGATGCGGGTGAATGCCCCTTTCACTCTGCAAATGTTTTTGGGGCATTCAGAGCTCTCTGACACAGATTTTGGCCCACCAACATTTTCTGGACTTTAGGGGGTCTAGGATGCCTGTAAACCCCTTTTTTGGGCCTTCAAAGTTTTCTACATTTTTGCATGCCTACGATGCATTTTAAGGCATTTTTGGGCTGCTAACATTTTGAGAACTTTCAGGGGTGTAGTATGCATTTTTCTGGCCAAAAGTATTTTTGGAAATTTCAGTGGTCTAGGATGTGGGTTAATGCCCCTTTCAGGCTGCAAATGTTTTTGGGACATTCAGAGCTCTCTGACACAGATTTTGTCCCACCAACATTTTCTGGACTTTAGGGGGTCTAGGATGCCTGTAAACCCCTTTTTTGGGCCTCCAAAGTTTTGAACATTTTTGCAGGCCTAAAATGCATTTTAAGGTCTTTTTTGGGCTGCTAACATATTCTGAGCTTTCAGGGGTGTATGATGCATTTTCCGTGCAAAAAATATTTTTGGAATTTCAGTGGTCTAGGATGCGGGTTAATGCCCCTTTCAGGCTGCAAATGTCTTTGGGACATTCAGGGCTCTCTGACACCATTTTTGGGCCACAACCATTTTCTGGACTTTAGGGGGTCTAGGATGCCTGTAAACCCCTTTTTTGGGCCTTCAAAGTTTTCTGCATTTTTGCATGCCTATGATGCATTTTAAGGCATTTTTGGGCTGCTAACATTTTAAGAACTTTCAGGGGTGTAGTATGCATTTTTCTGGCCAAAAGTATTTTTAGAAATTTCAGTGGTCTAGGATGTGGGTTAATGCCCCTTTCAGGCTGCAAATGTTTTTGGGACATTCAGAGCTCTCTGACACAGATTTTGGCCCACCAACATTATCTGGACTTTAGGGGGTCTAGGATGCCTGTAAACCCCTGTTTTGGGCCTCCAAACTTTTCAACATTTTTGCAGGCCTGAAATGCACTTTAAGGCCTTTTTTTGAGCTGCCAACATTTTCTGATCTTTCAGGTTTGTAGGATGCATTTTTGTGCCAAAAATATTTTTGGGAATGTCAGTGGTCTAGGATGTGGGTTAATGCCCCTTTCAGGCTGCAAATGTTTTTGGGACATTCAGAGCTTTCTGACACTGTTTTTGGGCCACCAACATTTTCTGGACTTTAGGGGGTCTAGGATGCCTGTAAACCCCTTTTTTGGGCCTCTAAAGTTTTCAACATTTTTACAGGCCTGAAATGCATTTTAAGGCCTTTTTTGGGCTGCTAACATATTCTGAGCTTCAGGGGTATAGGTTGCATTTTTCGTGCCAAAAATATTTTGGGGAATTTCAGTGATCTAGGATGCGGCTTAATGCCACTTTCAGGCTGCAAATGTTTTTGGGACATTCAGAGCTCTCTGACACCGATTTTGGCCCACCAACATTTTCTGGACTTTAGGGGGTCTAGGATGCCTGTAAACCCCTTTTTTGGACCTCCAAAGTTTTCAACATTTTTGCAGGCTTAAGATGCATTTTAAGTCCTTTTTTGAGCTGCCAACATTTTCTGAACTTTCAGGGTTGTAGGATGCATTTTTTGTGGCAAAATATTTTTGGGAATTTCAGTGGTCTGTGATGTGGGTTAGTGCCCTTTTCAGGCTGAAAATGTTTTTGGGACATTCAGAGCTCTCTGACATTGTTTTTGGGCCACCAACATTTTCTGGACTGTAGTGGGTCTATGATGCCTGTAAACCCCTTTTGTCGCCCTCCAAAGTTTTCTACATTTTTGCAGACCTAAAATGCATTTTAAGGCCTTTTTTGGGCTGCTAACATATTCTTAGCTTTCAGGGGTGTAGGATGCATTTTTCGTGGCAAAAATATTTTTGGGAATTTCAGTGGTCTAGGATGCGGGTTAATGCCCCTTTCAGGCTGCAAATTTCTTTGGGACATTCAGGGCTCTCTGACACCATTTTTGGGCCACAACCATTTTCTGGACTTTAGGGGGTCTAGGATGCCTGTAAACCCCTTTTTTGGGCCTCCAAAGTTTTGAACATTTTTGCAGGCCTAAAATGCATTTTAAGGTCTTTTTTGGGCTGCTAACATATTCTGAGCTTTCAGGGGTGTATGATGCATTTTCCGTGCAAAAAATATTTTTGGAATTTCAGTGGTCTAGGATGCGGGTTAATGCCCCTTTCAGGCTGCAAATGTCTTTGGGACATTCAGGGCTCTCTGACACCATTTTTGGGCCACAACCATTTTCTGGACTTTAGGGGGTCTAGGATGCCTGTAAACCCCTTTTTTGGGCCTTCAAAGTTTTCTGCATTTTTGCATGCCTACGATGCATTTTAAGGCATTTTTGGGCTGCTAACATTTTAAGAACTTTCAGGGGTGTAGTATGCATTTTTCTGGCCAAAAGTATTTTTAGAAATTTCAGTGGTCTAGGATGTGGGTTAATGCCCCTTTCAGGCTGCAAATGTTTTTGGGACATTCAGAGCTCTCTGACACAGATTTTGGCCCACCAACATTTTCTGGACTTTAGGGGGTCTAGGATGCCTGTAAACCCCTGTTTTGGGCCTCCAAACTTTTCAACATTTTTGCAGGCCTGAAATGCACTTTAAGGCCTTTTTTTGAGCTGCCAACATTTTCTGATCTTTCAGGTTTGTAGGATGCATTTTTGTGCCAAAAATATTTTTGGGAATGTCAGTGGTCTAGGATGTGGGTTAATGCCCCTTTCAGGCTGCAAATGTTTTTGGGACATTCAGAGCTTTCTGACACTGTTTTTGGGCCACCAACATTTTCTGGACTTTAGGGGGTCTAGGATGCCTGTAAACCCCTTTTTTGGACCGCCAAAGTTTTCAACATTTTTGCAGGCTTATGATGCATTTTAAGTCCTTTTTTGAGCTGCCAACATTTTCTGAACTTTCAGGGTTGTAGGATGCATTTTTTGTGGCAAAATATTTTTGGGAATTTCAGTGGTCTGTGATGTGGGTTAGTGCCCTTTTCAGGCTGAAAATGTTTTTGGGACATTCAGAGCTCTCTGACATTGTTTTTGGGCCACCAACATTTTCTGGACTGTAGTGGGTCTATGATGCCTCTAAACCCCTTTTGTCGCCCTCCAAAGTTTTCTACATTTTTGCAGACCTAAAATGCATTTTAAGGCCTTTTTTGGGCTGCTAACATATTCTTAGCTTTCAGGGGTGTAGGATGCATTTTTCGTGCCAAAAATATTTTGGGGAATTCCAGTGATCTAGGATGCGGCTTAATGCCCCTTTCAGGCTGCACATGTTTTTGGGACATTCATAGCTCTCTGACATCGATTTTGGCCCACCAACATTTTCTGGACTTTAGGGGGTCTAGGATGCCTGTAAACCCCTTTTTTGGGCATCCAAAGTTTTCAACATTTTTGCAGGCCTGAAATGCATTTTAAGGCCTTTTTTGGGCTGCTAACATATTCTGAGCTTCAGGGGTATAGGTTGCATTTTTCGTGCCAAAAATATTTTGGGGAATTCCAGTGATCTAGGATGCGGCTTAATGCCCCTTTCAGGCTGCACATGTTTTTGGGACATTCATAGCTCTCTGACATCGATTTTGGCCCACCAACATTTTCTGGACTTTAGGGGGTCTAGGATGCCTGTAAACCCCTTTTTTGGGCCTCCAAAGTTTTCAACATTTTTGCAGGCCTAAAATGCATTTTAAGGCCTTTTTTGGGCTGCTAACATGTTCTGAGCTTTCAGGGGTGTAGGATGCATTTTTCGTGGCAAAAATATTTTTGGGAATTTCAGTGGTCTAGGATGTGGGTTAATGCCCCTTTCAGGCTGGAAATGTTTTTGTGACATTCAGACCTCTCTGACACTGTTTTTGGGCCCCCAACATTTTCTGCACTTTAGGGGGTCTAGGATGCCTGTAAACCCCTTTTTTGGGCCTCCAAAGTTTTCAAAATTTTTGCAGGCCTAAAATGCATTTTAAGGCCTTTTTTGGGCTGCTAACATATAGTGAGCTTTCAGGGGTGTAGGATGCATTTTCCGTGCAAAAAATATTCTTGGAATTTCAGTGGTCTAGGATGTGGGTTAATGCCCCTTTCAGGCTGCAAATGTCTTTGGGATATTCAGGGCTCTCTGACACCGATTTTGGCCCACCAACATTTTCTGGACTGTAGGGGGTCTAGGATGCCTGTAAACCCCTTTATTGGGCATCTAAAGTTTTCAACATTTTTGCAGGCCTAAAATGCATTGTAAGGCCTTTTTTGGGCTGCTAACATATTCTGAGCTTTCAGGGTTGTAGGATGCATTTTTTGTGCCAAAATATTTTTGGGAATTTCAGTGGTCTGTGATGTGGGTTAGTGCCCTTTTCAGGCTGCAAATGGTTTTGGGACATTCAGAGCTCTCTGACATTGTTTTTGGGCCACCAACATTTTCTGGACTGTAGTGGGTCTAGGATGCCTGTAAACCCCTTTTTTCGCCCTCCAAAATTTTCTACATTTTTGCAGGCCTAAGATGCATTTTAAGGCATTTTTGGGCTGCTAACATTTTCCAAACTTTCACGGGTGTAGTATGCATTTTTTGTGCCAAAAATATTTTTGGGAATTTCAGTGGTCTAGGATGCGGGTTGATGCCCCTTTCACTCTGCAAATGTTTTTGGGGCATTCAGAGCTCTCTGACACCATTTTTGGGCCACAACCATTTTCTGGACTTTAGGGGGTCTGGGATGCCTGTAAACCCCTTTTTTGGACCTTCAAAGTTTTCTACATTTTTGCATGCCTACGATGCATTTTAAGGCATTTTTGGGCTGCTAACATTTTGAGAACTTTCAGGGGTGTAGTATGCATTTTTCTGGCCAAAAGTATTTTTGGAAATTTCAGTGGTCTAGGATGTAGGTTAATGCCCCTTTTCAGGCTGCAAATGTTTTTGGGACATTCAGAGCTCTCTGACACAGATTTTGTCCCACCAACATTTTCTGGACTTTAGGGGGTCTAGGATGCCTGTAAACCCCTTTTTCTGGGCCTCCAAAGTTTTGAACATTTTTGCAGGCCTAAAATGCATTTTAAGGTCTTTTTTGGGCTGCTAACATATTCTGAGCTTTCAGGGGTGTATGATGCATTTTCCGTGCAAAAAATATTTTTGGAATTTCAGTGGTCTAGGATGCGGGTTAATGCCCCTTTCAGGCTGCAAATGTCTTTGGGACATTCAGGGCTTTCTGACACCATTTTTGGGCCACAACCATTTTCTGGACTTTAGGGGGTCTAGGATGCCTGTAAACCCCTTTTTTGGGCCTTCAAAGTTTTCTGCATTTTTGCATGCCTACGATGCATTTTAAGGCATTTTTGGGCTGCTAACATTTTAAGAACTTTCAGGGGTGTAGTATGCATTTTTCTGGCCAAAAGTATTTTTGGAAATGTCAGTGGTCTAGGATGTGGGTTAATGCCCCTTTCAGGCTGCAAATGTTTTTGGGACATTCAGAGCTTTCTGACACAGATTTTGGCCCATCAACATTTTCTGGACTTTAGGGGGTCTAGGATGCCTGTAAACCCCTTTTTTGGGCCTCCAAAGTTTTCAACATTTTTGCAGGCTTAAGATGCATTTTAAGTCCTTTTTTTGAGCTGCCAACATTTTCTGATCTTTCAGGGTTGTAGGATGCATTTTTTGTGCCAAAAATATTTTGGGGAATTTCAGTGGTCTAGGATGCGGGTTAATGCCCCTTTCACGCTGAAATTTTTTGGGGGCATTCAGAGCTCTCTGACACAGATTTTGGCCCACCAACATTTTCTGGACTTAAGGGGGTCTAGGATGTCTGTAAACCCCTTTTTTGGGCCTCCAAACTTTTCAACATTTTTGCAGGCCTGAAATGCATTTTAAGGCCTTTTTTTGAGCTGCCAACATTTTCTGATCTTTCAGGTTTGTAGGATGCATTTTTGTGCCAAAAATATTTTTGGGAATGTCAGTGGTCTGGGATGTGGGTTAGTGCCCTTTTCAGGCTGCAAATGTTTTTGGGACATTCAGAGCTCTCTGACATTGTTTTTGGGCCACCAACATTTTCTGGACTGTAGTGGGTCTATGATGCCTGTAAACCCCTTTTTTCGCCCTCCAAAGTTTTCTACATTTTTGCAGACCTACGATGCATTTTAAGGCATTGTTGGGCTGCTAACATTTTAAGAACTTTCAGGGGTGTAGTATGCATTTTTCTGGCCAAAAGTATTTTTGGAAATTTCAGTGGTCTGGGATGTGGGTTAGTGCCCGTTTCAGGCTGCAAATGTTTTTGGGACATTCAGAGCTTTCTGACACTGTTTTTGGGCCACCAACACTTTCTGGACCTTAGGGGGTCTAGGATGCCTGTAAACCCCTTTTTTGGGCCTCCAAAGTTTTCAACATGTTTGCAGACCTAAAATGCATTTTAAGGCCTTTTTTGGGCTGCTAAGATATTCTTAGCTTTCAGGGGTGTAGGATGCATTTTTCGTGGCAAAAATATTTTTGGGAATTTCAGTGGTCTAGGATGCGGGTTAATGCCCCTTTCAGGCTGCAAATGTCTTTGGGACATTCAGGGCTCTCTGACACCATTTTTGGGCCACAGCCATTTTCTGGACTTTAGGGGGTCTAGGATGCCTGTAAACCCCTTTTTTGGGCCTCCAAAGTTTTCTACACTGTTGAATGCCTACGATGCTTTTTAAGGCATTTTTGGGCTGCTAACATTTTAAGAACTTTCAGGGGTGTAGGATGCATTTTTCGTGGCAAAAATATTTTTGGAAATTTCAGTGGTCTAGAATGTGGGTTAATGCCCCTTTCAGGCTGCAAATGTGTTTGGGACATTCAGAGCTCTCTGACACAGATTTTGGCCCACCAACATTTTATGGACTTTAGGGGGTCTAGGATGCCTGTAAACCCCTTTTTTGGGCATCCAAAGTTTTCAACATTTTTGCAGGCCTGAAATGCATTTTAAGGCCTTTTTTGGGCTGCTAACATATTCTGAGCTTCAGGGGTATAGGTTGCATTTTTCGTGCCAAAAATATTTTGGGGAATTCCAGTGATCTAGGATGCGGCTTAATGCCCCTTTCAGGCTGCACATGTTTTTGGGACATTCATAGCTCTCTGACATCGATTATGGCCCACCAACATTTTCTGGACTTTAGGGGGTCTAGGATGCCTGTAAACCCCTTTTTTGGGCCTCCAAAGTTTTCAACATTTTTGCAGGCCTAAAATGCATTTTAAGGCCTTTTTTGGGCTGCTAACATGTTCTGAGCTTTCAGGGGTGTAGGATGCATTTTCCGTGCAAAAAATATTCTTGGAATTTCAGTGGTCTAGGATGTGGGTTAATGCCCCTTTCAGGCTGCAAATGTCTTTGGGATATTCAGGGCTCTCTGACACCATTTTTGAGCCACAACCATTTTCTGGACTTTAGGGGGTCTAGGATGCCTGTAAACCCCTTTTTCGGGCCTCCAAAGTTTTCTACATTTTTGCATGCCTAACATGCATTTTAAGGCCTTTTTTGGGCTGCTAACATATTCTGAGCTTTCAGGGGTATAGGTTGAATTTTACGTGCCAAAAATATTTTGGGGAATTTCAGTGATCTGGGATGCGGCTTAATACCCCTTTCAGGCTGCACGTGTTTTTGGAACATTCAGAGCTCTCTGACACTGATTTTGGCCCACCAACATTTTCTGGACTTTAGGGGGTCTAGGATGCCTGTAAACCCCTTTTTTGGGCCTCCAAAGTTTTCAACATTTTTGCAAGACTGAAATGCATTTTAAGTCCTTTTTTTGAGCTGCCAACATTTTCTGACCTTTCACGGTTGTAGGATGCATTTTTTGTGCCAAAAATATTTTGGGGAATTTCAGTGGTCTAGGATGCGACTTAATGCCCCTTTCGGGCTACAAATCTTTTTGAGACATTCAGAGTTCTCTGACACCGTTTTTGGGCCACCAACATTTTCTGGACTTTTGGGGGTCTAGGATGCCTGTAAACACCTTTTTTGGGCCTCTAAAGTTTTCAACATGTTTGCAGGCCTAAAATGCATTTTAAGGCCTTTTTTGGGCTGCTAACATATTCTCAGCTTTCAGGGGTGTAGGATGCATTTTTCGTGCCAAAAATATTTTTGGGAATTTCAGTGGTCTAGGATGCGGGTTAATGCCCCTTTCAGGCTGCAAATGTTTTTGGGACATTCAGGACTCTCTGACACCATTTTTGGGCCACAACCGTTTTCTGGACTTTAGGGGGTCTAGGATGCCTCTAAACCCCTTTTTTCCACCTCCAAAATTTTCTACATTTTTGCAGGCCTAAGATGCATTTTAAGGCATTTTTGCGCTGCCAACATTTTCCGAACTTTCAGGGGTGTAGTATGCATTTTTTGTGCCAAAAATATTTTTCGGAATTTCAGTGGTCTAGCATGCGGGTTGATGCCCCTTTCACTCTGCAAATGTTTTTGGGGCATTCAGAGCTCTCTGACACACATTTTGGCCCACCACAATTTTCTGGACTTTAGGGCGTCTGGGATGCCTGTAAACCCCTTTTTTGGGCCTCCAAACTTTTCAACATTTTTGCAGGCCTGAAATGCATTTAAAGGTCTTTTTTGGGCTGCTAACATATTCTGAGCTTTCAGGGGTGTAGGATGCATTTTTCGTGGCAAAAATATTTTTGGGAATTTCAGTGGTCTAGGATGCGGGTTAATGCCCCTTTCAGGCTGCAAATGTCTTTGGGACATTCAGGGCTCTCTGACACCATTTTTGGGCCACAACCATTTTCTGGACTTTAGGGGTTCTAGGATGCCTGTAAACCCCTTTTTTGGGCCTCCAAAGTTTTCTACACTTTTGCATGCCTACGATGCATTTAAAGGCATTTTTGGGCTGTTAACATTTTAAGAACTTTCAGGGGTGTAGTATGCATTTTTCTGGCCAAAAGTATTTTTGGAAATTTCAGTGATCTAGGATGTGGGTTAATGCCCCTTTCAGGCTGCAAATGTTTTTGGGACATTCAGAGCTCTCTGACACAGATTTTGGCCCACCAACATTTTCTGGACTTTAGGGGGTCTAGGATGCCTGTAAACCCCTTTTTTGGGCATCCAAAGTTTTCAACATTTTTGCAGGCCTAACATGCATTTTAAGGCCTTTTTTTGACTGCTAACATATTCTGAGCTTTCAGGGGTGTAGGATGAATTTTTTGTGCCAAAAATATTTTGGAGAATTTCAGTGGTCTAGGATGCGACTTAATGCCCCTTTCGGGCTACACATCTTTTTGAGACTTTCAGAGTTCTCTGACACCGTTTTTGGGCCACCAACATTTTCTGGACTGTAGGGGGTCTAGGATGCCTGTAAACCCCTTTTTTGGGCATCTAAAGTTTTCAACATTTTTGCAGGCCTAAAATGCATTGTAAGGCCTTTTTTGGGCTGCTAACATATTCTGAGCTTTCAGGGGTATAGGTTGAATTTTACGTGCCAAAAATATTTTGGGGAATTTCAGTGATCTGGGATGCGGCTTAATACCCCTTTCAGGCTGCACGTGTTTTTGGGACATTCAGAGCTCTGTGACACTGATTTTGGCCCACCAACATTTTCTGGACTTTAGGGGGTCTAGGATGCCTGTAAACCCCTTTTTTGGGCCTCCAAAGTTTTCAACATTTTTGCAGGCCTGAAATGCATTTTAAGTCCTTTTTTTGAGCTGCCAACATTTTCTGACCTTTCACGGTTGTAGGATGCATTTTTTGTGCCAAAAATATTCAGTGGTCTAGGATGCGACTTAATGCCCCTTTCGGGCTACAAATCTTTTTGAGACATTCAGAGTTCTCTGACACCGTTTTTGGGCCACCAACATTTTCTGGACTTTAGGGGGTCTAGGATGCCTGTAAACACCTTTTTTGGGCCTCTAAAGTTTTCAACATGTTTGCAGGCCTAAAATGCATTTTAAGGCCTTTTTTCGGCTGCTAACATATTCTCAGCTTTCAGGGGTGTAGGATGCATTTTTCGTGCCAAAAATATTTTTGGGAATTTCAGTGGTCTAGGATGCGGGTTAATGCCCCTTTCAGGCTGCAAATGTTTTTGGGACATTCAGGACTCTCTGACACCATTTTTGGGCCACAACCGTTTTCTGGACTTTAGGGGGTCTAGGATGCCTCTAAACCCCTTTTTTCCACCTCCAAAATTTTCTACATTTTTGCAGGCCTAAGATGCATTTTAAGGCATTTTTGCGCTGCCAACATTTTCCGAACTTTCAGGGGTGTAGTATGCATTTTTTGTGCCAAAAATATTTTTCGGAATTTCAGTGGTCTAGCATGCGGGTTGATGCCCCTTTCACTCTGCAAATGTTTTTGGGGCATTCAGAGCTCTCTGACACACATTTTGGCCCACCAAAATTTTCTGGACTTTAGGGCGTCTGGGATGCCTGTAAACCCCTTTTTTGGGCCTCCAAACTTTTCAACATTTTTGCAGGCCTGAAATGCATTTAAAGGTCTTTTTTGGGCTGCTAACATATTCTGAGCTTTCAGGGGTGTAGGATGCATTTTTCGTGGCAAAAATATTTTTGGGAATTTCAGTGGTCTAGGATGCGCGTTAATGCCCCTTTCAGGCTGCAAATGTCTTTGGGACATTCAGGGCTCTCTGACACCATTTTTGGGCCACAACCATTTTCTGGACTTTAGGGGTTCTAGGATGCCTGTAAACCCCTTTTTTGGGCCTCCAAAGTTTTCTACACTTTTGCATGCCTACGATGCATTTTAAGGCATTTTTGGGCTGTTAACATTTTAAGAACTTTCAGGGGTGTAGTGTGCATTTTTCTGGCCAAAAGTATTTTTGGAAATTTCAGTGATCTAGGATGTGGGTTAATGCCCCTTTCAGGCTGCAAATGTTTTTGGGACATTCAGAGCTCTCTGACACAGATTTTGGCCCACCAACATTTTCTGGACTTTAGGGGGTCTAGGATGCCTGTAAACCCCTTTTTTGGGCATCCAAAGTTTTCAACATTTTTGCAGGCCTAACATGCATTTTAAGGCCTTTTTTTGACTGCTAACATATTCTGAGCTTTCAGGGGTGTAGGATGAATTTTTTGTGCCAAAAATATTTTGGAGAATTTCAGTGGTCTAGGATGCGACTTAATGCCCCTTTCGGGCTACACATCTTTTTGAGACTTTCAGAGTTCTCTGACAACGTTTTTGGGCCACCAACATTTTCTGGACTGTAGGGGGTCTAGGATGCCTGTAAACCCCTTTTTTGGGCATCTAAAGTTTTCAACATTTTTGCAGGTCTAAGATGCATTGTAAGGCCTTTTTTGGGCTGCTAACACATTCTGAGCTTTCAGGGGTGTAGGATGCATTTTTTGTGCCAAAAATATTTTGGGGATTTTCAGTGGTCTAGGATGCGGGTTAATGCCCCTTTCACTCTGAAATCTTTTGGGGGCATTCAGAGCTCTCTGACACAGATTTTGGCCCACCAACATTTTCTGGACTTTAGGGGGTCTAGGATGCCTGTAAACCCCTTTTTTGGGCCTCCAAACTTTTCAACATTTTTGCAGGCCTGAAATGCATTTTAAGGCCTTTTTTTGAGCTGCCAACATTTTCTGATCTTTCAGGTTTGTAGGTTGCATTTTTGTGCCAAAAATATTTTTGGGAATGTCAGTGGTCTAGGATGTGGGTTAATGCCCCTTTCAGGCTGCAAATGTTTTTGGGACATTCAGAGCTTTCTGACACTGTTTTTGGCCCACCAACATTTTCTGGACTTTAGGGGGTCTAGGATGCCTGTAAACCCCTTTTTTGGGCCTCCAAAGTTTTCAACATTTTTGCAGGCTTAAGATGCATTTTAAGTCCTTTTTTGAGCTGCCAACATTTTCTGAACTTTCAGGGTTGTAGGATGCATTTTTTGTGCCAAAATATTTTTGGGAATTTCAGTGGTCTGTGATGTGGGTTAGTGCCCTTTTCAGGCTGCAAATGGTTTTGGGACATTCAGAGCTCTCTGACATTGTTTTTGGGCCACCAACATTTTCTGGACTGTAGTGGGTCTAGGATGCCTGTAAACCCCTTTTTTCGCCCTCCAAAATTTTCTACATTTTTGCAGGCCTAAGATGCATTTTAAGGCATTTTTGGGCTGCTAACATTTTCCGAACTTTCATGGGTGTAGTATGCATTTTTTGTGCCAAAAATATTTTTGGGAATTTCAGTGGTCTAGGATGCGGGTTGATGCCCCTTTCACTCTGCAAATGTTTTTTGGGCATTCAGAGCTCTCTGACACCATTTTTGGGCCACAACCATTTTCTGGACTTTAGGGGGTCTAGGATGCCTCTAAACCCCTTTTTTCCACCTCCAAAGTTTTCTACATTTTTGCAGGCCTAAGATGCATTTTAAGGCATTTTTGGGCTGCCAACATTTTCAGAACTTTCAGGGGTGTAGTATGCATTTTTTATGCCAAAAATATTTTTGGGAATTTCAGTGGTCTAGGATGCGGGTGAATGCCCCTTTCACTCTGCAAATGTTTTTGGGGCATTCAGAGCTCTCTGACACAGATTTTGGCCCACCAACATTTTCTGGACTTTAGGGGGTCTAGGATGCCTGTAAACCCCTTTTTTGGGCCTTCAAAGTTTTCTACATTTTTGCATGCCTACGATGCATTTTAAGGCATTTTTGGGCTGCTAACATTTTGAGAACTTTCAGGGGTGTAGTATGCATTTTTCTGGCCAAAAGTATTTTTGGAAATTTCAGTGGTCTAGGATGTGGGTTAATGCCCCTTTCAGGCTGCAAATGTTTTTGGGACATTCAGAGCTCTCTGACACAGATTTTGTCCCACCAACATTTTCTGGACTTTAGGGGGTCTAGGATGCCTGTAAACCCCTTTTTTGGGCCTCCAAAGTTTTGAACATTTTTGCAGGCCTAAAATGCATTTTAAGGTCTTTTTTGGGCTGCTAACATATTCTGAGCTTTCAGGGGTGTATGATGCATTTTCCGTGCAAAAAATATTTTTGGAATTTCAGTGGTCTAGGATGCGGGTTAATGCCCCTTTCAGGCTGCAAATGTCTTTGGGACATTCAGGGCTCTCTGACACCATTTTTGGGCCACAACCATTTTCTGGACTTTAGGGGGTCTAGGATGCCTGTAAACCCCTTTTTTGGGCCTTCAAAGTTTTCTGCATTTTTGCATGCCTACGATGCATTTTAAGGCATTTTTGGGCTGCTAACATTTTAAGAACTTTCAGGGGTGTAGTATGCATTTTTCTGGCCAAAAGTATTTTTAGAAATTTCAGTGGTCTAGGATGTGGGTTAATGCCCCTTTCAGGCTGCAAATGTTTTTGGGACATTCAGAGCTCTCTGACACAGATTTTGGCCCACCAACATTGTCTGGACTTTAGGGGGTCTAGGATGCCTGTAAACCCCTGTTTTGGGCCTCCAAACTTTTCAACATTTTTGCAGGCCTGAAATGCACTTTAAGGCCTTTTTTTGAGCTGCCAACATTTTCTGATCTTTCAGGTTTGTAGGATGCATTTTTGTGCCAAAAATATTTTTGGGAATGTCAGTGGTCTAGGATGTGGGTTAATGCCCCTTTCAGGCTGCAAATGTTTTTGGGACATTCAGAGCTTTCTGACACTGTTTTTGGGCCACCAACATTTTCTGGACTTTAGGGGGTCTAGGATGCCTGTAAACCCCTTTTTTGGGCCTCTAAAGTTTTCAACATTTTTACAGGCCTGAAATGCATTTTAAGGCCTTTTTTGGGCTGCTAACATATTCTGAGCTTCAGGGGTATAGGTTGCATTTTTCGTGCCAAAAATATTTTGGGGAATTTCAGTGATCTAGGATGCGGCTTAATGCCACTTTCAGGCTGCAAATGTTTTTGGGACATTCAGAGCTCTCTGACACCGATTTTGGCCCACCAACATTTTCTGGACTTTAGGGGGTCTAGGATGCCTGTAAACCCCTTTTTTGGACCTCCAAAGTTTTCAACATTTTTGCAGGCTTAAGATGCATTTTAAGTCCTTTTTTGAGCTGCCAACATTTTCTGAACTTTCAGGGTTGTAGGATGCATTTTTTGTGGCAAAATATTTTTGGGAATTTCAGTGGTCTGTGATGTGGGTTAGTGCCCTTTTCAGGCTGAAAATGTTTTTGGGACATTCAGAGCTCTCTGACATTGTTTTTGGGCCACCAACATTTTCTGGACTGTAGTGGGTCTATGATGCCTGTAAACCCCTTTTGTCGCCCTCCAAAGTTTTCTACATTTTTGCAGACCTAAAATGCATTTTAAGGCCTTTTTTGGGCTGCTAACATATTCTTAGCTTTCAGGGGTGTAGGATGCATTTTTCGTGGCAAAAATATTTTTGGGAATTTCAGTGGTCTAGGATGCGGGTTAATGCCCCTTTCAGGCTGCAAATTTCTTTGGGACATTCAGGGCTCTCTGACACCATTTTTGGGCCACAACCATTTTCTGGACTTTAGGGGGTCTAGGATGCCTGTAAACCCCTTTTTTGGGCCTCCAAATTTTGAACATTTTTGCAGGCCTAAAATGCATTTTAAGGTCTTTTTTGGGCTGCTAACATATTCTGAGCTTTCAGGGGTGTATGATGCATTTTCCGTGCAAAAAATATTTTTGGAATTTCAGTGGTCTAGGATGCGGGTTAATGCCCCTTTCAGGCTGCAAATGTCTTTGGGACATTCAGGGCTCTCTGACACCATTTTTGGGCCACAACCATTTTCTGGACTTTAGGGGGTCTAGGATGCCTGTAAACCCCTTTTTTGGGCCTTCAAAGTTTTCTGCATTTTTGCATGCCTACGATGCATTTTAAGGCATTTTTGGGCTGCTAACATTTTAAGAACTTTCAGGGGTGTAGTATGCATTTTTCTGGCCAAAAGTATTTTTAGAAATTTCAGTGGTCTAGGATGTGGGTTAATGCCCCTTTCAGGCTGCAAATGTTTTTGGGACATTCAGAGCTCTCTGACACAGATTTTGGCCCACCAACATTTTCTGGACTTTAGGGGGTCTAGGATGCCTGTAAACCCCTGTTTTGGGCCTCCAAACTTTTCAACATTTTTGCAGGCCTGAAATGCACTTTAAGGCCTTTTTTTGAGCTGCCAACATTTTCTGATCTTTCAGGTTTGTAGGATGCATTTTTGTGCCAAAAATATTTTTGGGAATGTCAGTGGTCTAGGATGTGGGTTAATGCCCCTTTCAGGCTGCAAATGTTTTTGGGACATTCAGAGCTTTCTGACACTGTTTTTGGGCCACCAACATTTTCTGGACTTTAGGGGGTCTAGGATGCCTGTAAACCCCTTTTTTGGACCGCCAAAGTTTTCAACATTTTTGCAGGCTTATGATGCATTTTAAGTCCTTTTTTGAGCTGCCAACATTTTCTGAACTTTCAGGGTTGTAGGATGCATTTTTTGTGGCAAAATATTTTTGGGAATTTCAGTGGTCTGTGATGTGGGTTAGTGCCCTTTTCAGGCTGAAAATGTTTTTGGGACATTCAGAGCTCTCTGACATTGTTTTTGGGCCACCAACATTTTCTGGACTGTAGTGGGTCTATGATGCCTCTAAACCCCTTTTGTCGCCCTCCAAAGTTTTCTACATTTTTGCAGACCTAAAATGCATTTTAAGGCCTTTTTTGGGCTGCTAACATATTCTTAGCTTTCAGGGGTGTAGGATGCATTTTTCGTGCCAAAAATATTTTGGGGAATTCCAGTGATCTAGGATGCGGCTTAATGCCCCTTTCAGGCTGCACATGTTTTTGGGACATTCATAGCTCTCTGACATCGATTTTGGCCCACCAACATTTTCTGGACTTTAGGGGGTCTAGGATGCCTGTAAACCCCTTTTTTGGGCATCCAAAGTTTTCAACATTTTTGCAGGCCTGAAATGCATTTTAAGGCCTTTTTTGGGCTGCTAACATATTCTGAGCTTCAGGGGTATAGGTTGCATTTTTCGTGCCAAAAATATTTTGGGGAATTCCAGTGATCTAGGATGCGGCTTAATGCCCCTTTCAGGCTGCACATGTTTTTGGGACATTCATAGCTCTCTGACATCGATTTTGGCCCACCAACATTTTCTGGACTTTAGGGGGTCTAGGATGCCTGTAAACCCCTTTTTTGGGCCTCCAAAGTTTTCAACATTTTTGCAGGCCTAAAATGCATTTTAAGGCCTTTTTTGGGCTGCTAACATGTTCTGAGCTTTCAGGGGTGTAGGATGCATTTTTCGTGGCAAAAATATTTTTGGGAATTTCAGTGGTCTAGGATGTGGGTTAATGCCCCTTTCAGGCTGGAAATGTTTTTGTGACATTCAGACCTCTCTGACACTGTTTTTGGGCCCCCAACATTTTCTGCACTTTAGGGGGTCTAGGATGCCTGTAAACCCCTTTTTTGGGCCTCCAAAGTTTTCAAAATTTTTGCAGGCCTAAAATGCATTTTAAGGCCTTTTTTGGGCTGCTAACATATAGTGAGCTTTCAGGGGTGTAGGATGCATTTTCCGTGCAAAAAATATTCTTGGAATTTCAGTGGTCTAGGATGTGGGTTAATGCCCCTTTCAGGCTGCAAATGTCTTTGGGATATTCAGGGCTCTCTGACACCGATTTTGGCCCACCAACATTTTCTGGACTGTAGGGGGTCTAGGATGCCTGTAAACCCCTTTATTGGGCATCTAAAGTTTTCAACATTTTTGCAGGCCTAAAATGCATTGTAAGGCCTTTTTTGGGCTGCTAACATATTCTGAGCTTTCAGGGGTGTAGGATGCATTTTTCGTGGCAAAAATATTTTGGGGAATTTCAGTGATCTAGGATGCGGCTTAATGCCACTTTCAGGCTGCAAATGGTTTTGGGACATTCAGAGCTCTCTGACATTGTTTTTGGGCCACCAACATTTTCTGGACTGTAGTGGGTCTAGGATGCCTGTAAACCCCTTTTTTCGCCCTCCAAAATTTTCTACATTTTTGCAGGCCTAAGATGCATTTTAAGGCATTTTTGGGCTGCTAACATTTTCCGAACTTTCAGGGGTGTAGTATGCATTTTTTGTGCCAAAAATATTTTTGGGAATTTCAGTGGTCTAGGATGCGGGTTGATGCCCCTTTCACTCTGCAAATGTTTTTGGGGCATTCAGAGCTCTCTGACACCATTTTTGGGCCACAACCATTTTCTTGACTTTAGGGGGTCTAGGATGCCTCTAAACCCCTTTTTTCCACCTCCAAAGTTTTCTACATTTTTGCAGGCCTAAGATGCATTTTAAGGCATTTTTGGGCTGCCAACATTTTCAGAACTTTCAGGGGTGTAGTATGCATTTTTTATGCCAAAAATATTTTTGGGAATTTCAGTGGTCTATGATGCGGGTGAATGCCCCTTTTTTGGGCCTCCAAAGTTTTCAACATTTTTGCAGGCTTAAGATGCATTTTAAGTCCTTTTTTTGAGCTGCCAACATTTTCTGATCTTTCAGGGTTGTAGGATGCATTTTTTGTGCCAAAAATATTTTGGGGAATTTCAGTGGTCTAGGATGCGGGTTAATGCCCCTTTCACTCTGAAATCTTTTGGGGGCATTCAGAGCTCTCTGACACAGATTTTGGCCCACCAACATTTTCTGGACTTTAGGGGGTCTAGGATGCCTGTAAACCCCTTTTTTGGGCCTCCAAACCTTTCAACATTTTTGCAGGCCTGAAATGCATTTTAAGGCCTTTTTTTGAGCTGCCAACATTTTCTGATCTTTCAGGTTTGTAGGATGCATTTTTGTGCCAAAAATATTTTTGGGAATGTCAGTGGCCTGGGATGTGGGTTAGTGCCACTTTCAGGCTGCAAATGTTTTTGGGACTTTCAGAGCTTTCTGACACTGTTTTTGGGCCACCAACATTTTCTGGACTTTAGGGGGTCTAGGATGCCTGTAAACCCCTTTTTTGGGCCTCTAAAGTTTTCAACATTTTTACAGGCCTGAAATGCATTTTAAGGCCTCTTTTGGGCTGCTAACATATTCTGAGCTTCAGGGGTATAGGTTGCATTTTTCGTGGCAAAAATATTTTGGGGAATTTCAGTGATCTAGGATGCGGCTTAATGCCACTTTCAGGCTGCAAATGTTTTTGGGACATTCAGAGCTCTCTGACACCGATTTTGGCCCACCAACATTTTCTGGACTTTAGGGGTCTAGGATGCCTGTAGACCCCTTTTTTGGGCCTCCAAAGTTTTCAACATTTTTGCAGGCTTAAGATGCATTTTATGTCCTTTTTTGAGCTGCCAACATTTTCTGAACTTTCAGGTTTGTAGGATGCACTTTTTGTGGCAAAATATTTTTGGGAATTTCAGTGGTCTGTGATGTGGGTTAGTGCCCTTTTCAGGCTGCAAATGTTTTTGGGACATTCAGAGCTCTCTGACATTGTTTTTGGGCCACCAACATTTTCTGCACTGTAGTCGGTCTATGATGCCTGTAAATCCCTTTTTTCGCCCTCCAAAGTTTTCTACATTTTTTGCAGACCTACGAAGCATTTTAAGGCATTGTTGGGCTGCTAACATTTTAAGAACTTTCAGGGGTGTAGTATGCATTTTTCTGGCCAAAAGTATTTTTGGAAATTTCAGTGGGCTGGGATGTGGGTTAGTGCCCGTTTCAGGCTGCAAATGTTTTTGGGACATTCAGAGCTCTCTGACACAGATTTTGGCCCACCAACATTTTCTGGACTTTGGGGGGTCTAGGATGCCTGTAAACCCCTTTTTTGGGCATCCAAAGTTTTCAACATTTTTGCAGGCCTGAAATGCATTTTAAGGTCTTTTTTGGGCTGCCAACATTTTCTGATCTTTCAGGGTTGTAGGATGCATTTTTTGTGCCAAAAATATTTTTGGGAATTTCAGTGGTCTGGGATGTGGGTTAGTGCCACTTTCAGGCTGCACATCTTTTTCGGACTTTCAGAGCTCTCTGACACTGTTTTTGGGCCACCAACATTTTCTGGACTTTAGGGGGTCTAAGATGCCTGTAAACCCCTTTTTTGGGCCTCTAAAGTTTTCAACATTTTTGCAGGCCTAAAATGCATGTTAAGGCCTTTCTTGGGCTGCTAACATATTCTGAGCTTTCAGGGGTGTAGGATGCATTTTTCGTGGCAAAAATATTTTTGGGAATTTCAGTGGTCTAGGATGCGGGTTAATGCCCCTTTCAGGCTGCAAATGTCTTTGGGACATTCAGGGCTCTCTGACACCATTTTTGGGCCACAACCATTTTCTGGACTTTAGGGGGTCTAGGATGCATGTAAACCCCTTTTTCGGGCCTCCAAAGTTTTCTACACTTTTGCATGCCTACGATGCATTTTAAGGCATTTTTGGGCTGCTAACATTTTAAGAACTTTCAGGGGTGTAGTATGCATGTTTCTGGCCAAAAGTATTTTTGGAAATTTCAGTGGTCTAGGATGTGGGTTAATGCCCCTTTCAGGCTGCAAATGTTTTTGGGACATTCAGAGCTCTCTGACACAGATTTTGGCCCACCAACAGTTTCTGGACTTTAGGGGGTCTAGGATGCCTGTAAACCCCTTTTTTGGGCATCCAAAGTTTTCAACATTTTTGCAGGCCTGAAATGCATTTTAAGGCCTTTTTTGGGCTGCTAACATATTCTGAGCTTCAGGGGTATAGGTTGCATTTTTCGTGCCAAAAATATTTTGGGGAATTTCAGTGATCTAGGATGCGGCTTAATGCCCCTTTCAGGCTGCACATGTTTTTGGGACATTCATAGCTCTCGGACATCGATTTTGGCCCACCAACATTTTCTGGACTTTAGGGGGTCTAGGATGCCTGTAAACCCCTTTTTTGGGCCTCCAAAGTTTTCAACATTTTTGCAGGCCTAAAATGCATTTTAAGGCCTTTTTTGGGCTGCTAACATGTTCTGAGCTTCAGGGGTGTAGGATGCATTTTTCGTGGCAAAAATATTTTTGGGAATTTCAGTGGTCTAGGATGCGGGTTAATGCCCCTTTCAGGCTGGAAATGTTTTTGTGACATTCAGAGCTCTCTGACACTATTTTTGGGCCCCCAACATTTTCTGCACTTTAGGGGGTCTAGGATGCCTGTAAACCCCTTTTTTGGGCCTCCAAAGTTTTCAACATTTTTGCAGGCCTAAAATGCATTTTAAGGCCTTTTTTGGGCTGCTAACATATAGTGAGCTTTCAGGGGTGTAGGATGCATTTTCCGTGCAAAATATATTTTTGGAATTTCAGTGGTCTAGGATGTGGGTTAATGCCCCTTTCAGGCTGCAAATGTCTTTGGGATATTCAGGGCTCTCTGACACCATTTTTGGGCCACAACCATTTTCTGGACTTTAGGGGGTCTAGGATGCCTGTAAACCCCTTTTTTGGGCCTCTAAAGTTTTCAACATTTTTACAGGCCTGAAATGCATTTTAAGGCCTTTTTTGGGCTGCTAACATATTCTGAGCTTCAGGGGTATAGGTTGCATTTTTCGTGGCAAAAATATTTTGGGGAATTTCAGTGATCTAGGATGCGGCTTAATGCCACTTTCAGGCTGCAAATGTTTTTGGGACATTCAGAGCTCTCTGACACCGATTTTGGCCCACCAACATTTTCTGGACTTTAGGGGGTCTAGGATGCCTGTAAACCCCTTTTTTGGACCTCCAAAGTTTTCAACATTTTTGCAGGCTTAAGATGCATTTTAAGTCCTTTTTTGAGCTGCCAACATTTTCTGAACTTTCAGGGTTGTAGGATGCATTTTTTGTGGCAAAATATTTTTGGGAATTTCAGTGGTCTGTGATGTGGGTTAGTGCCCTTTTCAGGCTGAAAATGTTTTTGGGACATTCAGAGCTCTCTGACATTGTTTTTGGGCCACTAACATTTTCTGGACTGTAGTGGGTCTATGATGCCTCTAAACCCCTTTTGTCGCCCTCCAAAGTTTTCTACATTTTTGCAGACCTAAAATGCATTTTAAGGCCTTTTTTGGGCTGCTAACATATTCTTAGCTTTCAGGGGTGTAGGATGCATTTTTCGTGGCAAAAATATTTTTGGGAATTTCAGTGGTCTAGGATGCGGGTTAATGCCCCTTTCAGGCTGCAAATGTCTTTGGGACATTTAGGGCTCTCTGACACCATTTTTGGGCCACAACCATTTTCTGGACTTTAGGGGGTCTAGGATGCCTGTAAACCCCTTTTTTGGGCCTCCAAAGTTTTCTACACTTTTGAATGCCTACGATGCATTTTAAGGCATTTTTGGGATGCTAACATTTTAAGAACTTTCAGGGGTGTAGTATGCATTTTTCTGGCCAAAAATATTTTTGGAAATTTCAGTGGTCTAGGATGTGGGTTAATGCCCCTTTCAGGGTGCAAATGTGTTTGGGACATTCAGAGCTCTCTGACACAGATTTTGGCCCACCAACATTTTCTGGACTTTAGGGGGTCTAGGATGCCTGTAAACCCCTTTTTTGGGCATCCAAAGTTTTCAACATTTTTGCAGGCCTGAAATGCATTTTAAGGCCTTTTTTGGGCTGCTAACATATTCTGAGCTTCAGGGGTATAGGTTGCATTTTTCGTGCCAAAAATATTTTGGGGAATTCCAGTGATCTAGGATGCGGCTTAATGCCCCTTTCAGGCTGCACATGTTTTTGGGACATTCATAGCTCTCTGACATCGATTTTGGCCCACCAACATTTTCTGGACTTTAGGGGGTCTAGGATGCCTGTAAACCCCTTTTTTGGGCCTCCAAAGTTTTCAACATTTTTGCAGGCCTAAAATGCATTTTAAGGCCTTTTTTGGGCTGCTAACATGTTCTGAGCTTTCAGGGGTGTAGGATGCATTTTTCGTGGCAAAAATATTTTTGGGAATTTCAGTGGTCTAGGATGTGGGTTAATGCCCCTTTCAGGCTGGAAATGTTTTTGTGACATTCAGACCTCTCTGACACTGTTTTTGGGCCCCCAACATTTTCTGCACTTTAGGGGGTCTAGGATGCCTGTAAACCCCTTTTTTGGGCCTCCAAAGTTTTCAAAATTTTTGCAGGCCTAAAATGCATTTTAAGGCCTTTTTTGGGCTGCTAACATATAGTGAGCTTTCAGGGGTGTAGGATGCATTTTCCGTGCAAAAAATATTCTTGGAATTTCAGTGGTCTAGGATGTGGGTTAATGCCCCCTTCAGGCTGCAAATGTCTTTGGGATATTCAGGGCTCTCTGACACCGATTTTGGCCCACCAACATTTTCTGGACTGTAGGGGGTCTAGGATGCCTGTAAACCCCTTTATTGGGCATCTAAAGTTTTCAACATTTTTGCAGGCCTAAAATGCATTGTAAGGCCTTTTTTGGGCTGCTAACATATTCTGAGCTTTCAGGGGTGTAGGATGCATTTTTCGTGGCAAAAATATTTTGGGGAATTTCAGTGATCTAGGATGCGGCTTAATGCCACTTTCAGGCTGCAAATGGTTTTGGGACATTCAGAGCTCTCTGACATTGTTTTTGGGCCACCAACATTTTCTGGACTGTAGTGGGTCTAGGATGCCTGTAAACCCCTTTTTTCGCCCTCCAAAATGTTCTACATTTTTGCAGGCCTAAGATGCATTTTAAGGCATTTTTGGGCTGCTAACATTTTCCGAACTTTCAGGGGTGTAGTATGCATTTTTTGTGCCAAAAATATTTTTGGGAATTTCAGTGGTCTAGGATGCGGGTTGATGCCCCTTTCACTCTGCAAATGTTTTTGGGGCATTCAGAGCTCTCTGACACCATTTTTGGGCCACAACCATTTTCTTGACTTTAGGGGGTCTAGGATGCCTCTAAACCCCTTTTTTCCACCTCCAAAGTTTTCTACATTTTTGCAGGCCTAAGATGCATTTTAAGGCATTTTTGGGCTGCCAACATTTTCAGAACTTTCAGGGGTGTAGTATGCATTTTTCTGGCCAAAAGTATTTTTGGAAATTTCAGTGGTCTAGGATGTGGGTTAATGCCCCTTTCAGGCTGCAAATGTTTTTGGGACATTCAGAGCTCTCTGACACAGATTTTGGCCCACCAACATTTTCTGGACTTTAGGGGGTCTAGGATGCCTGTAAACCCCTTTTTTGGGCCTCAAAAGTTTTGAACATTTTTGCAGGCCTAAAATGCATTTTAAGGTCTTTTTTTGGCTGCTAACATATTCTGAGCTTTCAGGGGTGTATGATGCATTTTCCGTGCAAAAAATATTTTTGGAATTTCAGTGGTCTAGGATGCGGGTTAATGCCCCTTTCAGGCTGCAAATGTCTTTGGGACATTCAGGGCTCTCTGACACCATTTTTGGGCCACAACCATTTTCTGGACTTTAGGGGGTCTAGGATGCCTGTAAACCCCTTTTTTGGGCCTCAAAAGTTTTCTACATTTTTGCATGCCTACGATGCATTTTAAGTCCTTTTTTTGAGCTGCCAACATTTTCTGATCTTTCAGGGTTGTAGGATGCATTTTTTGTGCCAAAAATATTTTGGGGAATTTCAGTGGTCTAGGATGCGGGTTAATGCCCCTTTCACTCTGAAATCTTTTGGGGGCATTCAGAGCTCTCTGACACAGATTTTGGCCCACCAACATTTTCTGGACTTTAGGGGGTCTAGGATGCCTGTAAACCCCTTTTTTGGGCCTCCAAACTTTTCAACATTTTTGCAGGCCTGAAATGCATTTTAAGGCCTTTTTTTGAGCTGCCAACATTTTCTGATCTTTCAGGTTTGTAGGATGCATTTTTGTGCCAAAAATATTTTTGGGAATGTCAGTGGCCTGGGATGTGGGTTAGTGCCACTTTCAGGCTGCAAATGTTTTTGGGACTTTCAGAGCTTTCTGACACTATTTTTGGGCCACCAACATTTTCTGGACTTTAGGGGGTCTAGGATGCCTGTAAACCCCTTTTTTGGGCCTCTAAAGTTTTCAACATTTTTACAGGCCTGAAATGCATTTTAAGGCCTCTTTTGGGCTGCTAACATATTCTGAGCTTCAGGGGTATAGGTTGCATTTTTCGTGGCAAAAATATTTTGGGGAATTTCAGTGATCTAGGATGCGGCTTAATGCCACTTTCAGGCTGCAAATGTTTTTGGGACATTCAGAGCTCTCTGACACCGATTTTGGCCCACCAACATTTTCTGGACTTTAGGGGTCTAGGATGCCTGTAAACCCCTTTTTTGGGCCTCCAAAGTTTTCAACATTTTTGCAGGCTTAAGATGCATTTTATGTCCTTTTTTGAGCTGCCAACATTTTCTGAACTTTCAGGGTTGTAGGATGCACTTTTTGTGGCAAAATATTTTTGGGAATTTCAGTGGTCTGTGATGTGGGTTAGTGCCCTTTTCAGGCTGCAAATGTTTTTGGGACATTCAGAGCTCTCTGACATTGTTTTTGGGCCACCAACATTTTCTGGACTGTAGTCGGTCTATGATGCCTGTAAATCCCTTTTTTCGCCCTCCAAAGTTTTCTACATTTTTTGCAGACCTACGAAGCATTTTAAGGCATTGTTGGGCTGCTAACATTTTAAGAACTTTCAGGGTTGTAGTATGCATTTTTCTGGCCAAAAGTATTTTTGGAAATTTCAGTGGGCTGGGATGTGCGTTAGTGCCCGTTTCAGGCTGCAAATGTTTTTGGGACATTCAGAGCTCTCTGACACAGATTTTGGCCCACCAACATTTTCTGGACTTTGGGGGGTCTAGGATGCCTGTAAACCCCTTTTTTGGGCATCCAAAGTTTTCAACATTTTTGCAGGCCTGAAATGCATTTTAAGGTCTTTTTTGGGCTGCCAACATTTTCTGATCTTTCAGGGTTGTAGGATGCATTTTTTGTGCCAAAAATATTTTTGGGAATTTCAGTGGTCTGGGATGTGGGTTAGTGCCACTTTCAGGCTGCACATCTTTTTCGGACTTTCAGAGCTCTCTGACACTGTTTTTGGGCCACCAACATTTTCTGGACTTTAGGGGGTCTAAGATGCCTGTAAACCCCTTTTTTGGGCCTCTAAAGTTTTCAACATTTTTGCAGGCCTAAAATGCGTGTTAAGGCCTTTCTTGGGCTGCTAACATATTCTGAGCTTTCAGGGGTGTAGGATGCATTTTTCGTGGCAAAAATATTTTTGGGAATTTCAGTGGTCTAGGATGCGGGTTAATGCCCCTTTCAGGCTGCAAATGTCTTTGGGACATTCAGGGCTCTCTGACACCATTTTTGGGCCACAACCATTTTCTGGACTTTAGGGGGTCTAGGATGCATGTAAACCCCTTTTTCGGGCCTCCAAAGTTTTCTACACTTTTGCATGCCTACGATGCATTTTAAGGCATTTTTGGGCTGCTAACATTTTAAGAACTTTCAGGGGTGTAGTATGCATGTTTCTGGCCAAAAGTATTTTTGGAAATTTCAGTGGTCTAGGATGTGGGTTAATGCCCCTTTCAGGCTGCAAATGTTTTTGGGGCATTCAGAGCTCTCTGACACAGATTTTGGCCCACCAACATTTTCTGGACTTTAGGGGGTCTAGGATGCCTGTAAACCCCTTTTTTGGGCATCCAAAGTTTTCAACATTTTTGCAGGCCTGAAATGCATTTTAAGGCCTTTTTTGGGCTGCTAACATATTCTGAGCTTCAGGGGTATAGGTTGCATTTTTCGTGCCAAAAATATTTTGGGGAATTTCAGTGATCTAGGATGCGGCTTAATGCCCCTTTCAGGCTGTACATGTTTTTGGGACATTCATAGCTCTCGGACATCGATTTTGGCCCACCAACATTTTCTGGACTTTAGGGGGTCTAGGATGCCTGTAAACCCCTTTTTTGGGCCTCCAAAGTTTTCAACATTTTTGCAGGCCTAAAATGCATTTTAAGGCCTTTTTTGGGCTGCTAACATGTTCTGAGCTTCAGGGGTGTAGGATGCATTTTTCGTGGCAAAAATATTTTTGGGAATTTCAGTGGTCTAGGATGCGGGTTAATGCCCCTTTCAGGCTGGAAATGTTTTTGTGACATTCAGAGCTCTCTGACACTATTTTTGGGCCCCCAACATTTTCTGCACTTTAGGGGGTCTAGGATGCCTGTAAACCCCTTTTTTGGGCCTCCAAAGTTTTCAACATTTTTGCAGGCCTAAAATGCATTTTAAGGCCTTTTTTGGGCTGCTAACATATAGTGAGCTTTCAGGGGTGTAGGATGCATTTTCCGTGCAAAATATATTTTTGGAATTTCAGTGGTCTAGGATGTGGGTTAATGCCCCTTTCAGGCTGCAAATGTCTTTGGGATATTCAGGGCTCTCTGACACCATTTTTGGGCCACAACCATTTTCTGGACTTTAGGGGGTCTAGGATGCCTGTAAACCCCTGTTTTGGGCCTCCAAACTTTTCAACATTTTTGCAGGCCTGAAATGCACTTTAAGGCCTTTTTTTGAGCTGCCAACATTTTCTGATCTTTCAGGTTTGTAGGATGCATTTTTGTGCCAAAAATATTTTTGGGAATGTCAGTGGTCTAGGATGTGGGTTAATGCCCCTTTCAGGCTGCAAATGTTTTTGGGACATTCAGAGCTTTCTGACACTGTTTTTGGGCCACCAACATTTTCTGGACTTTAGGGGGTCTAGGATGCCTGTAAACCCCTTTTTTGGGCCTCTAAAGTTTTCAACATTTTTACAGGCCTGAAATGCATTTTAAGGCCTTTTTTGGGCTGCTAACATATTCTGAGCTTCAGGGGTATAGGTTGCATTTTTCGTGGCAAAAATATTTTGGGGAATTTCAGTGATCTAGGATGCGGCTTAATGCCACTTTCAGGCTGCAAATGTTTTTGGGACATTCAGAGCTCTCTGACACCGATTTTGGCCCACCAACATTTTCTGGACTTTAGGGGGTCTAGGATGCCTGTAAACCCCTTTTTTGGACCTCCAAAGTTTTCAACATTTTTGCAGGCTTAAGATGCATTTTAAGTCCTTTTTTGAGCTGCCAACATTTTCTGAACTTTCAGGGTTGTAGGATGCATTTTTTGTGGCAAAATATTTTTGGGAATTTCAGTGGTCTGTGATGTGGGTTAGTGCCCTTTTCAGGCTGAAAATGTTTTTGGGACATTCAGAGCTCTCTGACATTGTTTTTGGGCCACTAACATTTTCTGGACTGTAGTGGGTCTATGATGCCTCTAAACCCCTTTTGTCGCCCTCCAAAGTTTTCTACATTTTTGCAGACCTAAAATGCATTTTAAGGCCTTTTTTGGGCTGCTAACATATTCTTAGCTTTCAGGGGTGTAGGATGCATTTTTCGTGGCAAAAATATTTTTGGGAATTTCAGTGGTCTAGGATGCGGGTTAATGCCCCTTTCAGGCTGCAAATGTCTTTGGGACATTCAGGGCTCTCTGACACCATTTTTGGGCCACAACCATTTTCTGGACTTTAGGGGGTCTAGGATGCCTGTAAACCCCTTTTTTGGGCCTCCAAAGTTTTCTACACTTTTGAATGCCTACGATGCATTTTAAGGCATTTTTGGGATGCTAACATTTTAAGAACTTTCAGGGGTGTAGTATGCATTTTTCTGGCCAAAAATATTTTTGGAAATTTCAGTGGTCTAGGATGTGGGTTAATGCCCCTTTCAGGGTGCAAATGTGTTTGGGACATTCAGAGCTCTCTGACACAGATTTTGGCCCACCAACATTTTCTGGACTTTAGGGGGTCTAGGATGCCTGTAAACCCCTTTTTTGGGCATCCAAAGTTTTCAACATTTTTGCAGGCCTGAAATGCATTTTAAGGCCTTTTTTGGGCTGCTAACATATTCTGAGCTTCAGGGGTATAGGTTGCATTTTTCGTGCCAAAAATATTTTGGGGAATTCCAGTGATCTAGGATGCGGCTTAATGCCCCTTTCAGGCTGCACATGTTTTTGGGACATTCATAGCTCTCTGACATCGATTTTGGCCCACCAACATTTTCTGGACTTTAGGGGGTCTAGGATGCCTGTAAACCCCTTTTTTGGGCCTCCAAAGTTTTCAACATTTTTGCAGGCCTAAAATGCATTTTAAGGCCTTTTTTGGGCTGCTAACATGTTCTGAGCTTTCAGGGGTGTAGGATGCATTTTTCGTGGCAAAAATATTTTTGGGAATTTCAGTGGTCTAGGATGTGGGTTAATGCCCCTTTCAGGCTGGAAATGTTTTTGTGACATTCAGACCTCTCTGACACTGTTTTTGGGCCCCCAACATTTTCTGCACTTTAGGGGGTCTAGGATGCCTGTAAACCCCTTTTTTGGGCCTCCAAAGTTTTCAAAATTTTTGCAGGCCTAAAATGCATTTTAAGGCCTTTTTTGGGCTGCTAACATATAGTGAGCTTTCAGGGGTGTAGGATGCATTTTCCGTGCAAAAAATATTCTTGGAATTTCAGTGGTCTAGGATGTGGGTTAATGCCCCCTTCAGGCTGCAAATGTCTTTGGGATATTCAGGGCTCTCTGACACCGATTTTGGCCCACCAACATTTTCTGGACTGTAGGGGGTCTAGGATGCCTGTAAACCCCTTTATTGGGCATCTAAAGTTTTCAACATTTTTGCAGGCCTAAAATGCATTGTAAGGCCTTTTTTGGGCTGCTAACATATTCTGAGCTTTCAGGGGTGTAGGATGCATTTTTCGTGGCAAAAATATTTTGGGGAATTTCAGTGATCTAGGATGCGGCTTAATGCCACTTTCAGGCTGCAAATGGTTTTGGGACATTCAGAGCTCTCTGACATTGTTTTTGGGCCACCAACATTTTCTGGACTGTAGTGGGTCTAGGATGCCTGTAAACCCCTTTTTTCGCCCTCCAAAATGTTCTACATTTTTGCAGGCCTAAGATGCATTTTAAGGCCTTTTTGGGCTGCTAACATTTTCCGAACTTTCAGGGGTGTAGTATGCATTTTTTGTGCCAAAAATATTTTTGGGAATTTCAGTGGTCTAGGATGCGGGTTGATGCCCCTTTCACTCTGCAAATGTTTTTGGGGCATTCAGAGCTCTCTGACACCATTTTTGGGCCACAACCATTTTCTTGACTTTAGGGGGTCTAGGATGCCTCTAAACCCCTTTTTTCCACCTCCAAAGTTTTCTACATTTTTGCAGGCCTAAGATGCATTTTAAGGCATTTTTGGGCTGCCAACATTTTCAGAACTTTCAGGGGTGTAGTATGCATTTTTCTGGCCAAAAGTATTTTTGGAAATTTCAGTGGTCTAGGATGTGGGTTAATGCCCCTTTCAGGCTGCAAATGTTTTTGGGACATTCAGAGCTCTCTGACACAGATTTTGGCCCACCAACATTTTCTGGACTTTAGGGGGTCTAGGATGCCTGTAAACCCCTTTTTTGGGCCTCAAAAGTTTTGAACATTTTTGCAGGCCTAAAATGCATTTTAAGGTCTTTTTTTGGCTGCTAACATATTCTGAGCTTTCAGGGGTGTATGATGCATTTTCCGTGCAAAAAATATTTTTGGAATTTCAGTGGTCTAGGATGCGGGTTAATGCCCCTTTCAGGCTGCAAATGTCTTTGGGACATTCAGGGCTCTCTGACACCATTTTTGGGCCACAACCATTTTCTGGACTTTAGGGGGTCTAGGATGCCTGTAAACCCCTTTTTTGGGCCTCAAAAGTTTTCTACATTTTTGCATGCCTACGATGCATTTTAAGTCCTTTTTTTGAGCTGCCAACATTTTCTGATCTTTCAGGGTTGTAGGATGCATTTTTTGTGCCAAAAATATTTTGGGGAATTTCAGTGGTCTAGGATGCGGGTTAATGCCCCTTTCACTCTGAAATCTTTTGGGGGCATTCAGAGCTCTCTGACACAGATTTTGGCCCACCAACATTTTCTGGACTTTAGGGGGTCTAGGATGCCTGTAAACCCCTTTTTTGGGCCTCCAAACTTTTCAACATTTTTGCAGGCCTGAAATGCATTTTAAGGCCTTTTTTTGAGCTGCCAACATTTTCTGATCTTTCAGGTTTGTAGGATGCATTTTTGTGCCAAAAATATTTTTGGGAATGTCAGTGGCCTGGGATGTGGGTTAGTGCCACTTTCAGGCTGCAAATGTTTTTGGGACTTTCAGAGCTTTCTGACACTGTTTTTGGGCCACCAACATTTTCTGGACTTTAGGGGGTCTAGGATGCCTGTAAACCCCTTTTTTGGGCCTCTAAAGTTTTCAACATTTTTACAGGCCTGAAATGCATTTTAAGGCCTCTTTTGGGCTGCTAACATATTCTGAGCTTCAGGGGTATAGGTTGCATTTTTCGTGGCAAAAATATTTTGGGGAATTTCAGTGATCTAGGATGCGGCTTAATGCCACTTTCAGGCTGCAAATGTTTTTGGGACATTCAGAGCTCTCTGACACCGATTTTGGCCCATCAACATTTTCTGGACTTTAGGGGTCTAGGATGCCTGTAAACCCCTTTTTTGGGCCTCCAAAGTTTTCAACATTTTTGCAGGCTTAAGATGCATTTTATGTCCTTTTTTGAGCTGCCAACATTTTCTGAACTTTCAGGGTTGTAGGATGCACTTTTTGTGGCAAAATATTTTTGGGAATTTCAGTGGTCTGTGATGTGGGTTAGTGCCCTTTTCAGGCTGCAAATGTTTTTGGGACATTCAGAGCTCTCTGACATTGTTTTTGGGCCACCAACATTTTCTGGACTGTAGTCGGTCTATGATGCCTGTAAATCCCTTTTTTCGCCCTCCAAAGTTTTCTACATTTTTTGCAGACCTACGAAGCATTTTAAGGCATTGTTGGGCTGCTAACATTTTAAGAACTTTCAGGGGTGTAGTATGCATTTTTCTGGCCAAAAGTATTTTTGGAAATTTCAGTGGGCTGGGATGTGGGTTAGTGCCCGTTTCAGGCTGCAAATGTTTTTGGGACATTCAGAGCTCTCTGACACAGATTTTGGCCCACCAACATTTTCTGGACTTTGGGGGGTCTAGGATGCCTGTAAACCCCTTTTTTGGGCATCCAAAGTTTTCAACATTTTTGCAGGCCTGAAATGCATTTTAAGGTCTTTTTTGGGCTGCCAACATTTTCTGATCTTTCAGGGTTGTAGGATGCATTTTTTGTGCCAAAAATATTTTTGGGAATTTCAGTGGTCTGGGATGTGGGTTAGTGCCACTTTCAGGCTGCACATCTTTTTCGGACTTTCAGAGCTCTCTGACACTGTTTTTGGGCCACCAACATTTTCTGGACTTTAGGGGGTCTAAGATGCCTGTAAACCCCTTTTTTGGGCCTCTAAAGTTTTCAACATTTTTGCAGGCCTAAAATGCATGTTAAGGCCTTTCTTGGGCTGCTAACATATTCTGAGCTTTCAGGGGTGTAGGATGCATTTTTCGTGGCAAAAATATTTTTGGGAATTTCAGTGGTCTAGGATGCGGGTTAATGCCCCTTTCAGGCTGCAAATGTCTTTGGGACATTCAGGGCTCTCTGACACCATTTTTGGGCCACAACCATTTTCTGGACTTTAGGGGGTCTAGGATGCATGTAAACCCCTTTTTCGGGCCTCCAAAGTTTTCTACACTTTTGCATGCCTACGATGCATTTTAAGGCATTTTTGGGCTGCTAACATTTTAAGAACTTTCAGGGGTGTAGTATGCATTTTTCTGGCCAAAAGTATTTTTGGAAATTTCAGTGGTCTAGGATGTGGGTTAATGCCCCTTTCAGGCTGCAAATGTTTTTGGGACATTCAGAGCTCTCTGACACAGATTTTGGCCCACCAACATTTTCTGGACTTTAGGGGGTCTAGGATGCCTGTAAACCCCTTTTTTGGGCATCCAAAGTTTTCAACATTTTTGCAGGCCTGAAATGCATTTTAAGGCCTTTTTTGGGCTGCTAACATATTCTGAGCTTCAGGGGTATAGGTTGCATTTTTCGTGCCAAAAATATTTTGGGGAATTTCAGTGATCTAGGATGCGGCTTAATGCCCCTTTCAGGCTGCACATGTTTTTGGGACATTCATAGCTCTCGGACATCGATTTTGGCCCACCAACATTTTCTGGACTTTAGGGGGTCTAGGATGCCTGTAAACCCCTTTTTTGGGCCTCCAAAGTTTTCAACATTTTTGCAGGCCTAAAATGCATTTTAAGGCCTTTTTTGGGCTGCTAACATGTTCTGAGCTTCAGGGGTGTAGGATGCATTTTTCGTGGCAAAAATATTTTTGGGAATTTCAGTGGTCTAGGATGCGGGTTAATGCCCCTTTCAGGCTGGAAATGTTTTTGTGACATTCAGAGCTCTCTGACACTATTTTTGGGCCCCCAACATTTTCTGCACTTTAGGGGGTCTAGGATGCCTGTAAACCCCTTTTTTGGGCCTCCAAAGTTTTCAACATTTTTGCAGGCCTAAAATGCATTTTAAGGCCTTTTTTGGGCTGCTAACATATAGTGAGCTTTCAGGGGTGTAGGATGCATTTTCCGTGCAAAATATATTTTTGGAATTTCAGTGGTCTAGGATGTGGGTTAATGCCCCTTTCAGGCTGCAAATGTCTTTGGGATATTCAGGGCTCTCTGACACCATTTTTGGGCCACAACCATTTTCTGGACTTTAGGGGGTCTAGGATGCCTGTAAACCCCTGTTTTGGGCCTCCAAACTTTTCAACATTTTTGCAGGCCTGAAATGCACTTTAAGGCCTTTTTTTGAGCTGCCAACATTTTCTGATCTTTCAGGTTTGTAGGATGCATTTTTGTGCCAAAAATATTTTTGGGAATGTCAGTGGTCTAGGATGTGGGTTAATGCCCCTTTCAGGCTGCAAATGTTTTTGGGACATTCAGAGCTTTCTGACACTGTTTTTGGGCCACCAACATTTTCTGGACTTTAGGGGGTCTAGGATGCCTGTAAACCCCTTTTTTGGGCCTCTAAAGTTTTCAACATTTTTACAGGCCTGAAATGCATTTTAAGGCCTTTTTTGGGCTGCTAACATATTCTGAGCTTCAGGGGTATAGGTTGCATTTTTCGTGGCAAAAATATTTTGGGGAATTTCAGTGATCTAGGATGCGGCTTAATGCCACTTTCAGGCTGCAAATGTTTTTGGGACATTCAGAGCTCTCTGACACAGATTTTGGCCCACCAACATTTTCTGGACTTTAGGGGGTCTAGGATGCCTGTAAACCCCTTTTTTGGACCTCCAAAGTTTTCAACATTTTTGCAGGCCTAAAATGCATTTTAAGGCCTTTTTTGGGCTGCTAACATGTTCTGAGCTTTCAGGGGTGTAGGATGCATTTTTCGTGGCAAAAATATTTTTGGGAATTTCAGTGGTCTAGGATGTGGGTTAATGCCCCTTTCAGGCTGGAAATGTTTTTGTGACATTCAGACCTCTCTGACACTGTTTTTGGGCCCCCAACATTTTCTGCACTTTAGGGGGTCTAGGATGCCTGTAAACCCCTTTTTTGGGCCTCCAAAGTTTTCAAAATTTTTGCAGGCCTAAAATGCATTTTAAGGCCTTTTTTGGGCTGCTAACATATAGTGAGCTTTCAGGGGTGTAGGATGCATTTTCCGTGCAAAAAATATTCTTGGAATTTCAGTGGTCTAGGATGTGGGTTAATGCCCCCTTCAGGCTGCAAATGTCTTTGGGATATTCAGGGCTCTCTGACACCGATTTTGGCCCACCAACATTTTCTGGACTGTAGGGGGTCTAGGATGCCTGTAAACCCCTTTATTGGGCATCTAAAGTTTTCAACATTTTTGCAGGCCTAAAATGCATTGTAAGGCCTTTTTTGGGCTGCTAACATATTCTGAGCTTTCAGGGGTGTAGGATGCATTTTTCGTGGCAAAAATATTTTGGGGAATTTCAGTGATCTAGGATGCGGCTTAATGCCACTTTCAGGCTGCAAATGGTTTTGGGACATTCAGAGCTCTCTGACATTGTTTTTGGGCCACCAACATTTTCTGGACTGTAGTGGGTCTAGGATGCCTGTAAACCCCTTTTTTCGCCCTCCAAAATGTTCTACATTTTTGCAGGCCTAAGATGCATTTTAAGGCATTTTTGGGCTGCTAACATTTTCCGAACTTTCAGGGGTGTAGTATGCATTTTTTGTGCCAAAAATATTTTTGGGAATTTCAGTGGTCTAGGATGCGGGTTGATGCCCCTTTCACTCTGCAAATGTTTTTGGGGCATTCAGAGCTCTCTGACACCATTTTTGGGCCACAACCATTTTCTTGACTTTAGGGGGTCTAGGATGCCTCTAAACCCCTTTTTTCCACCTCCAAAGTTTTCTACATTTTTGCAGGCCTAAGATGCATTTTAAGGCATTTTTGGGCTGCCAACATTTTCAGAACTTTCAGGGGTGTAGTATGCATTTTTCTGGCCAAAAGTATTTTTGGAAATTTCAGTGGTCTAGGATGTGGGTTAATGCCCCTTTCAGGCTGCAAATGTTTTTGGGACATTCAGAGCTCTCTGACACAGATTTTGGCCCACCAACATTTTCTGGACTTTAGGGGGTCTAGGATGCCTGTAAACCCCTTTTTTGGGCCTCAAAAGTTTTGAACATTTTTGCAGGCCTAAAATGCATTTTAAGGTCTTTTTTTGGCTGCTAACATATTCTGAGCTTTCAGGGGTGTATGATGCATTTTCCGTGCAAAAAATATTTTTGGAATTTCAGTGGTCTAGGATGCGGGTTAATGCCCCTTTCAGGCTGCAAATGTCTTTGGGACATTCAGGGCTCTCTGACACCATTTTTGGGCCACAACCATTTTCTGGACTTTAGGGGGTCTAGGATGCCTGTAAACCCCTTTTTTGGGCCTCAAAAGTTTTCTACATTTTTGCATGCCTACGATGCATTTTAAGTCCTTTTTTTGAGCTGCCAACATTTTCTGATCTTTCAGGGTTGTAGGATGCATTTTTTGTGCCAAAAATATTTTGGGGAATTTCAGTGGTCTAGGATGCGGGTTAATGCCCCTTTCACTCTGAAATCTTTTGGGGGCATTCAGAGCTCTCTGACACAGATTTTGGCCCACCAACATTTTCTGGACTTTAGGGGGTCTAGGATGCCTGTAAACCCCTTTTTTGGGCCTCCAAACTTTTCAACATTTTTGCAGGCCTGAAATGCATTTTAAGGCCTTTTTTTGAGCTGCCAACATTTTCTGATCTTTCAGGTTTGTAGGATGCATTTTTGTGCCAAAAATATTTTTGGGAATGTCAGTGGCCTGGGATGTGGGTTAGTGCCACTTTCAGGCTGCAAATGTTTTTGGGACTTTCAGAGCTTTCTGACACTGTTTTTGGGCCACCAACATTTTCTGGACTTTAGGGGGTCTAGGATGCCTGAAAACCCCTTTTTTGGGCCTCTAAAGTTTTCAACATTTTTACAGGCCTGAAATGCATTTTAAGGCCTCTTTTGGGCTGCTAACATATTCTGAGCTTCAGGGGTATAGGTTGCATTTTTCGTGGCAAAAATATTTTGGGGAATTTCAGTGATCTAGGATGCGGCTTAATGCCACTTTCAGGCTGCAAATGTTTTTGGGACATTCAGAGCTCTCTGACACCGATTTTGGCCCACCAACATTTTCTGGACTTTAGGGGTCTAGGATGCCTGTAAACCCCTTTTTTGGGCCTCCAAAGTTTTCAACATTTTTGCAGGCTTAAGATGCATTTTATGTCCTTTTTTGAGCTGCCAACATTTTCTGAACTTTCAGGGTTGTAGGATGCACTTTTTGTGGCAAAATATTTTTGGGAATTTCAGTGGTCTGTGATGTGGGTTAGTGCCCTTTTCAGGCTGCAAATGTTTTTGGGACATTCAGAGCTCTCTGACATTGTTTTTGGGCCACCAACATTTTCTGGACTGTAGTCGGTCTATGATGCCTGTAAATCCCTTTTTTCGCCCTCCAAAGTTTTCTACATTTTTTGCAGACCTACGAAGCATTTTAAGGCATTGTTGGGCTGCTAACATTTTAAGAACTTTCAGGGGTGTAGTATGCATTTTTCTGGCCAAAAGTATTTTTGGAAATTTCAGTGGGCTGGGATGTGGGTTAGTGCCCGTTTCAGGCTGCAAATGTTTTTGGGACATTCAGAGCTCTCTGACACAGATTTTGGCCCACCAACATTTTCTGGACTTTGGGGGGTCTAGGATGCCTGTAAACCCCTTTTTTGGGCATCCAAAGTTTTCAACATTTTTGCAGGCCTGAAATGCATTTTAAGGTCTTTTTTGGGCTGCCAACATTTTCTGATCTTTCAGGGTTGTAGGATGCATTTTTTGTGCCAAAAATATTTTTGGGAATTTCAGTGGTCTGGGATGTGGGTTAGTGCCACTTTCAGGCTGCACATCTTTTTCGGACTTTCAGAGCTCTCTGACACTGTTTTTGGGCCACCAACATTTTCTGGACTTTAGGGGGTCTAAGATGCCTGTAAACCCCTTTTTTGGGCCTCTAAAGTTTTCAACATTTTTGCAGGCCTAAAATGCATGTTAAGGCCTTTCTTGGGCTGCTAACATATTCTGAGCTTTCAGGGGTGTAGGATGCATTTTTCGTGGCAAAAATATTTTTGGGAATTTCAGTGGTCTAGGATGCGGGTTAATGCCCCTTTCAGGCTGCAAATGTCTTTGGGACATTCAGGGCTCTCTGACACCATTTTTGGGCCACAACCATTTTCTGGACTTTAGGGGGTCTAGGATGCATGTAAACCCCTTTTTCGGGCCTCCAAAGTTTTCTACACTTTTGCATGCCTACGATGCATTTTAAGGCATTTTTGGGCTGCTAACATTTTAAGAACTTTCAGGGGTGTAGTATGCATTTTTCTGGCCAAAAGTATTTTTGGAAATTTCAGTGGTCTAGGATGTGGGTTAATGCCCCTTTCAGGCTGCAAATGTTTTTGGGACATTCAGAGCTCTCTGACACAGATTTTGGCCCACCAACATTTTCTGGACTTTAGGGGGTCTAGGATGCCTGTAAACCCCTTTTTTGGGCATCCAAAGTTTTCAACATTTTTGCAGGCCTGAAATGCATTTTAAGGCCTTTTTTGGGCTGCTAACATATTCTGAGCTTCAGGGGTATAGGTTGCATTTTTCGTGCCAAAAATATTTTGGGGAATTTCAGTGATCTAGGATGCGGCTTAATGCCCCTTTCAGGCTGCACATGTTTTTGGGACATTCATAGCTCTCGGACATCGATTTTGGCCCACCAACATTTTCTGGACTTTAGGGGGTCTAGGATGCCTGTAAACCCCTTTTTTGGGCCTCCAAAGTTTTCAACATTTTTGCAGGCCTAAAATGCATTTTAAGGCCTTTTTTGGGCTGCTAACATGTTCTGAGCTTCAGGGGTGTAGGATGCATTTTTCGTGGCAAAAATATTTTTGGGAATTTCAGTGGTCTAGGATGCGGGTTAATGCCCCTTTCAGGCTGGAAATGTTTTTGTGACATTCAGAGCTCTCTGACACTATTTTTGGGCCCCCAACATTTTCTGCACTTTAGGGGGTCTAGGATGCCTGTAAACCCCTTTTTTGGGCCTCCAAAGTTTTCAACATTTTTGCAGGCCTAAAATGCATTTTAAGGCCTTTTTTGGGCTGCTAACATATAGTGAGCTTTCAGGGGTGTAGGATGCATTTTCCGTGCAAAATATATTTTTGGAATTTCAGTGGTCTAGGATGTGGGTTAATACCCCTTTCAGGCTGCAAATGTCTTTGGGATATTCAGGGCTCTCTGACACCATTTTTGGGCCACAACCATTTTCTGGACTTTAGGGGGTCTAGAATGCCTGTAAACCCCTGTTTTGGGCCTCCAAACTTTTCAACATTTTTGCAGGCCTGAAATGCACTTTAAGGCCTTTTTTTGAGCTGCCAACATTTTCTGATCTTTCAGGTTTGTAGGATGCATTTTTGTGCCAAAAATATTTTTGGGAATGTCAGTGGTCTAGGATGTGGGTTAATGCCCCTTTCAGGCTGCAAATGTTTTTGGGACATTCAGAGCTTTCTGACACTGTTTTTGGGCCACCAACATTTTCTGGACTTTAGGGGGTCTAGGATGCCTGTAAACCCCTTTTTTGGGCCTCTAAAGTTTTCAACATTTTTACAGGCCTGAAATGCATTTTAAGGCCTTTTTTGGGCTGCTAACATATTCTGAGCTTCAGGGGTATAGGTTGCATTTTTCGTGGCAAAAATATTTTGGGGAATTTCAGTGATCTAGGATGCGGCTTAATGCCACTTTCAGGCTGCAAATGTTTTTGGGACATTCAGAGCTCTCTGACACAGATTTTGGCCCACCAACATTTTCTGGACTTTAGGGGGTCTAGGATGCCTGTAAACCCCTTTTTTGGACCTCCAAAGTTTTCAACATTTTTGCAGGCTTAAGATGCATTTTAAGTCCTTTTTTGAGCTGCCAACATTTTCTGAACTTTCAGGGTTGTAGGATGCATTTTTTGTGGCAAAATATTTTTGGGAATTTCAGTGGTCTGTGATGTGGGTTAGTGCCCTTTTCAGGCTGAAAATGTTTTTGGGACATTCAGAGCTCTCTGACATTGTTTTTGGGCCACCAACATTTTCTGGACTGTAGTGGGTCTATGATGCCTCTAAACCCCTTTTGTCGCCCTCCAAAGTTTTCTACATTTTTGCAGACCTAAAATGCATTTTAAGGCCTTTTTTGGGCTGCTAACATATTCTTAGCTTTCAGGGGTGTAGGATGCATTTTTCGTGGCAAAAATATTTTTGGGAATTTCAGTGGTCTAGGATGCGGGTTAATGCCCCTTTCAGGCTGCAAATGTCTTTGGGACATTCAGGGCTCTCTGACACCATTTTTGGGCCACAACCATTTTCTGGACTTTAGGGGGTCTAGGATGCCTGTAAACCCCTTTTTTGGGCCTCCAAACTTTTCAACATTTTTGCAGGCCTGAAATGCATTTTAAGGCCTTTTTTGGGCTGCTAACATATTCTGAGCTTCAGGGGTATAGGTTGCATTTTTCGTGCCAAAAATATTTTGGGGAATTCCAGTGATCTAGGATGCGGCTTAATGCCCCTTTCAGGCTGCACATGTTTTTGGGACATTCATAGCTCTCTGACATCGATTTTGGCCCACCAACATTTTCTGGACTTTAGGGGGTCTAGGATGCCTGTAAACCCCTTTTTTGGGCCTCCAAAGTTTTCAACATTTTTGCAGGCCTAAAATGCATTTTAAGGCCTTTTTTGGGCTGCTAACATGTTCTGAGCTTTCAGGGGTGTAGGATGCATTTTTCGTGGCAAAAATATTTTTGGGAATTTCAGTGGTCTAGGATGTGGGTTAATGCCCCTTTCAGGCTGGAAATGTTTTTGTGACATTCAGACCTCTCTGACACTGTTTTTGGGCCCCCAACATTTTCTGCACTTTAGGGGGTCTAGGATGCCTGTAAACCCCTTTTTTGGGCCTCCAAAGTTTTCAAAATTTTTGCAGGCCTAAAATGCATTTTAAGGCCTTTTTTGGGCTGCTAACATATAGTGAGCTTTCAGGGGTGTAGGATGCATTTTCCGTGCAAAAAATATTCTTGGAATTTCAGTGGTCTAGGATGTGGGTTAATGCCCCCTTCAGGCTGCAAATGTCTTTGGGATATTCAGGGCTCTCTGACACCGATTTTGGCCCACCAACATTTTCTGGACTGTAGGGGGTCTAGGATGCCTGTAAACCCCTTTATTGGGCATCTAAAGTTTTCAACATTTTTGCAGGCCTAAAATGCATTGTAAGGCCTTTTTTGGGCTGCTAACATATTCTGAGCTTTCAGGGGTGTAGGATGCATTTTTCGTGGCAAAAATATTTTGGGGAATTTCAGTGATCTAGGATGCGGCTTAATGCCACTTTCAGGCTGCAAATGGTTTTGGGACATTCAGAGCTCTCTGACATTGTTTTTGGGCCACCAACATTTTCTGGACTGTAGTGGGTCTAGGATGCCTGTAAACCCCTTTTTTCGCCCTCCAAAATGTTCTACATTTTTGCAGGCCTAAGATGCATTTTAAGGCATTTTTGGGCTGCTAACATTTTCCGAACTTTCAGGGGTGTAGTATGCATTTTTTGTGCCAAAAATATTTTTGGGAATTTCAGTGGTCTAGGATGCGGGTTGATGCCCCTTTCACTCTGCAAATGTTTTTGGGGCATTCAGAGCTCTCTGACACCATTTTTGGGCCACAACCATTTTCTTGACTTTAGGGGGTCTAGGATGCCTCTAAACCCCTTTTTTCCACCTCCAAAGTTTTCTACATTTTTGCAGGCCTAAGATGCATTTTAAGGCATTTTTGGGCTGCCAACATTTTCAGAACTTTCAGGGGTGTAGTATGCATTTTTCTGGCCAAAAGTATTTTTGGAAATTTCAGTGGTCTAGGATGTGGGTTAATGCCCCTTTCAGGCTGCAAATGTTTTTGGGACATTCAGAGCTCTCTGACACAGATTTTGGCCCACCAACATTTTCTGGACTTTAGGGGGTCTAGGATGCCTGTAAACCCCTTTTTTGGGCCTCAAAAGTTTTGAACATTTTTGCAGGCCTAAAATGCATTTTAAGGTCTTTTTTTGGCTGCTAACATATTCTGAGCTTTCAGGGGTGTATGATGCATTTTCCGTGCAAAAAATATTTTTGGAATTTCAGTGGTCTAGGATGCGGGTTAATGCCCCTTTCAGGCTGCAAATGTCTTTGGGACATTCAGGGCTCTCTGACACCATTTTTGGGCCACAACCATTTTCTGGACTTTAGGGGGTCTAGGATGCCTGTAAACCCCTTTTTTGGGCCTCAAAAGTTTTCTACATTTTTGCATGCCTACGATGCATTTTAAGTCCTTTTTTTGAGCTGCTAACATATTCTGAGCTTCAGGGGTATAGGTTGCATTTTTTGTGCCAAAAATATTTTGGGGAATTTCAGTGGTCTAGGATGCGGGTTAATGCCCCTTTCACTCTGAAATCTTTTGGGGGCATTCAGAGCTCTCTGACACAGATTTTGGCCCACCAACATTTTCTGGACTTTAGGGGGTCTAGGATGCCTGTAAACACCTTTTTTGGGCCTCCAAACTTTTCAACATTTTTGCAGGCCTGAAATGCATTTTAAGGCCTTTTTTTGAGCTGCCAACATTTTCTGATCTTTCAGGTTTGTAGGATGCATTTTTGTGCCAAAAATATTTTTGGGAATGTCAGTGGCCTGGGATGTGGGTTAGTGCCACTTTCAGGCTGCAAATGTTTTTGGGACTTTCAGAGCTTTCTGACACTGTTTTTGGGCCACCAACATTTTCTGGACTTTAGGGGGTCTAGGATGCCTGTAAACCCCTTTTTTGGGCCTCTAAAGTTTTCAACATTTTTACAGGCCTGAAATGCATTTTAAGGCCTCTTTTGGGCTGCTAACATATTCTGAGCTTCAGGGGTATAGGTTGCATTTTTCGTGGCAAAAATATTTTGGGGAATTTCAGTGATCTAGGATGCGGCTTAATGCCACTTTCAGGCTGCAAATGTTTTTGGGACATTCAGAGCTCTCTGACACCGATTTTGGCCCACCAACATTTTCTGGACTTTAGGGGGTCTAGGATGCCTGTAAACCCCTTTTTTGGGCCTCCAAAGTTTTCAACATTTTTGCAGGCTTAAGATGCATTTTATGTCCTTTTTTGAGCTGCCAACATTTTCTGAACTTTCAGGGTTGTAGGATGCACTTTTTGTGGCAAAATATTTTTGGGAATTTCAGTGGTCTGTGATGTGGGTTAGTGCCCTTTTCAGGCTGCAAATGTTTTTGGGACATTCAGAGCTCTCTGACATTGTTTTTGGGCCACCAACATTTTCTGGACTGTAGTCGGTCTATGATGCCTGTAAATCCCTTTTTTCGCCCTCCAAAGTTTTCTACATTTTTTGCAGACCTACGAAGCATTTTAAGGCATTGTTGGGCTGCTAACATTTTAAGAACTTTCAGGGGTGTAGTATGCATTTTTCTGGCCAAAAGTATTTTTGGAAATTTCAGTGGGCTGGGATGTGGGTTAGTGCCCGTTTCAGGCTGCAAATGTTTTTGGGACATTCAGAGCTCTCTGACACAGATTTTGGCCCACCAACATTTTCTGGACTTTGGGGGGTCTAGGATGCCTGTAAACCCCTTTTTTGGGCATCCAAAGTTTTCAACATTTTTGCAGGCCTGAAATGCATTTTAAGGTCTTTTTTGGGCTGCCAACATTTTCTGATCTTTCAGGGTTGTAGGATGCATTTTTTGTGCCAAAAATATTTTTGGGAATTTCAGTGGTCTGGGATGTGGGTTAGTGCCACTTTCAGGCTGCACATCTTTTTCGGACTTTCAGAGCTCTCTGACACTGTTTTTGGGCCACCAACATTTTCTGGACTTTAGGGGGTCTAAGATGCCTGTAAACCCCTTTTTTGGGCCTCTAAAGTTTTCAACATTTTTGCAGGCCTAAAATGCATGTTAAGGCCTTTCTTGGGCTGCTAACATATTCTGAGCTTTCAGGGGTGTAGGATGCATTTTTCGTGGCAAAAATATTTTTGGGAATTTCAGTGGTCTAGGATGCGGGTTAATGCCCCTTTCAGGCTGCAAATGTCTTTGGGACATTCAGGGCTCTCTGACACCATTTTTGGGCCACAACCATTTTCTGGACTTTAGGGGGTCTAGGATGCATGTAAACCCCTTTTTCGGGCCTCCAAAGTTTTCTACACTTTTGCATGCCTACGATGCATTTTAAGGCATTTTTGGGCTGCTAACATTTTAAGAACTTTCAGGGGTGTAGTATGCATGTTTCTGGCCAAAAGTATTTTTGGAAATTTCAGTGGTCTAGGATGTGGGTTAATGCCCCTTTCAGGCTGCAAATGTTTTTGGGACATTCAGAGCTCTCTGACACAGATTTTGGCCCACCAACATTTTCTGGACTTTAGGGGGTCTAGGATGCCTGTAAACCCCTTTTTTGGGCATCCAAAGTTTTCAACATTTTTGCAGGCCTGAAATGCATTTTAAGGCCTTTTTTGGGCTGCTAACATATTCTGAGCTTCAGGGGTATAGGTTGCATTTTTCGTGCCAAAAATATTTTGGGGAATTTCAGTGATCTAGGATGCGGCTTAATGCCCCTTTCAGGCTGCACATGTTTTTGGGACATTCATAGCTCTCGGACATCGATTTTGGCCCACCAACATTTTCTGGACTTTAGGGGGTCTAGGATGCCTGTAAACCCCTTTTTTGGGCCTCCAAAGTTTTCAACATTTTTGCAGGCCTAAAATGCATTTTAAGGCCTTTTTTGGGCTGCTAACATGTTCTGAGCTTCAGGGGTGTAGGATGCATTTTTCGTGGCAAAAATATTTTTGGGAATTTCAGTGGTCTAGGATGCGGGTTAATGCCCCTTTCAGGCTGGAAATGTTTTTGTGACATTCAGAGCTCTCTGACACTATTTTTGGGCCCCCAACATTTTCTGCACTTTAGGGGGTCTAGGATGCCTGTAAACCCCTTTTTTGGGCCTCCAAAGTTTTCAACATTTTTGCAGGCCTAAAATGCATTTTAAGGCCTTTTTTGGGCTGCTAACATATAGTGAGCTTTCAGGGGTGTAGGATGCATTTTCCGTGCAAAATATATTTTTGGAATTTCAGTGGTCTAGGATGTGGGTTAATGCCCCTTTCAGGCTGCAAATGTCTTTGGGATATTCAGGGCTCTCTGACACCATTTTTGGGCCACAACCATTTTCTGGACTTTAGGGGGTCTAGGATGCCTGTAAACCCCTGTTTTGGGCCTCCAAACTTTTCAACATTTTTGCAGGCCTGAAATGCACTTTAAGGCCTTTTTTTGAGCTGCCAACATTTTCTGATCTTTCAGGTTTGTAGGATGCATTTTTGTGCCAAAAATATTTTTGGGAATGTCAGTGGTCTAGGATGTGGGTTAATGCCCCTTTCAGGCTGCAAATGTTTTTGGGACATTCAGAGCTTTCTGACACTGTTTTTGGGCCACCAACATTTTCTGGACTTTAGGGGGTCTAGGATGCCTGTAAACCCCTTTTTTGGGCCTCTAAAGTTTTCAACATTTTTACAGGCCTGAAATGCATTTTAAGGCCTTTTTTGGGCTGCTAACATATTCTGAGCTTCAGGGGTATAGGTTGCATTTTTCGTGGCAAAAATATTTTGGGGAATTTCAGTGATCTAGGATGCGGCTTAATGCCACTTTCAGGCTGCAAATGTTTTTGGGACATTCAGAGCTCTCTGACACCGATTTTGGCCCACCAACATTTTCTGGACTTTAGGGGGTCTAGGATGCCTGTAAACCCCTTTTTTGGACCTCCAAAGTTTTCAACATTTTTGCAGGCTTAAGATGCATTTTAAGTCCTTTTTTGAGCTGCCAACATTTTCTGAACTTTCAGGGTTGTAGGATGCATTTTTTGTGGCAAAATATTTTTGGGAATTTCAGTGGTCTGTGATGTGGGTTAGTGCCCTTTTCAGGCTGAAAATGTTTTTGGGACATTCAGAGCTCTCTGACATTGTTTTTGGGCCACTAACATTTTCTGGACTGTAGTGGGTCTATGATGCCTCTAAACCCCTTTTGTCGCCCTCCAAAGTTTTCTACATTTTTGCAGACCTAAAATGCATTTTAAGGCCTTTTTTGGGCTGCTAACATATTCTTAGCTTTCAGGGGTGTAGGATGCATTTTTCGTGGCAAAAATATTTTTGGGAATTTCAGTGGTCTAGGATGCGGGTTAATGCCCCTTTCAGGCTGCAAATGTCTTTGGGACATTCAGGGCTCTCTGACACCATTTTTGGGCCACAACCATTTTCTGGACTTTAGGGGGTCTAGGATGCCTGTAAACCCCTTTTTTGGGCCTCCAAAGTTTTCTACACTTTTGAATGCCTACGATGCATTTTAAGGCATTTTTGGGATGCTAACATTTTAAGAACTTTCAGGGGTGTAGTATGCATTTTTCTGGCCAAAAATATTTTTGGAAATTTCAGTGGTCTAGGATGTGGGTTAATGCCCCTTTCAGGGTGCAAATGTGTTTGGGACATTCAGAGCTCTCTGACACAGATTTTGGCCCACCAACATTTTCTGGACTTTAGGGGGTCTAGGATGCCTGTAAACCCCTTTTTTGGGCATCCAAAGTTTTCAACATTTTTGCAGGCCTGAAATGCATTTTAAGGCCTTTTTTGGGCTGCTAACATATTCTGAGCTTCAGGGGTATAGGTTGCATTTTTCGTGCCAAAAATATTTTGGGGAATTCCAGTGATCTAGGATGCGGCTTAATGCCCCTTTCAGGCTGCACATGTTTTTGGGACATTCATAGCTCTCTGACATCGATTTTGGCCCACCAACATTTTCTGGACTTTAGGGGGTCTAGGATGCCTGTAAACCCCTTTTTTGGGCCTCCAAAGTTTTCAACATTTTTGCAGGCCTAAAATGCATTTTAAGGCCTTTTTTGGGCTGCTAACATGTTCTGAGCTTTCAGGGGTGTAGGATGCATTTTTCGTGGCAAAAATATTTTTGGGAATTTCAGTGGTCTAGGATGTGGGTTAATGCCCCTTTCAGGCTGGAAATGTTTTTGTGACATTCAGACCTCTCTGACACTGTTTTTGGGCCCCCAACATTTTCTGCACTTTAGGGGGTCTAGGATGCCTGTAAACCCCTTTTTTGGGCCTCCAAAGTTTTCAAAATTTTTGCAGGCCTAAAATGCATTTTAAGGCCTTTTTTGGGCTGCTAACATATAGTGAGCTTTCAGGGGTGTAGGATGCATTTTCCGTGCAAAAAATATTCTTGGAATTTCAGTGGTCTAGGATGTGGGTTAATGCCCCCTTCAGGCTGCAAATGTCTTTGGGATATTCAGGGCTCTCTGACACCGATTTTGGCCCACCAACATTTTCTGGACTGTAGGGGGTCTAGGATGCCTGTAAACCCCTTTATTGGGCATCTAAAGTTTTCAACATTTTTGCAGGCCTAAAATGCATTGTAAGGCCTTTTTTGGGCTGCTAACATATTCTGAGCTTTCAGGGGTGTAGGATGCATTTTTCGTGGCAAAAATATTTTGGGGAATTTCAGTGATCTAGGATGCGGCTTAATGCCACTTTCAGGCTGCAAATGGTTTTGGGACATTCAGAGCTCTCTGACACCAATTTTGGCCCACCAACATTTTCTGGACTTTAGGGGGTCTAGGATGCCTGTAAACCCCTTTTTTGGGCCTCCAAAGTTTTCTACATTTTTGCATGCCTACGATGCATTTTAAGGCATTTTTGGGCTGCTAACATTTTAAGAACTTTCAGGGGTGTAGTATGAATTTTTCTGGCCAAAAGTATTTTTGGAAATTTCAGTGGTCTAGGATGTGGGTTAATGCCCCTTTCAGGCTGCACATGTTTTTGGGACATTCAGAGCTCTCTGACACCGAATTTGGCCCACCAACATTTTCTGGACTTTAGGGGATCTAGGATGCCTGTACACCCCTTTTTTGGGCATCCAAAGTTTTCAACATTTTTGCAGGCCTAACATGCATTTTAAGGCCTTTTTTGGGCTGCTAAGATAATCTGAGCTTTCAGGGGTATAGGATGAATTTTTCATGCCAAAAATATTTTGGGGAATTTCAGTGGTCTAGAATGCGGGTTAATGCCCCTTTCAGGCTGCAAATGTTTTTGGGACATTCAGGACTCTCTGACACCATTTTTGGGCCACAACCATTTTCTGGACTTTAGGGGGTCTAGGATGCCTCTAAACCCCTTTTTCCCACATCCAAAGTTTTCTACATTTTTGCAGGCCTAAGATGCATTTTAAGGCCTTTTTCGGGCTGCTAACATATTCTGAGCTTCAGGGGTATAGGTTGCATTTTTCGTGCCAAAAATATTTTGGGGAATTTCAGTGATCTAGGATGCGGCTTAATGCCCCTTTCAGGCTGCACATGTTTTTGGGACATTCAGAGCTCTCTGACACCAATTTTGGCCCACCAACATTTTCTGGACTTTAGGGGGTCTAGGATGCCTGTAAACCCCTTTTTTGGGCCTCCAAAGTTTTCTACATTTTTGCATGCCTACGATGCATTTTAAGGCATTTTTGGGCTGCTAACATTTTAAGAACTTTCAGGGGTGTAGTATGAATTTTTCTGGCCAAAAGTATTTTTGGAAATTTCAGTGGTCTAGGATGTGGGTTAATGCCCCTTTCAGGCTGCACATGTTTTTGGGACATTCAGAGCTCTCTGACACCGAATTTGGCCCACCAACATTTTCTGGACTTTAGGGGATCTAGGATGCCTGTACACCCCTTTTTTGGGCATCCAAAGTTTTCAACATTTTTGCAGGCCTAACATGCATTTTAAGGCCTTTTTTGGGCTGCTAAGATAATCTGAGCTTTCAGGGGTATAGGATGAATTTTTCATGCCAAAAATATTTTGGGGAATTTCAGTGGTCTAGAATGCGGGTTAATGCCCCTTTCAGGCTGCAAATGTTTTTGGGACATTCAGGACTCTCTGACACCATTTTTGGGCCACAACCATTTTCTGGACTTTAGGGGGTCTAGGATGCCTCTAAACCCCTTTTTCCCACATCCAAAGTTTTCTACATTTTTGCAGGCCTAAGATGCATTTTAAGGCCTTTTTCGGGCTGCTAACATATTCTGAGCTTCAGGGGTATAGGTTGCATTTTTCGTGCCAAAAATATTTTGGGGAATTTCAGTGATCTAGGATGCGGCTTAATGCCCCTTTCAGGCTGCACATGTTTTTGGGACATTCAGAGCTCTCTGACACCGATTTTGGCCCACCAACATTTTCTGGACTTTAGGGGGTCTAGGATGCCTGTAAACCCCTTTTTTCGGCCTCCAAAGTTTTCTATATTTTTGCATGCTTAAGATGCATTTTAAGTCCTTTTTTTGAGCTGCCACCATTTTCTGAACTTTCAGGGTTGTAGGATGCATTTTTTGTGGCAAAAATATTTTTGGGAATTTCAGTGATCTAGGATGCGGCTTAATGCCCCTTTCAGGCTGCACATGTTTTTGGGACATTCAGAGCTCTCTGGCACCGATTTTGGCCCACCAACCTTTTCTGGACTTTAGGGGGTCTAGGATGCCTGTAAACCCCTTTTTTCGCCCTCCAAAGATTTCTACATTTTTGCATGCTTAAGATGCATTTTAAGTCCTTTTTTTGAGCTGCCACCATTTTCTGAACTTTCAGGGTTGTAGGATGCATTTTTTGTGCCAAAAATATTTTTGGGAATTTCAATGGTCTAGGATGCTGGTTGATGACCCTTTCACTCTGCAAATGTTTTTGGGGCATTCAGAGCTCTCTGACACAAATTTTGGCCCACCAACATTTTCTAGACTTTAGGGGGTCTAGGATGCCTGTAAACCCCTTTTTTGGGCCTCCAATGTTTTCAACATGTTTGCAGGCCTAAGTTGCATAGTAAGTCCTTTTTTGAGCTTCCAACATTTTCTGAACTTTCAGGGTTGTAGGATGCATTTTTAATGCCAAAAATATTTTGGGGAATTTCAGTGGTCTAGGAACGCGGGTTAATGCCCCTTTCAGGCTACAAATGTTTTTGGGACATTCAGAGCTCTCTGACACAGATTTTGGCCCACCAACATTTTCTGGACTTTAGGGGGTCTAGGATGCCTGTAGACCCCTTTTTTGGGCCTCCAAACTTTTCAACATTTTTGCAGGCCTGAAATGCATTTTAAGGCCTTTTTCGGGCTGCTAACATATTCTGAGCTTCAGGGGTATAGGTTGCATTTTTCATGCCAAAAATATTTTGGGGAATTTCAGTGGTCTAGGAACGCGGGTTAATGCCCCTTTCAGGCTACAAATGTTTTTGGGACATTCAGAGCTCTCTGACACAGATTTTGGCCCACCAACATTTTCTGGACTTTAGGGGGTCTAGGATGCCTGTAAACCCCTTTTTTGGGCCTCCAAAGTTTTCTACATTTTTGCATGCCTACGATGCATTTTAAGGCATTTTTGGGCTGCTAACATTTTAAGAACTTTCAGGGGTGTAGTATGAATTTTTCTGGCCAAAAGTATTTTTGGAAATTTCAGTGGTCTAGGATGTGGGTTAATGCCCCTTTCAGGCTGCAAATGTTTTTGGGACATTCAGAGCTCTCTGACACAGATTTTGGCCCACCAACATTTTCTGGACTTTAGGGGTCTAGGATGCCTGTAAAGCCCTTTTTTGGGCCTCCAAAGTTTTCTACATTTTTGCATGCCTACAATGCATTTTAAGGCATTTTTGGGCTGCTAACATTTTAAGAACTTTCAGGGGTGTAGTATGAATTTTTCTGGCCAAAAGTATTTTTGGAAATTTCAGTGGTCTAGGATGTGGGTTAATGCTCCTTTCAGGCTGCAAATGTTTTTGGGACATTCAGAGCTCTCTGACACAGATTTTGGCCCACCAACATTTTCTGGACTTTAGGGGGTCTAGGATGCCTGTAAACCCCTTTTTTGGGCATCCAAAGCATTCAACATATTTGCGGGCCTAACATGCATTTTAAGGCCTTTTTTGGGCTGCTAACATATTCAGAGCTTTCAGGGGTGTAGGATGAATTTTTCGTGCCAAAAATATTTTGGGGAATTTCAGTGGTCTAGGATGCGGGTTAATGCCCCTTTCAGACTGCAAATGTTTTTGGGACATTCAGGACTCTCTGACACCATTTTTGGGCCACAACCATTTTCTGGACTTTAGGGGGTCTAGGTTGCCTCTAAACCCCTTTTTTCCACCTCCAACGTTTTCAACATATTTGCAGGCCTAAGATGCATTTTAAGGCCTTTTTTGGGCTGCTAACATATTCAGAGCTTTCATGGGTGTAGGATGAATTTTTTATGCCAAAAATATTTTTGGGAATTTCAGTGGTCTAGGATGCGGGTGAATGCCCCTTTCACTCTGCAAATGTTTTTGGGGCATTCAGAGCTCTCTGACACAGATTTTGGCCCACCAACATTTTCTGGACTTTAGGGGGTCTAGGATGCCTGTAGACCCCTTTTTGGGCCTCCAAACTTTTCAACATTTTTGCAGGCCTGAAATGCATTTTAAGGCCTTTTTCGGGCTGCTAACATATTCTGAGCTTCAGGGGTATAGGTTGCATTTTTCGTGCCAAAAATATTTTGGGGAATTTCAGTGATCTAGGATGCGGCTTAATGCCCCTTTCAGGCTGCACATGTTTTTGGGACATTCAGAGCTCTCTGACACCAATTTTGGCCCACCAACATTTTCTGGACTTTAGGGGGTCTAGGATGCCTGTAAACCCCTTTTTTGGGCCTCCAAAGTTTTCTACATTTTTGCATGCCTACGATGCATTTTAAGGCATTTTTGGGCTGCTAACATTTTCTGATCTTTCAGGGTTGTAGGATGCATTTTTTGTGCCAAAAATATTTTTGGGAATTTCAGTGGTCTGGGATGTGGGTTAGTGCCACTTTCAGGCTGCACATCTTTTTCGGACTTTCAGAGCTCTCTGACACTGTTTTTGGGCCACCAACATTTTCTGGACTTTAGGGGGTCTAAGATGCCTGTAAACCCCTTTTTTGGGCCTCTAAAGTTTTCAACATTTTTGCAGGCCTAAAATGCATGTTAAGGCCTTTCTTGGGCTGCTAACATATTCTGAGCTTTCAGGGGTGTAGGATGCATTTTTCGTGGCAAAAATATTTTTGGGAATTTCAGTGGTCTAGGATGCGGGTTAATGCCCCTTTCAGGCTGCAAATGTCTTTGGGACATTCAGGGCTCTCTGACACCATTTTTGGGCCACAACCATTTTCTGGACTTTAGGGGGTCTAGGATGCATGTAAACCCCTTTTTCGGGCCTCCAAAGTTTTCTACACTTTTGCATGCCTACGATGCATTTTAAGGCATTTTTGGGCTGCTAACATTTTAAGAACTTTCAGGGGTGTAGTATGCATGTTTCTGGCCAAAAGTATTTTTGGAAATTTCAGTGGTCTAGGATGTGGGTTAATGCCCCTTTCAGGCTGCAAATGTTTTTGGGACATTCAGAGCTCTCTGACACAGATTTTGGCCCACCAACATTTTCTGGACTTTAGGGGGTCTAGGATGCCTGTAAACCCCTTTTTTGGGCATCCAAAGTTTTCAACATTTTTGCAGGCCTGAAATGCATTTTAAGGCCTTTTTTGGGCTGCTAACATATTCTGAGCTTCAGGGGTATAGGTTGCATTTTTCGTGCCAAAAATATTTTGGGGAATTTCAGTGATCTAGGATGCGGCTTAATGCCCCTTTCAGGCTGCACATGTTTTTGGGACATTCATAGCTCTCGGACATCGATTTTGGCCCACCAACATTTTCTGGACTTTAGGGGGTCTAGGATGCCTGTAAACCCCTTTTTTGGGCCTCCAAAGTTTTCAACATTTTTGCAGGCCTAAAATGCATTTTAAGGCCTTTTTTGGGCTGCTAACATGTTCTGAGCTTCAGGGGTGTAGGATGCATTTTTCGTGGCAAAAATATTTTTGGGAATTTCAGTGGTCTAGGATGCGGGTTAATGCCCCTTTCAGGCTGGAAATGTTTTTGTGACATTCAGAGCTCTCTGACACTATTTTTGGGCCCCCAACATTTTCTGCACTTTAGGGGGTCTAGGATGCCTGTAAACCCCTTTTTTGGGCCTCCAAAGTTTTCAACATTTTTGCAGGCCTAAAATGCATTTTAAGGCCTTTTTTGGGCTGCTAACATATAGTGAGCTTTCAGGGGTGTAGGATGCATTTTCCGTGCAAAATATATTTTTGGAATTTCAGTGGTCTAGGATGTGGGTTAATGCCCCTTTCAGGCTGCAAATGTCTTTGGGATATTCAGGGCTCTCTGACACCATTTTTGGGCCACAACCATTTTCTGGACTTTAGGGGGTCTAGGATGCCTGTAAACCCCTGTTTTGGGCCTCCAAACTTTTCAACATTTTTGCAGGCCTGAAATGCACTTTAAGGCCTTTTTTTGAGCTGCCAACATTTTCTGATCTTTCAGGTTTGTAGGATGCATTTTTGTGCCAAAAATATTTTTGGGAATGTCAGTGGTCTAGGATGTGGGTTAATGCCCCTTTCAGGCTGCAAATGTTTTTGGGACATTCAGAGCTTTCTGACACTGTTTTTGGGCCACCAACATTTTCTGGACTTTAGGGGGTCTAGGATGCCTGTAAACCCCTTTTTTGGGCCTCTAAAGTTTTCAACATTTTTACAGGCCTGAAATGCATTTTAAGGCCTTTTTTGGGCTGCTAACATATTCTGAGCTTCAGGGGTATAGGTTGCATTTTTCGTGGCAAAAATATTTTGGGGAATTTCAGTGATCTAGGATGCGGCTTAATGCCACTTTCAGGCTGCAAATGTTTTTGGGACATTCAGAGCTCTCTGACACCGATTTTGGCCCACCAACATTTTCTGGACTTTAGGGGGTCTAGGATGCCTGTAAACCCCTTTTTTGGACCTCCAAAGTTTTCAACATTTTTGCAGGCTTAAGATGCATTTTAAGTCCTTTTTTGAGCTGCCAACATTTTCTGAACTTTCAGGGTTGTAGGATGCATTTTTTGTGGCAAAATATTTTTGGGAATTTCAGTGGTCTGTGATGTGGGTTAGTGCCCTTTTCAGGCTGAAAATGTTTTTGGGACATTCAGAGCTCTCTGACATTGTTTTTGGGCCACTAACATTTTCTGGACTGTAGTGGGTCTATGATGCCTCTAAACCCCTTTTGTCGCCCTCCAAAGTTTTCTACATTTTTGCAGACCTAAAATGCATTTTAAGGCCTTTTTTGGGCTGCTAACATATTCTTAGCTTTCAGGGGTGTAGGATGCATTTTTCGTGGCAAAAATATTTTTGGGAATTTCAGTGGTCTAGGATGCGGGTTAATGCCCCTTTCAGGCTGCAAATGTCTTTGGGACATTCAGGGCTCTCTGACACCATTTTTGGGCCACAACCATTTTCTGGACTTTAGGGGGTCTAGGATGCCTGTAAACCCCTTTTTTGGGCCTCCAAAGTTTTCTACACTTTTGAATGCCTACGATGCATTTTAAGGCATTTTTGGGATGCTAACATTTTAAGAACTTTCAGGGGTGTAGTATGCATTTTTCTGGCCAAAAATATTTTTGGAAATTTCAGTGGTCTAGGATGTGGGTTAATGCCCCTTTCAGGGTGCAAATGTGTTTGGGACATTCAGAGCTCTCTGACACAGATTTTGGCCCACCAACATTTTCTGGACTTTAGGGGGTCTAGGATGCCTGTAAACCCCTTTTTTGGGCATCCAAAGTTTTCAACATTTTTGCAGGCCTGAAATGCATTTTAAGGCCTTTTTTGGGCTGCTAACATATTCTGAGCTTCAGGGGTATAGGTTGCATTTTTCGTGCCAAAAATATTTTGGGGAATTCCAGTGATCTAGGATGCGGCTTAATGCCCCTTTCAGGCTGCACATGTTTTTGGGACATTCGTAGCTCTCTGACATCGATTTTGGCCCACCAACATTTTCTGGACTTTAGGGGGTCTAGGATGCCTGTAAACCCCTTTTTTGGGCCTCCAAAGTTTTCTACATTTTTGCATGCCTACGATGCATTTTAAGGCATTTTTGGGCTGCTAACATTTTAAGAACTTTCAGGGGTGTAGTATGAATTTTTCTGGCCAAAAGTATTTTTGGAAATTTCAGTGGTCTAGGATGTGGGTTAATGCCCCTTTCAGGCTGCAAATGTTTTTGGGACATTCAGAGCTCTCTGACACAGATTTTGGCCCACCAACATTTTCTGGACTTTAGGGGTCTAGGATGCCTGTAAAGCCCTTTTTTGGGCCTCCAAAGTTTTCTACATTTTTGCATGCCTACAATGCATTTTAAGGCATTTTTGGGCTGCTAACATTTTAAGAACTTTCAGGGGTGTAGTATGAATTTTTCTGGCCAAAAGTATTTTTGGAAATTTCAGTGGTCTAGGATGTGGGTTAATGCTCCTTTCAGGCTGCAAATGTTTTTGGGACATTCAGAGCTCTCTGACACAGATTTTGGCCCACCAACATTTTCTGGACTTTAGGGGGTCTAGGATGCCTGTAAACCCCTTTTTTGGGCATCCAAAGCATTCAACATATTTGCGGGCCTAACATGCATTTTAAGGCCTTTTTTGGGCTGCTAACATATTCAGAGCTTTCAGGGGTGTAGGATGAATTTTTCGTGCCAAAAATATTTTGGGGAATTTCAGTGGTCTAGGATGCGGGTTAATGCCCCTTTCAGACTGCAAATGTTTTTGGGACATTCAGGACTCTCTGACACCATTTTTGGGCCACAACCATTTTCTGGACTTTAGGGGGTCTAGGTTGCCTCTAAACCCCTTTTTTCCACCTCCAACGTTTTCAACATATTTGCAGGCCTAAGATGCATTTTAAGGCCTTTTTTGGGCTGCTAACATATTCAGAGCTTTCATGGGTGTAGGATGAATTTTTTATGCCAAAAATATTTTTGGGAATTTCAGTGGTCTAGGATGCGGGTGAATGCCCCTTTCACTCTGCAAATGTTTTTGGGGCATTCAGAGCTCTCTGACACAGATTTTGGCCCACCAACATTTTCTGGACTTTAGGGGGTCTAGGATGCCTGTAGACCCCTTTTTGGGCCTCCAAACTTTTCAACATTTTTGCAGGCCTGAAATGCATTTTAAGGCCTTTTTCGGGCTGCTAACATATTCTGAGCTTCAGGGGTATAGGTTGCATTTTTCGTGCCAAAAATATTTTGGGGAATTTCAGTGATCTAGGATGCGGCTTAATGCCCCTTTCAGGCTGCACATGTTTTTGGGACATTCAGAGCTCTCTGACACCAATTTTGGCCCACCAACATTTTCTGGACTTTAGGGGGTCTAGGATGCCTGTAAACCCCTTTTTTGGGCCTCCAAAGTTTTCTACATTTTTGCATGCCTACGATGCATTTTAAGGCATTTTTGGGCTGCTAACATTTTCTGATCTTTCAGGGTTGTAGGATGCATTTTTTGTGCCAAAAATATTTTTGGGAATTTCAGTGGTCTGGGATGTGGGTTAGTGCCACTTTCAGGCTGCACATCTTTTTCGGACTTTCAGAGCTCTCTGACACTGTTTTTGGGCCACCAACATTTTCTGGACTTTAGGGGGTCTAAGATGCCTGTAAACCCCTTTTTTGGGCCTCTAAAGTTTTCAACATTTTTGCAGGCCTAAAATGCATGTTAAGGCCTTTCTTGGGCTGCTAACATATTCTGAGCTTTCAGGGGTGTAGGATGCATTTTTCGTGGCAAAAATATTTTTGGGAATTTCAGTGGTCTAGGATGCGGGTTAATGCCCCTTTCAGGCTGCAAATGTCTTTGGGACATTCAGGGCTCTCTGACACCATTTTTGGGCCACAACCATTTTCTGGACTTTAGGGGGTCTAGGATGCATGTAAACCCCTTTTTCGGGCCTCCAAAGTTTTCTACACTTTTGCATGCCTACGATGCATTTTAAGGCATTTTTGGGCTGCTAACATTTTAAGAACTTTCAGGGGTGTAGTATGCATGTTTCTGGCCAAAAGTATTTTTGGAAATTTCAGTGGTCTAGGATGTGGGTTAATGCCCCTTTCAGGCTGCAAATGTTTTTGGGACATTCAGAGCTCTCTGACACAGATTTTGGCCCACCAACATTTTCTGGACTTTAGGGGGTCTAGGATGCCTGTAAACCCCTTTTTTGGGCATCCAAAGTTTTCAACATTTTTGCAGGCCTGAAATGCATTTTAAGGCCTTTTTTGGGCTGCTAACATATTCTGAGCTTCAGGGGTATAGGTTGCATTTTTCGTGCCAAAAATATTTTGGGGAATTTCAGTGATCTAGGATGCGGCTTAATGCCCCTTTCAGGCTGCACATGTTTTTGGGACATTCATAGCTCTCGGACATCGATTTTGGCCCACCAACATTTTCTGGACTTTAGGGGGTCTAGGATGCCTGTAAACCCCTTTTTTGGGCCTCCAAAGTTTTCAACATTTTTGCAGGCCTAAAATGCATTTTAAGGCCTTTTTTGGGCTGCTAACATGTTCTGAGCTTCAGGGGTGTAGGATGCATTTTTCGTGGCAAAAATATTTTTGGGAATTTCAGTGGTCTAGGATGCGGGTTAATGCCCCTTTCAGGCTGGAAATGTTTTTGTGACATTCAGAGCTCTCTGACACTATTTTTGGGCCCCCAACATTTTCTGCACTTTAGGGGGTCTAGGATGCCTGTAAACCCCTTTTTTGGGCCTCCAAAGTTTTCAACATTTTTGCAGGCCTAAAATGCATTTTAAGGCCTTTTTTGGGCTGCTAACATATAGTGAGCTTTCAGGGGTGTAGGATGCATTTTCCGTGCAAAATATATTTTTGGAATTTCAGTGGTCTAGGATGTGGGTTAATGCCCCTTTCAGGCTGCAAATGTCTTTGGGATATTCAGGGCTCTCTGACACCATTTTTGGGCCACAACCATTTTCTGGACTTTAGGGGGTCTAGGATGCCTGTAAACCCCTGTTTTGGGCCTCCAAACTTTTCAACATTTTTGCAGGCCTGAAATGCACTTTAAGGCCTTTTTTTGAGCTGCCAACATTTTCTGATCTTTCAGGTTTGTAGGATGCATTTTTGTGCCAAAAATATTTTTGGGAATGTCAGTGGTCTAGGATGTGGGTTAATGCCCCTTTCAGGCTGCAAATGTTTTTGGGACATTCAGAGCTTTCTGACACTGTTTTTGGGCCACCAACATTTTCTGGACTTTAGGGGGTCTAGGATGCCTGTAAACCCCTTTTTTGGGCCTCTAAAGTTTTCAACATTTTTACAGGCCTGAAATGCATTTTAAGGCCTTTTTTGGGCTGCTAACATATTCTGAGCTTCAGGGGTATAGGTTGCATTTTTCGTGGCAAAAATATTTTGGGGAATTTCAGTGATCTAGGATGCGGCTTAATGCCACTTTCAGGCTGCAAATGTTTTTGGGACATTCAGAGCTCTCTGACACCGATTTTGGCCCACCAACATTTTCTGGACTTTAGGGGGTCTAGGATGCCTGTAAACCCCTTTTTTGGACCTCCAAAGTTTTCAACATTTTTGCAGGCTTAAGATGCATTTTAAGTCCTTTTTTGAGCTGCCAACATTTTCTGAACTTTCAGGGTTGTAGGATGCATTTTTTGTGGCAAAATATTTTTGGGAATTTCAGTGGTCTGTGATGTGGGTTAGTGCCCTTTTCAGGCTGAAAATGTTTTTGGGACATTCAGAGCTCTCTGACATTGTTTTTGGGCCACTAACATTTTCTGGACTGTAGTGGGTCTATGATGCCTCTAAACCCCTTTTGTCGCCCTCCAAAGTTTTCTACATTTTTGCAGACCTAAAATGCATTTTAAGGCCTTTTTTGGGCTGCTAACATATTCTTAGCTTTCAGGGGTGTAGGATGCATTTTTCGTGGCAAAAATATTTTTGGGAATTTCAGTGGTCTAGGATGCGGGTTAATGCCCCTTTCAGGCTGCAAATGTCTTTGGGACATTCAGGGCTCTCTGACACCATTTTTGGGCCACAACCATTTTCTGGACTTTAGGGGGTCTAGGATGCCTGTAAACCCCTTTTTTGGGCCTCCAAAGTTTTCTACACTTTTGAATGCCTACGATGCATTTTAAGGCATTTTTGGGATGCTAACATTTTAAGAACTTTCAGGGGTGTAGTATGCATTTTTCTGGCCAAAAATATTTTTGGAAATTTCAGTGGTCTAGGATGTGGGTTAATGCCCCTTTCAGGGTGCAAATGTGTTTGGGACATTCAGAGCTCTCTGACACAGATTTTGGCCCACCAACATTTTCTGGACTTTAGGGGGTCTAGGATGCCTGTAAACCCCTTTTTTGGGCATCCAAAGTTTTCAACATTTTTGCAGGCCTGAAATGCATTTTAAGGCCTTTTTTGGGCTGCTAACATATTCTGAGCTTCAGGGGTATAGGTTGCATTTTTCGTGCCAAAAATATTTTGGGGAATTCCAGTGATCTAGGATGCGGCTTAATGCCCCTTTCAGGCTGCACATGTTTTTGGGACATTCATAGCTCTCTGACATCGATTTTGGCCCACCAACATTTTCTGGACTTTAGGGGGTCTAGGATGCCTGTAAACCCCTTTTTTGGGCCTCCAAAGTTTTCAACATTTTTGCAGGCCTAAAATGCATTTTAAGGCCTTTTTTGGGCTGCTAACATGTTCTGAGCTTTCAGGGGTGTAGGATGCATTTTTCGTGGCAAAAATATTTTTGGGAATTTCAGTGGTCTAGGATGTGGGTTAATGCCCCTTTCAGGCTGGAAATGTTTTTGTGACATTCAGACCTCTCTGACACTGTTTTTGGGCCCCCAACATTTTCTGCACTTTAGGGGGTCTAGGATGCCTGTAAACCCCTTTTTTGGGCCTCCAAAGTTTTCAAAATTTTTGCAGGCCTAAAATGCATTTTAAGGCCTTTTTTGGGCTGCTAACATATAGTGAGCTTTCAGGGGTGTAGGATGCATTTTCCGTGCAAAAAATATTCTTGGAATTTCAGTGGTCTAGGATGTGGGTTAATGCCCCCTTCAGGCTGCAAATGTCTTTGGGATATTCAGGGCTCTCTGACACCGATTTTGGCCCACCAACATTTTCTGGACTGTAGGGGGTCTAGGATGCCTGTAAACCCCTTTATTGGGCATCTAAAGTTTTCAACATTTTTGCAGGCCTAAAATGCATTGTAAGGCCTTTTTTGGGCTGCTAACATATTCTGAGCTTTCAGGGGTGTAGGATGCATTTTTCGTGGCAAAAATATTTTGGGGAATTTCAGTGATCTAGGATGCGGCTTAATGCCACTTTCAGGCTGCAAATGGTTTTGGGACATTCAGAGCTCTCTGACACCAATTTTGGCCCACCAACATTTTCTGGACTTTAGGGGGTCTAGGATGCCTGTAAACCCCTTTTTTGGGCCTCCAAAGTTTTCTACATTTTTGCATGCCTACGATGCATTTTAAGGCATTTTTGGGCTGCTAACATTTTAAGAACTTTCAGGGGTGTAGTATGAATTTTTCTGGCCAAAAGTATTTTTGGAAATTTCAGTGGTCTAGGATGTGGGTTAATGCCCCTTTCAGGCTGCACATGTTTTTGGGACATTCAGAGCTCTCTGACACCGAATTTGGCCCACCAACATTTTCTGGACTTTAGGGGATCTAGGATGCCTGTACACCCCTTTTTTGGGCATCCAAAGTTTTCAACATTTTTGCAGGCCTAACATGCATTTTAAGGCCTTTTTTGGGCTGCTAAGATAATCTGAGCTTTCAGGGGTATAGGATGAATTTTTCATGCCAAAAATATTTTGGGGAATTTCAGTGGTCTAGAATGCGGGTTAATGCCCCTTTCAGGCTGCAAATGTTTTTGGGACATTCAGGACTCTCTGACACCATTTTTGGGCCACAACCATTTTCTGGACTTTAGGGGGTCTAGGATGCCTCTAAACCCCTTTTTCCCACATCCAAAGTTTTCTACATTTTTGCAGGCCTAAGATGCATTTTAAGGCCTTTTTCGGGCTGCTAACATATTCTGAGCTTCAGGGGTATAGGTTGCATTTTTCGTGCCAAAAATATTTTGGGGAATTTCAGTGATCTAGGATGCGGCTTAATGCCCCTTTCAGGCTGCACATGTTTTTGGGACATTCAGAGCTCTCTGACACCAATTTTGGCCCACCAACATTTTCTGGACTTTAGGGGGTCTAGGATGCCTGTAAACCCCTTTTTTGGGCCTCCAAAGTTTTCTACATTTTTGCATGCCTACGATGCATTTTAAGGCATTTTTGGGCTGCTAACATTTTAAGAACTTTCAGGGGTGTAGTATGAATTTTTCTGGCCAAAAGTATTTTTGGAAATTTCAGTGGTCTAGGATGTGGGTTAATGCCCCTTTCAGGCTGCACATGTTTTTGGGACATTCAGAGCTCTCTGACACCGAATTTGGCCCACCAACATTTTCTGGACTTTAGGGGATCTAGGATGCCTGTACACCCCTTTTTTGGGCATCCAAAGTTTTCAACATTTTTGCAGGCCTAACATGCATTTTAAGGCCTTTTTTGGGCTGCTAAGATAATCTGAGCTTTCAGGGGTATAGGATGAATTTTTCATGCCAAAAATATTTTGGGGAATTTCAGTGGTCTAGAATGCGGGTTAATGCCCCTTTCAGGCTGCAAATGTTTTTGGGACATTCAGGACTCTCTGACACCATTTTTGGGCCACAACCATTTTCTGGACTTTAGGGGGTCTAGGATGCCTCTAAACCCCTTTTTCCCACATCCAAAGTTTTCTACATTTTTGCAGGCCTAAGATGCATTTTAAGGCCTTTTTCGGGCTGCTAACATATTCTGAGCTTCAGGGGTATAGGTTGCATTTTTCGTGCCAAAAATATTTTGGGGAATTTCAGTGATCTAGGATGCGGCTTAATGCCCCTTTCAGGCTGCACATGTTTTTGGGACATTCAGAGCTCTCTGACACCGATTTTGGTCCACCAACATTTTCTGGACTTTAGGGGGTCTAGGATGCCTGTAAACCCCTTTTTTCGGCCTCCAAAGTTTTCTATATTTTTGCATGCTTAAGATGCATTTTAAGTCCTTTTTTTGAGCTGCCACCATTTTCTGAACTTTCAGGGTTGTAGGATGCATTTTTTGTGCCAAAAATATTTTTGGGAATTTCAGTGATCTAGGATGCGGCTTAATGCCCCTTTCAGGCTGCACATGTTTTTGGGACATTCAGAGCTCTCTGGCACCGATTTTGGCCCACCAACCTTTTCTGGACTTTAGGGGGTCTAGGATGCCTGTAAACCCCTTTTTTCGCCCTCCAAAGATTTCTACATTTTTGCATGCTTAAGATGCATTTTAAGTCCTTTTTTTGAGCTGCCACCATTTTCTGAACTTTCAGGGTTGTAGGATGCATTTTTTGTGCCAAAAATATTTTTGGGAATTTCAATGGTCTAGGATGCTGGTTGATGACCCTTTCACTCTGCAAATGTTTTTGGGGCATTCAGAGCTCTCTGACACAAATTTTGGCCCACCAACATTTTCTAGACTTTAGGGGGTCTAGGATGCCTGTAAACCCCTTTTTTGGGCCTCCAATGTTTTCAACATGTTTGCAGGCCTAAGTTGCATAGTAAGTCCTTTTTTGAGCTTCCAACATTTTCTGAACTTTCAGGGTTGTAGGATGCATTTTTAATGCCAAAAATATTTTGGGGAATTTCAGTGGTCTAGGAACGCGGGTTAATGCCCCTTTCAGGCTACAAATGTTTTTGGGACATTCAGAGCTCTCTGACACAGATTTTGGCCCACCAACATTTTCTGGACTTTAGGGGGTCTAGGATGCCTGTAGACCCCTTTTTTGGGCCTCCAAACTTTTCAACATTTTTGCAGGCCTGAAATGCATTTTAAGGCCTTTTTCGGGCTGCTAACATATTCTGAGCTTCAGGGGTATAGGTTGCATTTTTCATGCCAAAAATATTTTGGGGAATTTCAGTGGTCTAGGAACGCGGGTTAATGCCCCTTTCAGGCTACAAATGTTTTTGGGACATTCAGAGCTCTCTGACACAGATTTTGGCCCACCAACATTTTCTGGACTTTAGGGGGTCTAGGATGCCTGTAAACCCCTTTTTTGGGCCTCCAAAGTTTTCTACATTTTTGCATGCCTACGATGCATTTTAAGGCATTTTTGGGCTGCTAACATTTTAAGAACTTTCAGGGGTGTAGTATGAATTTTTCTGGCCAAAAGTATTTTTGGAAATTTCAGTGGTCTAGGATGTGGGTTAATGCCCCTTTCAGGCTGCAAATGTTTTTGGGACATTCAGAGCTCTCTGACACAGATTTTGGCCCACCAACATTTTCTGGACTTTAGGGGTCTAGGATGCCTGTAAAGCCCTTTTTTCCACCTCCAACGTTTTCAACATATTTGCAGGCCTAAGATGCATTTTAAGGCCTTTTTTGGGCTGCTAACATATTCAGAGCTTTCATGGGTGTAGGATGAATTTTTTATGCCAAAAATATTTTTGGGAATTTCAGTGGTCTAGGATGCGGGTGAATGCCCCTTTCACTCTGCAAATGTTTTTGGGGCATTCAGAGCTCTCTGACACAGATTTTGGCCCACCAACATTTTCTGGACTTTAGGGGGTCTAGGATGCCTGTAGACCCCTTTTTGGGCCTCCAAACTTTTCAACATTTTTGCAGGCCTGAAATGCATTTTAAGGCCTTTTTCGGGCTGCTAACATATTCTGAGCTTCAGGGGTATAGGTTGCATTTTTCGTGGCAAAAATATTTTGGGGAATTTCAGTGATCTAGGATGCGGCTTAATGCCCCTTTCAGGCTGCACATGTTTTTGGGACATTCATAGCTCTCTGACATCGATTTTGGCCCACCAACATTTTCTGGACTTTAGGGGGTCTAGGATGCCTGTAAACCCCTTTTTTGGGCCTCCAAAGTTTTCAACATTTTTGCAGGCCTAAAATGCATTTTAAGGCCTTTTTTGGGCTGCTAACATGTTCTGAGCTTTCAGGGGTGTAGGATGCATTTTTCGTGGCAAAAATATTTTTGGGAATTTCAGTGGTCTAGGATGTGGGTTAATGCCCCTTTCAGGCTGGAAATGTTTTTGTGACATTCAGACCTCTCTGACACTGTTTTTGGGCCCCCAACATTTTCTGCACTTTAGGGGGTCTAGGATGCCTGTAAACCCCTTTTTTGGGCCTCCAAAGTTTTCAAAATTTTTGCAGGCCTAAAATGCATTTTAAGGCCTTTTTTGGGCTGCTAACATATAGTGAGCTTTCAGGGGTGTAGGATGCATTTTCCGTGCAAAAAATATTCTTGGAATTTCAGTGGTCTAGGATGTGGGTTAATGCCCCCTTCAGGCTGCAAATGTCTTTGGGATATTCAGGGCTCTCTGACACCGATTTTGGCCCACCAACATTTTCTGGACTGTAGGGGGTCTAGGATGCCTGTAAACCCCTTTATTGGGCATCTAAAGTTTTCAACATTTTTGCAGGCCTAAAATGCATTGTAAGGCCTTTTTTGGGCTGCTAACATATTCTGAGCTTTCAGGGGTGTAGGATGCATTTTTCGTGGCAAAAATATTTTGGGGAATTTCAGTGATCTAGGATGCGGCTTAATGCCACTTTCAGGCTGCAAATGGTTTTGGGACATTCAGAGCTCTCTGACACCAATTTTGGCCCACCAACATTTTCTGGACTTTAGGGGGTCTAGGATGCCTGTAAACCCCTTTTTTGGGCCTCCAAAGTTTTCTACATTTTTGCATGCCTACGATGCATTTTAAGGCATTTTTGGGCTGCTAACATTTTAAGAACTTTCAGGGGTGTAGTATGAATTTTTCTGGCCAAAAGTATTTTTGGAAATTTCAGTGGTCTAGGATGTGGGTTAATGCCCCTTTCAGGCTGCACATGTTTTTGGGACATTCAGAGCTCTCTGACACCGAATTTGGCCCACCAACATTTTCTGGACTTTAGGGGATCTAGGATGCCTGTACACCCCTTTTTTGGGCATCCAAAGTTTTCAACATTTTTGCAGGCCTAACATGCATTTTAAGGCCTTTTTTGGGCTGCTAAGATAATCTGAGCTTTCAGGGGTATAGGATGAATTTTTCATGCCAAAAATATTTTGGGCAATTTCAGTGGTCTAGAATGCGGGTTAATGCCCCTTTCAGGCTGCAAATGTTTTTGGGACATTCAGGACTCTCTGACACCATTTTTGGGCCACAACCATTTTCTGGACTTTAGGGGGTCTAGGATGCCTCTAAACCCCTTTTTCCCACATCCAAAGTTTTCTACATTTTTGCAGGCCTAAGATGCATTTTAAGGCCTTTTTCGGGCTGCTAACATATTCTGAGCTTCAGGGGTATAGGTTGCATTTTTCGTGCCAAAAATATTTTGGGGAATTTCAGTGATCTAGGATGCGGCTTAATGCCCCTTTCAGGCTGCACATGTTTTTGGGACATTCAGAGCTCTCTGACACCAATTTTGGCCCACCAACATTTTCTGGACTTTAGGGGGTCTAGGATGCCTGTAAACCCCTTTTTTGGGCCTCCAAAGTTTTCTACATTTTTGCATGCCTACGATGCATTTTAAGGCATTTTTGGGCTGCTAACATTTTAAGAACTTTCAGGGGTGTAGTATGAATTTTTCTGGCCAAAAGTATTTTTGGAAATTTCAGTGGTCTAGGATGTGGGTTAATGCCCCTTTCAGGCTGCACATGTTTTTGGGACATTCAGAGCTCTCTGACACCGAATTTGGCCCACCAACATTTTCTGGACTTTAGGGGATCTAGGATGCCTGTACACCCCTTTTTTGGGCATCCAAAGTTTTCAACATTTTTGCAGGCCTAACATGCATTTTAAGGCCTTTTTTGGGCTGCTAAGATAATCTGAGCTTTCAGGGGTATAGGATGAATTTTTCATGCCAAAAATATTTTGGGGAATTTCAGTGGTCTAGAATGCGGGTTAATGCCCCTTTCAGGCTGCAAATGTTTTTGGGACATTCAGGACTCTCTGACACCATTTTTGGGCCACAACCATTTTCTGGACTTTAGGGGGTCTAGGATGCCTCTAAACCCCTTTTTCCCACATCCAAAGTTTTCTACATTTTTGCAGGCCTAAGATGCATTTTAAGGCCTTTTTCGGGCTGCTAACATATTCTGAGCTTCAGGGGTATAGGTTGCATTTTTCGTGCCAAAAATATTTTGGGGAATTTCAGTGATCTAGGATGCGGCTTAATGCCCCTTTCAGGCTGCACATGTTTTTGGGACATTCAGAGCTCTCTGACACCGATTTTGGCCCACCAACATTTTCTGGACTTTAGGGGGTCTAGGATGCCTGTAAACCCCTTTTTTCGGCCTCCAAAGTTTTCTATATTTTTGCATGCTTAAGATGCATTTTAAGTCCTTTTTTTGAGCTGCCACCATTTTCTGAACTTTCAGGGTTGTAGGATGCATTTTTTGTGGCAAAAATATTTTTGGGAATTTCAGTGATCTAGGATGCGGCTTAATGCCCCTTTCAGGCTGCACATGTTTTTGGGACATTCAGAGCTCTCTGGCACCGATTTTGGCCCACCAACCTTTTCTGGACTTTAGGGGGTCTAGGATGCCTGTAAACCCCTTTTTTCGCCCTCCAAAGATTTCTACATTTTTGCATGCTTAAGATGCATTTTAAGTCCTTTTTTTGAGCTGCCACCATTTTCTGAACTTTCAGGGTTGTAGGATGCATTTTTTGTGCCAAAAATATTTTTGGGAATTTCAATGGTCTAGGATGCTGGTTGATGACCCTTTCACTCTGCAAATGTTTTTGGGGCATTCAGAGCTCTCTGACACAAATTTTGGCCCACCAACATTTTCTAGACTTTAGGGGGTCTAGGATGCCTGTAAACCCCTTTTTTGGGCCTCCAATGTTTTCAACATGTTTGCAGGCCTAAGTTGCATAGTAAGTCCTTTTTTGAGCTTCCAACATTTTCTGAACTTTCAGGGTTGTAGGATGCATTTTTAATGCCAAAAATATTTTGGGGAATTTCAGTGGTCTAGGAACGCGGGTTAATGCCCCTTTCAGGCTACAAATGTTTTTGGGACATTCAGAGCTCTCTGACACAGATTTTGGCCCACCAACATTTTCTGGACTTTAGGGGGTCTAGGATGCCTGTAGACCCCTTTTTTGGGCCTCCAAACTTTTCAACATTTTTGCAGGCCTGAAATGCATTTTAAGGCCTTTTTCGGGCTGCTAACATATTCTGAGCTTCAGGGGTATAGGTTGCATTTTTCATGCCAAAAATATTTTGGGGAATTTCAGTGGTCTAGGAACGCGGGTTAATGCCCCTTTCAGGCTACAAATGTTTTTGGGACATTCAGAGCTCTCTGACACAGATTTTGGCCCACCAACATTTTCTGGACTTTAGGGGGTCTAGGATGCCTGTAAACCCCTTTTTTGGGCCTCCAAAGTTTTCTACATTTTTGCATGCCTACGATGCATTTTAAGGCATTTTTGGGCTGCTAACATTTTAAGAACTTTCAGGGGTGTAGTATGAATTTTTCTGGCCAAAAGTATTTTTGGAAATTTCAGTGGTCTAGGATGTGGGTTAATGCCCCTTTCAGGCTGCAAATGTTTTTGGGACATTCAGAGCTCTCTGACACAGATTTTGGCCCACCAACATTTTCTGGACTTTAGGGGTCTAGGATGCCTGTAAAGCCCTTTTTTGGGCCTCCAAAGTTTTCTACATTTTTGCATGCCTACAATGCATTTTAAGGCATTTTTGGGCTGCTAACATTTTAAGAACTTTCAGGGGTGTAGTATGAATTTTTCTGGCCAAAAGTATTTTTGGAAATTTCAGTGGTCTAGGATGTGGGTTAATGCTCCTTTCAGGCTGCAAATGTTTTTGGGACATTCAGAGCTCTCTGACACAGATTTTGGCCCACCAACATTTTCTGGACTTTAGGGGGTCTAGGATGCCTGTAAACCCCTTTTTTGGGCATCCAAAGCTTTCAACATATTTGCGGGCCTAACATGCATTTTAAGGCCTTTTTTGGGCTGCTAACATATTCAGAGCTTTCAGGGGTGTAGGATGAATTTTTCGTGCCAAAAATATTTTGGGGAATTTCAGTGGTCTAGGATGCGGGTTAATGCCCCTTTCAGACTGCAAATGTTTTTGGGACATTCAGGACTCTCTGACACCATTTTTGGGCCACAACCATTTTCTGGACTTTAGGGGGTCTAGGTTGCCTCTAAACCCCTTTTTTCCACCTCCAACGTTTTCAACATATTTGCAGGCCTAAGATGCATTTTAAGGCCTTTTTTGGGCTGCTAACATATTCAGAGCTTTCATGGGTGTAGGATGAATTTTTTATGCCAAAAATATTTTTGGGAATTTCAGTGGTCTAGGATGCGGGTGAATGCCCCTTTCACTCTGCAAATGTTTTTGGGGCATTCAGAGCTCTCTGACACAGATTTTGGCCCACCAACATTTTCTGGACTTTAGGGGGTCTAGGATGCCTGTAGACCCCTTTTTGGGCCTCCAAACTTTTCAACATTTTTGCAGGCCTGAAATGCATTTTAAGGCCTTTTTCGGGCTGCTAACATATTCTGAGCTTCAGGGGTATAGGTTGCATTTTTCGTGCCAAAAATATTTTGGGGAATTTCAGTGATCTAGGATGCGGCTTAATGCCCCTTTCAGGCTGCACATGTTTTTGGGACATTCAGAGCTCTCTGACACCAATTTTGGCCCACCAACATTTTCTGGACTTTAGGGGGTCTAGGATGCCTGTAAACCCCTTTTTTGGGCCTCCAAAGTTTTCTACATTTTTGCATGCCTACGATGCATTTTAAGGCATTTTTGGGCTGCTAACATTTTCTGATCTTTCAGGGTTGTAGGATGCATTTTTTGTGCCAAAAATATTTTTGGGAATTTCAGTGGTCTGGGATGTGGGTTAGTGCCACTTTCAGGCTGCACATCTTTTTCGGACTTTCAGAGCTCTCTGACACTGTTTTTGGGCCACCAACATTTTCTGGACTTTAGGGGGTCTAAGATGCCTGTAAACCCCTTTTTTGGGCCTCTAAAGTTTTCAACATTTTTGCAGGCCTAAAATGCATGTTAAGGCCTTTCTTGGGCTGCTAACATATTCTGAGCTTTCAGGGGTGTAGGATGCATTTTTCGTGGCAAAAATATTTTTGGGAATTTCAGTGGTCTAGGATGCGGGTTAATGCCCCTTTCAGGCTGCAAATGTCTTTGGGACATTCAGGGCTCTCTGACACCATTTTTGGGCCACAACCATTTTCTGGACTTTAGGGGGTCTAGGATGCATGTAAACCCCTTTTTCGGGCCTCCAAAGTTTTCTACACTTTTGCATGCCTACGATGCATTTTAAGGCATTTTTGGGCTGCTAACATTTTAAGAACTTTCAGGGGTGTAGTATGCATGTTTCTGGCCAAAAGTATTTTTGGAAATTTCAGTGGTCTAGGATGTGGGTTAATGCCCCTTTCAGGCTGCAAATGTTTTTGGGACATTCAGAGCTCTCTGACACAGATTTTGGCCCACCAACATTTTCTGGACTTTAGGGGGTCTAGGATGCCTGTAAACCCCTTTTTTGGGCATCCAAAGTTTTCAACATTTTTGCAGGCCTGAAATGCATTTTAAGGCCTTTTTTGGGCTGCTAACATATTCTGAGCTTCAGGGGTATAGGTTGCATTTTTCGTGCCAAAAATATTTTGGGGAATTTCAGTGATCTAGGATGCGGCTTAATGCCCCTTTCAGGCTGCACATGTTTTTGGGACATTCATAGCTCTCGGACATCGATTTTGGCCCACCAACATTTTCTGGACTTTAGGGGGTCTAGGATGCCTGTAAACCCCTTTTTTGGGCCTCCAAAGTTTTCAACATTTTTGCAGGCCTAAAATGCATTTTAAGGCCTTTTTTGGGCTGCTAACATGTTCTGAGCTTCAGGGGTGTAGGATGCATTTTTCGTGGCAAAAATATTTTTGGGAATTTCAGTGGTCTAGGATGCGGGTTAATGCCCCTTTCAGGCTGGAAATGTTTTTGTGACATTCAGAGCTCTCTGACACTATTTTTGGGCCCCCAACATTTTCTGCACTTTAGGGGGTCTAGGATGCCTGTAAACCCCTTTTTTGGGCCTCCAAAGTTTTCAACATTTTTGCAGGCCTAAAATGCATTTTAAGGCCTTTTTTGGGCTGCTAACATATAGTGAGCTTTCAGGGGTGTAGGATGCATTTTCCGTGCAAAATATATTTTTGGAATTTCAGTGGTCTAGGATGTGGGTTAATGCCCCTTTCAGGCTGCAAATGTCTTTGGGATATTCAGGGCTCTCTGACACCATTTTTGGGCCACAACCATTTTCTGGACTTTAGGGGGTCTAGGATGCCTGTAAACCCCTGTTTTGGGCCTCCAAACTTTTCAACATTTTTGCAGGCCTGAAATGCACTTTAAGGCCTTTTTTTGAGCTGCCAACATTTTCTGATCTTTCAGGTTTGTAGGATGCATTTTTGTGCCAAAAATATTTTTGGGAATGTCAGTGGTCTAGGATGTGGGTTAATGCCCCTTTCAGGCTGCAAATGTTTTTGGGACATTCAGAGCTTTCTGACACTGTTTTTGGGCCACCAACATTTTCTGGACTTTAGGGGGTCTAGGATTCCTGTAAACCCCTTTTTTGGGCCTCTAAAGTTTTCAACATTTTTACAGGCCTGAAATGCATTTTAAGGCCTTTTTTGGGCTGCTAACATATTCTGAGCTTCAGGGGTATAGGTTGCATTTTTCGTGGCAAAAATATTTTGGGGAATTTCAGTGATCTAGGATGCGGCTTAATGCCACTTTCAGGCTGCAAATGTTTTTGGGACATTCAGAGCTCTCTGACACCGATTTTGGCCCACCAACATTTTCTGGACTTTAGGGGGTCTAGGATGCCTGTAAACCCCTTTTTTGGACCTCCAAAGTTTTCAACATTTTTGCAGGCTTAAGATGCATTTTAAGTCCTTTTTTGAGCTGCCAACATTTTCTGAACTTTCAGGGTTGTAGGATGCATTTTTTGTGGCAAAATATTTTTGGGAATTTCAGTGGTCTGTGATGTGGGTTAGTGCCCTTTTCAGGCTGAAAATGTTTTTGGGACATTCAGAGCTCTCTGACATTGTTTTTGGGCCACTAACATTTTCTGGACTGTAGTGGGTCTATGATGCCTCTAAACCCCTTTTGTCGCCCTCCAAAGTTTTCTACATTTTTGCAGACCTAAAATGCATTTTAAGGCCTTTTTTGGGCTGCTAACATATTCTTAGCTTTCAGGGGTGTAGGATGCATTTTTCGTGGCAAAAATATTTTTGGGAATTTCAGTGGTCTAGGATGCGGGTTAATGCCCCTTTCAGGCTGCAAATGTCTTTGGGACATTCAGGGCTCTCTGACACCATTTTTGGGCCACAACCATTTTCTGGACTTTAGGGGGTCTAGGATGCCTGTAAACCCCTTTTTTGGGCCTCCAAAGTTTTCTACACTTTTGAATGCCTACGATGCATTTTAAGGCATTTTTGGGATGCTAACATTTTAAGAACTTTCAGGGGTGTAGTATGCATTTTTCTGGCCAAAAATATTTTTGGAAATTTCAGTGGTCTAGGATGTGGGTTAATGCCCCTTTCAGGGTGCAAATGTGTTTGGGACATTCAGAGCTCTCTGACACAGATTTTGGCCCACCAACATTTTCTGGACTTTAGGGGGTCTAGGATGCCTGTAAACCCCTTTTTTGGGCATCCAAAGTTTTCAACATTTTTGCAGGCCTGAAATGCATTTTAAGGCCTTTTTTGGGCTGCTAACATATTCTGAGCTTCAGGGGTATAGGTTGCATTTTTCGTGCCAAAAATATTTTGGGGAATTCCAGTGATCTAGGATGCGGCTTAATGCCCCTTTCAGGCTGCACATGTTTTTGGGACATTCATAGCTCTCTGACATCGATTTTGGCCCACCAACATTTTCTGGACTTTAGGGGGTCTAGGATGCCTGTAAACCCCTTTTTTGGGCCTCCAAAGTTTTCAACATTTTTGCAGGCCTAAAATGCATTTTAAGGCCTTTTTTGGGCTGCTAACATGTTCTGAGCTTTCAGGGGTGTAGGATGCATTTTTCGTGGCAAAAATATTTTTGGGAATTTCAGTGGTCTAGGATGTGGGTTAATGCCCCTTTCAGGCTGGAAATGTTTTTGTGACATTCAGACCTCTCTGACACTGTTTTTGGGCCCCCAACATTTTCTGCACTTTAGGGGGTCTAGGATGCCTGTAAACCCCTTTTTTGGGCCTCCAAAGTTTTCAAAATTTTTGCAGGCCTAAAATGCATTTTAAGGCCTTTTTTGGGCTGCTAACATATAGTGAGCTTTCAGGGGTGTAGGATGCATTTTCCGTGCAAAAAATATTCTTGGAATTTCAGTGGTCTAGGATGTGGGTTAATGCCCCCTTCAGGCTGCAAATGTCTTTGGGATATTCAGGGCTCTCTGACACCGATTTTGGCCCACCAACATTTTCTGGACTGTAGGGGGTCTAGGATGCCTGTAAACCCCTTTATTGGGCATCTAAAGTTTTCAACATTTTTGCAGGCCTAAAATGCATTGTAAGGCCTTTTTTGGGCTGCTAACATATTCTGAGCTTTCAGGGGTGTAGGATGCATTTTTCGTGGCAAAAATATTTTGGGGAATTTCAGTGATCTAGGATGCGGCTTAATGCCACTTTCAGGCTGCAAATGGTTTTGGGACATTCAGAGCTCTCTGACACCAATTTTGGCCCACCAACATTTTCTGGACTTTAGGGGGTCTAGGATGCCTGTAAACCCCTTTTTTGGGCCTCCAAAGTTTTCTACATTTTTGCATGCCTACGATGCATTTTAAGGCATTTTTGGGCTGCTAACATTTTAAGAACTTTCAGGGGTGTAGTATGAATTTTTCTGGCCAAAAGTATTTTTGGAAATTTCAGTGGTCTAGGATGTGGGTTAATGCCCCTTTCAGGCTGCACATGTTTTTGGGACATTCAGAGCTCTCTGACACCGAATTTGGCCCACCAACATTTTCTGGACTTTAGGGGATCTAGGATGCCTGTACACCCCTTTTTTGGGCATCCAAAGTTTTCAACATTTTTGCAGGCCTAACATGCATTTTAAGGCCTTTTTTGGGCTGCTAAGATAATCTGAGCTTTCAGGGGTATAGGATGAATTTTTCATGCCAAAAATATTTTGGGGAATTTCAGTGGTCTAGAATGCGGGTTAATGCCCCTTTCAGGCTGCAAATGTTTTTGGGACATTCAGGACTCTCTGACACCATTTTTGGGCCACAACCATTTTCTGGACTTTAGGGGGTCTAGGATGCCTCTAAACCCCTTTTTCCCACATCCAAAGTTTTCTACATTTTTGCAGGCCTAAGATGCATTTTAAGGCCTTTTTCGGGCTGCTAACATATTCTGAGCTTCAGGGGTATAGGTTGCATTTTTCGTGCCAAAAATATTTTGGGGAATTTCAGTGCTCTAGGATGCGGCTTAATGCCCCTTTCAGGCTGCACATGTTTTTGGGACATTCAGAGCTCTCTGACACCAATTTTGGCCCACCAACATTTTCTGGACTTTAGGGGGTCTAGGATGCCTGTAAACCCCTTTTTTGGGCCTCCAAAGTTTTCTACATTTTTGCATGCCTACGATGCATTTTAAGGCATTTTTGGGCTGCTAACATTTTAAGAACTTTCAGGGGTGTAGTATGAATTTTTCTGGCCAAAAGTATTTTTGGAAATTTCAGTGGTCTAGGATGTGGGTTAATGCCCCTTTCAGGCTGCACATGTTTTTGGGACATTCAGAGCTCTCTGACACCGAATTTGGCCCACCAACATTTTCTGGACTTTAGGGGATCTAGGATGCCTGTACACCCCTTTTTTGGGCATCCAAAGTTTTCAACATTTTTGCAGGCCTAACATGCATTTTAAGGCCTTTTTTGGGCTGCTAAGATAATCTGAGCTTTCAGGGGTATAGGATGAATTTTTCATGCCAAAAATATTTTGGGGAATTTCAGTGGTCTAGAATGCGGGTTAATGCCCCTTTCAGGCTGCAAATGTTTTTGGGACATTCAGGACTCTCTGACACCATTTTTGGGCCACAACCATTTTCTGGACTGTAGGGGGTCTAGGATGCCTCTAAACCCCTTTTTCCCACATCCAAAGTTTTCTACATTTTTGCAGGCCTAAGATGCATTTTAAGGCCTTTTTCGGGCTGCTAACATATTCTGAGCTTCAGGGGTATAGGTTGCATTTTTCGTGCCAAAAATATTTTGGGGAATTTCAGTGATCTAGGATGCGGCTTAATGCCCCTTTCAGGCTGCACATGTTTTTGGGACATTCAGAGCTCTCTGACACCGATTTTGGCCCACCAACATTTTCTGGACTTTAGGGGGTCTAGGATGCCTGTAAACCCCTTTTTTCGGCCTCCAAAGTTTTCTATATTTTTGCATGCTTAAGATGCATTTTAAGTCCTTTTTTTGAGCTGCCACCATTTTCTGAACTTTCAGGGTTGTAGGATGCATTTTTTGTGGCAAAAATATTTTTGGGAATTTCAGTGATCTAGGATGCGGCTTAATGCCCCTTTCAGGCTGCACATGTTTTTGGGACATTCAGAGCTCTCTGGCACCGATTTTGGCCCACCAACCTTTTCTGGACTTTAGGGGGTCTAGGATGCCTGTAAACCCCTTTTTTCGCCCTCCAAAGATTTCTACATTTTTGCATGCTTAAGATGCATTTTAAGTCCTTTTTTTGAGCTGCCACCATTTTCTGAACTTTCAGGGTTGTAGGATGCATTTTTTGTGCCAAAAATATTTTTGGGAATTTCAATGGTCTAGGATGCTGGTTGATGACCCTTTCACTCTGCAAATGTTTTTGGGGCATTCAGAGCTCTCTGACACAAATTTTGGCCCACCAACATTTTCTAGACTTTAGGGGGTCTAGGATGCCTGTAAACCCCTTTTTTGGGCCTCCAATGTTTTCAACATGTTTGCAGGCCTAAGTTGCATAGTAAGTCCTTTTTTGAGCTTCCAACATTTTCTGAACTTTCAGGGTTGTAGGATGCATTTTTAATGCCAAAAATATTTTGGGGAATTTCAGTGGTCTAGGAACGCGGGTTAATGCCCCTTTCAGGCTACAAATGTTTTTGGGACATTCAGAGCTCTCTGACACAGATTTTGGCCCACCAACATTTTCTGGACTTTAGGGGGTCTAGGATGCCTGTAGACCCCTTTTTTGGGCCTCCAAACTTTTCAACATTTTTGCAGGCCTAAAATGCATTTTAAGGCCTTTTTTGGGCTGCTAACATATAGTGAGCTTTCAGGGGTGTAGGATGCATTTTCCGTGCAAAAAATATTCTTGGAATTTCAGTGGTCTAGGATGTGGGTTAATGCCCCCTTCAGGCTGCAAATGTCTTTGGGATATTCAGGGCTCTCTGACACCGATTTTGGCCCACCAACATTTTCTGGACTGTAGGGGGTCTAGGATGCCTGTAAACCCCTTTTTTGGGCCTCCAAAGTTTTCAAAATTTTTGCAGGCCTAAAATGCATTTTAAGGCCTTTTTTGGGCTGCTAACATATAGTGAGCTTTCAGGGGTGTAGGATGCATTTTCCGTGCAAAAAATATTCTTGGAATTTCAGTGGTCTAGGATGTGGGTTAATGCCCCCTTCAGGCTGCAAATGTCTTTGGGATATTCAGGGCTCTCTGACACCGATTTTGGCCCACCAACATTTTCTGGACTGTAGGGGGTCTAGGATGCCTGTAAACCCCTTTATTGGGCATCTAAAGTTTTCAACATTTTTGCAGGCCTAAAATGCATTGTAAGGCCTTTTTTGGGCTGCTAACATATTCTGAGCTTTCAGGGGTGTAGGATGCATTTTTCGTGGCAAAAATATTTTGGGGAATTTCAGTGATCTAGGATGCGGCTTAATGCCACTTTCAGGCTGCAAATGGTTTTGGGACATTCAGAGCTCTCTGACACCAATTTTGGCCCACCAACATTTTCTGGACTTTAGGGGGTCTAGGATGCCTGTAAACCCCTTTTTTGGGCCTCCAAAGTTTTCTACATTTTTGCATGCCTACGATGCATTTTAAGGCATTTTTGGGCTGCTAACATTTTAAGAACTTTCAGGGGTGTAGTATGAATTTTTCTGGCCAAAAGTATTTTTGGAAATTTCAGTGGTCTAGGATGTGGGTTAATGCCCCTTTCAGGCTGCACATGTTTTTGGGACATTCAGAGCTCTCTGACACCGAATTTGGCCCACCAACATTTTCTGGACTTTAGGGGATCTAGGATGCCTGTACACCCCTTTTTTGGGCATCCAAAGTTTTCAACATTTTTGCAGGCCTAACATGCATTTTAAGGCCTTTTTTGGGCTGCTAAGATAATCTGAGCTTTCAGGGGTATAGGATGAATTTTTCATGCCAAAAATATTTTGGGGAATTTCAGTGGTCTAGAATGCGGGTTAATGCCCCTTTCAGGCTGCAAATGTTTTTGGGACATTCAGGACTCTCTGACACCATTTTTGGGCCACAACCATTTTCTGGACTTTAGGGGGTCTAGGATGCCTCTAAACCCCTTTTTCCCACATCCAAAGTTTTCTACATTTTTGCAGGCCTAAGATGCATTTTAAGGCCTTTTTCGGGCTGCTAACATATTCTGAGCTTCAGGGGTATAGGTTGCATTTTTCGTGCCAAAAATATTTTGGGGAATTTCAGTGCTCTAGGATGCGGCTTAATGCCCCTTTCAGGCTGCACATGTTTTTGGGACATTCAGAGCTCTCTGACACCAATTTTGGCCCACCAACATTTTCTGGACTTTAGGGGGTCTAGGATGCCTGTAAACCCCTTTTTTGGGCCTCCAAAGTTTTCTACATTTTTGCATGCCTACGATGCATTTTAAGGCATTTTTGGGCTGCTAACATTTTAAGAACTTTCAGGGGTGTAGTATGAATTTTTCTGGCCAAAAGTATTTTTGGAAATTTCAGTGGTCTAGGATGTGGGTTAATGCCCCTTTCAGGCTGCACATGTTTTTGGGACATTCAGAGCTCTCTGACACCGAATTTGGCCCACCAACATTTTCTGGACTTTAGGGGATCTAGGATGCCTGTACACCCCTTTTTTGGGCATCCAAAGTTTTCAACATTTTTGCAGGCCTAACATGCATTTTAAGGCCTTTTTTGGGCTGCTAAGATAATCTGAGCTTTCAGGGGTATAGGATGAATTTTTCATGCCAAAAATATTTTGGGGAATTTCAGTGGTCTAGAATGCGGGTTAATGCCCCTTTCAGGCTGCAAATGTTTTTGGGACATTCAGGACTCTCTGACACCATTTTTGGGCCACAACCATTTTCTGGACTGTAGGGGGTCTAGGATGCCTCTAAACCCCTTTTTCCCACATCCAAAGTTTTCTACATTTTTGCAGGCCTAAGATGCATTTTAAGGCCTTTTTCGGGCTGCTAACATATTCTGAGCTTCAGGGGTATAGGTTGCATTTTTCGTGCCAAAAATATTTTGGGGAATTTCAGTGATCTAGGATGCGGCTTAATGCCCCTTTCAGGCTGCACATGTTTTTGGGACATTCAGAGCTCTCTGACACCGATTTTGGCCCACCAACATTTTCTGGACTTTAGGGGGTCTAGGATGCCTGTAAACCCCTTTTTTCGGCCTCCAAAGTTTTCTATATTTTTGCATGCTTAAGATGCATTTTAAGTCCTTTTTTTGAGCTGCCACCATTTTCTGAACTTTCAGGGTTGTAGGATGCATTTTTTGTGGCAAAAATATTTTTGGGAATTTCAGTGATCTAGGATGCGGCTTAATGCCCCTTTCAGGCTGCACATGTTTTTGGGACATTCAGAGCTCTCTGGCACCGATTTTGGCCCACCAACCTTTTCTGGACTTTAGGGGGTCTAGGATGCCTGTAAACCCCTTTTTTCGCCCTCCAAAGATTTCTACATTTTTGCATGCTTAAGATGCATTTTAAGTCCTTTTTTTGAGCTGCCACCATTTTCTGAACTTTCAGGGTTGTAGGATGCATTTTTTGTGCCAAAAATATTTTTGGGAATTTCAATGGTCTAGGATGCTGGTTGATGACCCTTTCACTCTGCAAATGTTTTTGGGGCATTCAGAGCTCTCTGACACAAATTTTGGCCCACCAACATTTTCTAGACTTTAGGGGGTCTAGGATGCCTGTAAACCCCTTTTTTGGGCCTCCAATGTTTTCAACATGTTTGCAGGCCTAAGTTGCATAGTAAGTCCTTTTTTGAGCTTCCAACATTTTCTGAACTTTCAGGGTTGTAGGATGCATTTTTAATGCCAAAAATATTTTGGGGAATTTCAGTGGTCTAGGAACGCGGGTTAATGCCCCTTTCAGGCTACAAATGTTTTTGGGACATTCAGAGCTCTCTGACACAGATTTTGGCCCACCAACATTTTCTGGACTTTAGGGGGTCTAGGATGCCTGTAGACCCCTTTTTTGGGCCTCCAAACTTTTCAACATTTTTGCAGGCCTAAAATGCATTTTAAGGCCTTTTTTGGGCTGCTAACATATAGTGAGCTTTCAGGGGTGTAGGATGCATTTTCCGTGCAAAAAATATTCTTGGAATTTCAGTGGTCTAGGATGTGGGTTAATGCCCCCTTCAGGCTGCAAATGTCTTTGGGATATTCAGGGCTCTCTGACACCGATTTTGGCCCACCAACATTTTCTGGACTGTAGGGGGTCTAGGATGCCTGTAAACCCCTTTTTTGGGCCTCCAAAGTTTTCAAAATTTTTGCAGGCCTAAAATGCATTTTAAGGCCTTTTTTGGGCTGCTAACATATAGTGAGCTTTCAGGGGTGTAGGATGCATTTTCCGTGCAAAAAATATTCTTGGAATTTCAGTGGTCTAGGATGTGGGTTAATGCCCCCTTCAGGCTGCAAATGTCTTTGGGATATTCAGGGCTCTCTGACACCGATTTTGGCCCACCAACATTTTCTGGACTGTAGGGGGTCTAGGATGCCTGTAAACCCCTTTATTGGGCATCTAAAGTTTTCAACATTTTTGCAGGCCTAAAATGCATTGTAAGGCCTTTTTTGGGCTGCTAACATATTCTGAGCTTTCAGGGGTGTAGGATGCATTTTTCGTGGCAAAAATATTTTGGGGAATTTCAGTGATCTAGGATGCGGCTTAATGCCACTTTCAGGCTGCAAATGGTTTTGGGACATTCAGAGCTCTCTGACACCAATTTTGGCCCACCAACATTTTCTGGACTTTAGGGGGTCTAGGATGCCTGTAAACCCCTTTTTTGGGCCTCCAAAGTTTTCTACATTTTTGCATGCCTACGATGCATTTTAAGGCATTTTTGGGCTGCTAACATTTTAAGAACTTTCAGGGGTGTAGTATGAATTTTTCTGGCCAAAAGTATTTTTGGAAATTTCAGTGGTCTAGGATGTGGGTTAATGCCCCTTTCAGGCTGCACATGTTTTTGGGACATTCAGAGCTCTCTGACACCGAATTTGGCCCACCAACATTTTCTGGACTTTAGGGGATCTAGGATGCCTGTACACCCCTTTTTTGGGCATCCAAAGTTTTCAACATTTTTGCAGGCCTAACATGCATTTTAAGGCCTTTTTTGGGCTGCTAAGATAATCTGAGCTTTCAGGGGTATAGGATGAATTTTTCATGCCAAAAATATTTTGGGGAATTTCAGTGGTCTAGAATGCGGGTTAATGCCCCTTTCAGGCTGCAAATGTTTTTGGGACATTCAGGACTCTCTGACACCATTTTTGGGCCACAACCATTTTCTGGACTTTAGGGGGTCTAGGATGCCTCTAAACCCCTTTTTCCCACATCCAAAGTTTTCTACATTTTTGCAGGCCTAAGATGCATTTTAAGGCCTTTTTCGGGCTGCTAACATATTCTGAGCTTCAGGGGTATAGGTTGCATTTTTCGTGCCAAAAATATTTTGGGGAATTTCAGTGATCTAGGATGCGGCTTAATGCCCCTTTCAGGCTGCACATGTTTTTGGGACATTCAGAGCTCTCTGACACCAATTTTGGCCCACCAACATTTTCTGGACTTTAGGGGGTCTAGGATGCCTGTAAACCCCTTTTTTGGGCCTCCAAAGTTTTCTACATTTTTGCATGCCTACGATGCATTTTAAGGCATTTTTGGGCTGCTAACATTTTAAGAACTTTCAGGGGTGTAGTATGAATTTTTCTGGCCAAAAGTATTTTTGGAAATTTCAGTGGTCTAGGATGTGGGTTAATGCCCCTTTCAGGCTGCACATGTTTTTGGGACATTCAGAGCTCTCTGACACCGAATTTGGCCCACCAACATTTTCTGGACTTTAGGGGATCTAGGATGCCTGTACACCCCTTTTTTGGGCATCCAAAGTTTTCAACATTTTTGCAGGCCTAACATGCATTTTAAGGCCTTTTTTGGGCTGCTAAGATAATCTGAGCTTTCAGGGGCATAGGATGAATTTTTCATGCCAAAAATATTTTGGGGAATTTCAGTGGTCTAGAATGCGGGTTAATGCCCCTTTCAGGCTGCAAATGTTTTTGGGACATTCAGGACTCTCTGACACCATTTTTGGGCCACAACCATTTTCTGGACTGTAGGGGGTCTAGGATGCCTCTAAACCCCTTTTTCCCACATCCAAAGTTTTCTACATTTTTGCAGGCCTAAGATGCATTTTAAGGCCTTTTTCGGGCTGCTAACATATTCTGAGCTTCAGGGGTATAGGTTGCATTTTTCGTGCCAAAAATATTTTGGGGAATTTCAGTGATCTAGGATGCGGCTTAATGCCCCTTTCAGGCTGCACATGTTTTTGGGACATTCAGAGCTCTCTGACACCGATTTTGGCCCACCAACATTTTCTGGACTTTAGGGGGTCTAGGATGCCTGTAAACCCCTTTTTTCGGCCTCCAAAGTTTTCTATATTTTTGCATGCTTAAGATGCATTTTAAGTCCTTTTTTTGAGCTGCCACCATTTTCTGAACTTTCAGGGTTGTAGGATGCATTTTTTGTGGCAAAAATATTTTTGGGAATTTCAGTGATCTAGGATGCGGCTTAATGCCCCTTTCAGGCTGCACATGTTTTTGGGACATTCAGAGCTCTCTGGCACCGATTTTGGCCCACCAACCTTTTCTGGACTTTAGGGGGTCTAGGATGCCTGTAAACCCCTTTTTTCGCCCTCCAAAGATTTCTACATTTTTGCATGCTTAAGATGCATTTTAAGTCCTTTTTTTGAGCTGCCACCATTTTCTGAACTTTCAGGGTTGTAGGATGCATTTTTTGTGCCAAAAATATTTTTGGGAATTTCAATGGTCTAGGATGCTGGTTGATGACCCTTTCACTCTGCAAATGTTTTTGGGGCATTCAGAGCTCTCTGACACAAATTTTGGCCCACCAACATTTTCTAGACTTTAGGGGGTCTAGGATGCCTGTAAACCCCTTTTTTGGGCCTCCAATGTTTTCAACATGTTTGCAGGCCTAAGTTGCATAGTAAGTCCTTTTTTGAGCTTCCAACATTTTCTGAACTTTCAGGGTTGTAGGATGCATTTTTAATGCCAAAAATATTTTGGGGAATTTCAGTGGTCTAGGAACGCGGGTTAATGCCCCTTTCAGGCTACAAATGTTTTTGGGACATTCAGAGCTCTCTGACACAGATTTTGGCCCACCAACATTTTCTGGACTTTAGGGGGTCTAGGATGCCTGTAGACCCCTTTTTTGGGCCTCCAAACTTTTCAACATTTTTGCAGGCCTGAAATGCATTTTAAGGCCTTTTTCGGGCTGCTAACATATTCTGAGCTTCAGGGGTATAGGTTGCATTTTTCATGCCAAAAATATTTTGGGGAATTTCAGTGGTCTAGGAACGCGGGTTAATGCCCCTTTCAGGCTACAAATGTTTTTGGGACATTCAGAGCTCTCTGACACAGATTTTGGCCCACCAACATTTTCTGGACTTTAGGGGGTCTAGGATGCCTGTAAACCCCTTTTTTGGGCCTCCAAAGTTTTCTACATTTTTGCATGCCTACGATGCATTTTAAGGCATTTTTGGGCTGCTAACATTTTAAGAACTTTCAGGGGTGTAGTATGAATTTTTCTGGCCAAAAGTATTTTTGGAAATTTCAGTGGTCTAGGATGTGGGTTAATGCCCCTTTCAGGCTGCAAATGTTTTTGGGACATTCAGAGCTCTCTGACACAGATTTTGGCCCACCAACATTTTCTGGACTTTAGGGGTCTAGGATGCCTGTAAAGCCCTTTTTTGGGCCTCCAAAGTTTTCTACATTTTTGCATGCCTACAATGCATTTTAAGGCATTTTTGGGCTGCTAACATTTTAAGAACTTTCAGGGGTGTAGTATGAATTTTTCTGGCCAAAAGTATTTTTGGAAATTTCAGTGGTCTAGGATGTGGGTTAATGCTCCTTTCAGGCTGCAAATGTTTTTGGGACATTCAGAGCTCTCTGACACAGATTTTGGCCCACCAACATTTTCTGGACTTTAGGGGGTCTAGGATGCCTGTAAACCCCTTTTTTGGGCATCCAAAGCTTTCAACATATTTGCGGGCCTAACATGCATTTTAAGGCCTTTTTTGGGCTGCTAACATATTCAGAGCTTTCAGGGGTGTAGGATGAATTTTTCGTGCCAAAAATATTTTGGGGAATTTCAGTGGTCTAGGATGCGGGTTAATGCCCCTTTCAGACTGCAAATGTTTTTGGGACATTCAGGACTCTCTGACACCATTTTTGGGCCACAACCATTTTCTGGACTTTAGGGGGTCTAGGTTGCCTCTAAACCCCTTTTTTCCACCTCCAACGTTTTCAACATATTTGCAGGCCTAAGATGCATTTTAAGGCCTTTTTTGGGCTGCTAACATATTCAGAGCTTTCATGGGTGTAGGATGAATTTTTTATGCCAAAAATATTTTTGGGAATTTCAGTGGTCTAGGATGCGGGTGAATGCCCCTTTCACTCTGCAAATGTTTTTGGGGCATTCAGAGCTCTCTGACACAGATTTTGGCCCACCAACATTTTCTGGACTTTAGGGGGTCTAGGATGCCTGTAAACCCCTTTTTTGGGCCTCCAAAGTTTTCTACATTTTTGCATGCCTACGATGCATTTTAAGGCATTTTTGGGCTGCTAACATTTTCTGATCTTTCAGGGTTGTAGGATGCATTTTTTGTGCCAAAAATATTTTTGGGAATTTCAGTGGTCTGGGATGTGGGTTAGTGCCACTTTCAGGCTGCACATCTTTTTCGGACTTTCAGAGCTCTCTGACACTGTTTTTGGGCCACCAACATTTTCTGGACTTTAGGGGGTCTAAGATGCCTGTAAACCCCTTTTTTGGGCCTCTAAAGTTTTCAACATTTTTGCAGGCCTAAAATGCATGTTAAGGCCTTTCTTGGGCTGCTAACATATTCTGAGCTTTCAGGGGTGTAGGATGCATTTTTCGTGGCAAAAATATTTTTGGGAATTTCAGTGGTCTAGGATGCGGGTTAATGCCCCTTTCAGGCTGCAAATGTCTTTGGGACATTCAGGGCTCTCTGACACCATTTTTGGGCCACAACCATTTTCTGGACTTTAGGGGGTCTAGGATGCATGTAAACCCCTTTTTCGGGCCTCCAAAGTTTTCTACACTTTTGCATGCCTACGATGCATTTTAAGGCATTTTTGGGCTGCTAACATTTTAAGAACTTTCAGGGGTGTAGTATGCATGTTTCTGGCCAAAAGTATTTTTGGAAATTTCAGTGGTCTAGGATGTGGGTTAATGCCCCTTTCAGGCTGCAAATGTTTTTGGGACATTCAGAGCTCTCTGACACAGATTTTGGCCCACCAACATTTTCTGGACTTTAGGGGGTCTAGGATGCCTGTAAACCCCTTTTTTGGGCATCCAAAGTTTTCAACATTTTTGCAGGCCTGAAATGCATTTTAAGGCCTTTTTTGGGCTGCTAACATATTCTGAGCTTCAGGGGTATAGGTTGCATTTTTCGTGCCAAAAATATTTTGGGGAATTTCAGTGATCTAGGATGCGGCTTAATGCCCCTTTCAGGCTGCACATGTTTTTGGGACATTCATAGCTCTCGGACATCGATTTTGGCCCACCAACATTTTCTGGACTTTAGGGGGTCTAGGATGCCTGTAAACCCCTTTTTTGGGCCTCCAAAGTTTTCAACATTTTTGCAGGCCTAAAATGCATTTTAAGGCCTTTTTTGGGCTGCTAACATGTTCTGAGCTTCAGGGGTGTAGGATGCATTTTTCGTGGCAAAAATATTTTTGGGAATTTCAGTGGTCTAGGATGCGGGTTAATGCCCCTTTCAGGCTGGAAATGTTTTTGTGACATTCAGAGCTCTCTGACACTATTTTTGGGCCCCCAACATTTTCTGCACTTTAGGGGGTCTAGGATGCCTGTAAACCCCTTTTTTGGGCCTCCAAAGTTTTCAACATTTTTGCAGGCCTAAAATGCATTTTAAGGCCTTTTTTGGGCTGCTAACATATAGTGAGCTTTCAGGGGTGTAGGATGCATTTTCCGTGCAAAATATATTTTTGGAATTTCAGTGGTCTAGGATGTGGGTTAATGCCCCTTTCAGGCTGCAAATGTCTTTGGGATATTCAGGGCTCTCTGACACCATTTTTGGGCCACAACCATTTTCTGGACTTTAGGGGGTCTAGGATGCCTGTAAACCCCTGTTTTGGGCCTCCAAACTTTTCAACATTTTTGCAGGCCTGAAATGCACTTTAAGGCCTTTTTTTGAGCTGCCAACATTTTCTGATCTTTCAGGTTTGTAGGATGCATTTTTGTGCCAAAAATATTTTTGGGAATGTCAGTGGTCTAGGATGTGGGTTAATGCCCCTTTCAGGCTGCAAATGTTTTTGGGACATTCAGAGCTTTCTGACACTGTTTTTGGGCCACCAACATTTTCTGGACTTTAGGGGGTCTAGGATGCCTGTAAACCCCTTTTTTGGGCCTCTAAAGTTTTCAACATTTTTACAGGCCTGAAATGCATTTTAAGGCCTTTTTTGGGCTGCTAACATATTCTGAGCTTCAGGGGTATAGGTTGCATTTTTCGTGGCAAAAATATTTTGGGGAATTTCAGTGATCTAGGATGCGGCTTAATGCCACTTTCAGGCTGCAAATGTTTTTGGGACATTCAGAGCTCTCTGACACCGATTTTGGCCCACCAACATTTTCTGGACTTTAGGGGGTCTAGGATGCCTGTAAACCCCTTTTTTGGACCTCCAAAGTTTTCAACATTTTTGCAGGCTTAAGATGCATTTTAAGTCCTTTTTTGAGCTGCCAACATTTTCTGAACTTTCAGGGTTGTAGGATGCATTTTTTGTGGCAAAATATTTTTGGGAATTTCAGTGGTCTGTGATGTGGGTTAGTGCCCTTTTCAGGCTGAAAATGTTTTTGGGACATTCAGAGCTCTCTGACATTGTTTTTGGGCCACTAACATTTTCTGGACTGTAGTGGGTCTATGATGCCTCTAAACCCCTTTTGTCGCCCTCCAAAGTTTTCTACATTTTTGCAGACCTAAAATGCATTTTAAGGCCTTTTTTGGGCTGCTAACATATTCTTAGCTTTCAGGGGTGTAGGATGCATTTTTCGTGGCAAAAATATTTTTGGGAATTTCAGTGGTCTAGGATGCGGGTTAATGCCCCTTTCAGGCTGCAAATGTCTTTGGGACATTCAGGGCTCTCTGACACCATTTTTGGGCCACAACCATTTTCTGGACTTTAGGGGGTCTAGGATGCCTGTAAACCCCTTTTTTGGGCCTCCAAAGTTTTCTACACTTTTGAATGCCTACGATGCATTTTAAGGCATTTTTGGGATGCTAACATTTTAAGAACTTTCAGGGGTGTAGTATGCATTTTTCTGGCCAAAAATATTTTTGGAAATTTCAGTGGTCTAGGATGTGGGTTAATGCCCCTTTCAGGGTGCAAATGTGTTTGGGACATTCAGAGCTCTCTGACACAGATTTTGGCCCACCAACATTTTCTGGACTTTAGGGGGTCTAGGATGCCTGTAAACCCCTTTTTTGGGCATCCAAAGTTTTCAACATTTTTGCAGGCCTGAAATGCATTTTAAGGCCTTTTTTGGGCTGCTAACATATTCTGAGCTTCAGGGGTATAGGTTGCATTTTTCGTGCCAAAAATATTTTGGGGAATTCCAGTGATCTAGGATGCGGCTTAATGCCCCTTTCAGGCTGCACATGTTTTTGGGACATTCATAGCTCTCTGACATCGATTTTGGCCCACCAACATTTTCTGGACTTTAGGGGGTCTAGGATGCCTGTAAACCCCTTTTTTGGGCCTCCAAAGTTTTCAACATTTTTGCAGGCCTAAAATGCATTTTAAGGCCTTTTTTGGGCTGCTAACATGTTCTGAGCTTTCAGGGGTGTAGGATGCATTTTTCGTGGCAAAAATATTTTTGGGAATTTCAGTGGTCTAGGATGTGGGTTAATGCCCCTTTCAGGCTGGAAATGTTTTTGTGACATTCAGACCTCTCTGACACTGTTTTTGGGCCCCCAACATTTTCTGCACTTTAGGGGGTCTAGGATGCCTGTAAACCCCTTTTTTGGGCCTCCAAAGTTTTCAAAATTTTTGCAGGCCTAAAATGCATTTTAAGGCCTTTTTTGGGCTGCTAACATATAGTGAGCTTTCAGGGGTGTAGGATGCATTTTCCGTGCAAAAAATATTCTTGGAATTTCAGTGGTCTAGGATGTGGGTTAATGCCCCCTTCAGGCTGCAAATGTCTTTGGGATATTCAGGGCTCTCTGACACCGATTTTGGCCCACCAACATTTTCTGGACTGTAGGGGGTCTAGGATGCCTGTAAACCCCTTTATTGGGCATCTAAAGTTTTCAACATTTTTGCAGGCCTAAAATGCATTGTAAGGCCTTTTTTGGGCTGCTAACATATTCTGAGCTTTCAGGGGTGTAGGATGCATTTTTCGTGGCAAAAATATTTTGGGGAATTTCAGTGATCTAGGATGCGGCTTAATGCCACTTTCAGGCTGCAAATGGTTTTGGGACATTCAGAGCTCTCTGACACCAATTTTGGCCCACCAACATTTTCTGGACTTTAGGGGGTCTAGGATGCCTGTAAACCCCTTTTTTGGGCCTCCAAAGTTTTCTACATTTTTGCATGCCTACGATGCATTTTAAGGCATTTTTGGGCTGCTAACATTTTAAGAACTTTCAGGGGTGTAGTATGAATTTTTCTGGCCAAAAGTATTTTTGGAAATTTCAGTGGTCTAGGATGTGGGTTAATGCCCCTTTCAGGCTGCACATGTTTTTGGGACATTCAGAGCTCTCTGACACCGAATTTGGCCCACCAACATTTTCTGGACTTTAGGGGATCTAGGATGCCTGTGCACCCCTTTTTTGGGCATCCAAAGTTTTCAACATTTTTGCAGGCCTAACATGCATTTTAAGGCCTTTTTTGGGCTGCTAAGATAATCTGAGCTTTCAGGGGTATAGGATGAATTTTTCATGCCAAAAATATTTTGGGGAATTTCAGTGGTCTAGAATGCGGGTTAATGCCCCTTTCAGGCTGCAAATGTTTTTGGGACATTCAGGACTCTCTGACACCATTTTTGGGCCACAACCATTTTCTGGACTTTAGGGGGTCTAGGATGCCTCTAAACCCCTTTTTCCCACATCCAAAGTTTTCTACATTTTTGCAGGCCTAAGATGCATTTTAAGGCCTTTTTCGGGCTGCTAACATATTCTGAGCTTCAGGGGTATAGGTTGCATTTTTCGTGCCAAAAATATTTTGGGGAATTTCAGTGATCTAGGATGCGGCTTAATGCCCCTTTCAGGCTGCACATGTTTTTGGGACATTCAGAGCTCTCTGACACCAATTTTGGCCCACCAACATTTTCTGGACTTTAGGGGGTCTAGGATGCCTGTAAACCCCTTTTTTGGGCCTCCAAAGTTTTCTACATTTTTGCATGCCTACGATGCATTTTAAGGCATTTTTGGGCTGCTAACATTTTAAGAACTTTCAGGGGTGTAGTATGAATTTTTCTGGCCAAAAGTATTTTTGGAAATTTCAGTGGTCTAGGATGTGGGTTAATGCCCCTTTCAGGCTGCACATGTTTTTGGGACATTCAGAGCTCTCTGACACCGAATTTGGCCCACCAACATTTTCTGGACTTTAGGGGATCTAGGATGCCTGTACACCCCTTTTTTGGGCATCCAAAGTTTTCAACATTTTTGCAGGCCTAACATGCATTTTAAGGCCTTTTTTGGGCTGCTAAGATAATCTGAGCTTTCAGGGGTATAGGATGAATTTTTCATGCCAAAAATATTTTGGGGAATTTCAGTGGTCTAGAATGCGGGTTAATGCCCCTTTCAGGCTGCAAATGTTTTTGGGACATTCAGGACTCTCTGACACCATTTTTGGGCCACAACCATTTTCTGGACTTTAGGGGGTCTAGGATGCCTCTAAACCCCTTTTTCCCACATCCAAAGTTTTCTACATTTTTGCAGGCCTAAGATGCATTTTAAGGCCTTTTTCGGGCTGCTAACATATTCTGAGCTTCAGGGGTATAGGTTGCATTTTTCGTGCCAAAAATATTTTGGGGAATTTCAGTGATCTAGGATGCGGCTTAATGCCCCTTTCAGGCTGCACATGTTTTTGGGACATTCAGAGCTCTCTGACACCGATTTTGGCCCACCAACATTTTCTGGACTTTAGGGGGTCTAGGATGCCTGTAAACCCCTTTTTTCGGCCTCCAAAGTTTTCTATATTTTTGCATGCTTAAGATGCATTTTAAGTCCTTTTTTTGAGCTGCCACCATTTTCTGAACTTTCAGGGTTGTAGGATGCATTTTTTGTGGCAAAAATATTTTTGGGAATTTCAGTGATCTAGGATGCGGCTTAATGCCCCTTTCAGGCTGCACATGTTTTTGGGACATTCAGAGCTCTCTGGCACCGATTTTGGCCCACCAACCTTTTCTGGACTTTAGGGGGTCTAGGATGCCTGTAAACCCCTTTTTTCGCCCTCCAAAGATTTCTACATTTTTGCATGCTTAAGATGCATTTTAAGTCCTTTTTTTGAGCTGCCACCATTTTCTGAACTTTCAGGGTTGTAGGATGCATTTTTTGTGCCAAAAATATTTTTGGGAATTTCAATGGTCTAGGATGCTGGTTGATGACCCTTTCACTCTGCAAATGTTTTTGGGGCATTCAGAGCTCTCTGACACAAATTTTGGCCCACCAACATTTTCTAGACTTTAGGGGGTCTAGGATGCCTGTAAACCCCTTTTTTGGGCCTCCAATGTTTTCAACATGTTTGCAGGCCTAAGTTGCATAGTAAGTCCTTTTTTGAGCTTCCAACATTTTCTGAACTTTCAGGGTTGTAGGATGCATTTTTCATGCCAAAAATATTTTGGGGAATTTCAGTGGTCTAGGAACGCGGGTTAATGCCCCTTTCAGGCTACAAATGTTTTTGGGACATTCAGAGCTCTCTGACACAGATTTTGGCCCACCAACATTTTCTGGACTTTAGGGGGTCTAGGATGCCTGTAAACCCCTTTTTTGGGCCTCCAAAGTTTTCTACATTTTTGCATGCCTACGATGCATTTTAAGGCATTTTTGGGCTGCTAACATTTTAAGAACTTTCAGGGGTGTAGTATGAATTTTTCTGGCCAAAAGTATTTTTGGAAATTTCAGTGGTCTAGGATGTGGGTTAATGCCCCTTTCAGGCTGCAAATGTTTTTGGGACATTCAGAGCTCTCTGACACAGATTTTGGCCCACCAACATTTTCTGGACTTTAGGGGTCTAGGATGCCTGTAAAGCCCTTTTTTGGGCCTCCAAAGTTTTCTACATTTTTGCATGCCTACAATGCATTTTAAGGCATTTTTGGGCTGCTAACATTTTAAGAACTTTCAGGGGTGTAGTATGAATTTTTCTGGCCAAAAGTATTTTTGGAAATTTCAGTGGTCTAGGATGTGGGTTAATGCTCCTTTCAGGCTGCAAATGTTTTTGGGACATTCAGAGCTCTCTGACACAGATTTTGGCCCACCAACATTTTCTGGACTTTAGGGGGTCTAGGATGCCTGTAAACCCCTTTTTTGGGCATCCAAAGCTTTCAACATATTTGCGGGCCTAACATGCATTTTAAGGCCTTTTTTGGGCTGCTAACATATTCAGAGCTTTCAGGGGTGTAGGATGAATTTTTCGTGCCAAAAATATTTTGGGGAATTTCAGTGGTCTAGGATGCGGGTTAATGCCCCTTTCAGACTGCAAATGTTTTTGGGACATTCAGGACTCTCTGACACCATTTTTGGGCCACAACCATTTTCTGGACTTTAGGGGGTCTAGGTTGCCTCTAAACCCCTTTTTTCCACCTCCAACGTTTTCAACATATTTGCAGGCCTAAGATGCATTTTAAGGCCTTTTTTGGGCTGCTAACATATTCAGAGCTTTCATGGGTGTAGGATGAATTTTTTATGCCAAAAATATTTTTGGGAATTTCAGTGGTCTAGGATGCGGGTGAATGCCCCTTTCACTCTGCAAATGTTTTTGGGGCATTCAGAGCTCTCTGACACAGATTTTGGCCCACCAACATTTTCTGGACTTTAGGGGGTCTAGGATGCCTGTAGACCCCTTTTTGGGCCTCCAAACTTTTCAACATTTTTGCAGGCCTGAAATGCATTTTAAGGCCTTTTTCGGGCTGCTAACATATTCTGAGCTTCAGGGGTATAGGTTGCATTTTTCGTGGCAAAAATATTTTGGGGAATTTCAGTGATCTAGGATGCGGCTTAATGCCCCTTTCAGGCTGCACATGTTTTTGGGACATTCATAGCTCTCTGACATCGATTTTGGCCCACCAACATTTTCTGGACTTTAGGGGGTCTAGGATGCCTGTAAACCCCTTTTTTGGGCCTCCAAAGTTTTCAACATTTTTGCAGGCCTAAAATGCATTTTAAGGCCTTTTTTGGGCTGCTAACATGTTCTGAGCTTTCAGGGGTGTAGGATGCATTTTTCGTGGCAAAAATATTTTTGGGAATTTCAGTGGTCTAGGATGTGGGTTAATGCCCCTTTCAGGCTGGAAATGTTTTTGTGACATTCAGACCTCTCTGACACTGTTTTTGGGCCCCCAACATTTTCTGCACTTTAGGGGGTCTAGGATGCCTGTAAACCCCTTTTTTGGGCCTCCAAAGTTTTCAAAATTTTTGCAGGCCTAAAATGCATTTTAAGGCCTTTTTTGGGCTGCTAACATATAGTGAGCTTTCAGGGGTGTAGGATGCATTTTCCGTGCAAAAAATATTCTTGGAATTTCAGTGGTCTAGGATGTGGGTTAATGCCCCCTTCAGGCTGCAAATGTCTTTGGGATATTCAGGGCTCTCTGACACCGATTTTGGCCCACCAACATTTTCTGGACTGTAGGGGGTCTAGGATGCCTGTAAACCCCTTTATTGGGCATCTAAAGTTTTCAACATTTTTGCAGGCCTAAAATGCATTGTAAGGCCTTTTTTGGGCTGCTAACATATTCTGAGCTTTCAGGGGTGTAGGATGCATTTTTCGTGGCAAAAATATTTTGGGGAATTTCAGTGATCTAGGATGCGGCTTAATGCCACTTTCAGGCTGCAAATGGTTTTGGGACATTCAGAGCTCTCTGACACCAATTTTGGCCCACCAACATTTTCTGGACTTTAGGGGGTCTAGGATGCCTGTAAACCCCTTTTTTGGGCCTCCAAAGTTTTCTACATTTTTGCATGCCTACGATGCATTTTAAGGCATTTTTGGGCTGCTAACATTTTAAGAACTTTCAGGGGTGTAGTATGAATTTTTCTGGCCAAAAGTATTTTTGGAAATTTCAGTGGTCTAGGATGTGGGTTAATGCCCCTTTCAGGCTGCACATGTTTTTGGGACATTCAGAGCTCTCTGACACCGAATTTGGCCCACCAACATTTTCTGGACTTTAGGGGATCTAGGATGCCTGTACACCCCTTTTTTGGGCATCCAAAGTTTTCAACATTTTTGCAGGCCTAACATGCATTTTAAGGCCTTTTTTGGGCTGCTAAGATAATCTGAGCTTTCAGGGGTATAGGATGAATTTTTCATGCCAAAAATATTTTGGGGAATTTCAGTGGTCTAGAATGCGGGTTAATGCCCCTTTCAGGCTGCAAATGTTTTTGGGACATTCAGGACTCTCTGACACCATTTTTGGGCCACAACCATTTTCTGGACTTTAGGGGGTCTAGGATGCCTCTAAACCCCTTTTTCCCACATCCAAAGTTTTCTACATTTTTGCAGGCCTAAGATGCATTTTAAGGCCTTTTTCGGGCTGCTAACATATTCTGAGCTTCAGGGGTATAGGTTGCATTTTTCGTGCCAAAAATATTTTGGGGAATTTCAGTGATCTAGGATGCGGCTTAATGCCCCTTTCAGGCTGCACATGTTTTTGGGACATTCAGAGCTCTCTGACACCAATTTTGGCCCACCAACATTTTCTGGACTTTAGGGGGTCTAGGATGCCTGTAAACCCCTTTTTTGGGCCTCCAAAGTTTTCTACATTTTTGCATGCCTACGATGCATTTTAAGGCATTTTTGGGCTGCTAACATTTTAAGAACTTTCAGGGGTGTAGTATGAATTTTTCTGGCCAAAAGTATTTTTGGAAATTTCAGTGGTCTAGGATGTGGGTTAATGCCCCTTTCAGGCTGCACATGTTTTTGGGACATTCAGAGCTCTCTGACACCGAATTTGGCCCACCAACATTTTCTGGACTTTAGGGGATCTAGGATGCCTGTACACCCCTTTTTTGGGCATCCAAAGTTTTCAACATTTTTGCAGGCCTAACATGCATTTTAAGGCCTTTTTTGGGCTGCTAAGATAATCTGAGCTTTCAGGGGTATAGGATGAATTTTTCATGCCAAAAATATTTTGGGGAATTTCAGTGGTCTAGAATGCGGGTTAATGCCCCTTTCAGGCTGCAAATGTTTTTGGGACATTCAGGACTCTCTGACACCATTTTTGGGCCACAACCATTTTCTGGACTTTAGGGGGTCTAGGATGCCTCTAAACCCCTTTTTCCCACATCCAAAGTTTTCTACATTTTTGCAGGCCTAAGATGCATTTTAAGGCCTTTTTCGGGCTGCTAACATATTCTGAGCTTCAGGGGTATAGGTTGCATTTTTCGTGCCAAAAATATTTTGGGGAATTTCAGTGATCTAGGATGCGGCTTAATGCCCCTTTCAGGCTGCACATGTTTTTGGGACATTCAGAGCTCTCTGACACCGATTTTGGCCCACCAACATTTTCTGGACTTTAGGGGGTCTAGGATGCCTGTAAACCCCTTTTTTCGGCCTCCAAAGTTTTCTATAATTTTGCATGCTTAAGATGCATTTTAAGTCCTTTTTTTGAGCTGCCACCATTTTCTGAACTTTCAGGGTTGTAGGATGCATTTTTTGTGGCAAAAATATTTTTGGGAATTTCAGTGATCTAGGATGCGGCTTAATGCCCCTTTCAGGCTGCACATGTTTTTGGGACATTCAGAGCTCTCTGGCACCGATTTTGGCCCACCAACCTTTTCTGGACTTTAGGGGGTCTAGGATGCCTGTAAACCCCTTTTTTCGCCCTCCAAAGATTTCTACATTTTTGCATGCTTAAGATGCATTTTAAGTCCTTTTTTTGAGCTGCCACCATTTTCTGAACTTTCAGGGTTGTAGGATGCATTTTTTGTGCCAAAAATATTTTTGGGAATTTCAATGGTCTAGGATGCTGGTTGATGACCCTTTCACTCTGCAAATGTTTTTGGGGCATTCAGAGCTCTCTGACACAAATTTTGGCCCACCAACATTTTCTAGACTTTAGGGGGTCTAGGATGCCTGTAAACCCCTTTTTTGGGCCTCCAATGTTTTCAACATGTTTGCAGGCCTAAGTTGCATAGTAAGTCCTTTTTTGAGCTTCCAACATTTTCTGAACTTTCAGGGTTGTAGGATGCATTTTTAATGCCAAAAATATTTTGGGGAATTTCAGTGGTCTAGGAACGCGGGTTAATGCCCCTTTCAGGCTACAAATGTTTTTGGGACATTCAGAGCTCTCTGACACAGATTTTGGCCCACCAACATTTTCTGGACTTTAGGGGGTCTAGGATGCCTGTAGACCCCTTTTTTGGGCCTCCAAACTTTTCAACATTTTTGCAGGCCTGAAATGCATTTTAAGGCCTTTTTCGGGCTGCTAACATATTCTGAGCTTCAGGGGTATAGGTTGCATTTTTCATGCCAAAAATATTTTGGGGAATTTCAGTGGTCTAGGAACGCGGGTTAATGCCCCTTTCAGGCTACAAATGTTTTTGGGACATTCAGAGCTCTCTGACACAGATTTTGGCCCACCAACATTTTCTGGACTTTAGGGGGTCTAGGATGCCTGTAAACCCCTTTTTTGGGCCTCCAAAGTTTTCTACATTTTTGCATGCCTACGATGCATTTTAAGGCATTTTTGGGCTGCTAACATTTTAAGAACTTTCAGGGGTGTAGTATGAATTTTTCTGGCCAAAAGTATTTTTGGAAATTTCAGTGGTCTAGGATGTGGGTTAATGCCCCTTTCAGGCTGCAAATGTTTTTGGGACATTCAGAGCTCTCTGACACAGATTTTGGCCCACCAACATTTTCTGGACTTTAGGGGTCTAGGATGCCTGTAAAGCCCTTTTTTGGGCCTCCAAAGTTTTCTACATTTTTGCATGCCTACAATGCATTTTAAGGCATTTTTGGGCTGCTAACATTTTAAGAACTTTCAGGGGTGTAGTATGAATTTTTCTGGCCAAAAGTATTTTTGGAAATTTCAGTGGTCTAGGATGTGGGTTAATGCTCCTTTCAGGCTGCAAATGTTTTTGGGACATTCAGAGCTCTCTGACACAGATTTTGGCCCACCAACATTTTCTGGACTTTAGGGGGTCTAGGATGCCTGTAAACCCCTTTTTTGGGCATCCAAAGCTTTCAACATATTTGCGGGCCTAACATGCATTTTAAGGCCTTTTTTGGGCTGCTAACATATTCAGAGCTTTCAGGGGTGTAGGATGAATTTTTCGTGCCAAAAATATTTTGGGGAATTTCAGTGGTCTAGGATGCGGGTTAATGCCCCTTTCAGACTGCAAATGTTTTTGGGACATTCAGGACTCTCTGACACCATTTTTGGGCCACAACCATTTTCTGGACTTTAGGGGGTCTAGGTTGCCTCTAAACCCCTTTTTTCCACCTCCAACGTTTTCAACATATTTGCAGGCCTAAGATGCATTTTAAGGCCTTTTTTGGGCTGCTAACATATTCAGAGCTTTCATGGGTGTAGGATGAATTTTTTATGCCAAAAATATTTTTGGGAATTTCAGTGGTCTAGGATGCGGGTGAATGCCCCTTTCACTCTGCAAATGTTTTTGTGGCATTCAGAGCTCTCTGACACAGATTTTGGCCCACCAACATTTTCTGGACTTTAGGGGGTCTAGGATGCCTGTAGACCCCTTTTTGGGCCTCCAAACTTTTCAACATTTTTGCAGGCCTGAAATGCATTTTAAGGCCTTTTTCGGGCTGCTAACATATTCTGAGCTTCAGGGGTATAGGTTGCATTTTTCGTGCCAAAAATATTTTGGGGAATTTCAGTGATCTAGGATGCGGCTTAATGCCCCTTTCAGGCTGCACATGTTTTTGGGACATTCAGAGCTCTCTGACACCAATTTTGGCCCACCAACATTTTCTGGACTTTAGGGGGTCTAGGATGCCTGTAAACCCCTTTTTTGGGCCTCCAAAGTTTTCTACATTTTTGCATGCCTACGATGCATTTTAAGGCATTTTTGGGCTGCTAACATTTTCTGATCTTTCAGGGTTGTAGGATGCATTTTTTGTGCCAAAAATATTTTTGGGAATTTCAGTGGTCTGGGATGTGGGTTAGTGCCACTTTCAGGCTGCACATCTTTTTCGGACTTTCAGAGCTCTCTGACACTGTTTTTGGGCCACCAACATTTTCTGGACTTTAGGGGGTCTAAGATGCCTGTAAACCCCTTTTTTGGGCCTCTAAAGTTTTCAACATTTTTGCAGGCCTAAAATGCATGTTAAGGCCTTTCTTGGGCTGCTAACATATTCTGAGCTTTCAGGGGTGTAGGATGCATTTTTCGTGGCAAAAATATTTTTGGGAATTTCAGTGGTCTAGGATGCGGGTTAATGCCCCTTTCAGGCTGCAAATGTCTTTGGGACATTCAGGGCTCTCTGACACCATTTTTGGGCCACAACCATTTTCTGGACTTTAGGGGGTCTAGGATGCATGTAAACCCCTTTTTCGGGCCTCCAAAGTTTTCTACACTTTTGCATGCCTACGATGCATTTTAAGGCATTTTTGGGCTGCTAACATTTTAAGAACTTTCAGGGGTGTAGTATGCATGTTTCTGGCCAAAAGTATTTTTGGAAATTTCAGTGGTCTAGGATGTGGGTTAATGCCCCTTTCAGGCTGCAAATGTTTTTGGGACATTCAGAGCTCTCTGACACAGATTTTGGCCCACCAACATTTTCTGGACTTTAGGGGGTCTAGGATGCCTGTAAACCCCTTTTTTGGGCATCCAAAGTTTTCAACATTTTTGCAGGCCTGAAATGCATTTTAAGGCCTTTTTTGGGCTGCTAACATATTCTGAGCTTCAGGGGTATAGGTTGCATTTTTCGTGCCAAAAATATTTTGGGGAATTTCAGTGATCTAGGATGCGGCTTAATGCCCCTTTCAGGCTGCACATGTTTTTGGGACATTCATAGCTCTCGGACATCGATTTTGGCCCACCAACATTTTCTGGACTTTAGGGGGTCTAGGATGCCTGTAAACCCCTTTTTTGGGCCTCCAAAGTTTTCAACATTTTTGCAGGCCTAAAATGCATTTTAAGGCCTTTTTTGGGCTGCTAACATGTTCTGAGCTTCAGGGGTGTAGGATGCATTTTTCGTGGCAAAAATATTTTTGGGAATTTCAGTGGTCTAGGATGCGGGTTAATGCCCCTTTCAGGCTGGAAATGTTTTTGTGACATTCAGAGCTCTCTGACACTATTTTTGGGCCCCCAACATTTTCTGCACTTTAGGGGGTCTAGGATGCCTGTAAACCCCTTTTTTGGGCCTCCAAAGTTTTCAACATTTTTGCAGGCCTAAAATGCATTTTAAGGCCTTTTTTGGGCTGCTAACATATAGTGAGCTTTCAGGGGTGTAGGATGCATTTTCCGTGCAAAATATATTTTTGGAATTTCAGTGGTCTAGGATGTGGGTTAATGCCCCTTTCAGGCTGCAAATGTCTTTGGGATATTCAGGGCTCTCTGACACCATTTTTGGGCCACAACCATTTTCTGGACTTTAGGGGGTCTAGGATGCCTGTAAACCCCTGTTTTGGGCCTCCAAACTTTTCAACATTTTTGCAGGCCTGAAATGCACTTTAAGGCCTTTTTTTGAGCTGCCAACATTTTCTGATCTTTCAGGTTTGTAGGATGCATTTTTGTGCCAAAAATATTTTTGGGAATGTCAGTGGTCTAGGATGTGGGTTAATGCCCCTTTCAGGCTGCAAATGTTTTTGGGACATTCAGAGCTTTCTGACACTGTTTTTGGGCCACCAACATTTTCTGGACTTTAGGGGGTCTAGGATGCCTGTAAACCCCTTTTTTGGGCCTCTAAAGTTTTCAACATTTTTACAGGCCTGAAATGCATTTTAAGGCCTTTTTTGGGCTGCTAACATATTCTGAGCTTCAGGGGTATAGGTTGCATTTTTCGTGGCAAAAATATTTTGGGGAATTTCAGTGATCTAGGATGCGGCTTAATGCCACTTTCAGGCTGCAAATGTTTTTGGGACATTCAGAGCTCTCTGACACCGATTTTGGCCCACCAACATTTTCTGGACTTTAGGGGGTCTAGGATGCCTGTAAACCCCTTTTTTGGACCTCCAAAGTTTTCAACATTTTTGCAGGCTTAAGATGCATTTTAAGTCCTTTTTTGAGGTGCCAACATTTTCTGAACTTTCAGGGTTGTAGGATGCATTTTTTGTGGCAAAATATTTTTGGGAATTTCAGTGGTCTGTGATGTGGGTTAGTGCCCTTTTCAGGCTGAAAATGTTTTTGGGACATTCAGAGCTCTCTGACATTGTTTTTGGGCCACTAACATTTTCTGGACTGTAGTGGGTCTATGATGCCTCTAAACCCCTTTTGTCGCCCTCCAAAGTTTTCTACATTTTTGCAGACCTAAAATGCATTTTAAGGCCTTTTTTGGGCTGCTAACATATTCTTAGCTTTCAGGGGTGTAGGATGCATTTTTCGTGGCAAAAATATTTTTGGGAATTTCAGTGGTCTAGGATGCGGGTTAATGCCCCTTTCAGGCTGCAAATGTCTTTGGGACATTCAGGGCTCTCTGACACCATTTTTGGGCCACAACCATTTTCTGGACTTTAGGGGGTCTAGGATGCCTGTAAACCCCTTTTTTGGGCCTCCAAAGTTTTCTACACTTTTGAATGCCTACGATGCATTTTAAGGCCTTTTTTGGGCTGCTAACATATTCTTAGCTTTCAGGGGTGTAGGATGCATTTTTCGTGGCAAAAATATTTTTGGGAATTTCAGTGGTCTAGGATGTGGGTTAATGCCCCTTTCAGGGTGCAAATGTGTTTGGGACATTCAGAGCTCTCTGACACAGATTTTGGCCCACCAACATTTTCTGGACTTTAGGGGGTCTAGGATGCCTGTAAACCCCTTTTTTGGGCATCCAAAGTTTTCAACATTTTTGCAGGCCTGAAATGCATTTTAAGGCCTTTTTTGGGCTGCTAACATATTCTGAGCTTCAGGGGTATAGGTTGCATTTTTCGTGCCAAAAATATTTTGGGGAATTCCAGTGATCTAGGATGCGGCTTAATGCCCCTTTCAGGCTGCACATGTTTTTGGGACATTCATAGCTCTCTGACATCGATTTTGGCCCACCAACATTTTCTGGACTTTAGGGGGTCTAGGATGCCTGTAAACCCCTTTTTTGGGCCTCCAAAGTTTTCAACATTTTTGCAGGCCTAAAATGCATTTTAAGGCCTTTTTTGGGCTGCTAACATGTTCTGAGCTTTCAGGGGTGTAGGATGCATTTTTCGTGGCAAAAACATTTTTGGGAATTTCAGTGGTCTAGGATGTGGGTTAATGCCCCTTTCAGGCTGGAAATGTTTTTGTGACATTCAGACCTCTCTGACACTGTTTTTGGGCCCCCAACATTTTCTGCACTTTAGGGGGTCTAGGATGCCTGTAAACCCCTTTTTTGGGCCTCCAAAGTTTTCAAAATTTTTGCAGGCCTAAAATGCATTTTAAGGCCTTTTTTGGGCTGCTAACATATAGTGAGCTTTCAGGGGTGTAGGATGCATTTTCCGTGCAAAAAATATTCTTGGAATTTCAGTGGTCTAGGATGTGGGTTAATGCCCCCTTCAGGCTGCAAATGTCTTTGGGATATTCAGGGCTCTCTGACACCGATTTTGGCCCACCAACATTTTCTGGACTGTAGGGGGTCTAGGATGCCTGTAAACCCCTTTATTGGGCATCTAAAGTTTTCAACATTTTTGCAGGCCTAAAATGCATTGTAAGGCCTTTTTTGGGCTGCTAACATATTCTGAGCTTTCAGGGGTGTAGGATGCATTTTTCGTGGCAAAAATATTTTGGGGAATTTCAGTGATCTAGGATGCGGCTTAATGCCACTTTCAGGCTGCAAATGGTTTTGGGACATTCAGAGCTCTCTGACACCAATTTTGGCCCACCAACATTTTCTGGACTTTAGGGGGTCTAGGATGCCTGTAAACCCCTTTTTTGGGCCTCCAAAGTTTTCTACATTTTTGCATGCCTACGATGCATTTTAAGGCATTTTTGGGCTGCTAACATTTTAAGAACTTTCAGGGGTGTAGTATGAATTTTTCTGGCCAAAAGTATTTTTGGAAATTTCAGTGGTCTAGGATGTGGGTTAATGCCCCTTTCAGGCTGCACATGTTTTTGGGACATTCAGAGCTCTCTGACACCGAATTTGGCCCACCAACATTTTCTGGACTTTAGGGGATCTAGGATGCCTGTACACCCCTTTTTTGGGCATCCAAAGTTTTCAACATTTTTGCAGGCCTAACATGCATTTTAAGGCCTTTTTTGGGCTGCTAAGATAATCTGAGCTTTCAGGGGTATAGGATGAATTTTTCATGCCAAAAATATTTTGGGGAATTTCAGTGGTCTAGAATGCGGGTTAATGCCCCTTTCAGGCTGCAAATGTTTTTGGGACATTCAGGACTCTCTGACACCATTTTTGGGCCACAACCATTTTCTGGACTTTAGGGGGTCTAGGATGCCTCTAAACCCCTTTTTCCCACATCCAAAGTTTTCTACATTTTTGCAGGCCTAAGATGCATTTTAAGGCCTTTTTCGGGCTGCTAACATATTCTGAGCTTCAGGGGTATAGGTTGCATTTTTCGTGCCAAAAATATTTTGGGGAATTTCAGTGATCTAGGATGCGGCTTAATGCCCCTTTCAGGCTGCACATGTTTTTGGGACATTCAGAGCTCTCTGACACCAATTTTGGCCCACCAACATTTTCTGGACTTTAGGGGGTCTAGGATGCCTGTAAACCCCTTTTTTGGGCCTCCAAAGTTTTCTACATTTTTGCATGCCTACGATGCATTTTAAGGCATTTTTGGGCTGCTAACATTTTAAGAACTTTCAGGGGTGTAGTATGAATTTTTCTGGCCAAAAGTATTTTTGGAAATTTCAGTGGTCTAGGATGTGGGTTAATGCCCCTTTCAGGCTGCACATGTTTTTGGGACATTCAGAGCTCTCTGACACCGAATTTGGCCCACCAACATTTTCTGGACTTTAGGGGATCTAGGATGCCTGTACACCCCTTTTTTGGGCATCCAAAGTTTTCAACATTTTTGCAGGCCTAACATGCATTTTAAGGCCTTTTTTGGGCTGCTAAGATAATCTGAGCTTTCAGGGGTATAGGATGAATTTTTCATGCCAAAAATATTTTGGGGAATTTCAGTGGTCTAGAATGCGGGTTAATGCCCCTTTCAGGCTGCAAATGTTTTTGGGACATTCAGGACTCTCTGACACCATTTTTGGGCCACAACCATTTTCTGGACTTTAGGGGGTCTAGGATGCCTCTAAACCCCTTTTTCCCACATCCAAAGTTTTCTACATTTTTGCAGGCCTAAGATGCATTTTAAGGCCTTTTTCGGGCTGCTAACATATTCTGAGCTTCAGGGGTATAGGTTGCATTTTTCGTGCCAAAAATATTTTGGGGAATTTCAGTGATCTAGGATGCGGCTTAATGCCACTTTCAGGCTGCAAATGTTTTTGGGACATTCAGAGCTCTCTGACACCGATTTTGGCCCACCAACATTTTCTGGACTTTAGGGGGTCTAGGATGCCTGTAAACCCCTTTTTTGGACCTCCAAAGTTTTCAACATTTTTGCAGGCTTAAGATGCATTTTAAGTCCTTTTTTGAGCTGCCAACATTTTCTGAACTTTCAGGGTTGTAGGATGCATTTTTTGTTGCAAAATATTTTTGGGAATTTCAGTGGTCTGTGATGTGGGTTAGTGCCCTTTTCAGGCTGAAAATGTTTTTGGGACATTCAGAGCTCTCTGACATTGTTTTTGGGCCACTAACATTTTCTGGACTGTAGTGGGTCTATGATGCCTCTAAACCCCTTTTGTCGCCCTCCAAAGTTTTCTACATTTTTGCAGACCTAAAATGCATTTTAAGGCCTTTTTTGGGCTGCTAACATATTCTTAGCTTTCAGGGGTGTAGGATGCATTTTTCGTGGCAAAAATATTTTTGGGAATTTCAATGGTCTAGGATGCTGGTTGATGACCCTTTCACTCTGCAAATGTTTTTGGGGCATTCAGAGCTCTCTGACACAAATTTTGGCCCACCAACATTTTCTGGACTTTAGGGGGTCTAGGATGCCTGTAAACCCCTTTTTTGGGCCTCCAATGTTTTCAACATGTTTGCAGGCCTAAGTTGCATAGTAAGTCCTTTTTTGAGCTTCCAACATTTTCTGAACTTTCAGGGTTGTAGGATGCATTTTTAATGCCAAAAATATTTTGGGGAATTTCAGTGGTCTAGGAACGCGGGTTAATGCCCCTTTCAGGCTACAAATGTTTTTGGGACATTCAGAGCTCTCTGACACAGATTTTGGCCCACCAACATTTTCTGGACTTTAGGGGGTCTAGGATGCCTGTAAACCCCTTTTTTGGGCCTCCAAAGTTTTCTACATTTTTGCATGCCTACGATGCATTTTAAGGCATTTTTGGGCTGCTAACATTTTAAGAACTTTCAGGGGTGTAGTATGAATTTTTCTGGCCAAAAGTATTTTTGGAAATTTCAGTGGTCTAGGATGTGGGTTAATGCCCCTTTCAGGCTGCAAATGTTTTTGGGACATTCAGAGCTCTCTGACACAGATTTTGGCCCACCAACATTTTCTGGACTTTAGGGGTCTAGGATGCCTGTAAAGCCCTTTTTTGGGCCTCCAAAGTTTTCTACATTTTTGCATGCCTACAATGCATTTTAAGGCATTTTTGGGCTGCTAACATTTTAAGAACTTTCAGGGGTGTAGTATGAATTTTTCTGGCCAAAAGTATTTTTGGAAATTTCAGTGGTCTAGGATGTGGGTTAATGCTCCTTTCAGGCTGCAAATGTTTTTGGGACATTCAGAGCTCTCTGACACAGATTTTGGCCCACCAACATTTTCTGGACTTTAGGGGGTCTAGGATGCCTGTAAACCCCTTTTTTGGGCATCCAAAGCTTTCAACATATTTGCGGGCCTAACATGCATTTTAAGGCCTTTTTTGGGCTGCTAACATATTCAGAGCTTTCAGGGGTGTAGGATGAATTTTTCGTGCCAAAAATATTTTGGGGAATTTCAGTGGTCTAGGATGCGGGTTAATGCCCCTTTCAGACTGCAAATGTTTTTGGGACATTCAGGACTCTCTGACACCATTTTTGGGCCACAACCATTTTCTGGACTTTAGGGGGTCTAGGTTGCCTCTAAACCCCTTTTTTCCACCTCCAACGTTTTCAACATATTTGCAGGCCTAAGATGCATTTTAAGGCCTTTTTTGGGCTGCTAACATATTCAGAGCTTTCATGGGTGTAGGATGAATTTTTTATGCCAAAAATATTTTTGGGAATTTCAGTGGTCTAGGATGCGGGTGAATGCCCCTTTCACTCTGCAAATGTTTTTGGGGCATTCAGAGCTCTCTGACACAGATTTTGGCCCACCAACATTTTCTGGACTTTAGGGGGTCTAGGATGCCTGTAGACCCCTTTTTGGGCCTCCAAACTTTTCAACATTTTTGCAGGCCTGAAATGCATTTTAAGGCCTTTTTCGGGCTGCTAACATATTCTGAGCTTCAGGGGTATAGGTTGCATTTTTCGTGCCAAAAATATTTTGGGGAATTTCAGTGATCTAGGATGCGGCTTAATGCCCCTTTCAGGCTGCACATGTTTTTGGGACATTCAGAGCTCTCTGACACCAATTTTGGCCCACCAACATTTTCTGGACTTTAGGGGGTCTAGGATGCCTGTAAACCCCTTTTTTGGGCCTCCAAAGTTTTCTACATTTTTGCATGCCTAAGATGCATTTTAAGGCATTTTTGGGCTGCTAACATTTTAAGAACTTTCAGGGGTGTAGTATGTATTTTTCTGGCCAAAAGTATTTTTGGAAATTTCAGTGGTCTAGGATGTGGGTTAATGCCCCTTTCAGGCTGCACATGTTTTTGGGACATTCAGAGCTCTCTGACACCGATTTTGGCCCACCAACATTTTCTGGACTTTAGGGGATCTAGGATGCCTGTAAACCCCTTTTTTGGGCATCCAAAGTTTTCAACATTTTTGCAGGCCTAACATGCATTTTAAGGCCTTTTTTGGGCTGCTGAGATATTCTGAGCTTTCAGGGGTATAGGATGAATTTTTCATGCCAAAAATATTTTGGGGAATTTCAGTGGTCTAGAATGCGGGTTAATGCCCCTTTCAGGCTGCAAATGTTTTTGGGACATTCAGGACTCTCTGACACCATTTTTGGGCCACAACCATTTTCTGGATTTTAGGGGGTCTAGGATGCCTCTAAACCCCTTTTTCCCACCTCCAAAGTTTTCTACATTTTTGCAGGCCTAAGATGCATTTTAAGGCATTTTTGGGCTGCCAACATTTTCAGAGCTTTCAGGGGTGTAGTATGCATTTTTTATGCCAAAAATATTTTTGGGAATTTCAGTGATCTAGGATGCGGCTTAATGCCCCTTTCAGGCTGCACATGTTTTTGGGACATTCAGAGCTCTCTGGCACCGATTTTGGCCCACCAACATTTTCTGGACTTTAGGGGGTCTAGGATGCCTGTAAACCCCTTTTTTCGCCCTCCAAAGATTTCTACATTTTTGCATGCTTAAGATGCATTTTAAGTCCTTTTTTTGAGCTGCCACCATTTTCTGAACTTTCAGGGGTGTAGTATGCATTTTTTGTGCCAAAAATATTTTTGGGAATTTCAGTGGTCTAGGATGCGGGTTGATGACCCTTTCACTCTGCAAATGTTTTTGGGGCATTCAGAGCTCTCTGACACAAATTTTGGCCCACCAACATTTTCTAGACTTTAGGGGGTCTAGGATGCCTGTAAACCCCTTTTTTGGGCCTCCAATGTTTTCAACATGTTTGCAGGCCTAAGTGGCATAGTAAGTCCTTTTTTGAGCTTCCAACATTTTCTGAACTTTCAGGGTTGTATGATGCATTTTTCATGCCAAAAATATTTTGGGGAATTTCAGTGTTCTAGGAACGCGGGTTAATGCCCCTTTTCAGGCTGCAAATGTTTTTGGGACATTCAGAGCTCTCTGACACAGATTTTGGCCCACCAACATTTTCTGGACTTTAGGGGGTCTAGGATGCCTGTAAACCCCTTTTTTGGGCCTCCAAAGTTTTCTACATTTTTGCATGCCTACGATGCATTTTAAGGCATTTTTGGGCTGCTAACATTTTAAGAACTTTCAGGGGTGTAGTATGAATTTTTCTGGCCAAAAGTATTTTTGGAAATTTCAGTGGTCTAGGATGCGGTTTAATGCCCCTTTCAGGCTGGAAATGTTTTTGTGACATTCAGAGCTCTCTGACACTATTTTTGGGCCCCCAACATTTTCTGCACTTTAGGGGGTCTAGGATGCCTGTAAACCCCTTTTTTGGGCCTCCAAAGTTTTCAACATTTTTGCAGGCCTAAAATGCATTTTAAGGCCTTTTTTGGGCTGCTAACATATAGTGAGCTTTCAGGGGTGTAGGATGCATTTTCCGTGCAAAATATATTTTTGGAATTTCAGTGGTCTAGGATGTGGGTTAATGCCCCTTTCAGGCTGCAAATGTCTTTGGGATATTCAGGGCTCTCTGACACCATTTTTGGGCCACAACCATTTTCTGCACTTTAGGGGGTCTAGGATGCCTGTAAACCCCTTTTTTGGACCTCCAAAGTTTTCAACATTTTTGCAGGCTTAAGATGCATTTTAAGTCCTTTTTTGAGCTGCCAACATTTTCTGAACTTTCAGGGTTGTAGGATGCATTTTTTGTGGCAAAATATTTTTGGGAATTTCAGTGGTCTGTGATGTGGGTTAGTGCCCTTTTCAGGCTGAAAATGTTTTTGGGACATTCAGAGCTCTCTGACATTGTTTTTGGGCCACTAACATTTTCTGGACTGTAGTGGGTCTATGATGCCTCTAAACCCCTTTTGTCGCCCTCCAAAGTTTTCTACATTTTTGCAGACCTAAAATGCATTTTAAGGCCTTTTTTGGGCTGCTAACATATTCTTAGCTTTCAGGGGTGTAGGATGCATTTTTCGTGGCAAAAATATTTTTGGGAATTTCAGTGGTCTAGGATGCGGGTTAATGCCCCTTTCAGGCTGCAAATGTCTTTGGGACATTCAGGGCTCTCTGACACCATTTTTGGGCCACAACCATTTTCTGGACTTTAGGGGGTCTAGGATGCCTGTAAACCCCTTTTTTGGGCCTCCAAAGTTTTCTACACTTTTGAATGCCTACGATGCATTTTAAGGCATTTTTGGGATGCTAACATTTTAAGAACTTTCAGGGGTGTAGTATGCATTTTTCTGGCCAAAAATATTTTTGGAAATTTCAGTGGTCTAGGATGTGGGTTAATGCCCCTTTCAGGGTGCAAATGTGTTTGGGACATTCAGAGCTCTCTGACACAGATTTTGGCCCACCAACATTTTCTGGACTTTAGGGGGTCTAGGATGCCTGTAAACCCCTTTTTTGGGCATCCAAAGTTTTCAACATTTTTGCAGGCCTGAAATGCATTTTAAGGCCTTTTTTGGGCTGCTAACATATTCTGAGCTTCAGGGGTATAGGTTGCATTTTTCGTGCCAAAAATATTTTGGGGAATTCCAGTGATCTAGGATGCGGCTTAATGCCCCTTTCAGGCTGCACATGTTTTTGGGACATTCATAGCTCTCTGACATCGATTTTGGCCCACCAACATTTTCTGGACTTTAGGGGGTCTAGGATGCCTGTAAACCCCTTTTTTGGGCCTCCAAAGTTTTCAACATTTTTGCAGGCCTAAAATGCATTTTAAGGCCTTTTTTGGGCTGCTAACATGTTCTGAGCTTTCAGGGGTGTAGGATGCATTTTTCGTGGCAAAAATATTTTTGGGAATTTCAGTGGTCTAGGATGTGGGTTAATGCCCCTTTCAGGCTGGAAATGTTTTTGTGACATTCAGACCTCTCTGACACTGTTTTTGGGCCCCCAACATTTTCTGCACTTTAGGGGGTCTAGGATGCCTGTAAACCCCTTTTTTGGGCCTCCAAAGTTTTCAAAATTTTTGCAGGCCTAAAATGCATTTTAAGGCCTTTTTTGGGCTGCTAACATATAGTGAGCTTTCAGGGGTGTAGGATGCATTTTCCGTGCAAAAAATATTCTTGGAATTTCAGTGGTCTAGGATGTGGGTTAATGCCCCCTTCAGGCTGCAAATGTCTTTGGGATATTCAGGGCTCTCTGACACCGATTTTGGCCCACCAACATTTTCTGGACTGTAGGGGGTCTAGGATGCCTGTAAACCCCTTTATTGGGCATCTAAAGTTTTCAACATTTTTGCAGGCCTAAAATGCATTGTAAGGCCTTTTTTGGGCTGCTAACATATTCTGAGCTTTCAGGGGTGTAGGATGCATTTTTCGTGGCAAAAATATTTTGGGGAATTTCAGTGATCTAGGATGCGGCTTAATGCCACTTTCAGGCTGCAAATGGTTTTGGGACATTCAGAGCTCTCTGACATTGTTTTTGGGCCACCAACATTTTCTGGACTGTAGTGGGTCTAGGATGCCTGTAAACCCCTTTTTTCGCCCTCCAAAATGTTCTACATTTTTGCAGGCCTAAGATGCATTTTAAGGCATTTTTGGGCTGCTAACATTTTCCGAACTTTCAGGGGTGTAGTATGCATTTTTTGTGCCAAAAATATTTTTGGGAATTTCAGTGGTCTAGGATGCGGGTTGATGCCCCTTTCACTCTGCAAATGTTTTTGGGGCATTCAGAGCTCTCTGACACCATTTTTGGGCCACAACCATTTTCTTGACTTTAGGGGGTCTAGGATGCCTCTAAACCCCTTTTTTCCACCTCCAAAGTTTTCTACATTTTTGCAGGCCTAAGATGCATTTTAAGGCATTTTTGGGCTGCCAACATTTTCAGAACTTTCAGGGGTGTAGTATGCATTTTTCTGGCCAAAAGTATTTTTGGAAATTTCAGTGGTCTAGGATGTGGGTTAATGCCCCTTTCAGGCTGCAAATGTTTTTGGGACATTCAGAGCTCTCTGACACAGATTTTGGCCCACCAACATTTTCTGGACTTTAGGGGGTCTAGGATGCCTGTAAACCCCTTTTTTGGGCCTCAAAAGTTTTGAACATTTTTGCAGGCCTAAAATGCATTTTAAGGTCTTTTTTTGGCTGCTAACATATTCTGAGCTTTCAGGGGTGTATGATGCATTTTCCGTGCAAAAAATATTTTTGGAATTTCAGTGGTCTAGGATGCGGGTTAATGCCCCTTTCAGGCTGCAAATGTCTTTGGGACATTCAGGGCTCTCTGACACCATTTTTGGGCCACAACCATTTTCTGGACTTTAGGGGGTCTAGGATGCCTGTAAACCCCTTTTTTGGGCCTCAAAAGTTTTCTACATTTTTGCATGCCTACGATGCATTTTAAGTCCTTTTTTTGAGCTGCCAACATTTTCTGATCTTTCAGGGTTGTAGGATGCATTTTTTTGTGCCAAAAATATTTTGGGGAATTTCAGTGGTCTAGGATGCGGGTTAATGCCCCTTTCACTCTGAAATCTTTTGGGGGCATTCAGAGCTCTCTGACACAGATTTTGGCCCACCAACATTTTCTGGACTTTAGGGGGTCTAGGATGCCTGTAAACCCCTTTTTTGGGCCTCCAAACTTTTCAACATTTTTGCAGGCCTGAAATGCATTTTAAGGCCTTTTTTTGAGCTGCCAACATTTTCTGATCTTTCAGGTTTGTAGGATGCATTTTTGTGCCAAAAATATTTTTGGGAATGTCAGTGGCCTGGGATGTGGGTTAGTGCCACTTTCAGGCTGCAAATGTTTTTGGGACTTTCAGAGCTTTCTGACACTGTTTTTGGGCCACCAACATTTTCTGGACTTTAGGGGGTCTAGGATGCCTGTAAACCCCTTTTTTGGGCCTCTAAAGTTTTCAACATTTTTACAGGCCTGAAATGCATTTTAAGGCCTCTTTTGGGCTGCTAACATATTCTGAGCTTCAGGGGTATAGGTTGCATTTTTCGTGGCAAAAATATTTTGGGGAATTTCAGTGATCTAGGATGCGGCTTAATGCCACTTTCAGGCTGCAAATGTTTTTGGGACATTCAGAGCTCTCTGACACCGATTTTGGCCCACCAACATTTTCTGGACTTTAGGGGTCTAGGATGCCTGTAAACCCCTTTTTTGGGCCTCCAAAGTTTTCAACATTTTTGCAGGCTTAAGATGCATTTTATGTCCTTTTTTGAGCTGCCAACATTTTCTGAACTTTCAGGGTTGTAGGATGCACTTTTTGTGGCAAAATATTTTTGGGAATTTCAGTGGTCTGTGATGTGGGTTAGTGCCCTTTTCAGGCTGCAAATGTTTTTGGGACATTCAGAGCTCTCTGACATTGTTTTTGGGCCACCAACATTTTCTGGACTGTAGTCGGTCTATGATGCCTGTAAATCCCTTTTTTCGCCCTCCAAAGTTTTCTACATTTTTTGCAGACCTACGAAGCATTTTAAGGCATTGTTGGGCTGCTAACATTTTAAGAACTTTCAGGGGTGTAGTATGCATTTTTCTGGCCAAAAGTATTTTTGGAAATTTCAGTGGGCTGGGATGTGGGTTAGTGCCCGTTTCAGGCTGCAAATGTTTTTGGGACATTCAGAGCTCTCTGACACAGATTTTGGCCCACCAACATTTTCTGGACTTTGGGGGGTCTAGGATGCCTGTAAACCCCTTTTTTGGGCATCCAAAGTTTTCAACATTTTTGCAGGCCTGAAATGCATTTTAAGGTCTTTTTTGGGCTGCCAACATTTTCTGATCTTTCAGGGTTGTAGGATGCATTTTTTGTGCCAAAAATATTTTTGGGAATTTCAGTGGTCTGGGATGTGGGTTAGTGCCACTTTCAGGCTGCACATCTTTTTCGGACTTTCAGAGCTCTCTGACACTGTTTTTGGGCCACCAACATTTTCTGGACTTTAGGGGGTCTAAGATGCCTGTAAACCCCTTTTTTGGGCCTCTAAAGTTTTCAACATTTTTGCAGGCCTAAAATGCATGTTAAGGCCTTTCTTGGGCTGCTAACATATTCTGAGCTTTCAGGGGTGTAGGATGCATTTTTCGTGGCAAAAATATTTTTGGGAATTTCAGTGGTCTAGGATGCGGGTTAATGCCCCTTTCAGGCTGCAAATGTCTTTGGGACATTCAGGGCTCTCTGACACCATTTTTGGGCCACAACCATTTTCTGGACTTTAGGGGGTCTAGGATGCATGTAAACCCCTTTTTCGGGCCTCCAAAGTTTTCTACACTTTTGCATGCCTACGATGCATTTTAAGGCATTTTTGGGCTGCTAACATTTTAAGAACTTTCAGGGGTGTAGTATGCATTTTTCTGGCCAAAAGTATTTTTGGAAATTTCAGTGGTCTAGGATGTGGGTTAATGCCCCTTTCAGGCTGCAAATGTTTTTGGGACATTCAGAGCTCTCTGACACAGATTTTGGCCCACCAACATTTTCTGGACTTTAGGGGGTCTAGGATGCCTGTAAACCCCTTTTTTGGGCATCCAAAGTTTTCAACATTTTTGCAGGCCTGAAATGCATTTTAAGGCCTTTTTTGGGCTGCTAACATATTCTGAGCTTCAGGGGTATAGGTTGCATTTTTCGTGCCAAAAATATTTTGGGGAATTTCAGTGATCTAGGATGCGGCTTAATGCCCCTTTCAGGCTGCACATGTTTTTGGGACATTCATAGCTCTCGGACATCGATTTTGGCCCACCAACATTTTCTGGACTTTAGGGGGTCTAGGATGCCTGTAAACCCCTTTTTTGGGCCTCCAAAGTTTTCAACATTTTTGCAGGCCTAAAATGCATTTTAAGGCCTTTTTTGGGCTGCTAACATGTTCTGAGCTTCAGGGGTGTAGGATGCATTTTTCGTGGCAAAAATATTTTTGGGAATTTCAGTGGTCTAGGATGCGGGTTAATGCCCCTTTCAGGCTGGAAATGTTTTTGTGACATTCAGAGCTCTCTGACACTATTTTTGGGCCCCCAACATTTTCTGCACTTTAGGGGGTCTAGGATGCCTGTAAACCCCTTTTTTGGGCCTCCAAAGTTTTCAACATTTTTGCAGGCCTAAAATGCATTTTAAGGCCTTTTTTGGGCTGCTAACATATAGTGAGCTTTCAGGGGTGTAGGATGCATTTTCCGTGCAAAATATATTTTTGGAATTTCAGTGGTCTAGGATGTGGGTTAATGCCCCTTTCAGGCTGCAAATGTCTTTGGGATATTCAGGGCTCTCTGACACCATTTTTGGGCCACAACCATTTTCTGGACTTTAGGGGGTCTAGGATGCCTGTAAACCCCTGTTTTGGGCCTCCAAACTTTTCAACATTTTTGCAGGCCTGAAATGCACTTTAAGGCCTTTTTTTGAGCTGCCAACATTTTCTGATCTTTCAGGTTTGTAGGATGCATTTTTGTGCCAAAAATATTTTTGGGAATGTCAGTGGTCTAGGATGTGGGTTAATGCCCCTTTCAGGCTGCAAATGTTTTTGGGACATTCAGAGCTTTCTGACACTGTTTTTGGGCCACCAACATTTTCTGGACTTTAGGGGGTCTAGGATGCCTGTAAACCCCTTTTTTGGGCCTCTAAAGTTTTCAACATTTTTACAGGCCTGAAATGCATTTTAAGGCCTTTTTTGGGCTGCTAACATATTCTGAGCTTCAGGGGTATAGGTTGCATTTTTCGTGGCAAAAATATTTTGGGGAATTTCAGTGATCTAGGATGCGGCTTAATGCCACTTTCAGGCTGCAAATGTTTTTGGGACATTCAGAGCTCTCTGACACCGATTTTGGCCCACCAACATTTTCTGGACTTTAGGGGGTCTAGGATGCCTGTAAACCCCTTTTTTGGACCTCCAAAGTTTTCAACATTTTTGCAGGCTTAAGATGCATTTTAAGTCCTTTTTTGAGCTGCCAACATTTTCTGAACTTTCAGGGTTGTAGGATGCATTTTTTGTGGCAAAATATTTTTGGGAATTTCAGTGGTCTGTGATGTGGGTTAGTGCCCTTTTCAGGCTGAAAATGTTTTTGGGACATTCAGAGCTCTCTGACATTGTTTTTGGGCCACTAACATTTTCTGGACTGTAGTGGGTCTATGATGCCTCTAAACCCCTTTTGTCGCCCTCCAAAGTTTTCTACATTTTTGCAGACCTAAAATGCATTTTAAGGCCTTTTTTGGGCTGCTAACATATTCTTAGCTTTCAGGGGTGTAGGATGCATTTTCCGTGCAAAAAATATTCTTGGAATTTCAGTGGTCTAGGATGTGGGTTAATGCCCCCTTCAGGCTGCAAATGTCTTTGGGATATTCAGGGCTCTCTGACACCGATTTTGGCCCACCAACATTTTCTGGACTGTAGGGGGTCTAGGATGCCTGTAAACCCCTTTATTGGGCATCTAAAGTTTTCAACATTTTTGCAGGCCTAAAATGCATTGTAAGGCCTTTTTTGGGCTGCTAACATATTCTGAGCTTTCAGGGGTGTAGGATGCATTTTTCGTGGCAAAAATATTTTGGGGAATTTCAGTGATCTAGGATGCGGCTTAATGCCACTTTCAGGCTGCAAATGGTTTTGGGACATTCAGAGCTCTCTGACACCAATTTTGGCCCACCAACATTTTCTGGACTTTAGGGGGTCTAGGATGCCTGTAAACCCCTTTTTTGGGCCTCCAAAGTTTTCTACATTTTTGCATGCCTACGATGCATTTTAAGGCATTTTTGGGCTGCTAACATTTTAAGAACTTTCAGGGGTGTAGTATGAATTTTTCTGGCCAAAAGTATTTTTGGAAATTTCAGTGGTCTAGGATGTGGGTTAATGCCCCTTTCAGGCTGCACATGTTTTTGGGACATTCAGAGCTCTCTGACACCGAATTTGGCCCACCAACATTTTCTGGACTTTAGGGGATCTAGGATGCCTGTACACCCCTTTTTTGGGCATCCAAAGTTTTCAACATTTTTGCAGGCCTAACATGCATTTTAAGGCCTTTTTTGGGCTGCTAAGATAATCTGAGCTTTCAGGGGTATAGGATGAATTTTTCATGCCAAAAATATTTTGGGGAATTTCAGTGGTCTAGAATGCGGGTTAATGCCCCTTTCAGGCTGCAAATGTTTTTGGGACATTCAGGACTCTCTGACACCATTTTTGGGCCACAACCATTTTCTGGACTTTAGGGGGTCTAGGATGCCTCTAAACCCCTTTTTCCCACATCCAAAGTTTTCTACATTTTTGCAGGCCTAAGATGCATTTTAAGGCCTTTTTCGGGCTGCTAACATATTCTGAGCTTCAGGGGTATAGGTTGCATTTTTCGTGCCAAAAATATTTTGGGGAATTTCAGTGATCTAGGATGCGGCTTAATGCCCCTTTCAGGCTGCACATGTTTTTGGGACATTCAGAGCTCTCTGACACCAATTTTGGCCCACCAACATTTTCTGGACTTTAGGGGGTCTAGGATGCCTGTAAACCCCTTTTTTGGGCCTCCAAAGTTTTCTACATTTTTGCATGCCTACGATGCATTTTAAGGCATTTTTGGGCTGCTAACATTTTAAGAACTTTCAGGGGTGTAGTATGAATTTTTCTGGCCAAAAGTATTTTTGGAAATTTCAGTGGTCTAGGATGTGGGTTAATGCCCCTTTCAGGCTGCACATGTTTTTGGGACATTCAGAGCTCTCTGACACCGAATTTGGCCCACCAACATTTTCTGGACTTTAGGGGATCTAGGATGCCTGTACACCCCTTTTTTGGGCATCCAAAGTTTTCAACATTTTTGCAGGCCTAACATGCATTTTAAGGCCTTTTTTGGGCTGCTAAGATAATCTGAGCTTTCAGGGGTATAGGATGAATTTTTCATGCCAAAAATATTTTGGGGAATTTCAGTGGTCTAGAATGCGGGTTAATGCCCCTTTCAGGCTGCAAATGTTTTTGGGACATTCAGGACTCTCTGACACCATTTTTGGGCCACAACCATTTTCTGGACTTTAGGGGGTCTAGGATGCCTCTAAACCCCTTTTTCCCACATCCAAAGTTTTCTACATTTTTGCAGGCCTAAGATGCATTTTAAGGCCTTTTTCGGGCTGCTAACATATTCTGAGCTTCAGGGGTATAGGTTGCATTTTTCGTGCCAAAAATATTTTGGGGAATTTCAGTGATCTAGGATGCGGCTTAATGCCCCTTTCAGGCTGCACATGTTTTTGGGACATTCAGAGCTCTCTGACACCGATTTTGGCCCACCAACATTTTCTGGACTTTAGGGGGTCTAGGATGCCTGTAAACCCCTTTTTTCGGCCTCCAAAGTTTTCTATATTTTTGCATGCTTAAGATGCATTTTAAGTCCTTTTTTTGAGCTGCCACCATTTTCTGAACTTTCAGGGTTGTAGGATGCATTTTTTGTGGCAAAAATATTTTTGGGAATTTCAGTGATCTAGGATGCGGCTTAATGCCCCTTTCAGGCTGCACATGTTTTTGGGACATTCAGAGCTCTCTGGCACCGATTTTGGCCCACCAACCTTTTCTGGACTTTAGGGGGTCTAGGATGCCTGTAAACCCCTTTTTTCGCCCTCCAAAGATTTCTACATTTTTGCATGCTTAAGATGCATTTTAAGTCCTTTTTTTGAGCTGCCACCATTTTCTGAACTTTCAGGGTTGTAGGATGCATTTTTTGTGCCAAAAATATTTTTGGGAATTTCAATGGTCTAGGATGCTGGTTGATGACCCTTTCACTCTGCAAATGTTTTTGGGGCATTCAGAGCTCTCTGACACAAATTTTGGCCCACCAACATTTTCTGGACTTTAGGGGGTCTAGGATGCCTGTAAACCCCTTTTTTGGGCCTCCAATGTTTTCAACATGTTTGCAGGCCTAAGTTGCATAGTAAGTCCTTTTTTGAGCTTCCAACATTTTCTGAACTTTCAGGGTTGTAGGATGCATTTTTAATGCCAAAAATATTTTGGGGAATTTCAGTGGTCTAGGAACGCGGGTTAATGCCCCTTTCAGGCTACACATGTTTTTGGGACATTCAGAGCTCTCTGACACAGATTTTGGCCCACCAACATTTTCTGGACTTTAGGGGGTCTAGGATGCCTGTAAACCCCTTTTTTGGGCCTCCAAAGTTTTCTACATTTTTGCATGCCTACGATGCATTTTAAGGCATTTTTGGGCTGCTAACATTTTAAGAACTTTCAGGGGTGTAGTATGAATTTTTCTGGCCAAAAGTATTTTTGGAAATTTCAGTGGTCTAGGATGTGGGTTAATGCCCCTTTCAGGCTGCAAATGTTTTTGGGACATTCAGAGCTCTCTGACACAGATTTTGGCCCACCAACATTTTCTGGACTTTAGGGGTCTAGGATGCCTGTAAAGCCCTTTTTTGGGCCTCCAAAGTTTTCTACATTTTTGCATGCCTACAATGCATTTTAAGGCATTTTTGGGCTGCTAACATTTTAAGAACTTTCAGGGGTGTAGTATGAATTTTTCTGGCCAAAAGTATTTTTGGAAATTTCAGTGGTCTAGGATGTGGGTTAATGCTCCTTTCAGGCTGCAAATGTTTTTGGGACATTCAGAGCTCTCTGACACAGATTTTGGCCCACCAACATTTTCTGGACTTTAGGGGGTCTAGGATGCCTGTAAACCCCTTTTTTGGGCATCCAAAGCTTTCAACATATTTGCGGGCCTAACATGCATTTTAAGGCCTTTTTTGGGCTGCTAACATATTCAGAGCTTTCAGGGGTGTAGGATGAATTTTTCGTGCCAAAAATATTTTGGGGAATTTCAGTGGTCTAGGATGCGGGTTAATGCCCCTTTCAGACTGCAAATGTTTTTGGGACATTCAGGACTCTCTGACACCATTTTTGGGCCACAACCATTTTCTGGACTTTAGGGGGTCTAGGTTGCCTCTAAACCCCTTTTTTCCACCTCCAACGTTTTCAACATATTTGCAGGCCTAAGATGCATTTTAAGGCCTTTTTTGGGCTGCTAACATATTCAGAGCTTTCATGGGTGTAGGATGAATTTTTTATGCCAAAAATATTTTTGGGAATTTCAGTGGTCTAGGATGCGGGTGAATGCCCCTTTCACTCTGCAAATGTTTTTGGGGCATTCAGAGCTCTCTGACACAGATTTTGGCCCACCAACATTTTCTGGACTTTAGGGGGTCTAGGATGCCTGTAGACCCCTTTTTGGGCCTCCAAACTTTTCAACATTTTTGCAGGCCTGAAATGCATTTTAAGGCCTTTTTCGGGCTGCTAACATATTCTGAGCTTCAGGGGTATAGGTTGCATTTTTCGTGCCAAAAATATTTTGGGGAATTTCAGTGATCTAGGATGCGGCTTAATGCCCCTTTCAGGCTGCACATGTTTTTGGGACATTCAGAGCTCTCTGACACCAATTTTGGCCCACCAACATTTTCTGGACTTTAGGGGGTCTAGGATGCCTGTAAACCCCTTTTTTGGGCCTCCAAAGTTTTCTACATTTTTGCATGCCTAAGATGCATTTTAAGGCATTTTTGGGCTGCTAACATTTTAAGAACTTTCAGGGGTGTAGTATGTATTTTTCTGGCCAAAAGTATTTTTGGAAATTTCAGTGGTCTAGGATGTGGGTTAATGCCCCTTTCAGGCTGCACATGTTTTTGGGACATTCAGAGCTCTCTGACACCGATTTTGGCCCACCAACATTTTCTGGACTTTAGGGGATCTAGGATGCCTGTAAACCCCTTTTTTGGGCATCCAAAGTTTTCAACATTTTTGCAGGCCTAACATGCATTTTAAGGCCTTTTTTGGGCTGCTGAGATATTCTGAGCTTTCAGGGGTATAGGATGAATTTTTCATGCCAAAAATATTTTGGGGAATTTCAGTGGTCTAGAATGCGGGTTAATGCCCCTTTCAGGCTGCAAATGTTTTTGGGACATTCAGGACTCTCTGACACCATTTTTGGGCCACAACCATTTTCTGGATTTTAGGGGGTCTAGGATGCCTCTAAACCCCTTTTTCCCACCTCCAAAGTTTTCTACATTTTTGCAGGCCTAAGATGCATTTTAAGGCATTTTTGGGCTGCCAACATTTTCAGAGCTTTCAGGGGTGTAGTATGCATTTTTTATGCCAAAAATATTTTTGGTAATTTCAGTGATCTAGGATGCGGCTTAATGCCCCTTTCAGGCTGCACATGTTTTTGGGACATTCAGAGCTCTCTGGCACCGATTTTGGCCCACCAACATTTTCTGGACTTTAGGGGGTCTAGGATGCCTGTAAACCCCTTTTTTCGCCCTCCAAAGATTTCTACATTTTTGCATGCTTAAGATGCATTTTAAGTCCTTTTTTTGAGCTGCCACCATTTTCTGAACTTTCAGGGGTGTAGTATGCATTTTTTGTGCCAAAAATATTTTTGGGAATTTCAGTGGTCTAGGATGCGGGTTGATGACCCTTTCACTCTGCAAATGTTTTTGGGGCATTCAGAGCTCTCTGACACAAATTTTGGCCCACCAACATTTTCTAGACTTTAGGGGGTCTAGGATGCCTGTAAACCCCTTTTTTGGGCCTCCAATGTTTTCAACATGTTTGCAGGCCTAAGTGGCATAGTAAGTCCTTTTTTGAGCTTCCAACATTTTCTGAACTTTCAGGGTTGTATGATGCATTTTTCATGCCAAAAATATTTTGGGGAATTTCAGTGTTCTAGGAACGCGGGTTAATGCCCCTTTTCAGGCTGCAAATGTTTTTGGGACATTCAGAGCTCTCTGACACAGATTTTGGCCCACCAACATTTTCTGGACTTTAGGGGGTCTAGGATGCCTGTAAACCCCTTTTTTGGGCCTCCAAAGTTTTCTACATTTTTGCATGCCTACGATGCATTTTAAGGCATTTTTGGGCTGCTAACATTTTAAGAACTTTCAGGGGTGTAGTATGAATTTTTCTGGCCAAAAGTATTTTTGGAAATTTCAGTGGTCTAGGATGCGGTTTAATGCCCCTTTCAGGCTGGAAATGTTTTTGTGACATTCAGAGCTCTCTGACACTATTTTTGGGCCCCCAACATTTTCTGCACTTTAGGGGGTCTAGGATGCCTGTAAACCCCTTTTTTGGGCCTCCAAAGTTTTCAACATTTTTGCAGGCCTAAAATGCATTTTAAGGCCTTTTTTGGGCTGCTAACATATAGTGAGCTTTCAGGGGTGTAGGATGCATTTTCCGTGCAAAATATATTTTTGGAATTTCAGTGGTCTAGGATGTGGGTTAATGCCCCTTTCAGGCTGCAAATGTCTTTGGGATATTCAGGGCTCTCTGACACCATTTTTGGGCCACAACCATTTTCTGGACTTTAGGGGGTCTAGGATGCCTGTAAACCCCTGTTTTGGGCCTCCAAACTTTTCAACATTTTTGCAGGCCTGAAATGCACTTTAAGGCCTTTTTTTGAGCTGCCAACATTTTCTGATCTTTCAGGTTTGTAGGATGCATTTTTGTGCCAAATATATTTTTGGGAATGTCAGTGGTCTAGGATGTGGGTTAATGCCCCTTTCAGGCTGCAAATGTTTTTGGGACATTCAGAGCTTTCTGACACTGTTTTTGGGCCACCAACATTTTCTGGACTTTAGGGGGTCTAGGATGCCTGTAAACCCCTTTTTTGGGCCTCTAAAGTTTTCAACATTTTTACAGGCCTGAAATGCATTTTAAGGCCTTTTTTGGGCTGCTAACATATTCTGAGCTTCAGGGGTATAGGTTGCATTTTTCGTGGCAAAAATATTTTGGGGAATTTCAGTGATCTAGGATGCGGCTTAATGCCACTTTCAGGCTGCAAATGTTTTTGGGACATTCAGAGCTCTCTGACACCGATTTTGGCCCACCAACATTTTCTGGACTTTAGGGGGTCTAGGATGCCTGTAAACCCCTTTTTTGGACCTCCAAAGTTTTCAACATTTTTGCAGGCTTAAGATGCATTTTAAGTCCTTTTTTGAGCTGCCAACATTTTCTGAACTTTCAGGGTTGTAGGATGCATTTTTTGTGGCAAAATATTTTTGGGAATTTCAGTGGTCTGTGATGTGGGTTAGTGCCCTTTTCAGGCTGAAAATGTTTTTGGGACATTCAGAGCTCTCTGACATTGTTTTTGGGCCACTAACATTTTCTGGACTGTAGTGGGTCTATGATGCCTCTAAACCCCTTTTGTCGCCCTCCAAAGTTTTCTACATTTTTGCAGACCTAAAATGCATTTTAAGGCCTTTTTTGGGCTGCTAACATATTCTTAGCTTTCAGGGGTGTAGGATGCATTTTTCGTGGCAAAAATATTTTTGGGAATTTCAGTGGTCTAGGATGCGGGTTAATGCCCCTTTCAGGCTGCAAATGTCTTTGGGACATTCAGGGCTCTCTGACACCATTTTTGGGCCACAACCATTTTCTGGACTTTAGGGGGTCTAGGATGCCTGTAAACCCCTTTTTTGGGCCTCCAAAGTTTTCTACACTTTTGAATGCCTACGATGCATTTTAAGGCATTTTTGGGATGCTAACATTTTAAGAACTTTCAGGGGTGTAGTATGCATTTTTCTGGCCAAAAATATTTTTGGAAATTTCAGTGGTCTAGGATGTGGGTTAATGCCCCTTTCAGGGTGCAAATGTGTTTGGGACATTCAGAGCTCTCTGACACAGATTTTGGCCCACCAACATTTTCTGGACTTTAGGGGGTCTAGGATGCCTGTAAACCCCTTTTTTGGGCATCCAAAGTTTTCAACATTTTTGCAGGCCTGAAATGCATTTTAAGGCCTTTTTTGGGCTGCTAACATATTCTGAGCTTCAGGGGTATAGGTTGCATTTTTCGTGCCAAAAATATTTTGGGGAATTCCAGTGATCTAGGATGCGGCTTAATGCCCCTTTCAGGCTGCACATGTTTTTGGGACATTCATAGCTCTCTGACATCGATTTTGGCCCACCAACATTTTCTGGACTTTAGGGGGTCTAGGATGCCTGTAAACCCCTTTTTTGGGCCTCCAAAGTTTTCAACATTTTTGCAGGCCTAAAATGCATTTTAAGGCCTTTTTTGGGCTGCTAACATGTTCTGAGCTTTCAGGGGTGTAGGATGCATTTTTCGTGGCAAAAATATTTTTGGGAATTTCAGTGGTCTAGGATGTGGGTTAATGCCCCTTTCAGGCTGGAAATGTTTTTGTGACATTCAGACCTCTCTGACACTGTTTTTGGGCCCCCAACATTTTCTGCACTTTAGGGGGTCTAGGATGCCTGTAAACCCCTTTTTTGGGCCTCCAAAGTTTTCAAAATTTTTGCAGGCCTAAAATGCATTTTAAGGCCTTTTTTGGGCTGCTAACATATAGTGAGCTTTCAGGGGTGTAGGATGCATTTTCCGTGCAAAAAATATTCTTGGAATTTCAGTGGTCTAGGATGTGGGTTAATGCCCCCTTCAGGCTGCAAATGTCTTTGGGATATTCAGGGCTCTCTGACACCGATTTTGGCCCACCAACATTTTCTGGACTGTAGGGGGTCTAGGATGCCTGTAAACCCCTTTATTGGGCATCTAAAGTTTTCAACATTTTTGCAGGCCTAAAATGCATTGTAAGGCCTTTTTTGGGCTGCTAACATATTCTGAGCTTTCAGGGGTGTAGGATGCATTTTTCGTGGCAAAAATATTTTGGGGAATTTCAGTGATCTAGGATGCGGCTTAATGCCACTTTCAGGCTGCAAATGGTTTTGGGACATTCAGAGCTCTCTGACATTGTTTTTGGGCCACCAACATTTTCTGGACTGTAGTGGGTCTAGGATGCCTGTAAACCCCTTTTTTCGCCCTCCAAAATGTTCTACATTTTTGCAGGCCTAAGATGCATTTTAAGGCATTTTTGGGCTGCTAACATTTTCCGAACTTTCAGGGGTGTAGTATGCATTTTTTGTGCCAAAAATATTTTTGGGAATTTCAGTGGTCTAGGATGCGGGTTGATGCCCCTTTCACTCTGCAAATGTTTTTGGGGCATTCAGAGCTCTCTGACACCATTTTTGGGCCACAACCATTTTCTTGACTTTAGGGGGTCTAGGATGCCTCTAAACCCCTTTTTTCCACCTCCAAAGTTTTCTACATTTTTGCAGGCCTAAGATGCATTTTAAGGCATTTTTGGGCTGCCAACATTTTCAGAACTTTCAGGGGTGTAGTATGCATTTTTCTGGCCAAAAGTATTTTTGGAAATTTCAGTGGTCTAGGATGTGGGTTAATGCCCCTTTCAGGCTGCAAATGTTTTTGGGACATTCAGAGCTCTCTGACACAGATTTTGGCCCACCAACATTTTCTGGACTTTAGGGGGTCTAGGATGCCTGTAAACCCCTTTTTTGGGCCTCAAAAGTTTTGAACATTTTTGCAGGCCTAAAATGCATTTTAAGGTCTTTTTTTGGCTGCTAACATATTCTGAGCTTTCAGGGGTGTATGATGCATTTTCCGTGCAAAAAATATTTTTGGAATTTCAGTGGTCTAGGATGCGGGTTAATGCCCCTTTCAGGCTGCAAATGTCTTTGGGACATTCAGGGCTCTCTGACACCATTTTTGGGCCACAACCATTTTCTGGACTTTAGGGGGTCTAGGATGCCTGTAAACCCCTTTTTTGGGCCTCAAAAGTTTTCTACATTTTTGCATGCCTACGATGCATTTTAAGTCCTTTTTTTGAGCTGCCAACATTTTCTGATCTTTCAGGGTTGTAGGATGCATTTTTTTGTGCCAAAAATATTTTGGGGAATTTCAGTGGTCTAGGATGCGGGTTAATGCCCCTTTCACTCTGAAATCTTTTGGGGGCATTCAGAGCTCTCTGACACAGATTTTGGCCCACCAACATTTTCTGGACTTTAGGGGGTCTAGGATGCCTGTAAACCCCTTTTTTGGGCCTCCAAACTTTTCAACATTTTTGCAGGCCTGAAATGCATTTTAAGGCCTTTTTTTGAGCTGCCAACATTTTCTGATCTTTCAGGTTTGTAGGATGCATTTTTGTGCCAAAAATATTTTTGGGAATGTCAGTGGCCTGGGATGTGGGTTAGTGCCACTTTCAGGCTGCAAATGTTTTTGGGACTTTCAGAGCTTTCTGACACTGTTTTTGGGCCACCAACATTTTCTGGACTTTAGGGGGTCTAGGATGCCTGTAAACCCCTTTTTTGGGCCTCTAAAGTTTTCAACATTTTTACAGGCCTGAAATGCATTTTAAGGCCTCTTTTGGGCTGCTAACATATTCTGAGCTTCAGGGGTATAGGTTGCATTTTTCGTGGCAAAAATATTTTGGGGAATTTCAGTGATCTAGGATGCGGCTTAATGCCACTTTCAGGCTGCAAATGTTTTTGGGACATTCAGAGCTCTCTGACACCGATTTTGGCCCACCAACATTTTCTGGACTTTAGGGGTCTAGGATGCCTGTAAACCCCTTTTTTGGGCCTCCAAAGTTTTCAACATTTTTGCAGGCTTAAGATGCATTTTATGTCCTTTTTTGAGCTGCCAACATTTTCTGAACTTTCAGGGTTGTAGGATGCACTTTTTGTGGCAAAATATTTTTGGGAATTTCAGTGGTCTGTGATGTGGGTTAGTGCCCTTTTCAGGCTGCAAATGTTTTTGGGACATTCAGAGCTCTCTGACATTGTTTTTGGGCCACCAACATTTTCTGGACTGTAGTCGGTCTATGATGCCTGTAAATCCCTTTTTTCGCCCTCCAAAGTTTTCTACATTTTTTGCAGACCTACGAAGCATTTTAAGGCATTGTTGGGCTGCTAACATTTTAAGAACTTTCAGGGGTGTAGTATGCATTTTTCTGGCCAAAAGTATTTTTGGAAATTTCAGTGGGCTGGGATGTGGGTTAGTGCCCGTTTCAGGCTGCAAATGTTTTTGGGACATTCAGAGCTCTCTGACACAGATTTTGGCCCACCAACATTTTCTGGACTTTGGGGGGTCTAGGATGCCTGTAAACCCCTTTTTTGGGCATCCAAAGTTTTCAACATTTTTGCAGGCCTGAAATGCATTTTAAGGTCTTTTTTGGGCTGCCAACATTTTCTGATCTTTCAGGGTTGTAGGATGCATTTTTTGTGCCAAAAATATTTTTGGGAATTTCAGTGGTCTGGGATGTGGGTTAGTGCCACTTTCAGGCTGCACATCTTTTTCGGACTTTCAGAGCTCTCTGACACTGTTTTTGGGCCACCAACATTTTCTGGACTTTAGGGGGTCTAAGATGCCTGTAAACCCCTTTTTTGGGCCTCTAAAGTTTTCAACATTTTTGCAGGCCTAAAATGCATGTTAAGGCCTTTCTTGGGCTGCTAACATATTCTGAGCTTTCAGGGGTGTAGGATGCATTTTTCGTGGCAAAAATATTTTTGGGAATTTCAGTGGTCTAGGATGCGGGTTAATGCCCCTTTCAGGCTGCAAATGTCTTTGGGACATTCAGGGCTCTCTGACACCATTTTTGGGCCACAACCATTTTCTGGACTTTAGGGGGTCTAGGATGCATGTAAACCCCTTTTTCGGGCCTCCAAAGTTTTCTACACTTTTGCATGCCTACGATGCATTTTAAGGCATTTTTGGGCTGCTAACATTTTAAGAACTTTCAGGGGTGTAGTATGCATTTTTCTGGCCAAAAGTATTTTTGGAAATTTCAGTGGTCTAGGATGTGGGTTAATGCCCCTTTCAGGCTGCAAATGTTTTTGGGACATTCAGAGCTCTCTGACACAGATTTTGGCCCACCAACATTTTCTGGACTTTAGGGGGTCTAGGATGCCTGTAAACCCCTTTTTTGGGCATCCAAAGTTTTCAACATTTTTGCAGGCCTGAAATGCATTTTAAGGCCTTTTTTGGGCTGCTAACATATTCTGAGCTTCAGGGGTATAGGTTGCATTTTTCGTGCCAAAAATATTTTGGGGAATTTCAGTGATCTAGGATGCGGCTTAATGCCCCTTTCAGGCTGCACATGTTTTTGGGACATTCATAGCTCTCGGACATCGATTTTGGCCCACCAACATTTTCTGGACTTTAGGGGGTCTAGGATGCCTGTAAACCCCTTTTTTGGGCCTCCAAAGTTTTCAACATTTTTGCAGGCCTAAAATGCATTTTAAGGCCTTTTTTGGGCTGCTAACATGTTCTGAGCTTCAGGGGTGTAGGATGCATTTTTCGTGGCAAAAATATTTTTGGGAATTTCAGTGGTCTAGGATGCGGGTTAATGCCCCTTTCAGGCTGGAAATGTTTTTGTGACATTCAGAGCTCTCTGACACTATTTTTGGGCCCCCAACATTTTCTGCACTTTAGGGGGTCTAGGATGCCTGTAAACCCCTTTTTTGGGCCTCCAAAGTTTTCAACATTTTTGCAGGCCTAAAATGCATTTTAAGGCCTTTTTTGGGCTGCTAACATATAGTGAGCTTTCAGGGGTGTAGGATGCATTTTCCGTGCAAAATATATTTTTGGAATTTCAGTGGTCTAGGATGTGGGTTAATGCCCCTTTCAGGCTGCAAATGTCTTTGGGATATTCAGGGCTCTCTGACACCATTTTTGGGCCACAACCATTTTCTGGACTTTAGGGGGTCTAGGATGCCTGTAAACCCCTGTTTTGGGCCTCCAAACTTTTCAACATTTTTGCAGGCCTGAAATGCACTTTAAGGCCTTTTTTTGAGCTGCCAACATTTTCTGATCTTTCAGGTTTGTAGGATGCATTTTTGTGCCAAAAATATTTTTGGGAATGTCAGTGGTCTAGGATGTGGGTTAATGCCCCTTTCAGGCTGCAAATGTTTTTGGGACATTCAGAGCTTTCTGACACTGTTTTTGGGCCACCAACATTTTCTGGACTTTAGGGGGTCTAGGATGCCTGTAAACCCCTTTTTTGGGCCTCTAAAGTTTTCAACATTTTTACAGGCCTGAAATGCATTTTAAGGCCTTTTTTGGGCTGCTAACATATTCTGAGCTTCAGGGGTATAGGTTGCATTTTTCGTGGCAAAAATATTTTGGGGAATTTCAGTGATCTAGGATGCGGCTTAATGCCACTTTCAGGCTGCAAATGTTTTTGGGACATTCAGAGCTCTCTGACACCGATTTTGGCCCACCAACATTTTCTGGACTTTAGGGGGTCTAGGATGCCTGTAAACCCCTTTTTTGGACCTCCAAAGTTTTCAACATTTTTGCAGGCTTAAGATGCATTTTAAGTCCTTTTTTGAGCTGCCAACATTTTCTGAACTTTCAGGGTTGTAGGATGCATTTTTTGTGGCAAAATATTTTTGGGAATTTCAGTGGTCTGTGATGTGGGTTAGTGCCCTTTTCAGGCTGAAAATGTTTTTGGGACATTCAGAGCTCTCTGACATTGTTTTTGGGCCACTAACATTTTCTGGACTGTAGTGGGTCTATGATGCCTCTAAACCCCTTTTGTCGCCCTCCAAAGTTTTCTACATTTTTGCAGACCTAAAATGCATTTTAAGGCCTTTTTTGGGCTGCTAACATATTCTTAGCTTTCAGGGGTGTAGGATGCATTTTCCGTGCAAAATATATTTTTGGAATTTCAGTGGTCTAGGATGTGGGTTAATGCCCCTTTCAGGCTGCAAATGTCTTTGGGATATTCAGGGCTCTCTGACACCATTTTTGGGCCACAACCATTTTCTGGACTTTAGGGGGTCTAGGATGCCTGTAAACCCCTGTTTTGGGCCTCCAAACTTTTCAACATTTTTGCAGGCCTGAAATGCACTTTAAGGCCTTTTTTTGAGCTGCCAACATTTTCTGATCTTTCAGGTTTGTAGGATGCATTTTTGTGCCAAAAATATTTTTGGGAATGTCAGTGGTCTAGGATGTGGGTTAATGCCCCCTTCAGGCTGCAAATGTCTTTGGGATATTCAGGGCTCTCTGACACCGATTTTGGCCCACCAACATTTTCTGGACTGTAGGGGGTCTAGGATGCCTGTAAACCCCTTTATTGGGCATCTAAAGTTTTCAACATTTTTGCAGGCCTAAAATGCATTGTAAGGCCTTTTTTGGGCTGCTAACATATTCTGAGCTTTCAGGGGTGTAGGATGCATTTTTCGTGGCAAAAATATTTTGGGGAATTTCAGTGATCTAGGATGCGGCTTAATGCCACTTTCAGGCTGCAAATGGTTTTGGGACATTCAGAGCTCTCTGACATTGTTTTTGGGCCACCAACATTTTCTGGACTGTAGTGGGTCTAGGATGCCTGTAAACCCCTTTTTTCGCCCTCCAAAATGTTCTACATTTTTGCAGGCCTAAGATGCATTTTAAGGCATTTTTGGGCTGCTAACATTTTCCGAACTTTCAGGGGTGTAGTATGCATTTTTTGTGCCAAAAATATTTTTGGGAATTTCAGTGGTCTAGGATGCGGGTTGATGCCCCTTTCACTCTGCAAATGTTTTTGGGGCATTCAGAGCTCTCTGACACCATTTTTGGGCCACAACCATTTTCTTGACTTTAGGGGGTCTAGGATGCCTCTAAACCCCTTTTTTCCACCTCCAAAGTTTTCTACATTTTTGCAGGCCTAAGATGCATTTTAAGGCATTTTTGGGCTGCCAACATTTTCAGAACTTTCAGGGGTGTAGTATGCATTTTTCTGGCCAAAAGTATTTTTGGAAATTTCAGTGGTCTAGGATGTGGGTTAATGCCCCTTTCAGGCTGCAAATGTTTTTGGGACATTCAGAGCTCTCTGACACAGATTTTGGCCCACCAACATTTTCTGGACTTTAGGGGGTCTAGGATGCCTGTAAACCCCTTTTTTGGGCCTCAAAAGTTTTGAACATTTTTGCAGGCCTAAAATGCATTTTAAGGTCTTTTTTTGGCTGCTAACATATTCTGAGCTTTCAGGGGTGTATGATGCATTTTCCGTGCAAAAAATATTTTTGGAATTTCAGTGGTCTAGGATGCGGGTTAATGCCCCTTTCAGGCTGCAAATGTCTTTGGGACATTCAGGGCTCTCTGACACCATTTTTGGGCCACAACCATTTTCTGGACTTTAGGGGGTCTAGGATGCCTGTAAACCCCTTTTTTGGGCCTCAAAAGTTTTCTACATTTTTGCATGCCTACGATGCATTTTAAGTCCTTTTTTTGAGCTGCCAACATTTTCTGATCTTTCAGGGTTGTAGGATGCATTTTTTTGTGCCAAAAATATTTTGGGGAATTTCAGTGGTCTAGGATGCGGGTTAATGCCCCTTTCACTCTGAAATCTTTTGGGGGCATTCAGAGCTCTCTGACACAGATTTTGGCCCACCAACATTTTCTGGACTTTAGGGGGTCTAGGATGCCTGTAAACCCCTTTTTTGGGCCTCCAAACTTTTCAACATTTTTGCAGGCCTGAAATGCATTTTAAGGCCTTTTTTTGAGCTGCCAACATTTTCTGATCTTTCAGGTTTGTAGGATGCATTTTTGTGCCAAAAATATTTTTGGGAATGTCAGTGGCCTGGGATGTGGGTTAGTGCCACTTTCAGGCTGCAAATGTTTTTGGGACTTTCAGAGCTTTCTGACACTGTTTTTGGGCCACCAACATTTTCTGGACTTTAGGGGGTCTAGGATGCCTGTAAACCCCTTTTTTGGGCCTCTAAAGTTTTCAACATTTTTACAGGCCTGAAATGCATTTTAAGGCCTCTTTTGGGCTGCTAACATATTCTGAGCTTCAGGGGTATAGGTTGCATTTTTCGTGGCAAAAATATTTTGGGGAATTTCAGTGATCTAGGATGCGGCTTAATGCCACTTTCAGGCTGCAAATGTTTTTGGGACATTCAGAGCTCTCTGACACCGATTTTGGCCCACCAACATTTTCTGGACTTTAGGGGTCTAGGATGCCTGTAAACCCCTTTTTTGGGCCTCCAAAGTTTTCAACATTTTTGCAGGCTTAAGATGCATTTTATGTCCTTTTTTGAGCTGCCAACATTTTCTGAACTTTCAGGGTTGTAGGATGCACTTTTTGTGGCAAAATATTTTTGGGAATTTCAGTGGTCTGTGATGTGGGTTAGTGCCCTTTTCAGGCTGCAAATGTTTTTGGGACATTCAGAGCTCTCTGACATTGTTTTTGGGCCACCAACATTTTCTGGACTGTAGTCGGTCTATGATGCCTGTAAATCCCTTTTTTCGCCCTCCAAAGTTTTCTACATTTTTTGCAGACCTACGAAGCATTTTAAGGCATTGTTGGGCTGCTAACATTTTAAGAACTTTCAGGGGTGTAGTATGCATTTTTCTGGCCAAAAGTATTTTTGGAAATTTCAGTGGGCTGGGATGTGGGTTAGTGCCCGTTTCAGGCTGCAAATGTTTTTGGGACATTCAGAGCTCTCTGACACAGATTTTGGCCCACCAACATTTTCTGGACTTTGGGGGGTCTAGGATGCCTGTAAACCCCTTTTTTGGGCATCCAAAGTTTTCAACATTTTTGCAGGCCTGAAATGCATTTTAAGGTCTTTTTTGGGCTGCCAACATTTTCTGATCTTTCAGGGTTGTAGGATGCATTTTTTGTGCCAAAAATATTTTTGGGAATTTCAGTGGTCTGGGATGTGGGTTAGTGCCACTTTCAGGCTGCACATCTTTTTCGGACTTTCAGAGCTCTCTGACACTGTTTTTGGGCCACCAACATTTTCTGGACTTTAGGGGGTCTAAGATGCCTGTAAACCCCTTTTTTGGGCCTCTAAAGTTTTCAACATTTTTGCAGGCCTAAAATGCATGTTAAGGCCTTTCTTGGGCTGCTAACATATTCTGAGCTTTCAGGGGTGTAGGATGCATTTTTCGTGGCAAAAATATTTTTGGGAATTTCAGTGGTCTAGGATGCGGGTTAATGCCCCTTTCAGGCTGCAAATGTCTTTGGGACATTCAGGGCTCTCTGACACCATTTTTGGGCCACAACCATTTTCTGGACTTTAGGGGGTCTAGGATGCATGTAAACCCCTTTTTCGGGCCTCCAAAGTTTTCTACACTTTTGCATGCCTACGATGCATTTTAAGGCATTTTTGGGCTGCTAACATTTTAAGAACTTTCAGGGGTGTAGTATGCATTTTTCTGGCCAAAAGTATTTTTGGAAATTTCAGTGGTCTAGGATGTGGGTTAATGCCCCTTTCAGGCTGCAAATGTTTTTGGGACATTCAGAGCTCTCTGACACAGATTTTGGCCCACCAACATTTTCTGGACTTTAGGGGGTCTAGGATGCCTGTAAACCCCTTTTTTGGGCATCCAAAGTTTTCAACATTTTTGCAGGCCTGAAATGCATTTTAAGGCCTTTTTTGGGCTGCTAACATATTCTGAGCTTCAGGGGTATAGGTTGCATTTTTCGTGCCAAAAATATTTTGGGGAATTTCAGTGATCTAGGATGCGGCTTAATGCCCCTTTCAGGCTGCACATGTTTTTGGGACATTCATAGCTCTCGGACATCGATTTTGGCCCACCAACATTTTCTGGACTTTAGGGGGTCTAGGATGCCTGTAAACCCCTTTTTTGGGCCTCCAAAGTTTTCAACATTTTTGCAGGCCTAAAATGCATTTTAAGGCCTTTTTTGGGCTGCTAACATGTTCTGAGCTTCAGGGGTGTAGGATGCATTTTTCGTGGCAAAAATATTTTTGGGAATTTCAGTGGTCTAGGATGCGGGTTAATGCCCCTTTCAGGCTGGAAATGTTTTTGTGACATTCAGAGCTCTCTGACACTATTTTTGGGCCCCCAACATTTTCTGCACTTTAGGGGGTCTAGGATGCCTGTAAACCCCTTTTTTGGGCCTCCAAAGTTTTCAACATTTTTGCAGGCCTAAAATGCATTTTAAGGCCTTTTTTGGGCTGCTAACATATAGTGAGCTTTCAGGGGTGTAGGATGCATTTTCCGTGCAAAATATATTTTTGGAATTTCAGTGGTCTAGGATGTGGGTTAATGCCCCTTTCAGGCTGCAAATGTCTTTGGGATATTCAGGGCTCTCTGACACCATTTTTGGGCCACAACCATTTTCTGGACTTTAGGGGGTCTAGGATGCCTGTAAACCCCTGTTTTGGGCCTCCAAACTTTTCAACATTTTTGCAGGCCTGAAATGCACTTTAAGGCCTTTTTTTGAGCTGCCAACATTTTCTGATCTTTCAGGTTTGTAGGATGCATTTTTGTGCCAAAAATATTTTTGGGAATGTCAGTGGTCTAGGATGTGGGTTAATGCCCCTTTCAGGCTGCAAATGTTTTTGGGACATTCAGAGCTTTCTGACACTGTTTTTGGGCCACCAACATTTTCTGGACTTTAGGGGGTCTAGGATGCCTGTAAACCCCTTTTTTGGGCCTCTAAAGTTTTCAACATTTTTACAGGCCTGAAATGCATTTTAAGGCCTTTTTTGGGCTGCTAACATATTCTGAGCTTCAGGGGTATAGGTTGCATTTTTCGTGGCAAAAATATTTTGGGGAATTTCAGTGATCTAGGATGCGGCTTAATGCCACTTTCAGGCTGCAAATGTTTTTGGGACATTCAGAGCTCTCTGACACAGATTTTGGCCCACCAACATTTTCTGGACTTTAGGGGGTCTAGGATGCCTGTAAACCCCTTTTTTGGACCTCCAAAGTTTTCAACATTTTTGCAGGCTTAAGATGCATTTTAAGTCCTTTTTTGAGCTGCCAACATTTTCTGAACTTTCAGGGTTGTAGGATGCATTTTTTGTGGCAAAATATTTTTGGGAATTTCAGTGGTCTGTGATGTGGGTTAGTGCCCTTTTCAGGCTGAAAATGTTTTTGGGACATTCAGAGCTCTCTGACATTGTTTTTGGGCCACCAACATTTTCTGGACTGTAGTGGGTCTATGATGCCTCTAAACCCCTTTTGTCGCCCTCCAAAGTTTTCTACATTTTTGCAGACCTAAAATGCATTTTAAGGCCTTTTTTGGGCTGCTAACATATTCTTAGCTTTCAGGGGTGTAGGATGCATTTTTCGTGGCAAAAATATTTTTGGGAATTTCAGTGGTCTAGGATGCGGGTTAATGCCCCTTTCAGGCTGCAAATGTCTTTGGGACATTCAGGGCTCTCTGACACCATTTTTGGGCCACAACCATTTTCTGGACTTTAGGGGGTCTAGGATGCCTGTAAACCCCTTTTTTGGGCCTCCAAAGTTTTCTACACTTTTGAATGCCTACGATGCATTTTAAGGCATTTTTGGGATGCTAACATTTTAAGAACTTTCAGGGGTGTAGTATGCATTTTTCTGGCCAAAAATATTTTTGGAAATTTCAGTGGTCTAGGATGTGGGTTAATGCCCCTTTCAGGGTGCACATGTGTTTGGGACATTCAGAGCTCTCTGACACAGATTTTGGCCCACCAACAATTTCTGGACTTTAGGGGGTCTAGGATGCCTGTAAACCCCTTTTTTGGGCATCCAAAGTTTTCAACATTTTTGCAGGCCTGAAATGCATTTTAAGGCCTTTTTTGGGCTGCTAACATATTCTGAGCTTCAGGGGTATAGGTTGCATTTTTCGTGCCAAAAATATTTTGGGGAATTCCAGTGATCTAGGATGCGGCTTAATGCCCCTTTCAGGCTGCACATGTTTTTGGGACATTCATAGCTCTCTGACATCGATTTTGGCCCACCAACATTTTCTGGACTTTAGGGGGTCTAGGATGCCTGTAAACCCCTTTTTTGGGCCTCCAAAGTTTTCAACATTTTTGCAGGCCTAAAATGCATTTTAAGGCCTTTTTTGGGCTGCTTACATGTTCTGAGCTTTCAGGGGTGTAGGATGCATTTTTCGTGGCAAAAATATTTTTGGGAATTTCAGTGGTCTAGGATGTGGGTTAATGCCCCTTTCAGGCTGCACATGTTTTTGGGACATTCAGAGCTCTCTGACACCAATTTTGGCCCACCAACATTTTCTGGACTTTAGGGGGTCTAGGATGCCTGTAAACCCCTTTTTTGGGCCTCCAAAGTTTTCTACATTTTTGCATGCCTAAGATGCATTTTAAGGCATTTTTGGGCTGCTAACATTTTAAGAACTTTCAGGGGTGTAGTATGTATTTTTCTGGCCAAAAGTATTTTTGGAAATTTCAGTGGTCTAGGATGTGGGTTAATGCCCCTTTCAGGCTGCACATGTTTTTGGGACATTCAGAGCTCTCTGACACCGATTTTGGCCCACCAACATTTTCTGGACTTTAGGGGATCTAGGATGCCTGTAAACCCCTTTTTTGGGCATCCAAAGTTTTCAACATTTTTGCAGGCCTAACATGCATTTTAAGGCCTTTTTTGGGCTGCTGAGATATTCTGAGCTTTCAGGGGTATAGGATGAATTTTTCATGCCAAAAATATTTTGGGGAATTTCAGTGGTCTAGAATGCGGGTTAATGCCCCTTTCAGGCTGCAAATGTTTTTGGGACATTCAGGACTCTCTGACACCATTTTTGGGCCACAACCATTTTCTGGATTTTAGGGGGTCTAGGATGCCTCTAAACCCCTTTTTCCCACCTCCAAAGTTTTCTACATTTTTGCAGGCCTAAGATGCATTTTAAGGCATTTTTGGGCTGCCAACATTTTCAGAGCTTTCAGGGGTGTAGTATGCATTTTTTATGCCAAAAATATTTTTGGGAATTTCAGTGATCTAGGATGCGGCTTAATGCCCCTTTCAGGCTGCACATGTTTTTGGGACATTCAGAGCTCTCTGGCACCGATTTTGGCCCACCAACATTTTCTGGACTTTAGGGGGTCTAGGATGCCTGTAAACCCCTTTTTTCGCCCTCCAAAGATTTCTACATTTTTGCATGCTTAAGATGCATTTTAAGTCCTTTTTTTGAGCTGCCACCATTTTCTGAACTTTCAGGGGTGTAGTATGCATTTTTTGTGCCAAAAATATTTTTGGGAATTTCAGTGGTCTAGGATGCGGGTTGATGACCCTTTCACTCTGCAAATGTTTTTGGGGCATTCAGAGCTCTCTGACACAAATTTTGGCCCACCAACATTTTCTAGACTTTAGGGGGTCTAGGATGCCTGTAAACCCCTTTTTTGGGCCTCCAATGTTTTCAACATGTTTGCAGGCCTAAGTGGCATAGTAAGTCCTTTTTTGAGCTTCCAACATTTTCTGAACTTTCAGGGTTGTATGATGCATTTTTCATGCCAAAAATATTTTGGGGAATTTCAGTGTTCTAGGAACGCGGGTTAATGCCCCTTTTCAGGCTGCAAATGTTTTTGGGACATTCAGAGCTCTCTGACACAGATTTTGGCCCACCAACATTTTCTGGACTTTAGGGGGTCTAGGATGCCTGTAAACCCCTTTTTTGGGCCTCCAAAGTTTTCTACATTTTTGCATGCCTACGATGCATTTTAAGGCATTTTTGGGCTGCTAACATTTTAAGAACTTTCAGGGGTGTAGTATGAATTTTTCTGGCCAAAAGTATTTTTGGAAATTTCAGTGGTCTAGGATGCGGGTTAATGCCCCTTTCAGGCTGGAAATGTTTTTGTGACATTCAGAGCTCTCTGACACTATTTTTGGGCCCCCAACATTTTCTGCACTTTAGGGGGTCTAGGATGCCTGTAAACCCCTTTTTTGGGCCTCCAAAGTTTTCAACATTTTTGCAGGCCTAAAATGCATTTTAAGGCCTTTTTTGGGCTGCTAACATATAGTGAGCTTTCAGGGGTGTAGGATGCATTTTCCGTGCAAAATATATTTTTGGAATTTCAGTGGTCTAGGATGTGGGTTAATGCCCCTTTCAGGCTGCAAATGTCTTTGGGATATTCAGGGCTCTCTGACACCATTTTTGGGCCACAACCATTTTCTGGACTTTAGGGGGTCTAGGATGCCTGTAAACCCCTGTTTTGGGCCTCCAAACTTTTCAACATTTTTGCACGCCTGAAATGCACTTTAAGGCCTTTTTTTGAGCTGCCAACATTTTCTGATCTTTCAGGTTTGTAGGATGCATTTTTGTGCCAAAAATATTTTTGGGAATGTCAGTGGTCTAGGATGTGGGTTAATGCCCCTTTCAGGCTGCAAATGTTTTTGGGACATTCAGAGCTTTCTGACACTGTTTTTGGGCCACCAACATTTTCTGGACTTTAGGGGGTCTAGGATGCCTGTAAACCCCTTTTTTGGGCCTCTAAAGTTTTCAACATTTTTACAGGCCTGAAATGCATTTTAAGGCCTTTTTTGGGCTGCTAACATATTCTGAGCTTCAGGGGTATAGGTTGCATTTTTCGTGGCAAAAATATTTTGGGGAATTTCAGTGATCTAGGATGCGGCTTAATGCCACTTTCAGGCTGCAAATGTTTTTGGGACATTCAGAGCTCTCTGACACCGATTTTGGCCCACCAACATTTTCTGGACTTTAGGGGGTCTAGGATGCCTGTAAACCCCTTTTTTGGACCTCCAAAGTTTTCAACATTTTTGCAGGCTTAAGATGCATTTTAAGTCCTTTTTTGAGCTGCCAACATTTTCTGAACTTTCAGGGTTGTAGGATGCATTTTTTGTGGCAAAATATTTTTGGGAATTTCAGTGGTCTGTGATGTGGGTTAGTGCCCTTTTCAGGCTGAAAATGTTTTTGGGACATTCAGAGCTCTCTGACATTGTTTTTGGGCCACTAACATTTTCTGGACTGTAGTGGGTCTATGATGCCTCTAAACCCCTTTTGTCGCCCTCCAAAGTTTTCTACATTTTTGCAGACCTAAAATGCATTTTAAGGCCTTTTTTGGGCTGCTAACATATTCTTAGCTTTCAGGGGTGTAGGATGCATTTTTCGTGGCAAAAATATTTTTGGGAATTTCAGTGGTCTAGGATGCGGGTTAATGCCCCTTTCAGGCTGCAAATGTCTTTGGGACATTCAGGGCTCTCTGACACCATTTTTGGGCCACAACCATTTTCTGGACTTTAGGGGGTCTAGGATGCCTGTAAACCCCTTTTTTGGGCCTCCAAAGTTTTCTACACTTTTGAATGCCTACGATGCATTTTAAGGCATTTTTGGGATGCTAACATTTTAAGAACTTTCAGGGGTGTAGTATGCATTTTTCTGGCCAAAAATATTTTTGGAAATTTCAGTGGTCTAGGATGTGGGTTAATGCCCCTTTCAGGGTGCAAATGTGTTTGGGACATTCAGAGCTCTCTGACACAGATTTTGGCCCACCAACATTTTCTGGACTTTAGGGGGTCTAGGATGCCTGTAAACCCCTTTTTTGGGCATCCAAAGTTTTCAACATTTTTGCAGGCCTGAAATGCATTTTAAGGCCTTTTTTGGGCTGCTAACATATTCTGAGCTTCAGGGGTATAGGTTGCATTTTTCGTGCCAAAAATATTTTGGGGAATTCCAGTGATCTAGGATGCGGCTTAATGCCCCTTTCAGGCTGCACATGTTTTTGGGACATTCATAGCTCTCTGACATCGATTTTGGCCCACCAACATTTTCTGGACTTTAGGGGGTCTAGGATGCCTGTAAACCCCTTTTTTGGGCCTCCAAAGTTTTCAACATTTTTGCAGGCCTAAAATGCATTTTAAGGCCTTTTTTGGGCTGCTAACATGTTCTGAGCTTTCAGGGGTGTAGGATGCATTTTTCGTGGCAAAAATATTTTTGGGAATTTCAGTGGTCTAGGATGTGGGTTAATGCCCCTTTCAGGCTGGAAATGTTTTTGTGACATTCAGACCTCTCTGACACTGTTTTTGGGCCCCCAACATTTTCTGCACTTTAGGGGGTCTAGGATGCCTGTAAACCCCTTTTTTGGGCCTCCAAAGTTTTCAAAATTTTTGCAGGCCTAAAATGCATTTTAAGGCCTTTTTTGGGCTGCTAACATATAGTGAGCTTTCAGGGGTGTAGGATGCATTTTCCGTGCAAAAAATATTCTTGGAATTTCAGTGGTCTAGGATGTGGGTTAATGCCCCCTTCAGGCTGCAAATGTCTTTGGGATATTCAGGGCTCTCTGACACCGATTTTGGCCCACCAACATTTTCTGGACTGTAGGGGGTCTAGGATGCCTGTAAACCCCTTTATTGGGCATCTAAAGTTTTCAACATTTTTGCAGGCCTAAAATGCATTGTAAGGCCTTTTTTGGGCTGCTAACATATTCTGAGCTTTCAGGGGTGTAGGATGCATTTTTCGTGGCAAAAATATTTTGGGGAATTTCAGTGATCTAGGATGCGGCTTAATGCCACTTTCAGGCTGCAAATGGTTTTGGGACATTCAGAGCTCTCTGACATTGTTTTTGGGCCACCAACATTTTCTGGACTGTAGTGGGTCTAGGATGCCTGTAAACCCCTTTTTTCGCCCTCCAAAATGTTCTACATTTTTGCAGGCCTAAGATGCATTTTAAGGCATTTTTGGGCTGCTAACATTTTCCGAACTTTCAGGGGTGTAGTATGCATTTTTTGTGCCAAAAATATTTTTGGGAATTTCAGTGGTCTAGGATGCGGGTTGATGCCCCTTTCACTCTGCAAATGTTTTTGGGGCATTCAGAGCTCTCTGACACCATTTTTGGGCCACAACCATTTTCTTGACTTTAGGGGGTCTAGGATGCCTCTAAACCCCTTTTTTCCACCTCCAAAGTTTTCTACATTTTTGCAGGCCTAAGATGCATTTTAAGGCATTTTTGGGCTGCCAACATTTTCAGAACTTTCAGGGGTGTAGTATGCATTTTTCTGGCCAAAAGTATTTTTGGAAATTTCAGTGGTCTAGGATGTGGGTTAATGCCCCTTTCAGGCTGCAAATGTTTTTGGGACATTCAGAGCTCTCTGACACAGATTTTGGCCCACCAACATTTTCTGGACTTTAGGGGGTCTAGGATGCCTGTAAACCCCTTTTTTGGGCCTCAAAAGTTTTGAACATTTTTGCAGGCCTAAAATGCATTTTAAGGTCTTTTTTTGGCTGCTAACATATTCTGAGCTTTCAGGGGTGTATGATGCATTTTCCGTGCAAAAAATATTTTTGGAATTTCAGTGGTCTAGGATGCGGGTTAATGCCCCTTTCAGGCTGCAAATGTTTTTGGGACATTCAGAGCTCTCTGACATTGTTTTTGGGCCACCAACATTTTCTGGACTGTAGTCGGTCTATGATGCCTGTAAATCCCTTTTTTCGCCCTCCAAAGTTTTCTACATTTTTTGCAGACCTACGAAGCATTTTAAGGCATTGTTGGGCTGCTAACATTTTAAGAACTTTCAGGGGTGTAGTATGCATTTTTCTGGCCAAAAGTATTTTTGGAAATTTCAGTGGGCTGGGATGTGGGTTAGTGCCCGTTTCAGGCTGCAAATGTTTTTGGGACATTCAGAGCTCTCTGACACAGATTTTGGCCCACCAACATTTTCTGGACTTTGGGGGGTCTAGGATGCCTGTAAACCCCTTTTTTGGGCATCCAAAGTTTTCAACATTTTTGCAGGCCTGAAATGCATTTTAAGGTCTTTTTTGGGCTGCCAACATTTTCTGATCTTTCAGGGTTGTAGGATGCATTTTTTGTGCCAAAAATATTTTTGGGAATTTCAGTGGTCTGGGATGTGGGTTAGTGCCACTTTCAGGCTGCACATCTTTTTCGGACTTTCAGAGCTCTCTGACACTGTTTTTGGGCCACCAACATTTTCTGGACTTTAGGGGGTCTAAGATGCCTGTAAACCCCTTTTTTGGGCCTCTAAAGTTTTCAACATTTTTGCAGGCCTAAAATGCATGTTAAGGCCTTTCTTGGGCTGCTAACATATTCTGAGCTTTCAGGGGTGTAGGATGCATTTTTCGTGGCAAAAATATTTTTGGGAATTTCAGTGGTCTAGGATGCGGGTTAATGCCCCTTTCAGGCTGCAAATGTCTTTGGGACATTCAGGGCTCTCTGACACCATTTTTGGGCCACAACCATTTTCTGGACTTTAGGGGGTCTAGGATGCATGTAAACCCCTTTTTCGGGCCTCCAAAGTTTTCTACACTTTTGCATGCCTACGATGCATTTTAAGGCATTTTTGGGCTGCTAACATTTTAAGAACTTTCAGGGGTGTAGTATGCATTTTTCTGGCCAAAAGTATTTTTGGAAATTTCAGTGGTCTAGGATGTGGGTTAATGCCCCTTTCAGGCTGCAAATGTTTTTGGGACATTCAGAGCTCTCTGACACAGATTTTGGCCCACCAACATTTTCTGGACTTTAGGGGGTCTAGGATGCCTGTAAACCCCTTTTTTGGGCATCCAAAGTTTTCAACATTTTTGCAGGCCTGAAATGCATTTTAAGGCCTTTTTTGGGCTGCTAACATATTCTGAGCTTCAGGGGTATAGGTTGCATTTTTCGTGCCAAAAATATTTTGGGGAATTTCAGTGATCTAGGATGCGGCTTAATGCCCCTTTCAGGCTGCACATGTTTTTGGGACATTCATAGCTCTCGGACATCGATTTTGGCCCACCAACATTTTCTGGACTTTAGGGGGTCTAGGATGCCTGTAAACCCCTTTTTTGGGCCTCCAAAGTTTTCAACATTTTTGCAGGCCTAAAATGCATTTTAAGGCCTTTTTTGGGCTGCTAACATGTTCTGAGCTTCAGGGGTGTAGGATGCATTTTTCGTGGCAAAAATATTTTTGGGAATTTCAGTGGTCTAGGATGCGGGTTAATGCCCCTTTCAGGCTGGAAATGTTTTTGTGACATTCAGAGCTCTCTGACACTATTTTTGGGCCCCCAACATTTTCTGCACTTTAGGGGGTCTAGGATGCCTGTAAACCCCTTTTTTGGGCCTCCAAAGTTTTCAACATTTTTGCAGGCCTAAAATGCATTTTAAGGCCTTTTTTGGGCTGCTAACATATAGTGAGCTTTCAGGGGTGTAGGATGCATTTTCCGTGCAAAATATATTTTTGGAATTTCAGTGGTCTAGGATGTGGGTTAATGCCCCTTTCAGGCTGCAAATGTCTTTGGGATATTCAGGGCTCTCTGACACCATTTTTGGGCCACAACCATTTTCTGGACTTTAGGGGGTCTAGGATGCCTGTAAACCCCTGTTTTGGGCCTCCAAACTTTTCAACATTTTTGCAGGCCTGAAATGCACTTTAAGGCCTTTTTTTGAGCTGCCAACATTTTCTGATCTTTCAGGTTTGTAGGATGCATTTTTGTGCCAAAAATATTTTTGGGAATGTCAGTGGTCTAGGATGTGGGTTAATGCCCCTTTCAGGCTGCAAATGTTTTTGGGACATTCAGAGCTTTCTGACACTGTTTTTGGGCCACCAACATTTTCTGGACTTTAGGGGGTCTAGGATGCCTGTAAACCCCTTTTTTGGGCCTCTAAAGTTTTCAACATTTTTACAGGCCTGAAATGCATTTTAAGGCCTTTTTTGGGCTGCTAACATATTCTGAGCTTCAGGGGTATAGGTTGCATTTTTCGTGGCAAAAATATTTTGGGGAATTTCAGTGATCTAGGATGCGGCTTAATGCCACTTTCAGGCTGCAAATGTTTTTGGGACATTCAGAGCTCTCTGACACAGATTTTGGCCCACCAACATTTTCTGGACTTTAGGGGGTCTAGGATGCCTGTAAACCCCTTTTTTGGACCTCCAAAGTTTTCAACATTTTTGCAGGCTTAAGATGCATTTTAAGTCCTTTTTTGAGCTGCCAACATTTTCTGAACTTTCAGGGTTGTAGGATGCATTTTTTGTGGCAAAATATTTTTGGGAATTTCAGTGGTCTGTGATGTGGGTTAGTGCCCTTTTCAGGCTGAAAATGTTTTTGGGACATTCAGAGCTCTCTGACATTGTTTTTGGGCCACCAACATTTTCTGGACTGTAGTGGGTCTATGATGCCTCTAAACCCCTTTTGTCGCCCTCCAAAGTTTTCTACATTTTTGCAGACCTAAAATGCATTTTAAGGCCTTTTTTGGGCTGCTAACATATTCTTAGCTTTCAGGGGTGTAGGATGCATTTTTCGTGGCAAAAATATTTTTGGGAATTTCAGTGGTCTAGGATGCGGGTTAATGCCCCTTTCAGGCTGCAAATGTCTTTGGGACATTCAGGGCTCTCTGACACCATTTTTGGGCCACAACCATTTTCTGGACTTTAGGGGGTCTAGGATGCCTGTAAACCCCTTTTTTGGGCCTCCAAAGTTTTCTACACTTTTGAATGCCTACGATGCATTTTAAGGCATTTTTGGGATGCTAACATTTTAAGAACTTTCAGGGGTGTAGTATGCATTTTTCTGGCCAAAAATATTTTTGGAAATTTCAGTGGTCTAGGATGTGGGTTAATGCCCCTTTCAGGGTGCACATGTGTTTGGGACATTCAGAGCTCTCTGACACAGATTTTGGCCCACCAACAATTTCTGGACTTTAGGGGGTCTAGGATGCCTGTAAACCCCTTTTTTGGGCATCCAAAGTTTTCAACATTTTTGCAGGCCTAACATGCATTTTAAGGCCTTTTTTGGGCTGCTAAGATATTCTGAGCTTTCAGGGGTATAGGATGAATTTTTCATGCTAAAAATATTTTGGGGAATTCCAGTGGTCTAGGATGTGGGTTAATGCCCCTTTCAGGCTGCAAATGTCTTTGGGATATTCAGGGCTCTCTGACACCATTTTTGGGCCACAACCATTTTCTGGACTTTAGGGGGTCTAGGATGCCTGTAAACCCCTGTTTTGGGCCTCCAAACTTTTCAACATTTTTACAGGCCTGAAATGCATTTTAAGGCCTTTTTTGGGCTGCTAACATATTCTGAGCTTCAGGGGTATAGGTTGCATTTTTCGTGGCAAAAATATTTTGGGGAATTTCAGTGATCTAGGATGCGGCTTAATGCCACTTTCAGGCTGCAAATGTTTTTGGGACATTCAGAGCTCTCTGACACAGATTTTGGCCCACCAACATTTTCTGGACTTTAGGGGGTCTAGGATGCCTGTAAACCCCTTTTTTGGACCTCCAAAGTTTTCAACATTTTTGCAGGCTTAAGATGCATTTTAAGTCCTTTTTTGAGCTGCCAACATTTTCTGAACTTTCAGGGTTGTAGGATGCATTTTTTGTGGCAAAATATTTTTGGGAATTTCAGTGGTCTGTGATGTGGGTTAGTGCCCTTTTCAGGCTGAAAATGTTTTTGGGACATTCAGAGCTCTCTGACATTGTTTTTGGGCCACCAACATTTTCTGGACTGTAGTGGGTCTATGATGCCTCTAAACCCCTTTTGTCGCCCTCCAAAGTTTTCTACATTTTTGCAGACCTAAAATGCATTTTAAGGCCTTTTTTGGGCTGCTAACATATTCTTAGCTTTCAGGGGTGTAGGATGCATTTTTCGTGGCAAAAATATTTTTGGGAATTTCAGTGGTCTAGGATGCGGGTTAATGCCCCTTTCAGGCTGCAAATGTCTTTGGGACATTCAGGGCTCTCTGACACCATTTTTGGGCCACAACCATTTTCTGGACTTTAGGGGGTCTAGGATGCCTGTAAACCCCTTTTTTGGGCCTCCAAAGTTTTCTACACTTTTGAATGCCTACGATGCATTTTAAGGCATTTTTGGGATGCTAACATTTTAAGAACTTTCAGGGGTGTAGTATGCATTTTTCTGGCCAAAAATATTTTTGGAAATTTCAGTGGTCTAGGATGTGGGTTAATGCCCCTTTCAGGGTGCACATGTGTTTGGGACATTCAGAGCTCTCTGACACAGATTTTGGCCCACCAACAATTTCTGGACTTTAGGGGGTCTAGGATGCCTGTAAACCCCTTTTTTGGGCATCCAAAGTTTTCAACATTTTTGCAGGCCTGAAATGCATTTTAAGGCCTTTTTTGGGCTGCTAACATATTCTGAGCTTCAGGGGTATAGGTTGCATTTTTCGTGCCAAAAATATTTTGGGGAATTCCAGTGATCTAGGATGCGGCTTAATGCCCCTTTCAGGCTGCACATGTTTTTGGGACATTCATAGCTCTCTGACATCGATTTTGGCCCACCAACATTTTCTGGACTTTAGGGGGTCTAGGATGCCTGTAAACCCCTTTTTTGGGCCTCCAAAGTTTTCAACATTTTTGCAGGCCTAAAATGCATTTTAAGGCCTTTTTTGGGCTGCTTACATGTTCTGAGCTTTCAGGGGTGTAGGATGCATTTTTCGTGGCAAAAATATTTTTGGGAATTTCAGTGGTCTAGGATGTGGGTTAATGCCCCTTTCAGGCTGCACATGTTTTTGGGACATTCAGAGCTCTCTGACACCAATTTTGGCCCACCAACATTTTCTGGACTTTAGGGGGTCTAGGATGCCTGTAAACCCCTTTTTTGGGCCTCCAAAGTTTTCTACATTTTTGCATGCCTAAGATGCATTTTAAGGCATTTTTGGGCTGCTAACATTTTAAGAACTTTCAGGGGTGTAGTATGTATTTTTCTGGCCAAAAGTATTTTTGGAAATTTCAGTGGTCTAGGATGTGGGTTAATGCCCCTTTCAGGCTGCACATGTTTTTGGGACATTCAGAGCTCTCTGACACCGATTTTGGCCCACCAACATTTTCTGGACTTTAGGGGATCTAGGATGCCTGTAAACCCCTTTTTTGGGCATCCAAAGTTTTCAACATTTTTGCAGGCCTAACATGCATTTTAAGGCCTTTTTTGGGCTGCTGAGATATTCTGAGCTTTCAGGGGTATAGGATGAATTTTTCATGCCAAAAATATTTTGGGGAATTTCAGTGGTCTAGAATGCGGGTTAATGCCCCTTTCAGGCTGCAAATGTTTTTGGGACATTCAGGACTCTCTGACACCATTTTTGGGCCACAACCATTTTCTGGATTTTAGGGGGTCTAGGATGCCTCTAAACCCCTTTTTCCCACCTCCAAAGTTTTCTACATTTTTGCAGGCCTAAGATGCATTTTAAGGCATTTTTGGGCTGCCAACATTTTCAGAGCTTTCAGGGGTGTAGTATGCATTTTTTATGCCAAAAATATTTTTGGGAATTTCAGTGATCTAGGATGCGGCTTAATGCCCCTTTCAGGCTGCACATGTTTTTGGGACATTCAGAGCTCTCTGGCACCGATTTTGGCCCACCAACATTTTCTGGACTTTAGGGGGTCTAGGATGCCTGTAAACCCCTTTTTTCGCCCTCCAAAGATTTCTACATTTTTGCATGCTTAAGATGCATTTTAAGTCCTTTTTTTGAGCTGCCACCATTTTCTGAACTTTCAGGGGTGTAGTATGCATTTTTTGTGCCAAAAATATTTTTGGGAATTTCAGTGGTCTAGGATGCGGGTTGATGACCCTTTCACTCTGCAAATGTTTTTGGGGCATTCAGAGCTCTCTGACACAAATTTTGGCCCACCAACATTTTCTAGACTTTAGGGGGTCTAGGATGCCTGTAAACCCCTTTTTTGGGCCTCCAATGTTTTCAACATGTTTGCAGGCCTAAGTGGCATAGTAAGTCCTTTTTTGAGCTTCCAACATTTTCTGAACTTTCAGGGTTGTATGATGCATTTTTCATGCCAAAAATATTTTGGGGAATTTCAGTGTTCTAGGAACGCGGGTTAATGCCCCTTTTCAGGCTGCAAATGTTTTTGGGACATTCAGAGCTCTCTGACACAGATTTTGGCCCACCAACATTTTCTGGACTTTAGGGGGTCTAGGATGCCTGTAAACCCCTTTTTTGGGCCTCCAAAGTTTTCTACATTTTTGCATGCCTACGATGCATTTTAAGGCATTTTTGGGCTGCTAACATTTTAAGAACTTTCAGGGGTGTAGTATGAATTTTTCTGGCCAAAAGTATTTTTGGAAATTTCAGTGGTCTAGGATGCGGGTTAATGCCCCTTTCAGGCTGGAAATGTTTTTGTGACATTCAGAGCTCTCTGACACTATTTTTGGGCCCCCAACATTTTCTGCACTTTAGGGGGTCTAGGATGCCTGTAAACCCCTTTTTTGGGCCTCCAAAGTTTTCAACATTTTTGCAGGCCTAAAATGCATTTTAAGGCCTTTTTTGGGCTGCTAACATATAGTGAGCTTTCAGGGGTGTAGGATGCATTTTCCGTGCAAAATATATTTTTGGAATTTCAGTGGTCTAGGATGTGGGTTAATGCCCCTTTCAGGCTGCAAATGTCTTTGGGATATTCAGGGCTCTCTGACACCATTTTTGGGCCACAACCATTTTCTGGACTTTAGGGGGTCTAGGATGCCTGTAAACCCCTGTTTTGGGCCTCCAAACTTTTCAACATTTTTGCACGCCTGAAATGCACTTTAAGGCCTTTTTTTGAGCTGCCAACATTTTCTGATCTTTCAGGTTTGTAGGATGCATTTTTGTGCCAAAAATATTTTTGGGAATGTCAGTGGTCTAGGATGTGGGTTAATGCCCCTTTCAGGCTGCAAATGTTTTTGGGACATTCAGAGCTTTCTGACACTGTTTTTGGGCCACCAACATTTTCTGGACTTTAGGGGGTCTAGGATGCCTGTAAACCCCTTTTTTGGGCCTCTAAAGTTTTCAACATTTTTACAGGCCTGAAATGCATTTTAAGGCCTTTTTTGGGCTGCTAACATATTCTGAGCTTCAGGGGTATAGGTTGCATTTTTCGTGGCAAAAATATTTTGGGGAATTTCAGTGATCTAGGATGCGGCTTAATGCCACTTTCAGGCTGCAAATGTTTTTGGGACATTCAGAGCTCTCTGACACCGATTTTGGCCCACCAACATTTTCTGGACTTTAGGGGGTCTAGGATGCCTGTAAACCCCTTTTTTGGACCTCCAAAGTTTTCAACATTTTTGCAGGCTTAAGATGCATTTTAAGTCCTTTTTTGAGCTGCCAACATTTTCTGAACTTTCAGGGTTGTAGGATGCATTTTTTGTGGCAAAATATTTTTGGGAATTTCAGTGGTCTGTGATGTGGGTTAGTGCCCTTTTCAGGCTGAAAATGTTTTTGGGACATTCAGAGCTCTCTGACATTGTTTTTGGGCCACTAACATTTTCTGGACTGTAGTGGGTCTATGATGCCTCTAAACCCCTTTTGTCGCCCTCCAAAGTTTTCTACATTTTTGCAGACCTAAAATGCATTTTAAGGCCTTTTTTGGGCTGCTAACATATTCTTAGCTTTCAGGGGTGTAGGATGCATTTTTCGTGGCAAAAATATTTTTGGGAATTTCAGTGGTCTAGGATGCGGGTTAATGCCCCTTTCAGGCTGCAAATGTCTTTGGGACATTCAGGGCTCTCTGACACCATTTTTGGGCCACAACCATTTTCTGGACTTTAGGGGGTCTAGGATGCCTGTAAACCCCTTTTTTGGGCCTCCAAAGTTTTCTACACTTTTGAATGCCTACGATGCATTTTAAGGCATTTTTGGGATGCTAACATTTTAAGAACTTTCAGGGGTGTAGTATGCATTTTTCTGGCCAAAAATATTTTTGGAAATTTCAGTGGTCTAGGATGTGGGTTAATGCCCCTTTCAGGGTGCAAATGTGTTTGGGACATTCAGAGCTCTCTGACACAGATTTTGGCCCACCAACATTTTCTGGACTTTAGGGGGTCTAGGATGCCTGTAAACCCCTTTTTTGGGCATCCAAAGTTTTCAACATTTTTGCAGGCCTGAAATGCATTTTAAGGCCTTTTTTGGGCTGCTAACATATTCTGAGCTTCAGGGGTATAGGTTGCATTTTTCGTGCCAAAAATATTTTGGGGAATTCCAGTGATCTAGGATGCGGCTTAATGCCCCTTTCAGGCTGCACATGTTTTTGGGACATTCATAGCTCTCTGACATCGATTTTGGCCCACCAACATTTTCTGGACTTTAGGGGGTCTAGGATGCCTGTAAACCCCTTTTTTGGGCCTCCAAAGTTTTCAACATTTTTGCAGGCCTAAAATGCATTTTAAGGCCTTTTTTGGGCTGCTAACATGTTCTGAGCTTTCAGGGGTGTAGGATGCATTTTTCGTGGCAAAAATATTTTTGGGAATTTCAGTGGTCTAGGATGTGGGTTAATGCCCCTTTCAGGCTGGAAATGTTTTTGTGACATTCAGACCTCTCTGACACTGTTTTTGGGCCCCCAACATTTTCTGCACTTTAGGGGGTCTAGGATGCCTGTAAACCCCTTTTTTGGGCCTCCAAAGTTTTCAAAATTTTTGCAGGCCTAAAATGCATTTTAAGGCCTTTTTTGGGCTGCTAACATATAGTGAGCTTTCAGGGGTGTAGGATGCATTTTCCGTGCAAAAAATATTCTTGGAATTTCAGTGGTCTAGGATGTGGGTTAATGCCCCCTTCAGGCTGCAAATGTCTTTGGGATATTCAGGGCTCTCTGACACCGATTTTGGCCCACCAACATTTTCTGGACTGTAGGGGGTCTAGGATGCCTGTAAACCCCTTTATTGGGCATCTAAAGTTTTCAACATTTTTGCAGGCCTAAAATGCATTGTAAGGCCTTTTTTGGGCTGCTAACATATTCTGAGCTTTCAGGGGTGTAGGATGCATTTTTCGTGGCAAAAATATTTTGGGGAATTTCAGTGATCTAGGATGCGGCTTAATGCCACTTTCAGGCTGCAAATGGTTTTGGGACATTCAGAGCTCTCTGACATTGTTTTTGGGCCACCAACATTTTCTGGACTGTAGTGGGTCTAGGATGCCTGTAAACCCCTTTTTTCGCCCTCCAAAATGTTCTACATTTTTGCAGGCCTAAGATGCATTTTAAGGCATTTTTGGGCTGCTAACATTTTCCGAACTTTCAGGGGTGTAGTATGCATTTTTTGTGCCAAAAATATTTTTGGGAATTTCAGTGGTCTAGGATGCGGGTTGATGCCCCTTTCACTCTGCAAATGTTTTTGGGGCATTCAGAGCTCTCTGACACCATTTTTGGGCCACAACCATTTTCTTGACTTTAGGGGGTCTAGGATGCCTCTAAACCCCTTTTTTCCACCTCCAAAGTTTTCTACATTTTTGCAGGCCTAAGATGCATTTTAAGGCATTTTTGGGCTGCCAACATTTTCAGAACTTTCAGGGGTGTAGTATGCATTTTTCTGGCCAAAAGTATTTTTGGAAATTTCAGTGGTCTAGGATGTGGGTTAATGCCCCTTTCAGGCTGCAAATGTTTTTGGGACATTCAGAGCTCTCTGACACAGATTTTGGCCCACCAACATTTTCTGGACTTTAGGGGGTCTAGGATGCCTGTAAACCCCTTTTTTGGGCCTCAAAAGTTTTGAACATTTTTGCAGGCCTAAAATGCATTTTAAGGTCTTTTTTTGGCTGCTAACATATTCTGAGCTTTCAGGGGTGTATGATGCATTTTCCGTGCAAAAAATATTTTTGGAATTTCAGTGGTCTAGGATGCGGGTTAATGCCCCTTTCAGGCTGCAAATGTCTTTGGGACATTCAGGGCTCTCTGACACCATTTTTGGGCCACAACCATTTTCTGGACTTTAGGGGGTCTTGGATGCCTGTAAACCCCTTTTTTGGGCCTCAAAAGTTTTCTACATTTTTGCATGCCTACGATGCATTTTAAGTCCTTTTTTTGAGCTGCCAACATTTTCTGATCTTTCAGGGTTGTAGGATGCATTTTTTTGTGCCAAAAATATTTTGGGGAATTTCAGTGGTCTAGGATGCGGGTTAATGCCCCTTTCACTCTGAAATCTTTTGGGGGCATTCAGAGCTCTCTGACACAGATTTTGGCCCACCAACATTTTCTGGACTTTAGGGGGTCTAGGATGCCTGTAAACCCCTTTTTTGGGCCTCCAAACTTTTCAACATTTTTGCAGGCCTGAAATGCATTTTAAGGCCTTTTTTTGAGCTGCCAACATTTTCTGATCTTTCAGGTTTGTAGGATGCATTTTTGTGCCAAAAATATTTTTGGGAATGTCAGTGGCCTGGGATGTGGGTTAGTGCCACTTTCAGGCTGCAAATGTTTTTGGGACTTTCAGAGCTTTCTGACACTGTTTTTGGGCCACCAACATTTTCTGGACTTTAGGGGGTCTAGGATGCCTGTAAACCCCTTTTTTGGGCCTCTAAAGTTTTCAACATTTTTACAGGCCTGAAATGCATTTTAAGGCCTCTTTTGGGCTGCTAACATATTCTGAGCTTCAGGGGTATAGGTTGCATTTTTCGTGGCAAAAATATTTTGGGGAATTTCAGTGATCTAGGATGCGGCTTAATGCCACTTTCAGGCTGCAAATGTTTGTGGGACATTCAGAGCTCTCTGACACCGATTTTGGCCCACCAACATTTTCTGGACTTTAGGGGTCTAGGATGCCTGTAAACCCCTTTTTTGGGCCTCCAAAGTTTTCAACATTTTTGCAGGCTTAAGATGCATTTTATGTCCTTTTTTGAGCTGCCAACATTTTCTGAACTTTCAGGGTTGTAGGATGCACTTTTTGTGGCAAAATATTTTTGGGAATTTCAGTGGTCTGTGATGTGGGTTAGTGCCCTTTTCAGGCTGCAAATGTTTTTGGGACATTCAGAGCTCTCTGACATTGTTTTTGGGCCACCAACATTTTCTGGACTGTAGTCGGTCTATGATGCCTGTAAATCCCTTTTTTCGCCCTCCAAAGTTTTCTACATTTTTTGCAGACCTACGAAGCATTTTAAGGCATTGTTGGGCTGCTAACATTTTAAGAACTTTCAGGGGTGTAGTATGCATTTTTCTGGCCAAAAGTATTTTTGGAAATTTCAGTGGGCTGGGATGTGGGTTAGTGCCCGTTTCAGGCTGCAAATGTTTTTGGGACATTCAGAGCTCTCTGACACAGATTTTGGCCCACCAACATTTTCTGGACTTTGGGGGGTCTAGGATGCCTGTAAACCCCTTTTTTGGGCATCCAAAGTTTTCAACATTTTTGCAGGCCTGAAATGCATTTTAAGGTCTTTTTTGGGCTGCCAACATTTTCTGATCTTTCAGGGTTGTAGGATGCATTTTTTGTGCCAAAAATATTTTTGGGAATTTCAGTGGTCTGGGATGTGGGTTAGTGCCACTTTCAGGCTGCACATCTTTTTCGGACTTTCAGAGCTCTCTGACACTGTTTTTGGGCCACCAACATTTTCTGGACTTTAGGGGGTCTAAGATGCCTGTAAACCCCTTTTTTGGGCCTCTAAAGTTTTCAACATTTTTGCAGGCCTAAAATGCATGTTAAGGCCTTTCTTGGGCTGCTAACATATTCTGAGCTTTCAGGGGTGTAGGATGCATTTTTCGTGGCAAAAATATTTTTGGGAATTTCAGTGGTCTAGGATGCGGGTTAATGCCCCTTTCAGGCTGCAAATGTCTTTGGGACATTCAGGGCTCTCTGACACCATTTTTGGGCCACAACCATTTTCTGGACTTTAGGGGGTCTAGGATGCATGTAAACCCCTTTTTCGGGCCTCCAAAGTTTTCTACACTTTTGCATGCCTACGATGCATTTTAAGGCATTTTTGGGCTGCTAACATTTTAAGAACTTTCAGGGGTGTAGTATGCATTTTTCTGGCCAAAAGTATTTTTGGAAATTTCAGTGGTCTAGGATGTGGGTTAATGCCCCTTTCAGGCTGCAAATGTTTTTGGGACATTCAGAGCTCTCTGACACAGATTTTGGCCCACCAACATTTTCTGGACTTTAGGGGGTCTAGGATGCCTGTAAACCCCTTTTTTGGGCATCCAAAGTTTTCAACATTTTTGCAGGCCTGAAATGCATTTTAAGGCCTTTTTTGGGCTGCTAACATATTCTGAGCTTCAGGGGTATAGGTTGCATTTTTCGTGCCAAAAATATTTTGGGGAATTTCAGTGATCTAGGATGCGGCTTAATGCCCCTTTCAGGCTGCACATGTTTTTGGGACATTCATAGCTCTCGGACATCGATTTTGGCCCACCAACATTTTCTGGACTTTAGGGGGTCTAGGATGCCTGTAAACCCCTTTTTTGGGCCTCCAAAGTTTTCAACATTTTTGCAGGCCTAAAATGCATTTTAAGGCCTTTTTTGGGCTGCTAACATGTTCTGAGCTTCAGGGGTGTAGGATGCATTTTTCGTGGCAAAAATATTTTTGGGAATTTCAGTGGTCTAGGATGCGGGTTAATGCCCCTTTCAGGCTGGAAATGTTTTTGTGACATTCAGAGCTCTCTGACACTATTTTTGGGCCCCCAACATTTTCTGCACTTTAGGGGGTCTAGGATGCCTGTAAACCCCTTTTTTGGGCCTCCAAAGTTTTCAACATTTTTGCAGGCCTAAAATGCATTTTAAGGCCTTTTTTGGGCTGCTAACATATAGTGAGCTTTCAGGGGTGTAGGATGCATTTTCCGTGCAAAATATATTTTTGGAATTTCAGTGGTCTAGGATGTGGGTTAATGCCCCTTTCAGGCTGCAAATGTCTTTGGGATATTCAGGGCTCTCTGACACCATTTTTGGGCCACAACCATTTTCTGGACTTTAGGGGGTCTAGGATGCCTGTAAACCCCTGTTTTGGGCCTCCAAACTTTTCAACATTTTTGCAGGCCTGAAATGCACTTTAAGGCCTTTTTTTGAGCTGCCAACATTTTCTGATCTTTCAGGTTTGTAGGATGCATTTTTGTGCCAAAAATATTTTTGGGAATGTCAGTGGTCTAGGATGTGGGTTAATGCCCCTTTCAGGCTGCAAATGTTTTTGGGACATTCAGAGCTTTCTGACACTGTTTTTGGGCCACCAACATTTTCTGGACTTTAGGGGGTCTAGGATGCCTGTAAACCCCTTTTTTGGGCCTCTAAAGTTTTCAACATTTTTACAGGCCTGAAATGCATTTTAAGGCCTTTTTTGGGCTGCTAACATATTCTGAGCTTCAGGGGTATAGGTTGCATTTTTCGTGGCAAAAATATTTTGGGGAATTTCAGTGATCTAGGATGCGGCTTAATGCCACTTTCAGGCTGCAAATGTTTTTGGGACATTCAGAGCTCTCTGACACAGATTTTGGCCCACCAACATTTTCTGGACTTTAGGGGGTCTAGGATGCCTGTAAACCCCTTTTTTGGACCTCCAAAGTTTTCAACATTTTTGCAGGCTTAAGATGCATTTTAAGTCCTTTTTTGAGCTGCCAACATTTTCTGAACTTTCAGGGTTGTAGGATGCATTTTTTGTGGCAAAATATTTTTGGGAATTTCAGTGGTCTGTGATGTGGGTTAGTGCCCTTTTCAGGCTGAAAATGTTTTTGGGACATTCAGAGCTCTCTGACATTGTTTTTGGGCCACCAACATTTTCTGGACTGTAGTGGGTCTATGATGCCTCTAAACCCCTTTTGTCGCCCTCCAAAGTTTTCTACATTTTTGCAGACCTAAAATGCATTTTAAGGCCTTTTTTGGGCTGCTAACATATTCTTAGCTTTCAGGGGTGTAGGATGCATTTTTCGTGGCAAAAATATTTTTGGGAATTTCAGTGGTCTAGGATGCGGGTTAATGCCCCTTTCAGGCTGCAAATGTCTTTGGGACATTCAGGGCTCTCTGACACCATTTTTGGGCCACAACCATTTTCTGGACTTTAGGGGGTCTAGGATGCCTGTAAACCCCTTTTTTGGGCCTCCAAAGTTTTCTACACTTTTGAATGCCTACGATGCATTTTAAGGCATTTTTGGGATGCTAACATTTTAAGAACTTTCAGGGGTGTAGTATGCATTTTTCTGGCCAAAAATATTTTTGGAAATTTCAGTGGTCTAGGATGTGGGTTAATGCCCCTTTCAGGGTGCACATGTGTTTGGGACATTCAGAGCTCTCTGACACAGATTTTGGCCCACCAACAATTTCTGGACTTTAGGGGGTCTAGGATGCCTGTAAACCCCTTTTTTGGGCATCCAAAGTTTTCAACATTTTTGCAGGCCTGAAATGCATTTTAAGGCCTTTTTTGGGCTGCTAACATATTCTGAGCTTCAGGGGTATAGGTTGCATTTTTCGTGCCAAAAATATTTTGGGGAATTCCAGTGATCTAGGATGCGGCTTAATGCCCCTTTCAGGCTGCACATGTTTTTGGGACATTCATAGCTCTCTGACATCGATTTTGGCCCACCAACATTTTCTGGACTTTAGGGGGTCTAGGATGCCTGTAAACCCCTTTTTTGGGCCTCCAAAGTTTTCAACATTTTTGCAGGCCTAAAATGCATTTTAAGGCCTTTTTTGGGCTGCTTACATGTTCTGAGCTTTCAGGGGTGTAGGATGCATTTTTCGTGGCAAAAATATTTTTGGGAATTTCAGTGGTCTAGGATGTGGGTTAATGCCCCTTTCAGGCTGGAAATGTTTTTGTGACATTCAGACCTCTCTGACACTGTTTTTGGGCCCCCAACATTTTCTGCACTTTAGGGGGTCTAGGATGCCTGTAAACCCCTTTTTTGGGCCTCCAAAGTTTTCAACATTTTTGCAGGCCTAAAATGCATTTTAAGGCCTTTTTTGGGCTGCTAACATATAGTGAGCTTTCAGGGGTGTAGGATGCATTTTCCGTGCAAAAAATATTCTTGGAATTTCAGTGGTCTAGGATGTGGGTTAATGCCCCTTTCAGGCTGCAAATGTCTTTGGGATATTCAGGGCTCTCTGACACCGATTTTGGCCCACCAACATTTTCTGGACTGTAGGGGGTCTAGGATGCCTGTAAACCCCTTTATTGGGCATCTAAAGTTTTCAACATTTTTGCAGGCCTAAAATGCATTGTAAGGCCTTTTTTGGGCTGCTAACATATTCTGAGCTTTCAGGGGTGTAGGATGCATTTTTCGTGGCAAAAATATTTTGGGGAATTTCAGTGATCTAGGATGCGGCTTAATGCCACTTTCAGGCTGCAAATGGTTTTGGGACATTCAGAGCTCTCTGACATTGTTTTTGGGCCACCAACATTTTCTGGACTGTAGTGGGTCTAGGATGCCTGTAAACCCTTTTTTTCGCCCTCCAAAATTTTCTACATTTTTGCAGGCCTAAGATGCATTTTAAGGCATTTTTGGGCTGCTAACATTTTCCGAACTTTCAGGGGTGTAGTATGCATTTTTTGTGCCAAAAATATTTTTGGGAATTTCAGTGGTCTAGGATGCGGGTTGATGCCCCTTTCACTCTGCAAATGTTTTTGGGGCATTCAGAGCTCTCTGACACCATTTTTGGGCCACAACCATTTTCTGGACTTTAGGGGGTCTAGGATGCCTCTAAACCCCTTTTTTCCACCTCCAAAGTTTTCTACATTTTTGCAGGCCTAAGATGCATTTTAAGGCATTTTTGGGCTGCCAACATTTTCAGAACTTTCAGGGGTGTAGTATGCATTTTTTATGCCAAAAATATTTTTGGGAATTTCAGTGGTCTATGATGCGGGTGAATGCCCCTTTCACTCTGCAAATGTTTTTGGGGCATTCAGAGCTCTCTGACACAGATTTTGGCCCACCAACATTTTCTGGACTTTAGGGGGTCTAGGATGCCTGTAAACCCCTTTTTTGGGCCTCAAAAGTTTTGAACATTTTTGCAGGCCTAAAATGCATTTTAAGGTCTTTTTTTGGCTGCTAACATATTCTGAGCTTTCAGGGGTGTATGATGCATTTTCCGTGCAAAAAATATTTTTGGAATTTCAGTGGTCTAGGATGCGGGTTAATGCCCCTTTCAGGCTGCAAATGTCTTTGGGACATTCAGGGCTCTCTGACACCATTTTTGGGCCACAACCATTTTCTGGACTTTAGGGGGTCTAGGATGCCTGTAAACCCCATTTTTGGGCCTCAAAAGTTTTCTACATTTTTGCATGCCTACGATGCATTTTAAGGCATTTTTGGGCTGCTAACATTTTAAGAACTTTCAGGGGTGTAGTATGCATTTTTCTGGCCAAAAGTATTTTTGGAAATTTCAGTGGTCTAGGATGTGGGTTAATGCCCCTTTCAGGCTGCAAATGTTTTTGGGACATTCAGAGCTCTCTGACATTGTTTTTGGGCCACCAACATTTTCTGGACTGTAGTCGGTCTATGATGCCTGTAAATCCCTTTTTTCGCCCTCCAAAGTTTTCTACATTTTTGCAGACCTACGAAGCATTTTAAGGCATTGTTGGGCTGCTAACATTTTAAGAACTTTCAGGGGTGTAGTATGCATTTTTCTGGCCAAAAGTATTTTTGGAAATTTCAGTGGGCTGGGATGTGAGTTAGTGCCCGTTTCAGGCTGCAAATGTTTTTGGGACATTCAGAGCTCTCTGACACAGATTTTGGCCCACCAACATTTTCTGGACTTTGGGGGGTCTAGGATGCCTGTAAACCCCTTTTTTGGGCATCCAAAGTTTTCAACATTTTTGCAGGCCTGAAATGCATTTTAAGGTCTTTTTTGGGCTGCTAACATATTCTGAGCTTCAGGGGTATAGGTTGAATTTTTCGTGCCAAAAATATTTTGGGGAATTTCAGTGATCTGGGATGCGGCTTAATACCCCTTTCAGGCTGCACATGTTTTTGGGACATTCAGAGCTCTCTGACACCGATTTTGGCCCACCAACATTTTCTGGACTTTAGGGGGTCTAGGATGCCTGTAAACCTCTTTTTTGGGCCTCCACAGTTTTCAACATTTTTGCAGGCTTAAGATGCATTTTAAGTCCGTTTTTTGAGCTGCCAACATTTTCTGATCTTTCAGGGTTGTAGGATGCATTTTTTGTGCCAAAAATATTTTTGGGAATTTCAGTGGTCTGGGATGTGGGTTAGTGCCACTTTCAGGCTGCACATCTTTTTCGGACTTTCAGAGCTCTCTGACACTGTTTTTGGGCCACCAACATTTTCTGGACTTTAGGGGGTCTAAGATGCCTGTAAACCCCTTTTTTGGGCCTCTAAAGTTTTCAACATTTTTGCAGGCCTAAAATGCATGTTAAGGCCTTTCTTGGGCTGCTAACATATTCTGAGCTTTCAGGGGTGTAGTATGCATTTTTCTGGCCAAAAGTATTTTTGGAAATTTCAGTGGTCTAGGATGTGGGTTAATGCCCCTTTCAGGCTGCAAATGTTTTTGGGACATTCAGAGCTCTCTGACACAGATTTTGCCCCACCAACATTTTCTGGACTTTAGGGGGTCTAGGATGCCTGTAAACCCCTTTTTTGGGCATCCAAAGTTTTCAACATTTTTGCAGGCCTGAAATGCATTTTAAGGCCTTTTTTGGGCTGCTAACATATTCTGAGCTTCAGGGGTGTAGGATGCATTTTTCGTGGCAAAAATATTTTTGGGAATTTCAGTGGTCTAGGATGCGGGTTAATGCCCCTTTCAGGCTGCAAATGTCTTTGGGACATTCAGAGCTCTCTGACACCATTTTTGGGCCACAACCATTTTCTGGACTTTAGGGGGTCTAGGATGCCTGTAAACCCCTTTTTCGGGCCTCCAAAGTTTTCTACATTTTTGCATGCCTAACATGCATTTTAAGGCCTTTTTTGGGCTGCTAACATATTCTGAGCTTTCAGGGGTATAGGTTGAATTTTACGTGCCAAAAATATTTTGGGGAATTTCAGTGATCTGGGATGCGGCTTAATAGCCCTTTCAGGCTGCACGTGTTTTTGGGACATTCAGAGCTCTCTGACACCGATTTTGGCCCACCAACATTTTCTGGACTTTAGGGGGTCTAGGATGCCTGTAAACCCCTTTTTTGGGCCTCCAAAGTTTTCAACATTTTTGCAGGCCTGAAATGCATTTTAAGTCCTTTTTTTTGAGCTGCCAACATTTTCTGACCTTTCAGGGTTGTAGGATGCATTTTTTGTGCCAAAAATATTTTGGGGAATTTCAGTGGTCTAGGATGCGGGTTAATGCCCCTTTCACGCTGAAATTTTTTCGGGGCATTCAGAGCTCTCTGATACAGATTTTGGCCCACCAACATTTTCTGGACTTTAGGGGGTCTAGGATGCCTGTAAACCCCTTTTTTGGGCCTCCAAACTTTTCAACATTTTTGCAGGCCTGAAATGCATTTTAAGGCCTTTTTTTGAGCTGCCAACATTTTCTGATCTTTCAGGGTTGTAGGATGCATTTTTGTGCCAAACATATTTTTGGGAATTTCAGTGGTCTGGGATGTGGGTTAGTGCCACTTTCAGGCTGCAAATGTTTTTGGGACATTCAGAGCTCTCTGCCACTGTTTTTGGGCCACCAAAATTTTCTGGACTTTAGGGGGTCTAGGATGCCTGTAAACCCCTTTTTTGGGCCTCTAAAGTTTTCAACATTTTTGCAGGCCTAACATGCATTGTAAGGCCTTTTTTGGGCTGTTAACATATTCTGAGCTTTCAGGGGTGTAGGATGCATTTTTCTGGCCAAAAGTATTTTTGGAAATTTCAGTGGTCTAGGATGTGGGTTAATGCCTCTTTCAGGCTGCAAATGTTTTTGGGACATTCAGAGCTCTCTGACACAGATTTTGGCCCACCAACATTTTCTGGACTTTAGGGGGTCTAGGATGCCTGTAAACCCCTTATTTGGGCATCCAAAGTTTTCAACATTTTTGCAGGCCTAACATGCATTGTAAGGCCTTTTTTGGGCTGTTAACATATTCTGAGCTTTCAGGGGTGTAGGATGCATTTTTCGTGCCAAAAATATTGTTGGGAATTTCAGTGGTCTAGGATGCGGGTTAATGCCCCTTTCAGGCTGCAAATGTTTTTGGGACATTCAGGACTCTCTGACACTATTTTTGGGCCACAACCATTTTCTGGACTTTAGGGGGACTAGGATGCCTCTTAACCCCTTTTTTCCACCTCCAAAATTTTCTACATTTTTGCAGGCCTAAGATGCATTTTAAGGCATTTTTTGCGCTGCCAACATTTTCCGAACTTTCAGGGGTGTAGGATGCATTTTTCGTGCCAAAAATATTGTTGGGAATTTCAGTGGTCTAGGATGCGGGTTAATGCCCCTTTCAGGCTGCAAATGTCTTTGGGATATTCAGGGCTCTCTGACACCATTTTTGGGCCACAACCATTTTCTGGACTTTAGGGGGTCTAGGATCCCTGTAACCCCCTTTTTTGGGCCTCCAAAGTTTTCTACATTTTTGCATGCCTAACATGCATTTTAAGGCCTTTTTTGGGCTGCTAATATATTCTGAGCTTTCAGGGGTATAGGTTGAATTTTTCGTGCCAAAAATATTTTGGGGAATTTCAGTGATCTGGGATGCGGCTTAATACACCTTTCAGGCTGCACGTGTTTTTGGGACATTCAGAGCTCTCTGACACCGATTTTGGCCCACCAACATTTTCTGGACTTTAGGGGGTCTAGGATGCCTGTAAACCCCTTTTTTGGGCCTCCAAACTTTTCAACATTTTTGCAGGCCTGAAATGCATTTTAAGGCCTTTTTTTGAGCTGCCAACATTTTCTGATCTTTCAGGGTTGTAGGATGCATTTTTGTGCCAAAAATATTTTTGGGAATTTCAGTGGTCTGGGATGTTGGTTAGTGCCACTTTCAGGCTGCAAATGTTTTTGGGACATTCAGAGCTCTCTGACACTGTTTTTGGGCCACCAACATTTTCTGGACTGTAGGGGGTCTAGGATGCCTGTAAACCCCTTTTTTGGGCCTCTAAAGTTTTCAACATTTTTGCAGGCCTAAAATGCATTGTAAGGCCTTTTTTGGGCTGCTAACATATTCTGAGCTTTCAGGGGTGTAGGATGCATTTTTCATGCCAAAAATATTTTTGGGAATTTCAGTGGTCTAGGATGCGGGTTAATGCCCCTTTCAGGCTGTAAATGTTTATGGGACATTCAGGACTCTCTGACACCATTTTTGGGCCACAACCATTTTCTGTACTTTAGGGGGTCTAGGATGCCTCTAAAACCCTTTTTTCCACCTCCAAAGATTTCTACATTTTTGCATGCCTACATTGCATTTTAAGGCATTTTTGGGCTGCTAACATTTTAAGAACTTTCAGGGGTGTAGTATGCATTTTTCTGGCCAAAAGTATTTTTGGAAATTTCAGTGGTCTAGGATGTGGGTTAATGCCCCTTTCAGGCTGCACATGTTTTTGGGACATTCAGAGCTCTCTGACACGGATTTTGGCCCACCAACATTTTCTGGACTTTAGGGGGTCTAGGATGCCTGTAAACCCCTTTTTTGGGCATCCAAAATTCTCAACATTTTTGCAGGCCTAACATGCATTTTAAGGCCTTTTTTGGGCTGCTAACATATTCTGAGCTTTCAGGGGTGTAGGATGAATTTTTCGTGCCAAAAATATTTTGGGGAATTACAGTGGTCTAGGATGCGACTTAATGCCCCTTTCGGGCTACAAATCTTTTTGAGACATTCAGAGTTCTCTGACACCGTTTTTGGGCCACTAACATTTTCTGGACTTTAGGGGGTCTAGGATGCCTGTAAACACATTTTTTGGGCCTCTAAAGTTTTCAACATTTTTGCAGGCCTAAAATGCATTTTAAGCCTTTTTTGGGTTGCTAACATATTCTGAGCTTTCAGGGGTGTAGGATGCATTTTTCGTGCCAAAAATATTTTTGGGAATTTCAGTGGTCTAGGATGCGGGTTAATGCCCCTTTCAGGCTGCAAATGTTTTTGGGACATTCAGGACTCTCTGACACCATTTTTGGGCCACAACCATTTTCTGGACTTTAGGGGGTCTAGGATGCCTCTAAACCCCTTTTTTCCACCTCCAAAATTTTCTACATTTTTGCAGGCCTAATATGCATTTTAAGGCATTTTTGCGCTGCCAACATTTTCCGAACTTTCAGGGGTGTAGTATGCATTTTTTGTGCCAAAAATATTTTTCGGAATTTCAGTGGTCTAGCATGCGGGTTGATGCCCCTTTCACTCTGCAAATGTTTTGGGGCATTCAGAGCTCTCTGACACACATTTTGGCCCACCAACATTTTCTGGACTTTAGGGCGTCTGGGATGCCTGTAAACCCCTTTTTTGGGCCTCCAAACTTTTCAACATTTTTGCAGGCCTGAAATGCATTTAAAGGTCTTTTTTGGGCTGCTAACATATTCTGAGCTTTCAGGGGTGTAGGATGCATTTTTCGTGGCAAAAATATTTTTGGGAATTTCAGTGGACTAGGATTGCGGGTTAATGCCCCTTTCAGGCTGCAAATGTCTTTGGGACATTCAGGGCTCTCTGACACCATTTTTGGGCCACAACCATTTTCTGGACTTTAGGGGTTCTAGGATGCCTGTAAACCCCTTTTTTGGGCCTCCAAAGTTTTCTACACTTTTGCATGCCTACGATGCATTGTAAGGCATTTTTGCGCTGCCAACATTTTCCGAACTTTCAGGGGTGTAGGATGCATTTTTCGTGCCAAAAATATTGTTGGGAATTTCAGTGGTCTAGGATGCGGGTTAATGCCCCTTTCAGGCTGCAAATGTCTTTGGGACATTCAGGGCTCTCTGACACCATTTTTGGGCCACAACCATTTTCTGGACTTTAGGGGGTCTAGAATGCCTGTAAACCCCTTTTTTCGGCCTCCAAAGTTTTCTACATTTTTGCAGGCCTAAGATGCATTTTAAGGCATTTTTGCGCTGCCAACATTTTCCGAACTTTCAGGGGTGTAGAATGCATTTTTCGTGCCAAAAATATTGTTGGGAATTTCAGTGGTCTAGGATGCGGGTTAATGCCCCTTTCAGGCTGCAAATGTTTTTGGGACATTCAGGACTCTCTGACACCATTTTTGGGCCACAACCATTTTCTGGACTTTAGGGGGACTAGGATGCCTCTTAACCCCTTTTTTCCACCTCCAAAATTTTCTACATTTTTGCAGGCCTAAGATGCATTTTAAGGCATTTTTGCGCTGCCAACATTTTCCGAACTTTCAGGGGTGTAGGATGCATTTTTCGTGCAAAAAATATTGTTGGGAATTTCAGTGGTCTAGGATGCGGGTTAATGCCCCTTTCAGGCTGCAAATGTCTTTGGGACATTCAGGGCTCTCTGACACCATTTTTGGGCCACAACCATTTTCTGGACTTTAGGGGGTCTAGAATGCCTGTAAACCCCTTTTTTCGGCCTCCAAAGTTTTCTACATTTTTGCAGGCCTAAGATGCATTTTAAGGCATTTTTGCGCTGCCAACATTTTCCGAACTTTCAGGGGTGTAGAATGCATTTTTCGTGCCAAAAATATTGTTGGGAATTTCAGTGGTCTAGGATGCGGGTTAATGCCCCTTTCAGGCTGCAAATGTTTTTGGGACATTCAGGACTCTCTGACACCATTTTTGGGCCACAACCATTTTCTGGACTTTAGGGGGACTAGGATGCCTCTTAACCCCTTTTTTCCACCTCCAAAATTTTCTACATTTTTGCAGGCCTAAGATGCATTTTAAGGCATTTTTGCGCTGCCAACATTTTCCGAACTTTCAGGGGTGTAGGATGCATTTTTCGTGCAAAAAATATTGTTGGGAATTTCAGTGGTCTAGGATGCGGGTTAATGCCCCTTTCAGGCTGCAAATGTCTTTGGGACATTCAGGGCTCTCTGACACCATTTTTGGGCCACAACCATTTTCTGGACTTTAGGGGGTCTAGAATGCCTGTAAACCCCTTTTTTCGGCCTCCAAAGTTTTCTACACTTTTGCATGCCTTCGATGCATTTTAAGGCATTTTTGGGCTGCTAACATTTTAAGAACTTTCAGGGGTGTAGTATGCATTTTTCTGGCCAAAAGTATTTTTGGAAATTTCAGTGGTCTAGGATGTGGGTTAATGCCCCTTTCAGGGTGCAAATGTTTTTGGGACATTCAGAGCTCTCTGACACAGATTTTGGCCCACCAACATTTTCTGGACTTTAGGGGGTCTAGGATGCCTGTAAACCCCTTTTTTGTGTATCCAAAGTTTTCAACATTTTTGCAGGCCTAAAATGCATTGTAAGGCCTTTTTTGGGCTGCTAACATATTCTGAGCTTTCAGGGGTGTAGGATGCATTTTTCGTGCCAAAAATATTTTTGGGAATTTCAGTGGTCTAGGATGCGGGTTAATGCCCCTTTCACTCTGCAAATGTTTTGGGGGCATTCAGAGCTCTCTGATACAAATTTTGGCCCACCAACATTTTCTGGACTTTAGGGGGTCTAGGATGCCTATAAACCCTTTTTTTGGGCCTCCAAAGTTTTCAACATTTTTGCAGGCCTAAAATGCATTTTAAGGCCTTTTTTGGGCTGCTAACATATACTGAGCTTTCAGGGGTGTAGGATGCATTTTCCGTGCAAAAAATATTTTTGGAATTTCAGTGGTCTAGGATGTGGGTTAATGCCCCTTTCAGGCTGCAAATGTCTTTGGGATATTCAGGGCTCTCTGACACCATTTTTGGGCCACAACCATTTTCTGGACTTTAGGGGGTCTAGGATGCCTGTAACCCCCTTTTTTGGGCCTCCAAAGTTTTCTACATTTTTGCATGCCTAACATGCATTTTAAGGCCTTTTTTGGGCTGCTAATATATTCTGAGCTTTCAGGGGTATAGGTTGAATTTTTCGTGCCAAAAATATTTTGGGGAATTTCAGTGATCTGGGATGCGGCTTAATACACCTTTCAGGCTGCACGTGTTTTTGGGACATTCAGAGCTCTCTGACACCGATTTTGGCCCACCAACATTTTCTGGACTTTAGGGGGTCTAGGATGCCTGTAAACCCCTTTTTTGGGCCTCCAAACTTTTCAACATTTTTACAGGCCTGAAATGCATTTTAAGGCCTTTTTTTGAGCTGCCAACATTTTCTGATCTTTCAGGGTTGTAGGATGCATTTTTGTGCCAAAAATATTTTTGGGAATTTCAGTGGTCTGGGATGTTGGTTAGTGCCACTTTCAGGCTGCAAATGTTTTTGGGACATTCAGAGCTCTCTGACACTGTTTTTGGGCCACCAACATTTTCCTGACTTTAGGGGATCTAGGATGTCTGTAAACCCCTTTTTTGGGCCTCCAAAGTTTTCTACACTTTTGCATGCCTACGATGCATTTTAAGGCATTTTTGGGCTGCTAACATTTTAAGAACTTTCAGGGGTGTAGTATGCATTTTTCTGGCCAAAAGTATTTTTGGAAATTTCAGTGGTCTAGGATGTGGGTTAATGCCCCTTTTCAGGCTGCAAATGTTTTTGGGACATTCAGAGCTCTCTGACACAGATTTTGGCCCACCAACATTTTCTGGACTTTAGGGGGTCTTGGATGCCTGTAAACCCCTTATTTGGGCATCCAAAGTTTTCAACATTTTTGCAGGCCTAACATGCATTGTAAGGCCTTTTTTGGGCTGCTAACATATTCTGAGCTTTCAGGGGTGTAGGATGCATTTTTCGTGCCAAAAATATTTTTGGGAATTTCAGTGGTCTAGGATGCGGGTTAATGCCCCTTTCACTCTGCAAATGTTTTGAGGGCATTCAGAGCTCTCTGACACAAATTTTGGCCCACCAACATTCTCTGGACTTTAGGGGGTCTAGGATGCCTGTAAACCCCTTTTTTGGGCCTCCGAACCTTTCAACATTTTGCAGGCCTGAAATGCATTTTAAGGTCTTTTTTGAGCTGCCAACATTTTGTGATCTTTCAGGGTTGTAGGATGCATTTTTGTGCCAAAAATATTTTTGGGAATTTCAGTGGTCTGGGATGCGGGTTAGTGACACTTTCAGGCTGCAAATATTTTTGGGACATTCAGAGCTCTCTGACACTGTTTTTGGGCCACCAACATTTTCTGGACTGTAGGGGGTCTAGGATGCCTGTAAACCCCTTTTTTGGGCCTCTAAAGTTTTCAACATTTTTGCAGGCCTAAAATGCATTGTAAGGCCTTTTTTGGGCTGCTAACATATTCTGAGCTTTTCAGGGGTGTAGGATGCATTTTCCGTGTAAAAAAAAATTTTGGAATTTCAGTGGTCTAGGATGTGGGTTAATGCCCCTTTCCGGCTGCAAATGTCTTTGGGATATTCAGGACTTTCTGACACCATTTTTGGGCCACAACCATTTTCTGTACTTTAGGGGGTCTAGGATGCCTCTAAAACCCTTTTTTCCACCTCCAAAGTTTTCTACATATTTGCATGCCTACGATGCATTTTAAGGCATTTTTGGGCTGCTAACATTTTAAGAACTTTCAGGGGTGTAGTATGCATTTTTCTGGCCAAAAGTATTTTTGGAAATTTCAGTGGTCTAGGATGTGGGTTAATGCCCCTTTCAGGCTGCACATGTTTTTGGGACATTCAGAGCTCTCTGACACGGATTTTGGCCCACCAACATTTTCTGGACTTTAGGGGGTCTAGGATGCCTGTAAACCCCTTTTTTGGGCATCCAAAATTCTCAACATTTTTGCAGGCCTAACATGCATTTTAAGGCCTTTTTTGGGCTGCTAACATATTCTGAGCTTTCAGGGGTGTAGGATGAATTTTTCGTGCCAAAAATATTTTGGGGAATTACAGTGGTCTAGGATGCGACTTAATGCCCCTTCCGGGCTACAAATCTTTTTGAGACATTCAGAGTTCTCTGACACCGTTTTTGGGCCACCAACATTTTCTGGACTTTAGGGGGTCTAGGATGCCTGTAAACACCTTTTTTGGGCCTCTAAAGTTATCAACATTTTTGCAGGCCTAAAATGCATTTTAAGCCTTTTTTGGGTTGCTAACATATTCTGAGCTTTCAGGGGTGTAGGATGCATTTTTCGTGCCAAAAATATTTTTGGGAATTTCAGTGGTCTAGGATGCGGGTTAATGCCCCTTTCAGGCTGCAAATGTTTTTGGACATTCAGGACTCTCTGACACCATTTTTGGGCCACAACCATTTTCTGGACTTTAGGGGGTCTAGGATGCCTCTAAACCCCTTTTTTCCACCTCCAAAATTTTCTACATTTTTGCAGGCCTAATATGCATTTTAAGGCATTTTTGCGCTGCCAACATTTTCCGAACTTTCAGGGGTGTAGTATGCATTTTTTGTGCCAAAAATATTTTTCGGAATTTCAGTGGTCTAGCATGAGGGTTGATGCCCCTTTCACTCTGCAAATGTTTTGGGGCATTCAGAGCTCTCTGACACACATTTTGGCCCACCAACATTTTCTGGACTTTAGGGCGTCTGGGATGCCTGTAAACCCCTTTTTTGGGCCTCCAAACTTTTCAACATTTTTGCAGGCCTGAAATGCATTTAAAGGTCTTTTTTGGGCTGCTAACATATTCTGAGCTTTCAGGGGTGTAGGATGCATTTTTCGTGGCAAAAATTTCAGTGGTCTAGGATGCGGGTTAATGCCCCTTTCAGGCTGCAAATGTCTTTGGGACATTCAGGGCTCTCTGACACCATTTTTGGGCAACAACCATTTTCTGGACTTTAGGGGTTCTAGGATGCCTGTAAACCCCTTTTTTGGGCCTCCAAAGTTTTCTACACTTTTGCATGCCTACGATGCATTTTAAGGCATTTTTGGGCTGTTAACATTTTAAGAACTTTCAGGGGTGTAGTATGCATTTTTCTGGCCAAAAGTATTTTTGGAAATTTCAGTGATCTAGGATGTGGGTTAATGCCCCTTTCAGGCTGCAAATGTTTTTGGGACATTCAGAGCTCTCTGACACAGATTTTGGCCCACCAACATTTTCTGGACTTTAGTGGGTCTAGGATGCCTGTAAACCACTTTTTTGGGCCTCCAAAGTTTTCAACATTTTTGCAGGCTTAAGATGCATTTTACGTCCTTTTTTTGTGCTGCCAACATTTTCTGAACTTTCAGGGTGGTAGGATGCATTTTTTGTGGGAAAAATATTTTTGGGAATTTCAGTGGTCTGGGATGTGGGTTAGTGCCCGTTTCATGCTGCAAATGTTTTTGGGACAGTCAGAGCTCTCTGACACTGTTTTTGGGCCACCAACATTTTCTGGACATTAGGGGGTCTAGGATGCCTGTAAACCCCTTTTTTGGGCCTCCAAAGTTTTCTACACTTTTGCATGCCTACGATGCATTTTAAGGCATTTTTGGGCTGTTAACATTTTAAGAACTTTCAGGGGTGTAGTATGCATTTTTCTGGCCAAAAGTATTTTTGGAAATTTCAGTGATCTAGGATGTGGGTTAATGCCCCTTTCAGGCTGCAAATGTTTTTGGGACATTCAGAGCTCTCTGACACAGATTTTGGCCCACCAACATTTTCTGGACTTTAGGGGGTCTAGGATGCCTGTAAACCCCTTTTTTGGGCATCCAAAGTTTTCAACATTTTTGCAGGCCTAACATGCATTTTAAGGCCTTTTTTGGCTGCTAACATATTCTGAGCTTTCAGGGGTGTAGGATGAATTTTTTGTGCCAAAAATATTTTGGAGAATTTCAGTGGTCTAGGATGCGACTTAATGCCCCTTTCGGGCTACACATCTTTTTGAGACTTTCAGAGTTCTCTGACACCGTTTTTGGGCCACCAACATTTTCTGGACTGTAGGGGGTCTAGGATGCCTGTAAACCCCTTTTTTGGGCATCTAAAGTTTTCAACATTTTTGCAGGCCTAAAATGCATTGTAAGGCCTTTTTTGGGCTGCTAACATATTCTGAGCTTTCAGGGGTGTAGGATGCATTTTTCGTGCCAAAACTATTTTTGGGAATTTCAGTGGTCTAGGATGCGGGTTAATGCCCCTTTCACTCTGCAAATGTTTTGGGGGCATTCAGAGCTCTCTGACACTGTTGTTGGGCCCCTAACATTTTCTGCACTTTAGGGGGTCTAGGATGACTGTAAACCCCTTTTTTGGGCCTCCAAAGTTTTCAACATTTTTGCAGGCCTAAAATGCATTTTAAGGCCTTTTTTGGGCTGCTAACATATACTGACCTTTCAGGGGTGTAGGATGCATTTTCCGTGTAAAAACAAATTTTGGAATTTCAGTGGTCTAGGATGTGGGTTAATGCCCCTTTCAGGCTGCAAATGTCTTTGGGATATTCAGGGCTCTCTGACACCATTTTTGGGCCACAACCATTTTCTGGACTTTAGGGGGTCTAGGGTGCCTGTAAATCCCTTTTTTGGGCCTCCAAAGTTTTCTACATTTTTGCATGCCTAACATGCATTTTAAGGCCTTTTTTTGGGCTGCTAACATTTTCTGAGCTTTCAGGGTTGTAGGATGCATTTTTGTGCCAAAAATATTTTGGGGAATTTCAGTGGTCTAGGATGCGGGTTAATGCCCCTTTCACTCTGAAATCTTTTGGGGGCATTCAGAGCTCTCTGACACAGATTTTGCCCCACCAACATTTTCTGGACTTTAGGGGGTCTAGGATGCCTGTAAATCCCTTTTATGGGACTCCAAACTTTTCAACATTTTTGCAGGCCTGAAATGCATTTTAAGGCCTTTTTTTGAGCTGCTAACATTTTCTGATCTTTCAGGTTTGTAGGATGCATTTTTGTGCCAAAAATATTTTTGGGAATGTCAGTGGTCTGGGATGTGGGTTAGTGCCACTTTCAGGCTGCAACTGTTTTTGGGACATTCAGAGCTCTCTGACACTGTTTTTGGGCCACCAACATTTTCTGGACTTTAGGGGGTCTAGGATGCCTGTAAACCCCTTTTTTGGGCCTCTAAAGTTTTCAACATTTTTACAGGCCTGAAATGCATTTTAAGGCCTTTTTTGGGCTGCTAACATATTCTGAGCTTCAGGGGTATAGGTTGCATTTTTCGTGGCAAAAATATTTTGGGGAATTTCAGTGATCTAGGATGCGGCTTAATGCCACTTTCAGGCTGCAAATGTTTTTGGGACATTCAGAGCTCTCTGACACCGATTTTGGCCCACCAACATTTTCTGGACTTTAGGGGGTCTAGGATGCCTGTCAACCCCTTTTTGGGCCTCCAAAGTTTTCAACATTTTTGCAGGCTTAAGATGCATTTTAAGTCCTTTTTTGAGCTGCCAACATTTTCTGAACTTTCAGGGTTGTAGGATGCATTTTTTGTGGCAAAATATTTTTGGGAAATTCAGTGGTTTGTGATGTGGGTTAGTGCCCTTTTCAGGCTGCAAATGTTTTTGGGACATTCAGAGCTCTCTGACATTGTTTTTGGGCCACCAACATTTTCTGGACTGTCGTGGGTCTAGGATGCCTGTAAACCCCTTTCTTCGCCCTCCAAAGTTTTCTACATTTTTGCAGGCCTAACATGCATTTTAAGGCCTTTTTTGGCTGCTAACATTTTCCGAACTTTCAGGGGTGTAGTATGCATTTTTTGTGCCAAAAATATTTTTGGGAATTTCAGTGGTCTAGGATGCGGGTGAATGCCCCTTTCACTCTGCAAATGTTTTTGGGGCATTCAGAGCTCTCTGACACAGATTTTGGGCCACCAACATTTTCTGGAATTTAGGGTGTCTAGGATGCCTGTAAACCCCTTTTTTGGGCCTCCAAACCTTTCAACATTTTTGCAGGCCTGAAATGCATTTTAAGGCCTTTTTTGGGCTGCTAACATATTCTGAGCTTCAGGGGTATAGGTTGCATTTTTCGTGCCAAAAATATTTTGGGGAATTTCAGTGATCTAGGATGCGGCTTAATGCCCCTTTCAGGCTGCACATGTTTTTGGGACATTCAGAGCTCTCTGACACCGATTTTGGCCCACCAACATTTTCTGGACTTTAGTGGGTCTAGGATGCCTGTAAACCACTTTTTTGGGCCTCCAAAGTTTTCAACATTTTTGCAGGCTTAAGATGCATTTTACGTCCTTTTTTTGTGCTGCCAACATTTTCTGAACTTTCAGGGTGGTAGGATGCATTTTTTGTGGCAAAAATATTTTTGGGAATTTCAGTGGTCTGGGATGTGGGTTAGTGCCCGTTTCATGCTGCAAATGTTTTTGGGACAGTCAGAGCTCTCTGACACTGTTTTTGGGCCACCAACATTTTCTGGACATTAGGGGGTCTAGGATGCCTGTAAACCCCTTTTTTGGGCCTCCAAAGTTTTCTACACTTTTGCATGCCTACGATGCATTTTAAGGCATTTTTGGGCTGTTAACATTTTAAGAACTTTCAGGGGTGTAGTATGCATTTTTCTGGCCAAATGTATTTTTGGAAATTTCAGTGATCTAGGATGTGGGTTAATGCCCCTTTCAGGCTGCAAATGTTTTTGGGACATTCAGAGCTCTCTGACACAGATTTTGGCCCACCAACATTTTCTGGACTTTAGGGGGTCTAGGATGCCTGTAAACCCCTTTTTTGGGCATCCAAAGTTTTCAACATTTTTGCAGGCCTAACATGCATTTTAAGGCCTTTTTTGGCTGCTAACATATTCTGAGCTTTCAGGGGTGTAGGATGAATTTTTTGTGCCAAAAATATTTTGGAGAATTTCAGTGGTCTAGGATGCGACTTAATGCCCCTTTCGGGCTACAAATCTTTTTGAGACTTTCAGAGTTCTCTGACACCGTTTTTGGGCCACCAACATTTTCTGGACTGTAGGGGGTCTAGGATGCCTGTAAACCCCTTTTTTGGGCATCTAAAGTTTTCAACATTTTTGCAGGCCTAAAATGCATTGTAAGGCCTTTTTTGGGCTGCTAACATATTCTGAGCTTTCAGGGGTGTAGGATGCATTTTTCGTGCCAAAAATATTTTTGGGAATTTCAGTGGTCTAGGATGCGGTTTAATGCCCCTTTCACTCTGCAAATGTTTTGGGGGCATTCAGAGCTCTCTGACACTGTTGTTGGGCCCCTAACATTTTCTGCACTTTAGGGGGTCTAGGATGACTGTAAACCCCTTTTTTGGGCCTCCAAAGTTTTCAACATTTTTGCAGGCCTAAAATGCATTTTAAGGCCTTTTTTGGGCTGCTAACATATACTGACCTTTCAGGGGTGTAGGATGCATTTTCCGTGTAAAAACAAATTTTGGAATTTCAGTGGTCTAGGATGTGGGTTAATGCCCCTTTCAGGCTGCAAATGTCTTTGGGATATTCAGGGCTCTCTGACACCATTTTTGGGCCACAACCATTTTCTGGACTTTAGGGGGTCTAGGGTGCCTGTAAATCCCTTTTTTGGGCCTCCAAAGTTTTCTACATTTTTGCATGCCTAACATGCATTTTAAGGCCTTTTTTTGGGCTGCTAACATTTTCTGAGCTTTCAGGGTTGTAGGATGCATTTTTGTGCCAAAAATATTTTGGGGAATTTCAGTGGTCTAGGATGCGGGTTTATGCCCCTTTCACTCTGAAATCTTTTGGGGGCATTCAGAGCTCTCTGACACAGATTTTGCCCCACCAACATTTTCTGGACTTTAGGGGGTCTAGGATGCCTGTAAACCCCTTTTATGGGCCTCCAAACTTTTCAACATTTTTGCAGGCCTGAAATGCATTTTAAGGCCTTTTTTTGAGCTGCTAACATTTTCTGATCTTTCAGGTTTGTAGGATGCATTTTTGTGCCAAAAATATTTTTGGGAATGTCAGTGGTCTGGGATGTGGGTTAGTGCCACTTTCAGGCTGCAAATGTTTTTGGGACATTCAGAGCTCTCTGACACTGTTTTTGGGCCACCAACATTTTCTGGACTTTAGGGGGTCTAGGATGCCTGTAAACCCCTTTTTTGGGCCTCTAAAGTTTTCAACATTTTTACAGGCCTGAAATGCATTTTAAGGCCTTTTTTGGGCTGCTAACATATTCTGAGCTTCAGGGGTATAGGTTGCATTTTTCGTGGCAAAAATATTTTGGGGAATTTCAGTGATCTAGGATGCGGCTTAATGCCACTTTCAGGCTGCAAATGTTTTTGGGACATTCAGAGCTCTCTGACACCGATTTTGGCCCACCAACATTTTCTGGACTTTAGGGGGTCTAGGATGCCTGTAAACCCCTTTTTGGGCCTCCAAAGTTTTCAACATTTTTGCAGGCTTAAGATGCATTTTAAGTCCTTTTTTGAGCTGCCAACATTTTCTGAACTTTCAGGGTTGTAGGATGCATTTTTTGTGGCAAAATATTTTTGGGAATTTCAGTGGTTTGTGATGTGGGTTAGTGCCCTTTTCAGGCTGCAAATGTTTTTGGGACATTCAGAGCTCTCTGACATTGTTTTTGGGCCACCAACATTTTCTGGACTGTCGTGGGTCTAGGATGCCTGTAAACCCCTTTCTTCGCCCTCCAAAGTTTTCTACATTTTTGCAGGCCTAAGATGCATTTTAAGGCATTTTTGGGCTGCTAACATTTTCCGAACTTTCAGGGGTGTAGTATGCATTTTTTGTGCCAAAAATATTTTTGGGAATTTCAGTGGTCTAGGATGCGGGTGAATGCCCCTTTCACTCTGCAAATGTTTTTGGGGCATTCAGAGCTCTCTGACACAGATTTTGGGCCACCAACATTTTCTGGAATTTAGGGTGTCTAGGATGCCTGTAAACCCCTTTTTTGGGCCTCCAAACCTTTCAACATTTTTGCAGGCCTGAAATGCATTTTAAGGCCTTTTTTGGGCTGCTAACATATTCTGAGCTTCAGGGGTATAGGTTGCATTTTTTGTGCCAAAAATATTTTGGGGAATTTCAGTGATCTAGGATGCGGCTTAATGCCCCTTTCAGGCTGCACATGTTTTTGGGACATTCAGAGCTCTCTGACACCGATTTTGGCCCACCAACATTTTCTGGACTTTAGTGGGTCTAGGATGCCTGTAAACCACTTTTTTGGGCCTCCAAAGTTTTCAACATTTTTGCAGGCTTAAGATGCATTTTACGTCCTTTTTTTGTGCTGCCAACATTTTCTGAACTTTCAGGGTGGTAGGATGCATTTTTTGTGGGAAAAATATTTTTGGGAATTTCAGTGGTCTGGGATGTGGGTTAGTGCCCGTTTCATGCTGCAAATGTTTTTGGGACAGTCAGAGCTCTCTGACACTGTTTTTGGGCCACCAACATTTTCTGGACATTAGGGGGTCTAGGATGCCTGTAAACCCCTTTTTTGGGCCTCCAAAGTTTTCTACACTTTTGCATGCCTACGATGCATTTTAAGGCATTTTTGGGCTGTTAACATTTTAAGAACTTTCAGGGGTGTAGTATGCATTTTTCTGGCCAAAAGTATTTTTGGAAATTTCAGTGATCTAGGATGTGGGTTAATGCCCCTTTCAGGCTGCAAATGTTTTTGGGACATTCAGAGCTCTCTGACACAGATTTTGGCCCACCAACATTTTCTGGACTTTAGGGGGTCTAGGATGCCTGTAAACCCCTTTTTTGGGCATCCAAAGTTTTCAACATTTTTGCAGGCCTAACATGCATTTTAAGGCCTTTTTTGGCTGCTAACATATTCTGAGCTTTCAGGGGTGTAGGATGAATTTTTTGTGCCAAAAATATTTTGGAGAATTTCAGTGGTCTAGGATGCGACTTAATGCCCCTTTCGGGCTACACATCTTTTTGAGACTTTCAGAGTTCTCTGACACCGTTTTTGGGCCACCAACATTTTCTGGACTGTAGGGGGTCTAGGATGCCTGTAAACCCCTTTTTTGGGCATCTAAAGTTTTCAACATTTTTGCAGGCCTAAAATGCATTGTAAGGCCTTTTTTGGGCTGCTAACATATTCTGAGCTTTCAGGGGTGTAGGATGCATTTTTCGTACCAAAAATATTTTTGGGAATTTCAGTGGTCTAGGATGCGGGTTAATGCCCCTTTCACTCTGCAAATGTTTTGGGGGCATTCAGAGCTCTGTGACAAAAATTTTGGCCCACCAACATTTTCTGGACTTTAGGGGGTCTAGGATGCCTGTAAACCCCTTTTTTGGGCCTCCAAAGTTTTCAACATTTTTGCAGGCCTAAAATGCATTTTAAGGGCTTTTTTGGGCTGCTAACATGTTCTGAGCTTTCAGGGGTGTAGGATGCATTTTTCGTGGCAAAAATATTTTTGGGAATTTCAGTGGTCTAGGATGCGGGTTAATGCCCCTTTCAGGCTGGAAATGTTTTTGGGACATTCAGAGCTCTCTGACACTGTTTTTGGGCCCCTAACATTTTCTGCACTTTAGGGGGTCTAGGATGCCTGTAAACCCCTTTTTTGGGCCTCCAAAGTTTTCAACATTTTTGCAGGCCTAAAATGCATTTTAAGGCCTTTTTTGGGCTGCTAACATATACTGAGCTTTCAGGGGTGTAGGATGCATTTTCCGTGTAAAAATAAATTTTGGAATTTCAGTGGTCTAGGATGTGGGTTAATGCCCCTTTCCGGCTGCAAATGTCTTTGGGATATTCAGGGCTCTCTGACACCATTTTTGGGCCACAACCATTTTCTGGACTTTAGGGGGTCTAGGGTGCCTGTAAACCCCTTTTTTGGGCCTCCAAAGTTTTTTACATTTTTGCATGCATAACATGTATTTTAAGGCCTTTTTTGGGCTGCTAACATTTTCTGAGCTTTCAGGGTTGTAGGATGCATTTTTTGTGCCAAAAATATTTTTGGGAATTTCAGTGGTCTGGGATGTGGGTTAGTGCCACTTTCAGGCTGCAAATGTTTTTGGGACATTCAGAGCTCTCTGACACTGTTTTTGGGCCACCAACATTTTCTGGACTTTAGGGGGTCTAGAATGCCTGTAAACCCCTTTTTTGGGCCTCTAAAGTTTTCAACATTTTTGCAGGCCTGCAATGCATTTTAAGGCCTTTTTTGGGCTGCTAACATATTCTGAGCTTTCAGGGGTGTAGGATGCATTTTTCGTGGCAAAAATATTTTTGGGAATTTCAGTGGTCTAGGATGCGGGTTAATGCCCCTTTCAGGCTGCAAATGTCTTTGGGACATTCAGGGCTCTCGGACACCATTTTTGTGCCACAACCATTTTCTGGACTTTAGGTGGTCTAGGATGCCTGTAAACCCCTTTTTTGGGCCTCCAAAGTTTTCAACATGTTTGCAGACCTAAAATGCATTTTAAGGCCTTTTTTGGGCTGCTAACATATTCTGAGCTTTCAGGGGTGTAGGATGAATTTTTCGTGCCAAAAATATTTTGGAGAATTTCAGTGGTCTAGGATGCGGGTTAATGCCCCTTTCAGGCTGCAAATGTCTTTGGGACATTCAGGGCTCTCTGACACCATTTTTGGGCCACAACCATTTTCTGGACTTTAGGGGTTCTAGGATGCCTGTAAACCCCTTTTTTGGGCCTCCAAAGTTTTCTACACTTTTGCATGCCTACGATGCATTTTAAGGCATTTTTGGGCTGTTAACATATTCTGAGCTTTCAGGGGTGTAGGATGAATTTTTTGTGCCAAAAATATTTTGGAGAATTTCAGTGGTCTAGGATGCGACTTAATGCCCCTTTCGGGCTACACATCTTTTTGAGACTTTCAGAGTTCTCTGACACCGTTTTTGAGCCACCAACATTTTCTGGACTGTAGGGGGTCTAGGATGCCTGTAAACCCCTTTTTTGGGCATCTAAAGTTTTCAACATTTTTGCAGGCCTAAAATGCATTGTAAGGCCTTTTTTGGGCTGCTAACATATTCTGAGCTTTCAGGGGTGTAGGATGCATTTTTCGTGCCAAAAATATTTTTGGAAATTTCAGTGGTCTAGGATGCGGCTTAATGCCACTTTCAGGCTGGAAATGTTTTTGGGACATTCAGAGCTCTCTGACACTGTTTTTGGGCCCCTAACATTTTCTGCACTTTAGGGGGTCTAGGATGCCTGTAAACCCCTTTTTTGGGCCTCCAAAGTTTTCAACATTTTTGCAGGCCTAAAATGCATTTTAAGGCCTTTTTTGGGCTGCTTACATATACTGAGCTTTCAGGGGTGTAGGATGCATTTTCCGTGTAAAAAAATTTTTTGGAATTTCAGTGGTCTAGGATGTGGGTTAATGCCCCTTTCCGGCTGCAAATGTCTTTGGGATATTCAGGGCTCTCTGACACCATTTTTGAGCCACAACCATTTTCTGGACTTTAGGGGGTCTAGGGTGCCTGTAAACCCCTTTTTTGGGCCTCCAAAGGTTTCTACATTTTTGCATGCCTAACATGCATTTTAAGGCCTTTTTTGGGCTGCTAACATTTTCTGAGCTTTCAGGGTTGTAGGATGCATTTTTTGTGCCAAAAATATTTTGGGGAATTTCAGTGGTCTAGGATGTGGGTTAATGCCCCTTTCACTCTGAAATCTTTTGGGGGCATTCAGAGCTCTCTGACACAGATTTTGGCCCACCAACATTTTCTGGGCTTTAGGGGGTCTAGGATGCCTGTAAACCCCTTTTTTGGGCCTCCAATCCTTTCAACATTTTTGCAGGCCTGAAATGCATTTTAAGGCCTTTTTTTGAGCTGCCAACATTTTCTGATCTTTCAGGGTTGTAGGATGCATTTTTGTGCCAAAAATATTTTTGGGAATTTCAGTGGTCTGGGATGTGGGTTAGTGCCACTTTCAGGCTGCAAATGTTTTTGGGACATTCAGAGCTCTCTGACACTGTTTTTGGGCCACCAACATTTTCTGGACTTTAGGGGGTCTAGGATGCCTGTAAACCCCTTTTTTGGGCCTCTAAAGTTTTCAACATTTTTGCAGGCCTGCAATGCATTTTAAGGCCTTTTTTGGGCTGCTAACATATTCTGAGCTTTCAGGGGTGTAGGATGCATTTTTCGTGGCAAAAATATTTTTGGGAATTTCAGTGGTCTAGGATGCGGGTTAATGCCCCTTTCAGGCTGCAAATGTCTTTGGGACATTCAGGGCTCTCGGGCACCATTTTTGGGCCACAACCATTTTCTGGACTTTAGGTGGTCTAGGATGCCTCTAAACCCCTTTTTTCCACCTCCAAAATTTTCTACATTTTTGCAGGCCTAAAATGCATTTTAAGGCATTTTTGCGCTGCCAACATTTTCCGAACTTTCAGGGGTGTAGTATGCATTTTTTGTGCCAAAAATATTTTTCGGAATTTCAGTGGTCTAGCATGCGGGTTGATGCCCCTTTCACTCTGCAAATGTTTTTGGGGCATTCAGAGCTCTCTGACACACATTTTGGCCCACCAACATTTTCTGGACTTTAGGGGGTCTGGGATGCCTGTAAACCTCTTTTTTGGGCCTCCAAACTTTTCAACATTTTTGCAGGCCTGAAATGCATTTTAAGGTCTTTTTTGGGCTGCTAACATATTCTGAGCTTCAGGGGTATAGGTTGAATTTTTCGTGCCAAAAATATTTTGGGGAATTTCAGTGATCTGGGATGCGGCTTAATACCCCTTTCCGGCTGCACATGTTTTTGGGACATTCAGAGCTCTCTGACACCGATTTTGGCCCACCAACATTTCCTGGACTTTAGGGGGTCTAGGATGCCTGTAAACCCCTTTTTTGGGCCTCCAAAGTTTTCAACATTTTTGCAGGCTTAAGATGCATTTTACGTCCTTTTTTTGTGCTTCCAACATTTTCTGAACTTTCAGGGTTGTAGGATGCATTTTTTGTGGCAAAAATATTTTTGGGAATTTCAGTGGTCTGGGATGTGGGTTAGTGCCCGTTTCAGGCTGCAAATGTTTTCGGGACATTTGGGCCACCAACATTTTCTGGACATTAGGGGGTCTAGGATGCCTGTAAACCCCTTTTTTGGGCCTCCAAAGTTTTCAACATGTTTGCAGACCTAAAATGCATTTTAAGGCCTTTTTTGGGCTGCTAACATTTTCTTAGCTTTCAGGGGTGTAGGATGCATTTTTCGTGGCAAAAATATTTTTGGGAATTTCAGTGGTCTAGGATGCGGGTTAATGCCCCTTTCAGGCTGCAAATGTCTTTGGGACATTCAGGGCTCTCTGACACCATTTTTGGGCCACAACCATTTTCTGGACTTTAGGGGGTCTAGGATGCCTGTAAACCCCTTTTTTGGGCCTCCAAAGTTTTCTACACTTTTGCATGCCTACGATGCATTTTAAGGCCTTTTTTGGGCTGCTAACATTTTCTGAACTTTCAGGGTTGTAGGATGCATTTTTCATGCCAAAAATATTTTGGGGAATTTCAGTGGTCTAGGAACGCGGGTTAATGCCCCTTTAAGGCTGCAAATGTTTTTGGGACATTCAGAGCTCTCTGACACAGATTTTGGCCCACCAACACTTTCTGGACTTTAGAGGGTCTAGGATGCCTGTAAACCCCTTTTTTGGGCCTCCAAAGTTTTCTACATTTTTGCATGCCTACGATGCATTTTAAGGCATTTTTGGGCTGCTAACATTTTGAGAACTTTCAGGGGTGTAGTATGAATTTTTCTGGCCAAAAGTATTTTTGGAAATTTCAGTGGTCTAGGATGTGGGTTAATGCCCCTTTCAGGCTGCAAATGTTTTTGGGACATTCAGAGCTCTCTGACACAGATTTTGGCCCACCAACATTTTCTGGACTTTAGGGGGTCTAGGATGCCTGTAAACCCCTTTTTTGGGCCTCCAAAGTTTTCTACATTTTTGCATGCCTACGATGCATTTTAAGGCATTTTTGGGCTGCTAACATTTTAAGAACTTTCAGGGGTGTAGTATGAATTTTTCTGGCCAAAAGTATTTTTGGAAATTTCAGTGGTCTAGGATGTGGGTTAATGCCCCTTTCAGGCTGCAAATGTTTTTGGGACATTCAGTGCTCTCTGACACAGATTTTGGCCCACCAACATTTTCTGGACTTTAGGGGGTCTAGGATGCCTGTAGACCCCTTTTTTGGGCCTCCAAACTTTTCAACATTTTTGCAGGCCTGAAATGCATTTTAAGGCATTTTTGGGCTGCTAACATTTTAAGAACTTTCAGGGGTGTAGTATGAATTTTTCTGGCCAAAAGTATTTTTGGAAATTTCAGTGGTCTGGGATGTGGGTTAGTGCCCGTTTCAGGCTGCAAATGTTTTTGGGACATTTGGGCCACCAACATTTTCTGGACATTAGGGGGTCTAGGATGCCTGTAAACCCCTTTTTTGGGCCTCCAAAGTTTTCAACATGTTTGCAGACCTAAAATGCATTTTAAGGCCTTTTTTGGGCTGCTAACATTTTCTTAGCTTTCAGGGGTGTAGGATGCATTTTTCGTGGCAAAAATATTTTTGGGAATTTCAGTGGTCTAGGATGCGGGTTAATGCCCCTTTCAGGCTGCAAATGTCTTTGGGACATTCAGGGCTCTCTGACACCATTTTTGGGCCACAACCATTTTCTGGACTTTAGGGGGTCTAGGATGCCTGTAAACCCCTTTTTTGGGCCTCCAAAGTTTTCTACACTTTTGCATGCCTACGATGCATTTTAAGGCCTTTTTTGGGCTGCTAACATTTTCTGAACTTTCAGGGTTGTAGGATGCATTTTTCATGCCAAAAATATTTTGGGGAATTTCAGTGGTCTAGGAACGCGGGTTAATGCCCCTTTAAGGCTGCAAATGTTTTTGGGACATTCAGAGCTCTCTGACACAGATTTTGGCCCACCAACACTTTCTGGACTTTAGGGGGTCTAGGATGCCTGTAAACCCCTTTTTTGGGCCTCCAAAGTTTTCTACATTTTTGCATGCCTACGATGCATTTTAAGGCATTTTTGGGCTGCTAACATTTTGAGAACTTTCAGGGGTGTAGTATGAATTTTTCTGGCCAAAAGTATTTTTGGAAATTTCAGTGGTCTAGGATGTGGGTTAATGCCCCTTTCAGGCTGCAAATGTTTTTGGGACATTCAGAGCTCTCTGACACAGATTTTGGCCCACCAACATTTTCTGGACTTTAGGGGGTCTAGGATGCCTGTAAACCCCTTTTTTGGGCCTCCAAAGTTTTCTACATTTTTGCATGCCTACGATGCATTTTAAGGCATTTTTGGGCTGCTAACATTTTAAGAACTTTCAGGGGTGTAGTATGAATTTTTCTGGCCAAAAGTATTTTTGGAAATTTCAGTGGTCTAGGATGTGGGTTAATGCCCCTTTCAGGCTGCAAATGTTTTTGGGACATTCAGTGCTCTCTGACACAGATTTTGGCCCACCAACATTTTCTGGACTTTAGGGGGTCTAGGATGCCTGTAGACCCCTTTTTTGGGCCTCCAAACTTTTCAACATTTTTGCAGGCCTGAAATGCATTTTAAGGCATTTTTGGGCTGCTAACATTTTAAGAACTTTCAGGGGTGTAGTATGAATTTTTCTGGCCAAAAGTATTTTTGGAAATTTCAGTGGTCTAGGATGTGGGTTAATGCCCCTTTCAGGCTGCAAATGTTTTTGGGACATTCAGAGCTCTCTGACACCGATTTTGGCCCACCAACATTTTCTGGACTTTAGGGGGTCTAGGATGTCTGTAAACCCCTTTTTTGGGCATCCAAAGTTTTCAACATTTTTGCAGGCCTAACATGCATTTTAAGGCCTTTTTTGGGCTGCTAAGATATTCTGAGCTTTCAGGGGTATAGGATGAATTTTTCATGCCAAAAATATTTTGGGGAATTTCAGTGGTCTAGGATGCGGGTTAATGCCCCTTTCAGGCTGCAAATATTTTTGGGACATTCAGGACTCTCTGACACCATTTTTGGGCCACAACCATTTTCTGGACTTTATGGGTGCTAGGATGCCTCTAAACCCCTTTTTTCCACCTCCAAAGTTTTCTACATTTTTGCAGGCCTAAGATGCATTTTAAGGCATTTTTGGGCTGCCAACATTTTCAGAACTTTCAGGGGTGTAGTATGCATTTTTTATGCCAAAAATATTTTTGGGAATTTCAGTGGTCTAGGATGCGGGTGAATGCCCCTTTCACTCTGCAAATGTTTTTGGGGCATTCAGAGCTCTCTGACACAGATTTTGGCCCACCAACATTTTCTGGACTTTAGGGGGTCTAGGATGCCTGTAAACCCCTTTTTGGGCCTCTAAAAGTTTTCAACATTTTTGCAGGCCTGAAATGCATTTTAAGGCCTTTTTTGGGCTGCTAACATATTCTGAGCTTTCAGGGGTATAGGATGCATTTTTCGTGGCAAAAATATTTTTGGGAATTTCAGTGGTCTAGGATGCGGGTTAATGCCCCTTTCAGGCTGCAAATGTCTTTGGGACATTCAGGGCTCTCTGACACCATTTTTGGGCCACAACCATTTTCTGGACTTTAGGTGGTCTAGGATGCCTCTAACCCCTTTTTTACACCTCCAAAATTTTCTACATTTTTGCAGGCCTAAGATGCATTTTAAGGCATTTTTGCGCTGCCAACATTTTCCGAACTTTCAGGGGTGTAGTATGCATTTTTTGTGCCAAAAATATTTTTCGGAATTTCAGTGGTCCAGCTTGCGGGTTGATGCCCCTTTCACTCTGCAAATGTTTTTGGGGCATTCAGAGCTCTCTGACACACATTTTGGCCCACCAACATTTTCTGGACTTTAGGGGGACTGGGATGCCTGTAAACCCCTTTTTTGGGCCTCCAAACTTTTCAACATTTTTGCAGGCCTGAAATGCATTTTAAGGTCTTTTTTGGGCTGCTAACATATTCTGAGCTTCAGGAGTATAGGTTGAATTTTTCGTGCCAAAAATATTTTGGGGAATTTCAGTGATCTGGGATGCGGCTTAATACCCCTTTCAGGCTGCACATGATTTTGGGACATTCAGAGCTCTCTGACACCGATTTTGGCCCACCAATATTTTCTGGACTTTAGGGGGTCTAGGATGCCTGTAAACCCCTTTTTTGGGCCTCCAAAGTTTTCAACATTTTTGCAGACTTAAGATGCATTTTAAGTCCTTTTTTTGAGCTGCCAACATTTTCTGATCTTTCAGGGTTGTAGGATGCATTTTTTGTGCCAAAAATATTTTTGGGAATTTCAGTGGTCTGGGATGTGGGTTCGTGCCACTTTCAGGCTGCACATCTTTCTGGGACTTTCAGAGCTCTCTGACACTGTTTTTGGGCCACCAACATTTTCTGGACTTTAGGGGGTCTAGGATGCCTGTAAACCCCTTTTTTGGGCCTCTAAAGTTTTCAACATTTTTGCAGGCCTAAAATGCATTTTAAGGCCTTCTTTGGGCTGCTAACATATTCTGAGCTTTCAGGGGTGTAGGATGCATTTTTCGTGGCAAAAATATTTTTGGGAATTTCAGTGGTCTAGGATGCGGGTTAATGCCCCTTTCAGGCTGGAAATGTATTTGGGATATTCAGGGCTCTCTGACACCATTTTTGGGCCACAACCATTTTCTGGACTTTGGGGGGTCTAGGATGCCTGTAAACCCCTTTCTTTGGGCCTCCAAAGTTTTCTACATTTTTGCATGCCTAACATGCATTTCAAGGCCTTTTTTGGGCTGCTAACATATTCTGAGCTTTCAGGGGTATAGGTTGAATTTTACGTGCCAAAAATATTTTGGGGAATTTCAGTGATCTGGGATGCGGCTTAATACCCCTTTCAGGCTGCACATGTTTTTGGGACATTCAGAGCTCTCTGACACCGATTTTGGCCCACCAACATTTTCTGGACTTTAGGGGGTCTAGGATGCCTGTAAACCCCTTTTTTGGGCATCCAAAGTTTTCAACATATTTGCAGGCCTAACATGTATTTTAAGGTCTTTTTTGGGCTGCTAACATATTCAGAGCTTTCAGGGGTGTAGGATGAATTTTTCGTGCCAAAAATATTTTGGGGAATTTCAGTGGTCTAGGATGCGGGTTAATGCCCCTTTCAGGCTGCAAATGTTTTTGGGACATTCAGGCCTCTCTGACACCATTTTTGGGCCACAACCATTTTCTGGACTTTAGGGGGTCTAGGATGCCTCTAAAACCCTTTTTTGGGCCTCCAAAGTTTTCTACATTTTTGCATGCCTACGATGCATTTTAGGGCATTTTTGGGCTGCTAACATTTTAAGAACTTTCAGGGGTGTAGTATGAATTTTTCTGGCCAAAAGTATTTTTGGAAATTTCAGTGGTCTAGGATGTGGGTTAATGCCCCTTTCAGGCTGCACATGTTTTTGGGACATTCAGAGCTCTCTGACACCGATTTTGGCCCACCAACATTTTCTGGACTTTAGGGGGTCTAGGATGCCTATAAACCCCTTTTTTGGGCATCCAAAGTTTTCAACATTTTTGCAGGCCTTTTAAGGCCTTTTTGGGCTGCTAAGATATTCTGAGCTTTCAGGGGTATAGGATGAATTTTTCATGCCAAAAATATTTTGGGGAATTTCAGTGGTCTAGGATGCGGGTTAATGCCCCTTTCAGGCTGCAAATGTTTTTGGGACATTCAGGACTCTCTGACACCATTTTTGGGCCACAACCATTTTCTGGACTTTAGGGGGTCTAGGATGCCTCTAAACCCCTTTTTTCCACCTCCAAAGTTTTCTACATTTTTGCAGGCCTAAGATGCATTTTAAGGCATTTTTGGGCTGCCAACATTTTCAGAACTTTCAGGGGTGTAGTATGCATTTTTTATGCCAAAAATATTTTTGGGAATTTCAGTGGTCAAGGATGCGGGTGAATGCCCCTTTCACTCTGCAAATGTTTTGGGGCATTCAGAGCTCTCCGACACAGATTTTGGCCCACCAACATTTTCTGGACTTTAGGGGGTCTAGGATGCCTGTAGACCCCTTTTTTGGGCCTCCAAACTTTTCAACATTTTTGCAGGCCTGAAATGCATTTTAAGGCCTTTTTCGGGCTGCTAACATATTCTGAGCTTCAGGGGTATAGGTTGCATTTTTCGTGCCAAAAATATTTTGGGGAATTTCACTGATCTAGGATGCGGCTTAATGCCCCTTTCAGGCTGCACATGTTTTTGGGACATTCAGAGCTCTCTGACACCGATTTTGGCCCAACAACATTTTCTGGACTTTAGGGGGTCTAGGATGCCTGTAAACCCCTTTTTTCGCCCTCCAAAGTTTTCTATATTTTTGCATGCTTAAGATACATTTTAAGTCCTTTTTTTGAGCTGCCACCATTTTCTGAACTTTCAGGGTTGTAGGATGCATTTTTTGTGAAAAAATATTTTTGGGAATTTCAGTGATCTAGGATGCGGCTTGATGCCCCTTTCAGGCTGCACATGTTTTTGGGACATTCAGAGCTCTCTGACACCGATTTTGGCCCACCAACATTTTCTGGACTTTAGGGGGTCTAGGATGCCTGTAAACCCCTTTTTTCGCCCTCCAAAGATTTCTACATTTTTGCATGCTTAAGATGCATTTTAAGTCCTTTTTTTGAGCTGCCACCATTTTCTGAACTTTCAGGGGTGTAGTATGCATTTTTTGTGCCAAAAATATTTTTGGGAATTTCAGTGGTCTAGGATGCGGGTTGATGACCCTTTCACTCTGCAAATGTTTTTGGGGCATTCAGAGCTCTCTGACACAAATTTTGGCCCACCAACATTTTCTAGACTTTAGGGGGTCTAGGATGCCTGTAAACCCCTTTTTTGGGCCTCCAATGTTTTCAACATGTTTGCAGGCCTAAGTTGCATAGTAAGTCCTTTTTTGAGCTTCCAACATTTTCTGAACGTTCAGGGTTGTAGGATGCATTTTTCATGCGAAAAATATTTTGGGGAATTTCAGTGGTCTAGGAACGCGGGTTAATGCCCCTTTCAGGCTGCAAATGTTTTTGGGACATTCAGAGCTCTCTGACACAGATTTTGGCCCACCAACATTTTCTGGACTTTAGGGGGTCTAGGATGCCTGTAAACCCCTTTTTTCGCCCTCCAAAGATTTCTACATTTTTGCATGCTTAAGATGCATTTTAAGTCCTTTTTTTGAGCTGCCACCATTTTCTGAACTTTCAGGGGTGTAGTATGCATTTTTTGTGCCAAAAATATTTTTGGGAATTTCAGTGGTCTTGGATGCGGGTTGATGACCCTTTCACTCTGCAAATGTTTTGGGGCATTCAGAGCTCTCTGACACAAATTTTGGCCCACCAACATTTTCTAGACTTTAGGGGGTCTAGGATGCCTGTAAACCCCTTTTTTGGGCCTCCAATGTTTTCAACATGTTTGCAGGCCTAAGTTGCATAGTAAGTCCTTTTTTGAGCTTCCAACATTTTCTGAACTTTCAGGGTTGTAGGATGCATTTTTCATGCGAAAAATATTTTGGGGAATTTCAGTGGTCTAGGAACGCGGGTTAATGCCCCTTTCAGGCTGCAAATGTTTTTGGGACATTCAGAGCTCTCTGACACAGATTTTGGCCCACCAACATTTTCTGGACTTTAGGGGGTCTAGGATGCCTGTAAACCCCTTTTTTGGGCCTCCAAAGTTTTCTACATTTTTGCATGCCTACGATGCATTTTAAGGCATTTTTGGGCTGCTAACATTTTAAGAACTTTCAGGGGTGTAGTATGAATTTTTCTGGCCAAAAGTATTTTTGGAAATTTCAGTGGTCTAGGATGTGGGTTAATGCCCCTTTCAGGCTGCACATGTTTTTGGGACATTCGGAGCTTTCTGACACCGATTTTGGCCCACCAACATTTTCTGGACTTTAGGGGGTCTAGGATGCCTGTAAACCCCTTTTTTGGGCATCCAAAGTTTTCAACATATTTGCAGGCCTAACATGCATTTTAAGGCCTTTTTTGGGCTGCTAACATATTCAGAGCTTTCAGGGATGTAGGATGAATTTTTCGTGCCAAAAATATTTTGGGGAATTTCAGTGGTCTAGGATGCGGGTTAATGCCCCTTTCAGGCTGCAAATGTTTTTGGGACATTCAGGACTCTCTGACACCATTTTTGGGCCACAACCATTTTCTGGACTTTAGGGGGTCTAGGATGCCTCTAAACCCCTTTTTTCCACCTCCAAAGTTGTCAACATATTTGCAGGCCTAACATGCATTGTAAGGCCTTTTTTGGGCTGCTAACATATTCAGAGCTTCAGGGGTGTAGGATGATTTTTTTATGCCAAAAATATTTTTGGGAATTTCAGTGGTCTAGGATGCGGGTGAATGCCCCTTTCACTCTGCAAATGTTTTTGGGGCATTCAGAGCTCTCTGACATAGATTTTGGCCCACCAACATTTTCTGGACTTTAGGGGGTCTAGGATGCCTGTAGACCCCTTTTTTGGGCCTCCAAACTTTTCAACATTTTTGCAGGCCTGAAATGCATTTTAAGGCCTTTTTCGGGCTGCTAACATATTCTGAGCTTCAGGGGTATAGGTTGCATTTTTCGTGCCAAAAATATTTTGGGGAATTTCAGTGATCTAGGATGCGGCTTAATGCCCCTTTCAGGCTGCACATGTTTTTGGGACATTCAGAGCTCTCTGACACCGATTTTGGCCCACCAACATTTTCTGGACTTTAGGGGGTCTGGGATGCCTGTAAACCCCTTTTTTCGCCCTCCAAAGATTTCTATATTTTGCATGCTTAAGATGCATTTTAAGTCATTTTTTTGAGCTGCCACCATTTTCTGAACTTTCAGGGGTGTAGTATGCATTTTTTGTGCCAAAAATATTTTTGGGAATTTCAGTGGTCTAGGATGCGGGTTGATGACCCTTTCACTCTGCAAATGTTTTTGGGGCATTCAGAGCTCTCTGACACACATTTTGGCCCACCAACATTTTCTAGACTTTAGGGGGTCTAGGATGCCTGTAAACCCCTTTTTTGGGCCTCCAATGTTTTCAACATGTTTGCAGGCCTAAGTTGCATAGTAAGTCCTTTTTTGAGCTTCCAACATTTTCTGAACTTTCAGGGTTGTAGGATGCATTTTTCATGCCAAAAATATTTTGGGGAATTTCAGTGGTCTAGGAACGCGGGTTAATGCCCCTTTCAGGCTGCAAATGTTTTTGGGACATTCAGAGCTCTCTGACACAGATTTTGGCCCACCAACATTTTCTGGACTTTAGGGGGTCTAGGATGCCTGTAAACCCCTTTTTTGGGCCTCCAAAGTTTTCTACATTTTTGCATGCCTACGATGCATTTTAAGGCATTTTTGGGCTGCTAACATTTTAAGAACTTTCAGGGGTGTAGTATGAATTTTTCTGGCCAAAAGTATTTTTGGAAATTTCAGTGGTCTAGGATGTGGGTTAATGCCCCTTTCAGGCTGCAAATGTTTTTGGGACATTCAGAGCTCTCTGACACAGATTTTGGCCCACCAACATTTTCTGGACTTTAGGGGGTCTAGGATGCCTGTAAACCCCTTTTTTGGGCATCCAAAGTTTTCAACATATTTGCAGGCCTAACATGCATTTTAAGGCCTTTTTTGGGCTGGTAACATATTCAGAGCTTTCAGGGGTGTAGGATGATTTTTTCGTGCCAAAAATATTTTGGGGAATTTCAGTGGTCTAGGATGCGGGTTAATGCTCCTTTCAGGCTGAAAATGTTTTTGGGACATTCAGGACTCTCTGACACCATTTTTGGGCCACAACCCTTTCATTGGGTCTAGGATGCCTCTAAACCCCTTTTTTCCACCTCCAAAGTTTTCAACATATTTGCAGGCCTAACATGCATTTTAAGGCCTTTTTTGGGCTGCTAACATATTCAGAGCTTCAGGGGTGTAGGATGATTTTTTTATGCCAAAAATATTTTTGGGAATTTCAGTGGTCTAGGATGCGGGTGAATGCCCCTTTCACTCTGCAAATGTTTTTGGGGCATTCAGAGCTCTCTGACACAGATTTTGGCCCACCAACATTTTCTGGACTTTAGGGGGTCTAGGATGCCTGTAGACCCCTTTTTTGGGCCTCCAAACTTTTCAACATTTTTGCAGGCCTGAAATGCATTTTAAGGCCTTTTTCGGGCTGCTAACATATTCTGAGCTTCAGGGGTATAGGTTGCATTTTTCGTGCCAAAAATATTTTGGGGAATTTCAGTGATCTAGGATGCGGCTTAATGCCCCTTTCAGGCTGCACATGTTTTTGGGACATTCAGAGCTCTCTGACACCGATTTTGGCCCACCAACATTTTCTGGACTTTAGGGGGTCTGGGATGCCTGTAAACCCCTTTTTTCACCCTCCAAAGTTTTCTATATTTTTGCATGCTTAAGATGCATTTTAAGTCCTTTTTTTGAGCTGCCACCATTTTCTGAACTTTCAGGGTTGTAGCATGCATGTTTTGTGGCAAAAATATTTTTGGGAATTTCAGTGATCTAGGATGCGGCTTAATGCCCCTTTCAGGCTGCACATGTTTTTGGGACATTCAGAGCTCTCTGGCACCGATTTTGGCCCACCAACATTTTCTGGACTTTAGGGGGTCTAGGATGCCTGTAAACCCCTTTTTTCGCCCTCCAAAGATTTCTACATTTTTGCATGCTTAAGATGCATTTTAAGTCATTTTTTTGAGCTGCCACCATTTTCTGAACTTTCAGGGGTGTAGTATGCATTTTTTGTGCCAAAAATATTTTTGGGAATTTCAGTGGTCTAGGATGCGGGTTGATGACCCTTTCACTCTGCAAATGTTTTTGGGGCATTCAGAGCTCTCTGACACACATTTTGGCCCTCCAACATTTTCTAGACTTTAGGGGGTCTAGGATGCCTGTAAACCCCTTTTTTGGGCCTCCAATGTTTTCAACATGTTTGCAGGCCTAAGTTGCATAGTAAGTCCTTTTTTGAGCTTCCAACATTTTCTGAACTTTCAGGGTTGTAGGATGCATTTTTCATGCCAAAAATATTTTTGGGAATTTCAGTGGTCTAGGATGCGGGTGAATGCCCCTTTCACTCTGCAAATGTTTTTGGGGCATTCAGAGCTCTCTGACACAGATTTTGGCCCACCAACATTTTCTGGACTTTAGGGGGTCTAGGATGCCTGTAGACCCCTTTTTTGGGCCTCCAAACTTTTCAACATTTTTGCAGGCATGAAATGCATTTTAAGGCATTTTTGGGCTGCTAACATTTTAAGAACTTTCAGGGGTGTAGTATGAATTTTTCTGGCCAAAAGTATTTTTGGAAATTTCAGTGGTCTAGGATGTGGGTTAATGCCCCTTTCAGGCTGCACATGTTTTTGGGACATTCAGAGCTCTCTGACACCGATTTTGGCCCACCAACATTTTCTGGACTTTAGGGGGTCTAGGATGCCTGTAAACCCCTTTTTTGGGCATCCAAAGTTTTGAAAATTTTTGCAGGCCTAACATGCATTTTAAGGCCTTTTTTGGGCTGCTAAGATATTCTGAGCTTTCAGGGGTATAGGATGAATTTTTCATGCCAAAAATATTTTGGGGAATTTCAGTGGTCTAGGATGCGGGTTAATGCCCCTTTCAGGCTGCAAATGTTTTTGGGACATTCAGGACTCTCTGGCACCATTTTTGGGCCACAACCATTTTCTGGACTTTATGGGGGCTAGGATGCCTCTAAACCCCTTTTTTCCACCTCCAAAGTTTTCTACATTTTTGCATGCCTACGATGCATTTTAAAGCATTTTTGGGCTGCTAACATTTTAAGAACTTTCAGGGGTGTAGTATGAATTTTTCTGGCCAAAAGTATTTTTGGAAATTTCAGTGGTCTAGGATGTGGGTTAATGCCCCTTTCAGGCTGCACATGTTTTTGGGACATTCAGAGCTCTCTGACACCGATTTTGGCCCACCAACATTTTCTGGACTTTATGGGGTCTAGGATGTCTGTAAACCCCTTTTTTGGGCATCCAAAGTTTTCAACATTTTTGCAGGCCTAACATGCATTTTAAGGCCTTTTTTGGGCTGCTAAGATATTCTGAGCTTTCAGGGGTGTAGGATGCATTTTTCGTGGCAAAAATATTTTTGGGAATTTCAGTGGTCTAGGATGCGGGTTAATGCCCCTTTCAGGCTGCAAATGTCTTTGGGACATTCAGGGCTCTCTGACACCATTTTTGGGCCACAACCATTTTCTGGACTTTAGGTGGTCTAGGATGCCTCTAAACCCCTTTTTTACACCTCCAAAATTTTCTACATTTTTGCAGGCCTAAGATGCATTTTAAGGCATTTTTGCGCTGCCAACATTTTCCGAACTTTCAGGGGTGTAGTATGCATTTTTTGTGCCAAAAATATTTTTCGGAATTTCAGTGGTCCAGCATGCGGGTTGATGCCCCTTTCACTCTGCAAATGTTTTTGGGGCATTCAGAGCTCTCTGACACACATTTTGGCCCACCAACATTTTCTGGACTTTAGGGGGACTGGGATGCCTGTAAACCCCTTTTTTGGGCCTCCAAACTTTTCAACATTTTTGCAGGCCTGAAATGCATTTTAAGGTCTTTTTTGGGCTGCTAACATATTCTGAGCTTCAGGAGTATAGGTTGAATTTTTCGTGCCAAAAATATTTTGGGGAATTTCAGTGATCTGGGATGCGGCTTAATACCCCTTTCAGGCTGCACATGTTTTTGGGACATTCAGAGCTCTCTGACACCGATTTTGGCCCACCAACATTTTCTGGACTTTAGGGGGTCTAGGATGCCTGTAAACCCCTTTTTTGGGCCTCCAAAGTTTTCAACATTTTTGCAGACTTAAGATGCATTTTAAGTCCTTTTTTGAGCTGCCAACATTTTCTGATCTTTCAGGGTTGTAGGATGCATTTTTTGTGCCAAAAATATTTTTGGGAATTTCAGTGGTCTGGGATGTGGGTTCGTGCCACTTTCAGGCTGCACATCTTTCTGGGACTTTCAAAGCTCTCTGACACTGTTTTTGGGCCACCAACATTTTCTGGACTTTAGGGGGTCTAGGATGCCTGTAAACCCCTTTTTTGGGCCTCCAAACTTTTCAACATTTTTGCAGGCCTGAAATGCATTTAAAGGTCTTTTTTTGGGCTGCTAACATATTCTGAGCTTTCACGGGTGTAGGATGAATTTTTCGTGCCAAAAATATTTTGGGGAATTTCAGTGGTCTAGGATGTGACTTAATGCCCCTTTCAGGCTACAAATGTCTTTGGGACATTCAGGGCTCTCTGACACCATTTTTGGGCCACAACCATTTTCTGGACTTTAGGGGGTCTAGGATGCCTGTAAACCCCTTTTTTGGGCCTCTAAAGTTTTCAACATTTTTGCAGGCCTAAAATGCATTGTAAGGCCTTTTTTGGGCTGCTAACATATTCTGAGCTTTCAGGGGTGTAGTATGCATTTTTCGTGCCAAAAATATTTTTGGGAATTTCAGTGGTGTAGGATGCGGGTTGATGCCCCTTTCACTCTGCAAATGTTTTTGGGGCATTCAGAGCTCTCTGACACACATTTTGGCCCACCAACATTTTCTGGACTTTAGGGGGTCTGGGATGCCTGTAAACCCCTTTTTTGGGCCTGCAAACTTTTCAACATTTGTGCAGGCCTGAAATGCATTTTAAGGTCTTTTTTGGGCTGCTAACATATTCTGAGCTTCAGGGGTATAGGTTGAATTTTTCGTGCCAAAAATATTTTGGGGAATTTCAGTGATCTGGGATGCGGCTTAATACCCCTTTCAGGCTGCACGTGTTTTTGGGACATTCAGAGCTCTCTGACACCGATTTTGGCCCACCAACATTTTCTGGACTTTAGGGGGTCTAGGATGCCTGTAAACCCCTTTTTTGGGCCTCCAAAGTTTTCAACATTTTTGCAGGCTTAAGATGCATTTTAAGTCCTTTTTTTGAGCTGCCAACATTTTCTGATCTTTCAGGGTTGTAGGATGCATTTTTTGTGCCAAAAATATTTTTGGGAATTTCAGTGGTCTGGGATGTGGGTTAGTGCCACTTTCAGGCTGCACATCTTTTTGGGACTTTCAGAGCTCTCTGACACTGTTTTTGGGCCACCAACATTTTCTGGACTTTAGGGGGTCTAGGATGCCTGTAAACCCCTTTTTTGGGCCTCTAAAGTTTTCAACATTTTTGCAGGCCTAAAATGCATTTTAAGGCCTTCTTTGGGCTGCTAACATATTCTGAGCTTTCAGGGGTGTAGGATGCATTTTTTGTGGCAAAAATATTTTTGGGAATTTCAGTGGTCTAGGATGCGGGTTAATGCCCCTTTCAGGCTGGAAATGTATTTGGGATATTCAGGGCTCTCTGACACCATTTTTGGGCCACAACCATTTTCTGGACTTTGGGGGGTCTAGGATGCCTGTAAACCCCTTTTTTGGGCCTCCAAAGTTTTCTACATTTTTGCATGCCTAACATGCATTTCAAGGCCTTTTTTGGGCTGCTAACATATTCTGAGCTTTCAGGGGTATAGGTTGAATTTTACGTGCCAAAAATATTTTGGGGAATTTCAGTGATCTGGGATGCGGCTTAATACCCCTTTCAGGCTGCACATGTTTTTGGGACATTCAGAGCTCTCTGACACCGATTTTGGCCCACCAACATTTTCTGGACTTTAGGGGGTCTAGGATGCCTGTAAACCCCTTTTTTGGGCATCCAAAGTTTTCAACATATTTGCAGGCCTAACATGTATTTTAAGGCCTTTTTTGGGCTGCTAACATATTCAGAGCTTTCAGGGGTGTAGGATGAATTTTTCGTGCCAAAAATATTTTGGGGAATTTCAGTGGTCTAGGATGCGGGTTAATGCCCCTTTCAGGCTGCAAATGTTTTTGGGACATTCAGGCCTCTCTGACACCATTTTTGGGCCACAACCATTTTCTGGACTTTAGGGGGTCTAGGATGCCTCTAAAACCCTTTTTTGGGCCTCCAAAGTTTTCTACATTTTTGCATGCCTACGATGCATTTTAGGGCATTTTTGGGCTGCTAACATTTTAAGAACTTTCAGGGGTGTAGTATGAATTTTTCTGGCCAAAAGTATTTTTGGAAATTTCAGTGGTCTTGGATGTGGGTTAATGCCCCTTTCAGGCTGCACATGTTTTTGGGACATTCAGAGCTCTCTGACACCGATTTTGACCCACCAACATTTTCTGGACTTTAGGGGGTCTAGGATGCCTGTAAACCCCTTTTTTGGGCATCCAAAGTTTTCAACATTTTTGCAGGCCTAACATGCATTTTAAGGCCTTTTTGGGCTGCTAAGATATTCTGAGCTTTCAGGGGTATAGGATGAATTTTTCATGCCAAAAATATTTTGGGGAATTTCAGTGGTCTAGGATGCGGGTTAATGCCCCTTTCAGGCTGCAAATGTTTTTGGGACATTCAGGACTCTCTGACACCATTTCTGGGCCACAACCATTTTCTGGACTTTAGGGGGTCTAGGATGCCTCTAAACCCCTTTTTTCCACCTCCAAAGTTTTCTACATTTTTGCAGGCCTAAGATGCATTTTAAGGCATTTTTGGGCTGCCAACATTTTCAGAACTTTCAGGGGTGTAGTATGCATTTTTTATGCCAAAAATATTTTTGGGAATTTCAGTGGTCAAGGATGCGGGTGAATGCCCCTTTCACTCTGCAAATGTTTTTGGGGCATTCAGAGCTCTCTGACACAGATTTTGGCCCACCAACATTTTCTGGACTTTAGGGGGTCTAGGATGCCTGTAGACCCCTTTTTTGGGCCTCCAAACTTTTCAACATTTTTGCAGGCCTGAAATGCATTTTAAGGCCTTTTTCGGGCTGCTAACATATTCTGAGCTTCAGGGGTATAGGTTGCATTTTTCGTGCCAAAAATATTTTGGGGAATTTCAGTGATCTAGGATGCGGCTTAATGCCCCTTTCAGGCTGCACATGTTTTTGGGACATTCAGAGCTCTCTGACACCGATTTTAACCCACCAACATTTTCTGGACTTTAGGGGGTCTGGGATGCCTGTAAACCCCTTTTTTCACCCTCCAAAGTTTTCTATATTTTTGCATGCTTAAGATGCATTTTAAGTCCTTTTTTTGAGCTGCCACCATTTTCTGAACTTTCAGGGTTGTAGCATGCATTTTTTGTGGCAAAAATATTTTTGGGAATTTCAGTGATCTAGGATGCGGCTTAATGCCCCTTTCAGGCTGCACATGTTTTTGGGACATTCAGAGCTCTCTGGCACCGATTTTGGCCCACCAACATTTTCTGGACTTTAGGGGGTCTAGGATGCCTGTAAACCCCTTTTTTCGCCCTCCAAAGATTTCTACATTTTTGCATGCTTAAGATGCATTTTAAGTCATTTTTTTGAGCTGCCACCATTTTCTGAACTTTCAGGGGTGTAGTATGCATTTTTTGTGCCAAAAATATTTTTGGGAATTTCAGTGGTCTAGGATGCGGGTTGATGACCCTTTCACTCTGCAAATGTTTTTGGGGCATTCAGAGCTCTCTGACACACATTTTGGCCCACCAACATTTTCTAGACTTTAGGGGGTCTAGGATGCCTGTAAACCCCTTTTTTGGGCCTCCAATGTTTTCAACATGTTTGCAGGCCTAAGTTGCATAGTAAGTCCTTTTTTGAGCTTCCAACATTTTCTGAACTTTCAGGGTTGTAGGATGCATTTTTCATGCCAAAAATATTTTGGGGAATTTCAGTGGTCTAGGAACGCGGGTTAATGCCCCTTTCAGGCTGCAAATGTTTTTGGGACATTCAGAGCTCTCTGACACAGATTTTGGCCCACCAACATTTTCTGGACTTTAGGGGGTCTAGGATGCCTGTAAACCCCTTTTTTGGGCCTCCAAAGTTTTCTACATTTTTGCATACCTACGATGCATTTTAAGGCATTTTTGGGCTGCTAACATTTTAAGAACTTTCAGGGGTGTAGTATGAATTTTCCTGGCCAAAAGTATTTTTGGAAATTTCAGTGGTCTAGGATGTGGGTTAATGCCCCTTTCAGGCTGCAAATGTTTATGGGACATTCAGAGCTCTCTGACACAGATTTTGGCCCACCAACATTTTCTGGTCTTTAGGGGGTCTAGGATGCCTGTAAACCCCTTTTTTGGGCCTCCAAAGTTTTCTACATTTTTGCATGCCTACGATGCATTTTAAGGCATTTTTGGGCTGCTAACATTTTAAGAACTTTCAGGGGTGTAGTATGAATTTTTCTGGCCAAAAGTATTTTTGGAAGTTTCAGTGGTCTAGGATGTGGGTTAATGCCCCTTTCAGGCTGCAAATGTTTTTGGGACATTCAGAGCTCTCTGACACAGATTTTGGCCCACCAACATTTTCTGGACTTTAGGGGGTCTAGGATGCCTGTAAACCCCTTTTTTGGGCATCCAAAGTTTTCAACATATTTGCAGGCCTAACGTGCATTTTAAGGCCTTTTTTGGGCTGCTAACATATTCAGAGCTTTCAGGGGTGTAGGATGAATTTTTCGTGCCAAAAATATTTTGGGGAATTTCAGTGGTCTAGGATGCGGGTTAATGCCCCTTTCAGGCTGAAAATGATTTTGGGACATTCAGGACTCTCTGACACCATTTTTGGGCCACAACCCTTTCATTGGGTCTAGGATGCCTCTAAACCCCTTTTTTCCACCTCCAAAGTTTTCAACATATTTGCAGGCCTAACATGCATTTTAAGGCTTTTTTTGGGCTGCTAACATATTCAGAGCTTTCAGGGGTGTAGGATAAATTTTTTATGCCAAAAATATTTTTGGGAATTTCAGTGGTCTAGGATGCGGGTGAATGCCCCTTTCACTCTGCAAATGTTTTTGGGGCATTCAGAGCTCTCTGACACAGATTTTGGCCCACCAACATTTTCTGGACTTTAGGGGTTCTAGGATGCCTGTAGACCCCTTTTTTGGGCCTCCAAACTTTTCAACATTTTTGCAGGCCTGAAATGCATTTTAAGGCATTTTTGGGCTGCTAACATTTTAAGAACTTTCAGGGGTGTAGTATGAATTTTTCTGGCCAAAAGTATTTTTGGAAATTTCAGTGGTCTAGGATGTGGGTTAATGCCCCTTTCAGGCTGCACATGTTTTTGGGACATTCAGAGCTCTCTGACACCGATTTTGGCCCACCAACATTTTCTGGACTTTAGGGGGTCTAGGATGCCTGTAAACCCCTTTTTTGGGCATCCAAAGTTTTGAAAATTTTTGCAGGCCTAACATGCATTTTAAGGCCTTTTTTGGGCTGCTAAGATATTCTGAGCTTTCAGGGGTATAGGATGAATTTTTCATGCCAAAAATATTTTGGGGAATTTCAGTGGTCTAGGATGCGGGTTAATGCCCCTTTCAGGCTGCAAATGTTTTTGGGACATTCAGGACTCTCTGGCACCATTTTTGGGCCACAACCATTTTCTGGACTTTATGGGGGCTAGGATGCCTCTAAACCCCTTTTTTCCACCTCCAAAGTTTTCTACATTTTTGCATGCCTACGATGCATTTTAAGGCATTTTTGGGCTGCTAACATTTTAAGAACTTTCAGGGGTGTAGTATGAATTTTTCTGGCCAAAAGTATTTTTGGAAATTTCAGTGGTCTAGGATGTGGGTTAATGCCCCTTTCAGGCTGCAAATGTTTTTGGGACATTCAGAGCTCTCTGACACAGATTTTGGCCCACCAACATTTTCTGGACTTTAGGGGGTCTAGGATGCCTGTAAACCCCTTTTTTGGGCCTCCAAAGTTTTCTACATTTTTGCATGCCTACGATGCATTTTAAGGCATTTTTGGGCTGCTAACATTTTAAGAACTTTCAGGGGTGTAGTATGAATTTTTCTGGCCAAAAGTATTTTTGGAAATTTCAGTGGTCTAGGATGTGGGTTAATGCCCCTTTCAGGCTGCAAATGTTTTTGGGACATTCAGAGCTCTCTGACACAGATTTTGGGCCACCAACATTTTCTGGACTTTAGGGGGTCTAGGATGCCTGTAAACCCCTTTTTTGGGCATCCAAAGTTTTCAACATATTTGCAGGCCTAACATGCATTTTAAGGCCTTTTTTGGGCTGGTAACATATTCAGAGCTTTCAGGGGTGTAGGATGAATTTTTCGTGCCAAAAATATTTTGGGGAATTTCAGTGGTCTAGGATGCGGGTTAATGCCCCTTTCAGGCTGAAAATGTTTTTGGGACATTCAGGACTCTCTGACACCATTTTTGGGCCACAACCCTTTCATTGGGTTTAGGATGCCTCTAAACCCCTTTTTTCAACCTCCAAAGTTTTCAACATATTTGCAGGCCTAACATGCATTTTAAGGCTTTTTTTGGGCTGCTAACATATTCAGAGCTTTCAGGGGTGTAGGATAAATTTTTTATGCCAAAAATATTTTTGGGAATTTCAGTGGTCTAGGATGCGGGTGAATGCCCCTTTCACTCTGCAAATGTTTTTGGGGCATTCAGAGCTCTCTGACACAGATTTTGGCCCACCAACATTTTCTGGACTTTAGGGGGTCTAGGATGCCTGTAGACCCCTTTTTTGGGCCTCCAAACTTTTCAACATTTTTGCAGGCATGAAATGCATTTTAAGACATTTTTGGGCTGCTAACATTTTAAGAACTTTCAGGGGTGTAGTATGAATTTTTCTGGCCAAAAGTATTTTTGGAAATTTCAGTGGTCTAGGATGTGGGTTAATGCCCCGATCAGGCTGCACATGTTTTTGGGACATTCAGAGCTCTCTGACACCGATTTTGGCCCACCAACATTTTCTGGACTTTAGGGGGTCTAGGATGCCTGTAAACCCCTTTTTTGGGCATCCAAAGTTTTGAAAATTTTTGCAGGCCTAACATGCATTTTAAGGCCTTTTTTGGGCTGCTAAGATATTCTGAGCTTTCAGGGGTATAGGATGAATTTTTCATGCCAAAAATATTTTGGGGAATTTCAGTGGTCTAGGATGCGGGTTAATGCCCCTTTCAGGCTGCAAATGTTTTTGGGACATTCAGGACTCTCTGGCACCATTTTTGGGCCACAACCATTTTCTGGACTTTATGGGGTCTAGGATGCCTCTAAACCCCTTTTTTCCACCTCCAAAGTTTTCTACATTTTTGCATGCCTAAGATGCATTTTAACGCATTTTTGGGCTGCTAACATTTTAAGAACTTTCAGGGGTGTAGTATGAATGTTTCTGGCCAAAAGTATTTTTGGAAATTTCAGTGGTCTAGGATGTGGGTTAATGCCCCTTTCAGGCTGCACATGTTTTTGGGACATTCAGAGCTCTCTGACACCGATTTTGGCCCACCAACATTTTCTGGACTTTATGGGGTCTAGGATGTCTGTAAACCCCTTTTTTGGGCATCCAAAGTTTTCAACATTTTTGCAGGCCTAACATGCATTTTAAGGCCTTTTTTGGGCTGCTAAGATATTCTGAGCTTTCAGGGGTGTAGGATGCATTTTTCGTGGCAAAAATATTTTTGGGAATTTCAGTGGTCTAGGATGCGGGTTAATGCCCCTTTCAGGCTGCAAATGTTTTTGGGACATTCAGAGCTCTCTGACACAGATTTTGGCCCACCAACATTTTCTGGACTTTAGGGGGTCTAGGATGCCTGTAAACCCCTTTTTTGGGCCTCCAAAGTTTTCTACATTTTTGCATGCCTACGATGCATTTTAAGGCATTTTTGGGCTGCTAACATTTTAAGAACTTTCAGGGGTGTAGTATGAATTTTTCTGGCCAAAAGTATTTTTGGAAATTTCAGTGGTCTAGGATGTGGGTTAATGCCCCTTTCAGGCTGCAAATGTTTTTGGGACATTCAGAGCTCTCTGACACAGATTTTGGCCCACCAACATTTTCTGGACTTTAGGGGGTCTAGGATGCCTGTAAACCCCTTTTTTGGGCATCCAAAGTTTTCAACATATTTGCAGGCCTAACATGCATTTTAAGGCCTTTTTTGGGCTGCTAACATATTCAGAGCTTCAGGGGTGTAGGATGATTTTTTTATGCCAAAAATATTTTTGGGAATTTCAGTGGTCTAGGATGCGGGTGAATGCCCCTTTCACTCTGCAAATGTTTTTGGGGCATTCAGAGCTCTCTGACACAGATTTTGGCCCACCAACATTTTCTGGACTTTAGGGGGTCTAGGATGCCTGTAGACCCCTTTTTTGGGCCTCCAAACTTTTCAACATTTTTGCAGGCCTGAAATGCATTTTAAGGCCTTTTTCGGGCTGCTAACATATTCTGAGCTTCAGGGGTATAGGTTGCATTTTTCGTGCCAAAAATATTTTGGGGAATTTCAGTGATCTAGGATGCGGCTTAATGCCCTTTCAGGCTGCACATGTTTTTGGGACATTCAGAGCTCTCTGACACCGATTTTGGCCCACCAACATTTTCTGGACTTTAGGGGGTCTGGGATGCCTGTAAACCCCTTTTTTCACCCTCCAAAGTTTTCTATATTTTTGCATGCTTAAGATGCATTTTAAGTCCTTTTTTTGAGCTGCCACCATTTTCTGAACTTTCAGGGTTGTAGCATGCATGTTTTGTGGCAAAAATATTTTTGGGAATTTCAGTGATCTAGGATGCGGCTTAATGCCCCTTTCAGGCTGCACATGTTTTTGGGACATTCAGAGCTCTCTGGCACCGATTTTGGCCCACCAACATTTTCTGGACTTTAGGGGGTCTAGGATGCCTGTAAACCCCTTTTTTCGCCCTCCAAAGATTTCTACATTTTTGCATGCTTAAGATGCATTTTAAGTCATTTTTTTGAGCTGCCACCATTTTCTGAACTTTCAGGGGTGTAGTATGCATTTTTTGTGCCAAAAATATTTTTGGGAATTTCAGTGGTCTAGGATGCGGGTTGATGACCCTTTCACTCTGCAAATGTTTTTGGGGCATTCAGAGCTCTCTGACACACATTTTGGCCCACCAACATTTTCTAGACTTTAGGGGGTCTAGGATGCCTGTAAACCCCTTTTTTGGGCCTCCAATGTTTTCAACATGTTTGCAGGCCTAAGTTGCATAGTAAGTCCTTTTTTGAGCTTCCAACATTTTCTGAACTTTCAGGGTTGTAGGATGCATTTTTCATGCCAAAAATATTTTGGGGAATTTCAGTGGTCTAGGAACGCGGGTTAATGCCCCTTTCAGGCTGCAAATGTTTTTGGGACATTCAGAGCTCTCTGACACAGATTTTGGCCCACCAACATTTTCTGGACTTTAGGGGGTCTAGGATGCCTGTAAACCCCTTTTTTGGGCCTCCAAAGTTTTCTACATTTTTGCATGCCTACGATGCATTTTAAGGCATTTTTGGGCTGCTAACATTTTAAGAACTTTCAGGGGTGTAGTATGAATTTTTCTGGCCAAAAGTATTTTTGGAAATTTCAGTGGTCTAGGATGTGGGTTAATGCCCCTTTCAGGCTGCAAATGTTTTTGGGACATTCAGAGCTCTCTGACACAGATTTTGGCCCACCAACATTTTCTGGACTTTAGGGGGTCTAGGATGCCTGTAAACCCCTTTTTTGGGCATCCAAAGTTTTCAACATATTTGCAGGCCTAACATGCATTTTAAGGCCTTTTTTGGGCTGGTAACATATTCAGAGCTTTCAGGGGTGTAGGATGATTTTTTCGTGCCAAAAATATTTTGGGGAATTTCAGTGGTCTAGGATGCGGGTTAATGCCCCTTTCAGGCTGAAAATGTTTTTGGGACATTCAGGACTCTCTGACACCATTTTTGGGCCACAACCCTTTCATTGGGTCTAGGATGCCTCTAAACCCCTTTTTTCCACCTCCAAAGTTTTCAACATATTTGCAGGCCTAACATGCATTTTAAGGCTTTTTTTGGGCTGCTAACATATTCAGAGCTTTCAGGGGTGTAGGATAAATTTTTTATGCCAAAAATATTTTTGGGAATTTCAGTGGTCTAGGATGCGGGTGAATGCCCCTTTCACTCTGCAAATGTTTTTGGGGCATTCAGAGCTCTCTGACACAGATTTTGGCTCACCAACATTTTCTGGACTTTAGGGGGTCTAGGATGCCTGTAGACCCCTTTTTTGGGCCTCCAAACTTTTCAACATTTTTGCAGGCATGAAATGCATTTTAAGGCATTTTTGGGCTGCTAACATTTTAAGAACTTTCAGGGGTGTAGTATGAATTTTTCTGGCCAAAAGTATTTTTGGAAATTTCAGTGGTCTAGGATGTGGGTTAATGCCCCTTTCAGGCTGCACATGTTTTTGGGACATTCAGAGCTCTCTGACACCGATTTTGGCCCACCAACATTTTCTGGACTTTAGGGGGTCTAGGATGCCTGTAAACCCCTTTTTTGGGCATCCAAAGTTTTGAAAATTTTTGCAGGCCTAACATGCATTTTAAGGCCTTTTTTGGGCTGCTAAGATATTCTGAGCTTTCAGGGGTATAGGATGAATTTTTCATGCCAAAAATATTTTGGGGAATTTCAGTGGTCTAGGATGCGGGTTAATGCCCCTTTCAGGCTGCAAATGTTTTTGGGACATTCAGGACTCTCTGGCACCATTTTTGGGCCACAACCATTTTCTGGACTTTATGGGGGCTAGGATGCCTCTAAACCCCTTTTTTCCACCTCCAAAGTTTTCTACATTTTTGCATGCCTAAGATGCATTTTAACGCATTTTTGGGCTGCTAACATTTTAAGAACTTTCAGGGGTGTAGTATGAATTTTTCTGGCCAAAAGTATTTTTGGAAATTTCAGTGGTCTAGGATGTGGGTTAATGCCCCTTTCAGGCTGCACATGTTTTTGGGACATTCAGAGCTCTCTGACACCGATTTTGGCCCACCAACATTTTCTGGACTTTATGGGGTCTAGGATGTCTGTAAACCCCTTTTTTGGGCATCCAAAGTTTTCAACATTTTTGCAGGCCTAACATGCATTTTAAGGCCTTTTTTGGGCTGCTAAGATATTCTGAGCTTTCAGGGGTGTAGGATGCATTTTTCGTGGCAAAAATATTTTTGGGAATTTCAGTGGTCTAGGATGTGGGTTAATGCCCCTTTCAGGCTGCAAATGTCTTTGGGACATTCAGGGCTCTCTGACACCATTTTTGGGCCACAACCATTTTCTGGAATTTAGGTGGTCTAGGATGCCTCTAAACCCCTTTTTTACACCTCCAAAATTTTCTACATTTTTGCAGGAATAAGATGCATTTTAAGGCATTTTTGCGCTGCCAACATTTTCCGAACTTTCAGGGGTGTAGTATGCATTTTTTGTGCCAAAAATATTTTTCGGAATTTCAGTGGTCCAGCATGCGGGTTGATGCCCCTTTCACTCTGCAAATGTTTTTGGGGCATTCAGAGCTCTCTGACACACATTTTGGCCCACCAACATTTTCTGGACTTTAGGGCGTCTGGGATGCCTGTAAACCCCTTTTTTGGGCCTCCAAACTTTTCAACATTTTTGCAGGCCTGAAATGCATTTTAAGGTCTTTTTTGGGCTGCTAACATATTCTGAGCTTCAGGAGTATAGGTTGAATTTTTCGTGCCAAAAATATTTTGGGGAATTTCAGTGATCTGGGATGCGGCTTAATACCCCTTTCAGGCTGCACATGTTTTTGGGACATTCAGAGCTCTCTGACACCGATTTTGGCCCACCAACATTTTCTGGACTTTAGGGGGTCTAGGATGCCTGTAAACCCCTTTTTTGGGCCTCTAAAGTTTTCAACATTTTTGCAGACTTAAGATGCATTTTAAGTCCTTTTTTGAGCTGCCAACATTTTCTGATCTTTCAGGGTTGTAGGATGCATTTTTTGTGCCAAAAATATTTTTGGGAATTTCAGTGGTCTGGGATGTGGGTTCGTGCCACTTTCAGGCTGCACATCTTTCTGGGACTTTCAAAGCTCTCTGACACTGTTTTTGGGCCACCAACATTTTCTGGACTTTAGGGGGTCTAGGATGCCTGTAAACCCCTTTTTTGGGCCTCCAAACTTTTCAACATTTTTGCAGGCCTGAAATGCATTTAAAGGTCTTTTTTTGGGCTGCTAACATATTCTGAGCTTTCACGGGTGTAGGATGAATTTTTCGTGCCAAAAATATTTTGGGGAATTTCAGTGGTCTAGGATGCGACTTAATGCCCCTTTCAGGCTACAAATGTCTTTGGGACATTCAGGGCTCTCTGACACCATTTTTGGGCCACAACCATTTTCTGGACTTTAGGGGGTCTAGGATAACTGCAAACCCCTTTTTTGGGCCTCCGAAGTTTTCTACACTTTTGCATGCCTACAATGCATTTTAAGGCATTTTTGGGCTGCTAACATTTTAAGAACTTTCAGGGGTGTAGTATGCATTTTTCTGGCCAAAAGTATTTTTGGAAATTTCAGTGGTCTAGGATGTGGGTTAATGCCCCTTTCAGGCTGCAAATGTTTTTGGGACATTCAGAGCTCTCTGACGCAGATTTTGGCCCACCAACATTTTCTGGACTTTAGGGGGTCTAGGATGCCTGTAAAACCCTTTTTTGGGCCTCTAAAGTTTTCAACATTTTTGCAGGCCTAAAATGCATTGTAAGGCCTTTTTTGGGCTGCTAACATATTCTGAGCTTTCAGGGGTGTAGTATGCATTTTTCGTGCCAAAAATATTTTTGGGAATTTCAGTGGTGTAGGATGCGGGTTGATGCCCCTTTCACTCTGCAAATGTTTTTGGGGCATTCAGAGCTCTCTGACACACATTTTGGCCCACCAACATTTTCTGGACTTTAGGGGGTCTGGGATGCCTGTAAACCCCTTTTTTGGGCCTGCAAACTTTTCAACATTTGTGCAGGCCTGAAATGCATTTTAAGGTCTTTTTTGGGCTGCTAACATATTCTGAGCTTCAGGGGTATAGGTTGAATTTTTCGTGCCAAAAATATTTTGGGGAATTTCAGTGATCTGGGATGCGGCTTAATACCCCTTTCAGGCTGCACGTGTTTTTGGGACATTCAGAGCTCTCTGACACCGATTTTGGCCCACCAACATTTTCTGGACTTTAGGGGGTCTAGGATGCCTGTAAACCCCTTTTTTGGGCCTCCAAAGTTTTCAACATTTTTGCAGGCTTAAGATGCATTTTAAGTCCTTTTTTTGAGCTGCCAACATTTTCTGATCTTTCAGGGTTGTAGGATGCATTTTTTGTGCCAAAAATATTTTTGGGAATTTCAGTGGTCTGGGATGTGGGTTAGTGCCACTTTCAGGCTGCACATCTTTTTGGGACTTTCAGAGCTCTCTGACACTGTTTTTGGGCCACCAACATTTTCTGGACTTTAGGGGGTCTAGGATGCCTGTAAACCCCTTTTTTGGGCCTCTAAAGTTTTCAACATTTTTGCAGGCCTAAAATGCATTTTAAGGCCTTCTTTGGGCTGCTAACATATTCTGAGCTTTCAGGGGTGTAGGATGCATTTTTTGTGGCAAAAATATTTTTGGGAATTTCAGTGGTCTAGGATGCGGGTTAATGCCCCTTTCAGGCTGGAAATGTATTTGGGATATTCAGGGCTCTCTGACACCATTTTTGGGCCACAACCATTTTCTGGACTTTGGGGGGTCTAGGATGCCTGTAAACCCCTTTTTTGGGCCTCCAAAGTTTTCTACATTTTTGCATGCCTAACATGCATTTCAAGGCCTTTTTTGGGCTGCTAACATATTCTGAGCTTTCAGGGGTATAGGTTGAATTTTACGTGCCAAAAATATTTTGGGGAATTTCAGTGATCTGGGATGCGGCTTAATACCCCTTTCAGGCTGCACATGTTTTTGGGACATTCAGAGCTCTCTGACACCGATTTTGGCCCACCAACATTTTCTGGACTTTAGGGGGTCTAGGATGCCTGTAAACCCCTTTTTTGGGCATCCAAAGTTTTCAACATATTTGCAGGCCTAACATGTATTTTAAGGCCTTTTTTGGGCTGCTAACATATTCAGAGCTTTCAGGGGTGTAGGATGAATTTTTCGTGCCAAAAATATTTTGGGGAATTTCAGTGGTCTAGGATGCGGGTTAATGCCCCTTTCAGGCTGCAAATGTTTTTGGGACATTCAGGCCTCTCTGACACCATTTTTGGGCCACAACCATTTTCTGGACTTTAGGGGGTCTAGGATGCCTGTAAACCCCTTTTTTGGGCATCCAAAGTTTTCAACATATTTGCAGGCCTAACATGTATTTTAAGGCCTTTTTTGGGCTGCTAACATATTCAGAGCTTTCAGGGGTGTAGGATGAATTTTTCGTGCCAAAAATATTTTGGGGAATTTCAGTGGTCTAGGATGCGGGTTAATGCCCCTTTCAGGCTGCAAATGTTTTTGGGACATTCAGGCCTCTCTGACACCATTTTTGGGCCACAACCATTTTCTGGACTTTAGGGGGTCTAGGATGCCTCTAAAACCCTTTTTTGGGCCTCCAAAGTTTTCTACATTTTTGCATGCCTACGATGCATTTTAGGGCATTTTTGGGCTGCTAACATTTTAAGAACTTTCAGGGGTGTAGTATGAATTTTTCTGGCCAAAAGTATTTTTGGAAATTTCAGTGGTCTAGGATGTGGGTTAATGCCCCTTTCAGGCTGCACATGTTTTTGGGACATTCAGAGCTCTCTGACACCGATTTTGACCCACCAACATTTTCTGGACTTTAGGGGGTCTAGGATGCCTGTAAACCCCTTTTTTGGGCATCCAAAGTTTTCAACATTTTTGCAGGCCTAACATGCATTTTAAGGCCTTTTTGGGCTGCTAAGATATTCTGAGCTTTCAGGGGTATAGGATGAATTTTTCATGCCAAAAATATTTTGGGGAATTTCAGTGGTCTAGGATGCGGGTTAATGCCCCTTTCAGGCTGCAAATGTTTTTGGGACATTCAGGACTCTCTGACACCATTTCTGGGCCACAACCATTTTCTGGACTTTAGGGGGTCTAGGATGCCTGTAAACCCCTTTTTTGGGCATCCAAAGTTTTCAACATTTTTGCAGGCCTAACATGCATTTTAAGGCCTTTTTGGGCTGCTAAGATATTCTGAGCTTTCAGGGGTATAGGATGAATTTTTCATGCCAAAAATATTTTGGGGAATTTCAGTGATCTAGGATGCGGCTTAATGCCCCTTTCAGGCTGCACATGTTTTTGGGACATTCAGAGCTCTCTGACACCGATTTTGGTCCACCAACATTTTCTGGACTTTAGGGGGTCTAGGATGCCTGTAAACCCCTTTTTTCGCCCTCCAAAGATTTCTACATTTTTGCATGCTTAAGATGCATTTTAAGTCCTTTTTTGCAGCTGCCACCATTTTCTGAACTTTCAGGGGTGTAGTATGCATTTTTTGTGCCAAAAATATTTTTGGGAATTTCAGTGGTCTAGGATGCGGGTTGATGACCCTTTCACTCTGCAAATGTTTTTGGGTCATTCAGAACTCTCTGAGACAAATTTTGGCCCACCAACATTTTCTAGACTTTAGGGGGTCTAGGATGCTTGTAAACCCCCTTTTTGGGCCTCCAATGTTTTCAACATGTTTGCAGGCCTAAGTTGCATAGTAAGTCCTTTTTTGAGCTTCCAACATTTTCTGAACTTTCAGGGTTGTAGGATGCATTTTTCATGCCAAAAATATTTTGGGGAATTTCAGTGGTCTAGGAATGCGGGTTAATGCCCCTTTCAGGCTGCAAATGTTTTTGGGACATTCAGAGCTCTCTGACACAGATTTTGGCCCACCAATATTTTCTGGACTTTAGGGGGTCTAGGATGCCTGTAGACCCCTTTTTTGGGCCTCCAAACTTTTCAACATTTTTGCAGGCCTGAAATGCATTTTAAGGCCTTTTTCGGGCTGCTAAGATATTCTGAGCTTCAGGGGTATAGGTTGCATTTTTCGTGCCAAAAATATTTTGGGGAATTTCAGTGATCTAGGATGCGGCTTAATGCCCCTTTCAGGCTGCCCATGTTTTTGGGACATTCAGAGCTCTCTGACACCGATTTTGGTCCACCAACATTTTCTGGACTTTAGGGGGTCTAGGATGCCTGTAAATCCCTTTTTTCGCCCTCCAAAGTTTTCTATATTTTTGCATGCTTAAGATGCATTTTAAGTCCTTTTTTTGAGCTGCCACCATTTTCTGAACTTTCAGGGTTGTAGGATGCATTTTTTGTGGCAAAAATATTTTTGGGAATTTCAGTGATCTAGGATGCGGCTTAATGCCCCTTTCAGGCTGCACATGTTTTTGGGACATTCAGAGCTCTCTGACAACGATTTTGGCACACCAACATTTTCTGGACTTTAGGGGGTCTAGGATGCCTGTAAACCCCTTTTTTCGCCCTCTAAAGATTTCTGCATATTTGCATGCTTAAGATGCATTTTAAGTCCTTTTTTTGAGCTGCCACCATTTTCTGAACTTTCAGGGGTGTAGTATGCATTTTTTGTGCCAAAAATATTTTTGGGAATTTCAGTGGTCTAGGATGCGGGTTGATGACCCTTTCACTCTGCAAATGTTTTTGGGGCATTCAGAGCTCTCTGACACAAATTTTGGCACACCAACATTTTCTAGACTTTAGGGGGTCTAGGATGCCTGTAAACCCCTTTTGTGGGCCTCCAATGTTTTCAACATGTTTGCAGGCCTAAGTTGCATAGTAAGTACTTTTTTGAGCTTCCAACATTTTCTGAACTTTCAGGGTTGTAGGATGCATTTTTCATGCCAAAAATATTTTGGGGAATTTCAGTGGTCTAGGATGCGGCTTAATGCCCCTTTCAGGCTGCACATGTTTTTGGGACATTAAGAGCTCTCTGACACCGATTTTGGCCCACCAACATTTTCTGGACTTTAGGGGGTCTAGGATGCCTGTAAACCCCTTTTTTCGCCCTCCAAAGTTTTCTATATTTTTGCATGCTTAAGATGCATTTTAAGTCCTTTTTTTGAGCTGCCACCATTTTCTGAACTTTCAGGGTTGTAGGATGCATTTTTTGTGGCAAAAATATTTTTGAGAATTTCAGTGATCTAGGATGCGGCTTAATGCCCCTTTCAGGCTGCACATGTTTTTGCGACATTCAGAGGTCTCTGACACCGATTTTGGCCCACCAACATTTTCTGGACTTTAGGGGGTCTAGGATGCCTGTAAAACCCCTTTTTTCGCCCTCCAAAGATTTCTACATTTTTGCATGCTTAAGATGCATTTTAAGTCCTTTTTTGCAACTGCCACCATTTTCTGAACTTTCAGGGGTGTAGTATGCATTTTTTGTGCCAAAAATATTTTTGGGAATTTCAGTGGTCTAGGATGCGGGTTGATGACCCTTTCACTCTGCAAATGTTTTTGGGGCATTCAGAGCTCTCTGACACAAATTTTGGCCCACCAACATTTTCTAGACTTTAGGGGGTCTAGGATGCTTGTAAACCCCTTTTTTGGGCCTCCAATGTTTTCAACATGTTTGCAGGCCTAAGTTGCATAGTAAGTCCTTTTTTGAGCTTCCAACATTTTCTGAACTTTCAGGGTTGTAGGATGCATTTTTCATGCCAAAAATATTTTGGGGAATTTCAGTGGTCTAGGAACGCGGGTTAATGCCCCTTTCAGGCTGCAAATGTTTTTGGGACATTCAGAGCTCTCTGACACAGATTTTGGCCCACCAATATTTTCTGGACTTTAGGTGGTTTAGAATGCCTGTAGACCCCTTTTTTGGGCCTCCAAACTTTTCAACATTTTTGCAGGCCTGAAATGCATTTTAAGGCCTTTTTCGGGCTGCTAAGATATTCTGAGCTTCAGGGGTATAGGTTGCATTTTTCGTGCCAAAAATATTTTGGGGAATTTCAGTGATCTAGGATGCGGCTTAATGCCCCTTTCAGGCTGCCCATGTTTTTGGGACATTCAGAGCTCTCTGACACCGATTTTGGCCCACCAACATTTTCTGGACTTTAGGGGGTCTAGGATGCCTGTAAATCCCTTTTTTCGCCCTCCAAATTTTTCTATATTTTTGCATGCTTAAGATGCATTTTAAGTCCTTTTTTTGAGCTGCCACCATTTTCTGAACTTTCAGGGTTATAGGATGCATTTTTTGTGTCAAAAATATTTTTGGCAATTTCAGTGATCTAGGTTGCGGCTTAATGCCCCTTTCAGGCTGCACATGTTTTTGGGACATTCAGAGCTCTCTGACAACGATTTTGGCACACCAACATTTTCTGGACTTTAGGGGGTCTAGGATGCCTGTAAACCCCTTTTTTCGCCCTCTAAAGATTTCTACATATTTGCATGCTTAAGATGCATTTTAAGTCCTTTTTTTGAGCTGCCACCATTTTCTGAACTTTCAGGGGTGTAGTATGCATTTTTTGTGCCAAAAATATTTTTGGGAATTTCAGTGGTCTAGGATGCGGGTTGATGATCCTTTCACTCTGCAAATGTTTTTGGGGCATTCAGAGCTCTCTGACACAAATTTTGGCCCACCAACATTTTCTGGACTTTAGGGGGTCTAGGATGCCTGTAAATCCCTTTTTTCGCCCTCCAAAGTTTTCTATATTTTTGCATGCTTAAGATGCATTTTAAGTCCTTTTTTTGAGCTGCCACCATTTTCTGAACTTTCAGGGTTGTAGGATGCATTTTTTGTTTCAAAAATATTTTTGGGAATTTCAGTGATCTAGGATGCGGCTTAATGCCCCTTTCAGGCTGCACATGTTTTTGGGACATTCAGAGCTCTCTGACAACGATTTTGGCACACCAACATTTTCTGGACTTTAGGGGGTCTAGGATGCCTGTAAACCCCTTTTTTCGCCCTCTAAAGATTTCTACATATTTGCATGCTTAAGATGCATTTTAAGTCCTTTTTTTGAGCTGCCACCATTTTCTGAACTTTCAGGGGTGTAGTATGCATTTTTTGTGCCAAAAATATTTTTGGGAATTTCAGTGGTCTAGGATGCGGGTTGATGACCCTTTCACTCTGCAAATGTTTTTGGGGCATTCAGAGCTCTCTGACACAAATTTTGGCCCACCAACATTTTCTAGACTTTAGGGGGTCTAGGATGCCTGTAAACCCCTTTTGTGGGCCTCCAATGTTTTCAACATGTTTGCAGGCCTAAGTTGCATAGTAAGTACTTTTTTGAGCTTCCAACATTTTCTGAACTTTCAGGGTCGTAGGATGCATTTTTCATGCCAAAAATATTTTGGGGAATTTCAGTGGTCTAGGATGCGGCTTAATGCCCCTTTCAGGCTGCACATGTTTTTGGGACATTAAGAGCTCTCTGACACCGATTTTGGCCCACCAACATTTTCTAGACTTTCGGGGGTCTAGGATGCCTGTAAACCCCTTTTTTCGCCCTCCAAAGTTTTCTATATTTTTGCATGCTTAAGATGCATTTTAAGTCCTTTTTTTGAGCTGCCACCATTTTCTGAACTTTCAGGGTTGTAGGATGCATTTTTTGTGGCAAAAATATTTTTGAGAATTTCAGTGATCTAGGATGCGGCTTAATGCCCCTTTCAGGCTACACATGTTTTTGGGACATTCAGAGCTCTCTGACACCGATTTTGGCCCACCAACATTTTCTGGACTTTAGGGGGTCTAGGATGCCTGTAAACCCCTTTTTTCGCCCTCCAAAGATTTCTACATTTTTGCATGCTTAAGATGCATTTTAAGTCCTTTTTTGCAGCTGCCACCATTTTCTGAACTTTCAGGGGTGTAGTATGCATTTTTTGTGCCAAAAATATTTTTGGGAATTTCAGTGGTCTAGGATGCGGGTTGATGACCCTTTCACTCTGCAAATGTTTTTGGGGCATTCAGAGCTCTCTGACACAAATTTTGGCCCACCAACATTTTCTAGACTTTAGGGGGTCTAGGATGCTTGTAAACCCCATTTTTGGGCCTCCAATGTTTTCAACATGTTTGCAGGCCTAAGTTGCATAGTAAGTCCTTTTTTGAGCTTCCAACATTTTCTGAACTTTCAGGGTTGTAGGATGCATTTTTCATGCCAAAAATATTTTGGGGAATTTCAGTGGTCTAGGAACGCGGGTTAATGCCCCTTTCAGGCTGCAAATGTTTTTGGGACATTCAGAGCTCTCTGACACAGATTTTGGCCCACCAATATTTTCTGGACTTTAGGTGGTCTAGGATGCCTGTAGACCCCTTTTTTGGGCCTCCAAACTTTTCAACATTTTTGCAGGCCTGAAATGCATTTTAAGGCCTTTTTCGGGCTGCTAAAATATTCTGAGCTTCAGGGGTATAGGTTGCATTTTTCGTGCCAAAAATATTTTGGGGAATTTCAGTGATCTAGGATGCAGCTTAATGCCCCTTTCAGGCTGCACATGTTTTTGGGACATTCAGAGCTCTCTGACACAGATTTTGGCCCACCAACATTTTCTGGACTTTAGGGGGTCTAGGATGCCTGTAAATCCCTTTTTTCGCCCTCCAAAGTTTTCTATATTTTTGCATGCTTAAGATGCATTTTAAGTCCTTTTTTTGAGCTGCCACCATTTTCTGAACTTTCAGGGTTGTAGGATGCATTTTTTGTGGCAAAAATATTTTTGGGAATTTCAGTGGTCTAGGATGCGGGTTGATGACCCTTTCACTCTGCAAATGTTTTTGGGGCATTCAGAGCTCTCTGACACAAATTTTGGCCCACCAACATTTTCTAGACTTTAGGGGGTCTAGGATGCCTGTAAACCCCTTTTGTGGGCCTCCAATGTTTTCAACATGTTTGCAGGCCTAAGTTGCATAGTAAGTACTTTTTTGAGCTTCCAACATTTTCTGAACTTTCAGGGTTGTAGGATGCATTTTTCATGCCAAAAATATTTTGGGGAATTTCAGTGGTCTAGGAACGCGGGTTAATGCCCCTTTCAGGCTGCAAATGTTTTTGGGACATTCAGAGCTCTCTGACACAGATTTTGGCCCACCAACATTTTCTGGACTTTAGGGGGTCTAGGATGCCTGTAGACCCCTTTTTTGGGCCTCGAAACTTTTCAACATTTTTGCAGGCCTGAAATGCATTTTAAGGCCTTTTTCGGGCTGCTAACATATTCTGAGCTTCAGGGGTATAGGTTGCATTTTTCGTGCCAAAAATATTTTGGGGAATTTCAGTGATCTAGGATGCGGCTTAATGCCCCTTTCAGGCTGCACATGTTTTTGGGACATTCAGAGCTCTCTGACACCAATTTTGGCCCACCAACATTTTCTGGACTTTAGGGGGTCTAGGATGCCTGTAAACCCCTTTTTTGGGCCTCCAAAGTTTTCTACATTTTTGCATGCCTACGATGCATTTTAAGGCATTTTTGGGCTGCTAACATTTTAAGAACTTTCAGGGGTGTAGTATGATTTTTTCTGGCCAAAAGTATTTTTGGAAATTTCAGTGGTCTAGGATGTGGGCTAATGCCCCTTTCAGGCTGCACATGTTTTTGGGACATTCAGAGCTCTCTGACACCGATTTTGGCATACCAACATTTTCTGGACTTTAGGGGGTCTAGGATGCCTGTAAACCCCTTTTTTGGGCATCCAAAGTTTTCAACATTTTTGCAGGCCTAACATGCCTTTTAAGGCCTTTTTTGGGCTGCTAAGATATTCTGAGCTTTCAGGGGTATAGGATGAATTTTTCATGCCAAAAATATTTTGTGGAATTTCAGTGGTCTAGGATGCGGGTTAATGCCCCTTTCAGGCTGCAAATGTTTTTGGGACATTCAGGACTCTCTGACACCATTTTTGGGCCACAACCATTTTCTGGACTTTAGGGGGTCTAGGATGCCTCTAAACCCCTTTTTTCCACCTCCAAAGTTTTCTACATTTTTGCAGGCCTAAGATGCATTTTAAGGCATTTTTGGGCTGCCAACATTTTCAGAACTTTCAGGGGTGTAGTATGCATTTTTTATGCCAAAAATATTTTTGGGAATTTCAGTGGTCTAGGATGCGGGTGAATGCCCCTTTCACTCTGCAAATGTTTTTGGGGCATTCAGAGCTCTCTGACACAGATTTTGGCCCACCAACATTTTCTGGACTTTAGGGGGTCTAGGATGCCTGTAGACCCCTTTTTTGGGCCTCCAAACTTTTCAACATTTTTGCAGGCCTGAAATGCATTTTAAGGCATTTTTCGGGCTGCTAACATATTCTGAGCTTAAGGGGTATAGGTTGCATTTTTCGTGCCAAAAATATTTTGGGGAATTTCAGTGATCTAGGATGCGGCTTAATGCCCCTTTCAGGCTGCACATGTTTTTGGGACATTCAGAGCTCTCTGACACCGATTTTGGCCCACCAACATTTTCTGGACTTTAGGGGGTCTAGGATGCCTGTAAACCCCTTTTTTCACCCTCCAAAGTTTTCTATATTTGTGCATGCTTAAGATGCATTTTAAGTCCTTTTTTTGAGCTGCCGCCATTTTCTGAACTTTCAGGGGTGTAGTATGCATTTTTTGTGCCAAAAATATTTTTGGGAATTTCAGTGGTCTAGGATGCGGGTTGATGACCCTTTCACTCTGCAAATGTTTTTGGGGCATTCAGAGCTCTCTGACACAAATTTTGGCCCACCAACATTTTCTGGACTTTAGGGGGTCTAGGATGCCTGTAAATCCCTTTTTTCGCCCTCCAAAGTTTTCTATATTTTTGCATGCTTAAGATGCATTTTAAGTCCTTTTTTTGAGCTGCCACCATTTTCTGAACTTTCAGGGTTGTAGGATGCATTTTTTGTGGCAAAAATATTTTTGGGAATTTCAGTGATCTAGGATGCGGCTTAATGCCCCTTTCAGGCTGCACATGTTTTTGGGACATTCAGAGCTCTCTGACAACGATTTTGGCACACCAACATTTTCTGGACTTTAGGGGGTCTAGGATGCCTGTAAACCCCTTTTTTCGCCCTCTAAAGATTTCTACATATTTGCATGCTTAAGATGCATTTTAAGTCCTTTTTTTGAGCTGCCACCATTTTCTGAACTTTCAGGGGTGTAGTATGCATTTTTTGTGCCAAAAATATTTTTGGGAATTTCAGTGGTCTAGGATGCGGGTTGATGACCCTTTCACTCTGCAAATGTTTTTGGGGCATTCAGAGCTCTCTGACACAAATTTTGGCCCACCAACATTTTCTAGACTTTAGGGGGTCTAGGATGCCTGTAAACCCCTTTTGTGGGCCTCCAATGTTTTCAACATGTTTGCAGGCCTAAGTTGCATAGTAAGTACTTTTTTGAGCTTCCAACATTTTCTGAACTTTCAGGGTCGTAGGATGCATTTTTCATGCCAAAAATATTTTGGGGAATTTCAGTGGTCTAGGATGCGGCTTAATGCCCCTTTCAGGCTGCACATGTTTTTGGGACATTAAGAGCTCTCTGACACCGATTTTGGCCCACCAACATTTTCTGGACTTTAGGGGGTCTAGGATGCCTGTAAACCCCTTTTTTCGCCCTCCAAAGTTTTCTATATTTTTGCATGCTTAAGATGCATTTTAAGTCCTTTTTTTGAGCTGCCACCATTTTCTGAACTTTCAGGGTTGTAGGATGCATTTTTTGTGGCAAAAATATTTTTGAGAATTTCAGTGATCTAGGATGCGGCTTAATGCCCCTTTCAGGCTACACATGTTTTTGGGACATTCAGAGCTCTCTGACACCGATTTTGGCCCACCAACATTTTCTGGACTTTAGGGGGTCTAGGATGCCTGTAAACCCCTTTTTTCGCCCTCCAAAGATTTCTACATTTTTGCATGCTTAAGATGCATTTAAGTCCTTTTTTGCAGCTGCCACCATTTTCTGAACTTTCAGGGGTGTAGTATGCATTTTTTGTGCCAAAAATATTTTTGGGAATTTCAGTGGTCTAGGATGCGGGTTGATGACCCTTTCACTCTGCAAATGTTTTTGGGGCATTCAGAGCTCTCTGACACAAATTTTGGCCCACCAACATTTTCTAGACTTTAGGGGGTCTAGGATGCTTGTAAACCCCTTTTTTGGGCCTCCAATGTTTTCAACATGTTTGCAGGCCTAAGTTGCATAGTAAGTCCTTTTTTGAGCTTCCAACCTTTTCTGAACTTTCAGGGTTGTAGGATGCATTTTTCATGCCAAAAATATTTTGGGGAATTTCAGTGGTCTAGGAACGCGGGTTAATGCCCCTTTCAGGCTGCAAATGTTTTTGGGACATTCAGAGCTCTCTGACACAGATTTTGGCCCACCAATATTTTCTGGACTTTAGGTGGTCTAGGATGCCTGTAGACCCCTTTTTTGGGCCTCCAAACTTTTCAACATTTTTGCAGGCCTGAAATGCATTTTAAGGCCTTTTTCGGGCTGCTAAAATATTCTGAGCTTCAGGGGTATAGGTTGCATTTTTCGTGCCAAAAATATTTTGGGGAATTTCAGTGATCTAGGATGCAGCTTAATGCCCCTTTCAGGCTGCACATGTTTTTGGGACATTCAGAGCTCTCTGACACAGATTTTGGCCCACCAACATTTTCTGGACTTTAGGGGGTCTAGGATGCCTGTAAATCCCTTTTTTCGCCCTCCAAAGTTTTCTATATTTTTGCATGCTTAAGATGCATTTTAAGTCCTTTTTTTGAGCTGCCACCATTTTCTGAACTTTCAGGGTTGTAGGATGCATTTTTTGTGGCAAAAATATTTTTGGGAATTTCAGTGGTCTAGGATGCGGGTTGATGACCCTTTCACTCTGCAAATGTTTTTGGGGCATTCAGAGCTCTCTGACACAAATTTTGGCCCACCAACATTTTCTAGACTTTAGGGGGTCTAGGATGCCTGTAAACCCCTTTTGTGGGCCTCCAATGTTTTCAACATGTTTGCAGGCCTAAGTTGCATAGTAAGTACTTTTTTGAGCTTCCAACATTTTCTGAACTTTCAGGGTTGTAGGATGCATTTTTCGTGCCAAAAATATTTTGGGGAATTTCAGTGATCTAGGATGCGGCTTAATGCCCCTTTCAGGCTGCACATGTTTTTGGGACATTCAGAGCTCTCTGACACCAATTTTGGCCCACCAACATTTTCTGGACTTTAGGGGGTCTAGGATGCCTGTAAACCCCTTTTTTGGGCCTCCAAAGTTTTCTACATTTTTGCATGCCTACGATGCATTTTAAGGCATTTTTGGGCTGCTAACATTTTAAGAACTTTCAGGGGTGTAGTATGATTTTTTCTGGCCAAAAGTATTTTTGGAAATTTCAGTGGTCTAGGATGTGGGCTAATGCCCCTTTCAGGCTGCACATGTTTTTGGGACATTCAGAGCTCTCTGACACCGATTTTGGCCCACCAACATTTTCTGGACTTTAGGGGGTCTAGGATGCCTGTAAACCCCTTTTTTGGGCATCCAAAGTTTTCAACATTTTTGCAGGCCTAACATGCCTTTTAAGGCCTTTTTTGGGCTGCTAAGATATTCTGAGCTTTCAGGGGTATAGGATGAATTTTTCATGCCAAAAATATTTTGTGGAATTTCAGTGGTCTAGGATGCGGGTTAATGCCCCTTTCAGGCTGCAAATGTTTTTGGGACATTCAGGACTCTCTGACACCATTTTTGGGCCACAACCATTTTCTGGACTTTAGGGGGTCTAGGATGCCTCTAAACCCCTTTTTTACACCTCCAAAGTTTTCTACATTTTTGCAGGCCTAAGATGCATTTTAAGGCATTTTTGGGCTGCCAACATTTTCAGAACTTTCAGGGGTGTAGTATGCATTTTTTATGCCAAAAATATTTTTGGGAATTTCAGTGGTCTAGGATGCGGGTGAATGCCCCTTTCACTCTGCAAATGTTTTTGGGGCATTCAGAGCTCTCTGACACAGATTTTGGCCCACCAACATTTTCTGGACTTTAGGGGGTCTAGGATGCCTGTAGACCCCTTTTTTGGGCCTCCAAACTTTTCAACATTTTTGCAGGCCTGAAATGCATTTTAAGGCATTTTTCGGGCTGCTAACATATTCTGAGCTTCAGGGGTATAGGTTGCATTTTTCGTGCCAAAAATATTTTGGAGAATTTCAGTGATCTAGGATGCGGCTTAATGCCCCTTTCAGGCTGCACATGTTTTTGGGACATTCATAGCTCTCTGACACCGATTTTGGCCTACCAACATTTTCTGGACTTTAGGGGGTCTAGGATGCCTGTAAACCCCTTTTTTCGCCCTCCAAAGATTTCTACATTTGTGCATGCTTAAGATGCATTTTAAGTCCTTTTTTTGAGCTGCCACCATTTTCTGAACTTTCAGGGGTGTAGTATGCATTTTTTGTGCCAACAATATTTTTGGGAATTTCAGTGGTCTAGGATGCGGGTTGATGACCCTTTCACTCTGCAAATGTTTTTGAGGCATTCAGAGCTCTCTGACACAAATTTTGGCCCACCAACATTTTCTAGACTTTAGGGGGTCTAGGATGCCTGTAAACCCCTTTTTTGGGCCTCCAATGTTTTCAACATGTTTGCAGGCCTAAGTTGCATAGTAAGTCCTTTTTTGAGCTTCCAACATTTTCTGAACTTTCAGGGTTGTAGGATGCATTTTTCATGCCAAAAATATTTTGGGGAATTTCAGTGGTCTAGGAACGCGGGTTAATTCCCCCATTTCAGGCTGCAAATGTTTTTGGGACATTCAGAGCTCCCTGACACAGATTTTGGCCCACCAACATTTTCTGGACTTTAGGGGGTCTAGGATGCCTGTCAACCCCTTTTTTGGGCCTCCAAAGTTTTCTACATTTTTGCATGCCTATGATGCATTTTAAGGCATTTTGGGCTGCTAACATTTTAAGAACTTTCAGGGGTGTAGTATGAATTTTTCTGGCCAAAAGTATTTTTGGAAATTTCAGTGGTCTAGGATGTGGGTTAATGCCCCTTTCAGGCTGCAAATGTTTTTTGGGACATTCAGAGCTCTCTGACAAAGATTTTGTCCCACCAACATTTTCTGGACTTTAGGGGGTCTAGGATGCCTGTAAACCCCTTTTTTGGGCATCCAAAGTTTTCAACATATTTGCAGGCCTAACATGCATTTTAAGGCCTTTTTTGGGCTGCTAACATATTCAGAGCTTTCAGGGGTGTAGGATGAATTTTTTATGCCAAAAATATTTTGGGGAATTTCAGTGGTCTAGGATGCGGGTTAATGCCCCTTTCAGGCTGCACATGTTTTTGGGACATTCAGGACTCTCTGACACCATTTTTGGGCCACAACCATTTTCTGGACTTTAGGGGGTCTAGGATGCCTGTAAACCCTTTTTTTCCACCTCCAAAGTTTTCAACATATTTGCAGGCCTAACATGCATTTTAAGGCCTTTTTTGGGCTGCTAACATATTCAGAGCTTTCAGGGGTGTAGGATGAATTTTTTATGCCAAAAATATTTTTGGGAATTTCAGTGGTCTAGGATGCGGCTTAATGCCCCTTTCAGGCTGCACATGTTTTTGGGACATTCAGAGCTCTCTGACACCGATTTTGGCCCACCAACATTTTCTGGACTTTAGGGGGTCTAGGATGCCTGTAAATCCCTTTTTTCGCCCTCCAAAGTTTTCTATATTTTTGCATGCTTAAGATGCATTTTAAGTCCTTTTTTTGAGCTGCCACCATTTTCTGAACTTTCAGGGTTGTAGGATGCATTTTTTGTGGTAAAAATATTTTTGGGAATTTCAGTGATCTAGGATGCGGCTTAATGCCCCTTTCAGGCTGCACATGTTTTTGGGACATTCAGAGCTCTCTGACAACGATTTTGGCACACCAACATTTTCTGGACTTTAGGGGGTCTAGGATGCCTGTAAACCCCTTTTTTCGCCCTCTAAAGATTTCTACATATTTGCATGCTTAAGATGCATTTTAAGTCCTTTTTTTGAGCTGCCACCATTTTCTGAACTTTCAGGGGTGTAGTATGCATTTTTTGTGCCAAAAATATTTTTGGGAATTTCAGTGGTCTAGGATGCGGGTTGATGACCCTTTCACTCTGCAAATGTTTTTGGGGCATTCAGAGCTCTCTGACACAAATTTTGGCACACCAACATTTTCTAGACTTTAGGGGGTCTAGGATGCCTGTAAACCCCTTTTGTGGGCCTCCAATGTTTTCAACATGTTTGCAGGCCTAAGTTGCATAGTAAGTACTTTTTTGAGCTTCCAACATTTTCTGAACTTTCAGGGTTGCAGGATGCATTTTTCATGCCAAAAATATTTTGGGGAATTTCAGTGGTCTAGGATGCGGCTTAATGCCCCTTTCAGGCTGCACATGTTTTTGGGACATTAAGAGCTCTCTGACACCAATTTTGGCCCACCAACATTTTCTGGACTTTAGGGGGTCTAGGATGCCTGTAAACCCCTTTTTTCGCCCTCCAAAGTTTTCTATATTTTTGCATGCTTAAGATGCATTTTAAGTCCTTTTTTTGAGCTGCCACCATTTTCTGAACTTTCAGGGTTGTAGGATGCATTTTTTGTGGCAAAAATATTTTTGAGAATTTCAGTGATCTAGGATGCGGCTTAATGCCCCTTTCAGGCTGCACATGTTTTTGGGACATTCAGAGCTCTCTGACACCGATTTTGGCCCACCAACATTTTCTGGACTTTAGGGGGTCTAGGATGCCTGTAAACCCCTTTTTTCGCCCTCCAAAGATTTCTACATTTTTGCATGCTTAAGATGCATTTTAAGTCCTTTTTTGCAGCTGCCACCATTTTCTGAACTTTCAGGGGTGTAGTATGCATTTTTTGTGCCAAAAATATTTTTGGGAATTTCAGTGGTCTAGGATGCGGGTTGATGACCCTTTCACTCTGCAAATGTTTTTGGGGCATTCAGAGCTCTCTGACACAAATTTTGGCCCACCAACATTTTCTAGACTTTAGGGGGTCTAGGATGCTTGTAAACCCCTTTTTTGGGCCTCCAATGTTTTCAACATGTTTGCAGGCCTAAGTTGCATAGTAAGTCCTTTTTTGAGCTTCCAACATTTTCTGAACTTTCAGGGTTGTAGGATGCATTTTTCATGCCAAAAATATTTTGGGGAATTTCAGTGGTCTAGGAACGCGGGTTAATGCCCCTTTCAGGCTGCAAATGTTTTTGGGACATTCAGAGCTCTCTGACACAGATTTGGCCCACCAATATTTTCTGGACTTTAGGTGGTCTAGAATGCCTGTAGACCCCTTTTTTGGGCCTCCAAACTTTTCAACATTTTTGCAGGCCTGAAATGCATTTTAAGGCCTTTTTCGGGCTGCTAAGATATTCTGAGCTTCAGGGGTATAGGTTGCATTTTTCGTGCCAAAAATATTTTGGGGAATTTCAGTGATCTAGGATGCAGCTTAATGCCCCTTTCAGGCTGCCCATGTTTTTGGGACATTCAGAGCTCTCTGCCACCGATTTTGGCCCACCAACATTTTCTGGACTTTAGGGGGTCTAGGATGCCTGTAAATCCCTTTTTTCGCCCTCCAAATTTTTCTATATTTTTGCATGCTTAAGATGCATTTTAAGTCCTTTTTTTGAGCTGCCACCATTTTCTGAACTTTCAGGGTTGTAGGATGCATTTTTTGTGGCAAAAATATTTTTGGGAATTTCAGTGATCTAGGTTGCGGCTTAATGCCCCTTTCAGGCTGCACATGTTTTTGGGACATTCAGAGCTCTCTGACAACGATTTTGGCACACCAACATTTTCTGGACTTTAGGGGGTCTAGGATGCCTGTAAACCCCTTTTTTCGCCCTCTAAAGATTTCTACATATTTGCATGCTTAAGATGCATTTTAAGTCCTTTTTTTGAGCTGCCACCATTTTCTGAACTTTCAGGGGTGTAGTATGCATTTTTTGTGCCAAAAATATTTTTGGGAATTTCAGTGGTCTAGGATGCGGGTTGATGACCCTTTCACTCTGCAAATGTTTTTGGGGCATTCAGAGCTCTCTGACACAAATTTTGGCCCACCAATATTTTCTAGACTTTAGGGGGTCTAGGATGCCTGTAAACCCCTTTTGTGGGCCTCCAATGTTTTCAACATGTTTGCAGGCCTAAGTTGCATAGTAAGTACTTTTTTGAGCTTCCAACATTTTCTGAACTTTCAGGGTTGTAGGATGCATTTTTCATGCCAAAAATATTTTGGGGAATTTCAGTGGTCTAGGATGCGGCTTAATGACCCTTTCAGGCTGCACATGTTTTTGGGACATTAAGAGCTCTCTGACACCGATTTTGGCCCACCAACATTTTCTGGACTTTAGGGGGTCTAGGATGCCTGTAAACCCCTTTTTTCGCCCTCCAAAGTTTTCTATATTTTTGCATGCTTAAGATGCATTTTAAGTCCTTTTTTTGAGCTGCCACCATTTTCTGAACTTTCAGGGTTGTAGGATGCATTTTTTGTGGCAAAAATATTTTTGAGAATTTCAGTGATCTAGGATGCGGCTTAATGCCCCTTTCAGGCTGCACATGTTTTTGGGACATTCAGAGCTCTCTGACACCGATTTTGGCCCACCAACATTTTCTGGACTTTAGGGGGTCTAGGATGCCTGTAAACCCCTTTTTTCGCCCTCCAAAGATTTCTACATTTTTGCATGCTTAAGATGCATTTTAAGTCCTTTTTTGCAGCTGCCGCCATTTTCTGAACTTTCAGGGGTGTAGTATGCATTTTTTGTGCCAAAAATATTTTTGGGAATTTCAGTGGTCTAGGATGCGGGTTGATGACCCTTTCACTCTGCAAATGTTTTTGGGGCATTCAGAGCTCTCTGACACAAATTTTGGCCCACCAACATTTTCTAGATTTTAGGGGGTCTAGGATGCTTGTAAACCCCTTTTTTGGGCCTCCAATGTTTTCAACATGTTTGCAGGCCTAAGTTGCATAGTAAGTCCTTTTTTGAGCTTCCAACATTTTCTGAACTTTCAGGGTTGTAGGATGCATTTTTCATGCCAAAAATATTTTGGGGAATTTCAGTGGTCTAGGAACGCGGGTTAATGCCCCTTTCAGGCTGCAAATGTTTTTGGGACATTCAGAGCTCTCTGACACAGATTTTGGCCCACCAATATTTTCTGGACTTTAGGTGGTCTAGGATGCCTGTAGACCCCTTTTTTGGGCCTCCAAACTTTTCAACATTTTTGCAGCCCTGAAATGCATTTTAAGGCCTTTTTCGGGCTGCTAAAATATTCTGAGCTTCAGGGGTATAGGTTGCATTTTTCGTGCCAAAAATATTTTGGGGAATTTCAGTGATCTAGGATGCAGCTTAATGCCCCTTTCAGGCTGCACATGTTTTTGGGACATTCAGAGCTCTCTGACACCGATTTTGGCCCACCAACATTTTCTGGACTTTAGGGGGTCTAGGATGCCTGTAAATCCCTTTTTTCGCCCTCCAAAGTTTTCTATATTTTTGCATGCTTAAGATGCATTTTAAGTCCTTTTTTTGAGCTGCCACCATTTTCTGAACTTTCAGGGTTGTAGGATGCATTTTTTGTGGCAAAAATATTTTTGGGAATTTCAGTGGTCTAGGATGCGGGTTGATGACCCTTTTACTCTGCAAATGTTTTTGGGGCATTCAGAGCTCTCTGACACAAATTTTGGCCCACCAACATTTTCTAGACTTTAGGGGGTCTAGGATGCCTGTAAACCCCTTTTGTGGGCCTCCAATGTTTTCAACATGTTTGCAGGCCTAAGTTGCATAGTAAGTACTTTTTTGAGCTTCCAACATTTTCTGAACTTTCAGGGTTGCAGGATGCATTTTTCATGCCAAAAATATTTTGGGGAATTTCAGTGGTCTAGGATGCGGCTTAATGCCCCTTTCAGGCTGCACATGTTTTTGGGACATTAAGAGCTCTCTGACACCAATTTTGGCCCACCAACATTTTCTGGACTTTAGGGGGTCTAGGATGCCTGTAAACCCCTTTTTTCGCCCTCCAAAGTTTTCTATATTTTTGCATGCTTAAGATGCATTTTAAGTCCTTTTTTTGAGCTGCCACCATTTTCTGAACTTTCAGGGTTGTAGGATGCATTTTTTGTGGCAAAAATATTTTTGAGAATTTCAGTGATCTAGGATGCGGCTTAATGCCCCTTTCAGGCTGCACATGTTTTTGGGACATTCAGAGCTCTCTGACACCGATTTTGGCCCACCAACATTTTCTGGACTTTAGGGGGTCTAGGATGCCTGTAAACCCCTTTTTTCGCCCTCCAAAGATTTCTACATTTTTGCATGCTTAAGATGCATTTTAAGTCCTTTTTTGCAGCTGCCACCATTTTCTGAACTTTCAGGGGTGTAGTATGCATTTTTTGTGCCAAAAATATTTTTGGGAATTTCAGTGGTCTAGGATGCGGGTTGATGACCCTTTCACTCTGCAAATGTTTTTGGGGCATTCAGAGCTCTCTGACACAAATTTTGGCCCACCAACATTTTCTAGACTTTAGGGGGTCTAGGATGCTTGTAAACCCCTTTTTTGGGCCTCCAATGTTTTCAACATGTTTGCAGGCCTAAGTTGCATAGTAAGTCCTTTTTTGAGCTTCCAACATTTTCTGAACTTTCAGGGTTGTAGGATGCATTTTTCATGCCAAAAATATTTTGGGGAATTTCAGTGGTCTAGGATGCGGGTTAATGCCCCTTTCAGGCTGCAAATGTTTTTGGGACATTCAGGACTCTCTGACACCATTTTTGGGCCACAACCATTTTCTGGACTTTAGGGGGTCTAGGATGCCTCTAAACCCCTTTTTTCCACCTCCAAAGTTTTCTACATTTTTGCAGGCCTAAGATGCATTTTAAGGCATTTTTGGGCTGCCAACATTTTCAGAACTTTCAGGGGTGTAGTATGCATTTTTTATGCCAAAAATATTTTTGGGAATTTCAGTGGTCTAGGATGCGGGTGAATGCCCCTTTCACTCTGCAAATGTTTTTGGGGCATTCAGAGCTCTCTGACACAGATTTTGGCCCACCAACATTTTCTGGACTTTAGGGGGTCTAGGATGCCTGTAGACCCCTTTTTTGGGCCTCCAAACTTTTCAACATTTTTGCAGGCCTGAAATGCATTTTAAGGCATTTTTCGGGCTGCTAACATATTCTGAGCTTCAGGGGTATAGGTTGCATTTTTCGTGCCAAAAATATTTTGGGGAATTTCAGTGATCTAGGATGCGGCTTAATGCCCCTTTCAGGCTGCACATGTTTTTGGGACATTCAGAGCTCTCTGACACCGATTTTGGCCCACCAACATTTTCTGGACTTTAGGGGGTCTAGGATGCCTGTAAACCCCTTTTTTCACCCTCCAAAGTTTTCTATATTTGTGCATGCTTAAGATGCATTTTAAGTCCTTTTTTTGAGCTGCCACCATTTTCTGAACTTTCAGGGTTGTAGGATGCATTTTTTGTGGCAAAAATAGTTTTGGGAATTTCAGTGATCTAGGATGCGGCTTAATGCCCCTTTCAGGCTGCACATGTTTTTGGGACATTCATAGCTCTCTGACACCGATTTTGGCCTACCAACATTTTCTGGACTTTAGGGGGTCTAGGATGCCTGTAAACCCCTTTTTTCGCCCTCCAAAGATTTCTACATTTTTGCATGCTTAAGATGCATTTTAAGTCCTTTTTTTGAGCTGCCACCATTTTCTGAACTTTCAGGGGTGTAGTATGCATTTTTTGTGCCAACAATATTTTTGGGAATTTCAGTGGTCTAGGATGCGGGTTGATGACCCTTTCACTCTGCAAATGTTTTTGAGGCATTCAGAGCTCTCTGACACAAATTTTGGCCCACCAACATTTTCTAGACTTTAGGGGGTCTAGGATGCCTGTAAACCCCTTTTTTGGGCCTCCAATGTTTTCAACATGTTTGCAGGCCTAAGTTGCATAGTAAGTCCTTTTTTGAGCTTCCAACATTTTCTGAACTTTCAGGGTTGTAGGATGCATTTTTCATGCCAAAAATATTTTGGGGAATTTCAGTGGTCTAGGAACGCGGGTTAATTCCCCCATTTCAGGCTGCAAATGTTTTTGGGACATTCAGAGCTCCCTGACACAGATTTTGGCCCACCAACATTTTCTGGACTTTAGGGGGTCTAGGATGCCTGTAAACCCCTTTTTTGGGCCTCCAAAGTTTTCTACATTTTTGCATGCCTATGATGCATTTTAAGGCATTTTTGGGCTGCTAACATTTTAAGAACTTTCAGGGGTGTAGTATGAATTTTTCTGGCCAAAAGTATTTTTGGAAATTTCAGTGGTCTAGGATGTGGGTTAATGCCCCTTTCAGGCTGCAAATGTTTTTTGGGACATTCAGAGCTCTCTGACAAAGATTTTGGCCCACCAACATTTTCTGGACTTTAGGGGGTCTAGGATGCCTGTAAACCCCTTTTTTGGGCATCCAAAGTTTTCAACATATTTGCAGGCCTAACATGCATTTTAAGGCCTTTTTTGGGCTGCTAACATATTCAGAGCTTTCAGGGGTGTAGGATGAATTTTTCGTGCCAAAAATATTTTGGGGAATTTCAGTGGTCCAGGATGCGGGTTAATGCCCCTTTCAGGCTGCACATGTTTTTGGGACATTCAGGACTCTCTGACACCATTTTTGGGCCACAACCATTTTCTGGACTTTAGGGGGTCTAGGATGCCTGTAAACCCTTTTTTTCAACCTCCAAAGTTTTCAACATATTTGCATGCCTAACATGCATTTTAAGGCCTTTTTTGGGCTGCTAACATATTCAGAGCTTTCAGGGGTGTAGGATGAATTTTTTATGCCAAAAATATTTTTGGGAATTTCAGTGGTCTAGGATGCGGCTTAATGCCCCTTTCAGGCTGCACATGTTTTTGGGACATTCAGAGCTCTCTGACACCGATTTTGACCCACCAACATTTTCTGGACTTTAGGGGGTCTAGGATGCCTGTAAATCCCTTTTTTCGCCCTCCAAAGTTTTCTATATTTTTGCATGCTTAAGATGCATTTTAAGTCCTTTTTTTGAGCTGCCACCATTTTCTGAACTTTCAGGGTTGTAGGATGCATTTTTTGTGGTAAAAATATTTTTGGGAATTTCAGTGATCTAGGATGCGGCTTAATGCCCCTTTCAGGCTGCACATGTTTTTGGGACATTCAGAGCTCTCTGACACCGATTTTGGCCCACCAACATTTTCTGGACTTTAGGGGGTCTAGGATGCCTGTAGACCCCTTTTTTGGGCCTCCAAACTTTTCAACATTTTTGCAGGCCTGAAATGCATTTTAAGGCCTTTTTCGGGCTGCTAACATATTCTGAGCTTCAGGGGTATAGGTTGCATTTTTCATGCCAAAAATATTTTGGGGAATTTCAGTGATCTAGGATGCGGCTTAATGCCCCTTTCAGGCTGCACATGTTTTTGGGACATTCAGAGCTCTCTGACACCAATTTTGGCCCACCAACATTTTCTGGACTTTAGGGGGTCTAGGATGCCTGTAAACCCCTTTTTTGGGCCTCCAAAGTTTTCTACATTTTTGCATGCCTACGATGCATTTCAAGGCATTTTTGGGCTGCTAACATTTTAAGAACTTTCAGGGGTATAGTATGATTTTTTCTGGCCAAAAATATTTTTGGAAATTTCACTGGTCTAGGATATGGGTTAATGCCCCTTTCAGGCTGCACATGTTTTTGGGACATTCAGAGCTCTCTGACACCGATTTTGGCCCACCAACATTTTCTGGACTTTAGGGGGTCTAGGATGCCTGTAAACCCCTTTTTTCGCCCTCTAAAGATTTCTACATATTTGCATGCTTAAGATGCATTTTAAGTCCTTTTTTTGAGCTGCCACCATTTTCTGAACTTTCAGGGGTGTAGTATGCATTTTTTGTGCCAAAAATATTTTTGGGAATTTCAGTGATCTAGGATGCGGCTTAATGCCCCTTTCAGGCTGCACATGTTTTTGGGACATTCAGAGCTCTCTGACACCGATTTTGGCCCACCAACATTTTCTAGACTTTAGGGGGTCTAGGATGCCTGTAAACCCCTTTTTTGGGCCTCCAATGTTTTCAACATGTTTGCAGGCCTAAGTTGCATAGTAAGTCCTTTTTTGAGCTTCCAACATTTTCTGAACTTTCAGGGTTGTAGGATGCATTTTTCATGCCAAAAATATTTTGGGGAATTTCAGTGGTCTAGGAACACGGGTTAATGCCCCTTTCAGGCTGCAAATGTTTTTGGGACATTCAGAGCTCTCTGACACAGATTTTGGCCCACCAACATTTTCTGGACTTTAGGGGGTCTAGGATGCCTGTAAACCCCTTTTTTGAGCCTCCAAAGTTTTCTACATTTTTGCATGCCTACGATGCATTTTAAGGCATTTTTGGGCTGCTAACATTTTAAGAACTTTCAGGGGTGTAGTATGAATTTTTCTGGCCAAAAGTATTTTTGGAAATTTCAGTGGTCTAGGATGTGGGTTAATGCCCCTTTCAGGCTGCAAATGTTTTTGGGACATTCAGAGCTCTCTGACACAGATTTTGGCCCACCAACATTTTCTGGACTTTAGGGGGTCTAGGATGCCTGTAAACCCCTTTTTTGGGCATCCAAAGTTTTCAACATATTTGCAGGCCTAACATGCATTTTAAGGCCTTTTTAGGGCTGCTAACATATTCAGAGCGTTCAGGGGTGTAGGATGAATTTTTCGTGCCAAAAATATTTTGGGGAATTTCAGTGGTCTAGGATGCGGGTTAATGCCCCTTTCAGGCTGCAAATGTTTTTGGGACATTCAGGACTCTCTGACACCATTTTTGGGCCACAACCATTTTCTGGACTTTAGGGGGTCTAGGATGCCTCTAAACCCCTTTTTTCCACCTCCAAAGTTTTCAAAATATTTGCAGGCCTAACATGCATTTTAAGGCCTTTTTTGGGCTGCTAACATATTCAGAGCTTTCAGGGGTGTAGGATGAATTTTTTATGCCAAAAATATTTTTGGGAATTCCAGTGGTCTAGGATGCGGGTGAATGCCCCTTTCACTCTGAAAATGTTTTTGGGGCATTCAGAGCTCTCTGACACAGATTTTGGCCCACCAACATTTACTGGACTTTAGGGGGTCTAGGATGCCTGTAAACCCCTTTTTTGGGCATCCAAAGTTTTCAACATTTTTGCAGGCCTAACATGCATTTTAAGGCCTTTTTTGGGCTGCTAAGATATTCTGAGCTTTCAGGGGTATAGGATGAATTTTTCATGCCAAAAATATTTTGGGGAATTTCAGTGGTCTAGGATGCGGGTTAATGCCCCTTTCAGGCTGCAAATGTTTTTGGGACATTCAGGACTCTCTGACACCATTTTTGGGCCACAACCATTTTCTGGACTTTAGGGGGTCTAGGATGCCTCTAAACCCCTTTTTTCCACCTCCAAAGTTTTCAACATATTTGCATGCCTACGATGCATTTTAAGGCATTTTTGGGCTGCTAACATTTTAAGAACTTTCAGGGGTGCAGTATGATTTTTTCTGGCCAAAAGTATTTTTGGAAATTTCAGTGGTCTAGGATGTGGGTTAATGCCCCTTTCAGGCTGCACATGTTTTTGGGACATTCAGAGCTCTCTGACACCGATTTTGGCCCACCAACATTTTCTGGACTTTAGGGGGTCTAGGATGCCTGTAAACCCCTTTTTTGGGCATCCAAAGTTTTCAACATTTTTGCAGGCCTAACATGCATTTTAAGGCCTTTTTTGGGCTGCTAACATATTCAGAGCTTTCAGGGGTGTAGGATGAATTTTTCGTGCCAAAAATATTTTGGGGAATTTCAGTGGTCTAGGATACGGGTTAATGCTCCTTTCAGGCTGCAAATGTTTTTGGGACATTCAGGACTCTCTGACACCATTTTTGAGCCACAACCATTTTCTGGACTTTAGGGGGTCTAGGATGCCTCTAAACCCCTTTTTTCCACCTCCAAAGTTTTCAACATATTTGCAGGCCTAACATGCATTTTAAGGCCTTTTTTGGGCTGCTAACATATTCAGAGCTTTCAGGGGTGTAGGATGAATTTTTTATGCCAAAAATATTTTTGGGAATTTCAGTGGTCTAGGATGCAGGTGAATGCCCCTTTCACTCTGCAAATGTTTTTGGGGCATTCAGAGCTCTCTGACACAGATTTTGGCCCACCAACATTTTCTGGACTTTAGGGGGTCTAGGATGCCTGTAGACCCCTTTTTTGGGCCTCCAAACTTTTCAACATTTTTGCAGGCCTGAAATGCATTTTAAGGCCTTTTTCGGGCTGCTAACATATTCTGAGCTTCAGGGGTATAGGTTGCATTTTTCGTGCCAAAAATATTTTGGGGAATTTCAGTGATCTAGGATGCGGCTTAATGCCCCTTTCAGGCTGCACATGTTTTTGGGACATTCAGAGCTCTCTGACACCAATTTTGGCCCACCAACATTTTCTGGACTTTAGGGGGTCTAGGATGCCTGTAAACCCCTTTTTTGGGCCTCCAAAGTTTTCTACATTTTTGCATGCCTACAATGCATTTTAAGGCATTTTTGGGCTGCTAACATTTTAAGAACTTTCAGGGGTGAAGTATGAATTTTTCTGGCCAAAAGTATTTTTGGAAATTTCAGTGGTCTAGGGTGTGGGTTAATGCCCCTTTCAGGCTGCACATGTTTTTGGGACATTCAGAGCTCTCTGACACCGATTTTGGCCCACCAACATTTTCTGGACTTTAGGGGGTCTAGGATGCTTGTAAACCCCTTTTTTGGGCATCCAAAGTTTTCAACATTTTTGCAGGCCTAACATGCATTTTAAGGCCTTTTTTGGGCTGCTAAGATATTCTGAGCTTTCAGGGATATAGGATGAATTTTTCATGCCAAAAATATTTTGGGGAATTTCAGTGGTCTAGGATGCGGGTTAATGCCCCTTTCAGGCTGCAAATGTTTTTGGGACATTCAGAGCTCTCTGACACAGATTTTGGCCCACCAACATTTTCTGGACTTTAGGGGGTCTAGGATGCCTGTAAACTCCTTTTTTGGGCCTCCAAAGTTTTTTACATTTTTGCATGCCTACGATGCATTTTAAGGCATTTTTGGGCTGCTAACATTTTAAGAACTTTCAGGGGTGTAGTATGAATTTTTCTGGCCAAAAGTATTTTTGGAAATTTCAGTGGTCTAGGATGTGGGTTAATGCCCCTTTCAGGCTGCAAATGTTTTTGGGACATTCAGAGCTCTCTGACACAGATTTTGGCCCACCAACATTTTCTGGACTTTAGGGGGTCTAGGATGCCTGTAAACCCCTTTTTTGGGCATCCAAAGTTTTCAACATATTTGCAGGCCTAACATGCATTTTAAGGCCTTTTTTGGGCTGCTAACATATTCAGAGCTTTCTGGGGTGTAGGATGAATTTTTCGTGCCAAAAATATTTTTGGGAATTTCAGTGGTCTAGGATGCGGGTGAATGCCCCTTTCACTCTGCAAATGTTTTTGGGGCATTCAGAGCTCTCTGACACAGATTTTGGCCCACCAACATTTTCTGGACTTTAGGGGGTCTAGGATGCCTGTAGACCCCTTTTTTGGGCCTCCAAACTTTTTAACATTTTTGCAGGCCTGAAATGCATTTTAAGGCCTTTTTCGGGCTGCTAACATATTCTGAGCTTCAGGGGTATAGGTTGCATTTTTCGTGCCAAAAATATTTTGGGGAATTTCAGTGATCTAGGATGCGGCTTAATGCCCCTTTCAGGCTGCACATGTTTTTGGGACATTAAGAGCTCTCTGACACCGATTTTGGCCCACCAACATTTTCTGGACTTTAGGGGGTCTAGGATGCCTGTAAACGCCTTTTTTCGCCCTCCAAAGTTTTCTATATTTTTGCCTGCTTAAGATGCATTTTAAGTCCTTTTTTTGAGCTGCCACCATTTTCTGAACTTTCAGGGTTGTAGTATGCATTTTTTGTGGCAAAAATATTTTTGAGAATTTCAGTGATCTAGGATGCGGCTTAATGCCCCTTTCAGGCTGCACATGTTTTTGGGACATTCAGAGCTCTCTGACACCGATTTTGGCCCACCAACATTTTCTGGACTTTAGGGGGTCTAGGATGCCTGTAAACCCCTTTTTTCGCCCTCCAAAGATTTCTACATTTTTGCATGCTTAAGATGCATTTTAAGTCCTTTTTTGCAGCTGCCACCATTTTCTGAACTTTCAGGGGTGTAGTATGCATTTTTTGTGCCAAAAATATTTTTGGGAATTTCAGTGGGCTAGGATGCGGGTTGATGACCCTTTCACTCTGCAAATGTTTTTGGGGCATTCAGAGCTCTCTGACACAAATTTTAGCCCACCAACATTTTCTAGACTTTAGGGGGTCTAGGATGCTTGTAAACCCCTTTTTTGGGCCTCCAATGTTTTCAACATGTTTGCAGGCCTAAGTTGCATAGTAAGTCCTTTTTTGAGCTTCCAACATTTTCTGAACTTTCAGGGTTGTAGGATGCATTTTTCATGCCAAAAATATTTTGGGGAATTTCAGTGGTCTAGGAACGCGGGTTAATGCCCCTTTCAGGCTGCAAATGTTTTTGGGACATTCAGAGCTCTCTGACACAGATTTTGGCCCACCAATATTTTCTGGACTTTAGGGGGTCTAGGATGCCTGTAGACCCCTTTTTTGGGCCTCCAAACTTTTCAACATTTTTGCAGGCCTGAAATGCATTTTAAGGCCTTTTTCGGGCTGCTAACATATTCTGAGCTTCAGGGGTATAGGTTGCATTTTTCGTGCCAAAAATATTTTGGGGAATTTCAGTGATCTAGGATGCGGCTTAATGCCCCTTTCAGGCTGCACATGTTTTTGGGACATTCAGAGCTCTCTGACACCGATTTTGGTCCACCAACATTTTCTGGACTTTAGGGGGTCTAGGATGCCTGTAAATCCCTTTTTTCGCCCTCCAAAGTTTTCTATATTTTTGCATGCTTAAGATGCATTTTAAGTCCTTTTTTTGAGCTGCCACCATTTTCTGAACTTTCAGGGTTGTAGGATGCATTTTTTGTGGCAAAAATATTTTTGGGAATTTCAGTGATCTAGGATGCGGCTTAATGCCCCTTTCAGGCTGCACATGTTTTTGGGACATTCAGAGCTCTCTGACACCGATTTTGGCCCACCAACATTTTCTGGACTTTAGGGGGTCTAGGATGCCTGTAAACCCCTTTTTTCGCCCTCTAAAGATTTCTACATATTTGCATGCTTAAGATGCATTTTAAGTCCTTTTTTTGAGCTGCCACCATTTTCTGAACTTTCAGGGGTGTAGTATGCATTTTTTGTGCCAAAAATATTTTTGGGAATTTCAGTGGTCTAGGATGCGGGTTGATGACCCTTTCACTCTGCAAATGTTTTTGGGGCATTCAGAGCTCTCTGACACAAATTTTGGCCCACCAACATTTTCTAGACTTTAGGGGGTCTAGGATGCCTGTAAACCCCTTTTTTGGGCCTCCAAAGTTTTCAACATGTTTGCAGGCCTAAGTTGCATAGTAAGTCCTTTTTTGAGCTTCCAACATTTTCTGAACTTTCAGGGTTGTAGGATGCATTTTTCATGCCAAAAATATTTTGGGGAATTTCAGTGGTCTAGGATCGCGGGTTAATGCCCCTTTCAGGCTGCAAATGTTTTTGGGACATTCAGAGCTCTCTGACACAGATTTTGGCCCACCAACATTTTCTGGACTTTAGGGGGTCTAGGATGCCTGTAAACCCCTTTTTTGGGCCTCCAAAGTTTTCTACATTTTTGCATGCCTACGATGCATTTTAAGGCATTTTTGGGCTGCTAACATTTTAAGAACTTTCAGGGGTGTAGTATGAATTTTTCTGGCCAAAAGTATTTTTGGAAATTTCAGTGGTCTAGGATGTGGGTTAATGCCCCTTTCAGGCTGCACATGTTTTTGCGACATTCAGAGCTCTCTGAAACAGATTTTGGCCCACCAACATTTTCTGGACTTTAGGGGGTCTAGGATGCCTGTAAACCCCTTTTTTGGGCATCCAAAGTTTTCAACATATTTGCAGGCCTAACATGCATTTTAAGGCCTTTTTTGGGCTGCTAACATATTCTGAGCTTTCAGGGGTACAGAATGAATTTTTCGTGCCAAAAATATTTTGGGGAATTTCAGTGATCTAGGATGCGGCTTAATGCCCCTTTCAGGCTGCACATGTTTTTGGGACATTCAGAGCTCTCTGACACCGATTTTGGCCCACCAACATTTTCTGGACTTTAGGGGGTCTAGGATGCCTGTAAACCCCTTTTTTCACCCTACAAAGTTTTCTATATTTGTGCATGCTTAAGATGCATTTTAAGTCCTTTTTTTGAGCTGCCACCATTTTCTGAACTTTCAGGGTTGTAGGATGCATTTTTTGTGGCAAAAATAGTTTTGGGAATTTCAGTGATCTAGGATGCGGCTTAATGCCCCTTTCAGGCTGCACATGTTTTTGGGACATTCAGAGCTCTCTGACACCGATTTTGGCCCACCAACATTTTCTGGACGTTAGGGGGTCTAGGATGCCTGTAAACCCCTTTTTTCGCCCTCCAAAGATTTCTACATTTTTGCATGCTTAAGATGCATTTTAAGTCCTTTTTTTGAGCTGCCACCATTTTCTGAACTTTCAGGGGTGTAGTATGCATTTTTTGTGCCAAAAATATTTTTGGGAATTTCAGTGGTCTAGGATGCGGGTTGATGACCCTTTCACTCTGCAAATGTTTTGGGGGCATTCAGAGCTCTCTGACACAAATTTTGGCCCACCAACATTTTCTAGACTTTAGGGGGTCTAGGATGCCTGTAAACCCCTTTTTTGGGCATCCAAAGTTTTCAACATATTTGCAGGCCTAACATGCATTTTAAGGCCTTTTTTGGGCTGCTAACATATTCAGAGCTTTCTGGGGTGTAGGATGAATTTTTCGTGCCAAAAATATTTTTGGGAATTTCAGTGGTCTAGGATGCGGGTGAATGCCCCTTTCACTCTGCAAATGTTTTTGGGGCATTCAGAGCTCTCTGACACAGATTTTGGCCCACCAACATTTTCTGGACTTTAGGGGGTCTAGGATGCCTGTAAACTCCTTTTTTGGGCCTCCAATGTTTTTTACATTTTTGCATGCCTACGATGCATTTTAAGGTATTTTTGGGCTGCTAACATTTTAAGAACTTTCAGGGGTGTAGTATGAATTTTTCTGGCCAAAAGTATTTTTGAAATTTCAGTGGTCTAGGATGTGGGTTAATGCCCCTTTCAGGCTGCAAATGTTTTTGGGACATTCAGAGCTCTCTGACACAGATTTTGGCCCACCAACATTTTCTGGACTTTAGGGGGTCTAGGATGCCTGTAAACCCCTTTTTTGGGCATCCAAAGTTTTCAACATATTTGCAGGCCTAACATGCATTTTAAGGCCTTTTTTTGGCTGCTAACATATTCTGAGCTTTCAGGGGTATAGAATGAATTTTTCGTGCCAAAAATATTTTGGGGAATTTCAGTGGTCTAGGATGCGGGTTAATGCCCCTTTCAGGCTGCAAATGTTTTTGGGACATTCAGGACTCTCTGACACCATTTTTGGGCCACAACCATTTTCTGGACTTTAGGGGGTCTAGGATGCCTCTAAACCCCTTTTTTCCACCTACAAAGTTTTCAACATATTTGCAGGCCTAACATGCATTTTAAGGCCTTTTTTGGGCTGCTAACATATTCAGAGCTTTCAGGGGTGTAGGATGAATTTTTTATGCCAAAAATATTTTTGGGAATTTCAGTGGTCTAGGATGCGGGTGAATGCCCCTTTCACTCTGCACATGTTTTTGGGACATTCAGAGCTCTCTGACACAGATTTTGGCCCACCAACATTTTTTGGACTTTAGGGGGTCTAGGATGCCTGTAGACCCCTTTTTTGGGCCTCCAAACTTTTCAACATTTTTGCAGGCCTGAAATGCATTTTAAGGCCTTTTTCGGGCTGCTAACATATTCTGAGCTTCAGGGGTATAGGTTGCATTTTTCGTGCCAAAAATATTTTGGGGAATTTCAGTGATCTAGGATGCGGCTTAATGCCCCTTTCAGGCTGCACATGTTTTTGGGACATTCAGAGCTCTCTGACACCGATTTTGGCCCACCAACATTTTCTGGACTTTAGGGGGTCTAGGATGCCTGTAAACCCCTTTTTTCACCCTACAAAGTTTTCTATATTTGTGCATGCTTAAGATGCATTTTAAGTCCTTTTTTTGAGCTGCCACCATTTTCTGAACTTTCAGGGTTGTAGGATGCATTTTTTGTGGCAAAAATAGTTTTGGGAATTTCAGTGATCTAGGATGCGGCTTAATGCCCCTTTCAGGCTGCACATGTTTTTGGTACATTCAGAGCTCTCTGACACCGATTTTGGCCCACCAACATTTTCTGGACTTTAGGGAGTCTAGGATGCCTGTAAACCCCTTTTTTCGCCCTCCAAAGATTTCTACATTTTTGCATGCAAGATGCATTTTAAGTCCTTTTTTTGAGCTGCCACCATTTTCTGAACTTTCAGGGGTGTAGTATGCATTTTTTGTGCCAAAAATATTTTTGGGAATTTCAGTGGTCTAGGATGCGGGTTGATGACCCTTTCACTCTGCAAATGTTTTGGGGGCATTCAGAGCTCTCTGACACAAATTTTGGCCCACCAACATTTTCTAGACTTTAGGGGGTCTAGGATGCCTGTAAACCCCTTTTTTGGGCCTCCAATGTTTTCAACATGTTTGCAGGCCTAAGTTGCATAGTAAGTCCTTTTTTGAGCTTCCAACATTTTCTGAACTTTCAGGGTTGTAGGATGCATTTTTCATGCCAAAAATATTTTGGGGAATTTCAGTGGTCTAGGAACGCGGGTTAATTCCCCCATTTCAGGCTGCAAATGTTTTTGGGACATTCAGAGCTCTCTGACACAGATTTTGTCCCACCAACATTTTCTGGACTTTAGGGGGTCTAGGATGCCTGTCAACCCCTTTTTTGGGCCTCCAAAGTTTTCTACATTTTTGCATGCCTATGATGCATTTTAAGGCATTTTTGGGCTGTTAACATTTTAAGAACTTTCAGGGGTGTAGTATGAATTTTTCTGGCCAAAAGTATTTTTGGAAATTTCAGTGGTCTAGGATGTGGGTTAATGCCCCTTTCAGGCTGCAAATGTTTTTTGGTACATTCAGAGCTCTCTGACAAAGATTTTGGCCCACCAACATTTTCTGGACTTTAGGGGGTCTAGGATGCCTGTAAACCCCTTTTTTGGGCATCCAAAGTTTTCAACATATTTGCAGGCCTAACATGCATTTTAAGGCCTTTTTTGGGCTGCTAACATATTCAGAGCTTTCAGGGGTGTAGGATGAATTTTTCGTGCCAAAAATATTTTGGGGAATTTCAGTGGTCTAGGATGCGGGTTAATGCCCCTTTCAGGCTGCACATGTTTTTGGGACATTCAGGACTCTCTGACACCATTTTTGGGCCACAACCATTTTCTGGACTTTAGGGGGTCTAGGATGCCTGTAAACCCTATTTTTCCACCTCCAAAGTTTTCAACATATTTGCAGGCCTAACATGCATTTTAAGGCCTTTTTTGGGCTGTTAACATATTCAGAGCTTTCAGGGGTGTAGGATGAATTTTTTATGCCAAAAATATTTTTGGGAATTTCAGTGGTCTAGGATGCGGGTGAATGCCCCTTTCACTCTGCACATGTTTTTGGGACATTCAGAGCTCTCTGACACAGATTTTGGCCCACCAACATTTTTTGGACTTTAGGGGGTCTAGGATGCCTGTAGACCCCTTTTTTGGGCCTCCAAACTTTTCAACATTTTTGCAGGCCTGAAATGCATTTTAAGGCCTTTTTCGGGCTGCTAACATATTCTGAGCTTCAGGGGTATAGGTTGCATTTTTCGTGCCAAAAATATTTTGGGGAATTTCAGTGATCTAGGATGCGGCTTAATGCCCCTTTCAGGCTGCACATGTTTTTGGGACATTCAGAGCTCTCTGACACCGATTTTGGCCCACCAACATTTTCTGGACTTTAGGGGGTCTAGGATGCCTGTAAACCCCTTTTTTCACCCTACAAAGTTTTCTATATTTGTGCATGCTTAAGATGCATTTTAAGTCCTTTTTTTGAGCTGCCACCATTTTCTGAACTTTCAGGGTTGTAGGATGCATTTTTTGTGGCAAAAATAGTTTTGGGAATTTCAGTGATCTAGGATGCGGCTTAATGCCCCTTTCAGGCTGCACATGTTTTTGGTACATTCAGAGCTCTCTGACACCGATTTTGGCCCACCAACATTTTCTGGACTTTAGGGAGTCTAGGATGCCTGTAAACCCCTTTTTTCGCCCTCCAAAGATTTCTACATTTTTGCATGCTTAAGATGCATTTTAAGTCCTTTTTTTGAGCTGCCACCATTTTCTGAACTTTCAGGGGTGTAGTATGCATTTTTTGTGCCAAAAATATTTTTGGGAATTTCAGTGGTCTAGGATGCGGGTTGATGACCCTTTCACTCTGCAAATGTTTTGGGGGCATTCAGAGCTCTCTGACACAAATTTTGGCCCACCAACATTTTCTAGACTTTAGGGGGTCTAGGATGCCTGTAAACCCCTTTTTTGGGCCTCCAATGTTTTCAACATGTTTGCAGGCCTAAGTTGCATAGTAAGTCCTTTTTTGAGCTTCCAACATTTTCTGAACTTTCAGGGTTGTAGGATGCATTTTTCATGCCAAAAATATTTTGGGGAATTTCAGTGGTCTAGGAACGCGGGTTAATTCCCCCATTTCAGGCTGCAAATGTTTTTGGGACATTCAGAGCTCTCTGACACAGATTTTGTCCCACCAACATTTTCTGGACTTTAGGGGGTCTAGGATGCCTGTCAACCCCTTTTTTGGGCCTCCAAAGTTTTCTACATTTTTGCATGCCTATGATGCATTTTAAGGCATTTTTGGGCTGTTAACATTTTAAGAACTTTCAGGGGTGTAGTATGAATTTTTCTGGCCAAAAGTATTTTTGGAAATTTCAGTGGTCTAGGATGTGGGTTAATGCCCCTTTCAGGCTGCAAATGTTTTTTGGTACATTCAGAGCTCTCTGACAAAGATTTTGGCCCACCAACATTTTCTGGACTTTAGGGGGTCTAGGATGCCTGTAAACCCCTTTTTTGGGCATCCAAAGTTTTCAACATATTTGCAGGCCTAACATGCATTTTAAGGCCTTTTTTGGGCTGCTAACATATTCAGAGCTTTCAGGGGTGTAGGATGAATTTTTCGTGCCAAAAATATTTTGGGGAATTTCAGTGGTCTAGGATGCGGGTTAATGCCCCTTTCAGGCTGCACATGTTTTTGGGACATTCAGGACTCTCTGACACCATTTTTGGGCCACAACCATTTTCTGGACTTTAGGGGGTCTAGGATGCCTGTAAACCCTATTTTTCCACCTCCAAAGTTTTCAACATATTTGCAGGCCTAACATGCATTTTAAGGCCTTTTTTGGGCTGTTAACATATTCAGAGCTTTCAGGGGTGTAGGATGAATTTTTTATGCCAAAAATATTTTTGGGAATTTCAGTGGTCTAGGATGCGGGTGAATGCCCCTTTCACTCTGCAAATGTTTTTGGGGCATTCAGAGCTCTCTGACACAGATTTTGGCCCACCAACATTTTCTGGACTTTAGGGGGTCTAGGATGCCTGTAGACCCCTTTTTTGGGCCTCCAAACATTTCAACATTTTTGCAGGCCTGAAATGCATTTTAAGGCCTTTTTCGGGCTGCTAACATATTCTGAGCTTCAGGGGTATAGGTTGCATTTTTCGTGCCAAAAATATTTTGGGGAATTTCAGTGATCTAGGATGCGGCTTAATGCCCCTTTCAGGCTGCACATGTTTTTGGGACATTCAGAGCTCTCTGACACCAATTTTGGCCCACCAACATTTTCTGGACTTTAGGGGGTCTAGGATGCCTGTAAACCCCTTTTTTGGGCCTCCAAAGTTTTCTACATTTTTGCATGCCTACGATGCATTTTAAGGCATTTTTGGGCTGCTAACATTTTAAGAACTTTCAGGGGTGTAGTATGAATTTTTCTGGCCAAAAGTATTTTTGGAAATTTCAGTGGTCTAGGATGTGGGTTAATGCCCCTTTCAGGCTGCACATGTTTTTGGGACATTCAGAGCTCTCTGACACCGATTTTGGCCCACCAACATTTTCTGGACTTTAGGGGGTCTAGGATGCCTGTAAACCCCTTTTTTGGGCATCCAAAGTTTTCAACATTTTTGCAGGCCTAACATGCATTTTAAGGCCTTTTTTGGGCTGCTAAGATATTCTGAGCTTTCAGGGGTATAGGATGAATTTTTCATGCCAAAAATATTTTGGGGAATTTCAGTGGTCTAGGATGCAGGTTAATGCCCCTTTCAGGCTGCACATGTTTTTGGGACATTCAGAGCTCTCTGACACCGATTTTGGCCCACCAACATTTTCTGGACTTTAGGGGGTCTAGGATGCCTGTAAATCCCTTTTTTCGCCCTCCAAAGTTTTCTATATTTTTGCATGCTTAAGATGCATTTTAAGTCCTTTTTTTGAGCTGCCACCATTTTCTGAACTTTCAGGGTTGTAGGATGCATTTTTTGTGGTAAAAATATTTTTGGGAATTTCAGTGATCTAGGATGCGGCTTAATGCCCCTTTCAGGCTGCACATGTTTTTGGGACATTCAGAGCTCTCTGACATCGATTTTGGCCCACCAACATTTTCTGGACTTTAGGGGGTCTAGGATGCCTGTAAACCCCTTTTTTCGCCCTCCAAAGAAATTTCTACATTTTTGCATGCTTAAGATGCATTTTAAGTCCTTTTTTTGAGCTGCCACCATTTTCTGAACTTTCAGGGGTGTAGTATGCATTTTTTATGCCAAAAATATTTTTGGAATTTCAGCGGTCTAGGATGCGGGTGAATGCCCCTTTCACTCTGCAAATGTTTTTGGGGCATTCAGAGCTCTCTAACACAGATTTTGGCCCACCAACATTTTTTGGACTTTAGGGGGTCTAGGATGCCTGTAGACCCCTTTTTTGGGCCTCCAAACTTTTCAACATTTTTGCAGGCCTGAAATGCATTTTAAGGCCTTTTTCGGGCTGCTAACATATTCTGAGCTTCAGGGGTATAGGTTGCATTTTTCATGCCAAAAATATTTTGGGGAATTTCAGTGATCTAGGATGCGGCTTAATGCCCCTTTCAGGCTGCACATGTTTTTGGGACATTCAGAGCTCTCTGACACCAATGTTGGCCCACCAACATTTTCTGGACTTTAGGGGGTCTAGGATGCCTGTAAACCCCTTTTTTGGGCCTCCAAAGTTTTCTACATTTTTGCATGCCTACGATGCATTTTAAGGCATTTTTGGGCTGCTAACATTTTAAGAACTTTCAGGGGTGTAGTATGATTTTTTCTGGCCAAAAGTATTTTTGGAAATTTCACTGGTCTAGGATGTGGGTTAATGCCCCTTTCAGGCTGCACATGTTTTTGGGACATTCAGAGCTCTCTGACACCGATTTTGGCCCACCAACATTTTCTGGACTTTAGGGGGTCTAGGATGCCTGTAAACCCCTTTTTTGGGCATCCAAAGTTTTCAACATTTTTGCAGGCCTAACATGCATTTTAAGGCCTTTTTTGGGCTGCTAAGATATTCTGAGCTTTCAGGGGTATAGGATGAATTTTTCATGCCAAAAATATTTTGGGTAATTTCAGTGATCTAGGATGCGGCTTAATGCCCCTTTCAGGCTGCACATGTTATTGGGACATTCAGAGCTCTCTGACACCGATTTTGGCCCACCAACATTTTCTGGACTTTAGGGGGTCTAGGATGCCTGTAAACCCCTTTTTTCGCCCTCCAAAGTTTTCTATATTTTTGCATGCTTAAGATGCATTTTAAGTCCTTTTTTTGAGCTGCCACCATTTTCTGAACTTTCAGGGGTGTAGTATGCATTTTTTGTGCCAAAAATATTTTTGGGAATTTCAGTGGTCTATGATGCGGGTTGATGACCCTTTCACTCTGCAAATGTTTTTGGGGCATTCAGAGCTCTCTGACACAAATTTTGGCCCACCAACATTTTCTAGACTTTAGGGGGTCTAGGATGCCTGTAAACCCCTTTTGTGGGCCTCCAATGTTTTCAACATGTTTGCAGGCCTAAGTTGCATAGTAAGTCCTTTTTTGAGCTTCCAACATTTTCTGAACTTTCAGGTTTGTAGGATGCATTTTTCATGCCAAAAATATTTTTGGGAATTTCAGTGGTCTATGATGCGGGTTAATGCCCCTTTCAGGCTGCAAATGTTTTTGGGACATTCAGGACTCTCTGACACCATTTTTGGGCCACAACCATTTTCTGGACTTTAGGGGGTCTAGGATGCCTCTAAACCCCTTTTTCCACCTACAAAGTTTTCAACATATTTGCAGGCCTAACATGCATTTTAAGGCCTTTTTTGGGCTGCTAACATATTCAGAGCTTTCAGGGGTGTAGGATGAATTTTTTATGCCAAAAATATTTTTGGGAATTTCAGTGGTCTAGGATGCGGGTGAATGCCCCTTTCACTCTGCAAATGTTTTTGGGGCATTCGGAGCTCTCTGACACAGACTTTGGCCCACCAACATTTTTTGGACTTTAGGGGGTCTAGGATGCCTGTAGACCCCTTTTTAGGGCCTCCAAACTTTTCAACATTTTTGCAGGCCTGAAATGCATTTTAAGGCCTTTTTCGGGCTGCTAACATATTCTGAGCTTCAGGGGTGTAGGTTGCATTTTTCGTGCCAAAAATATTTTGGGGAATTTCAGTGATCTAGGATGCGGCTTAATGCCCCTTTCAGGCTGCACATGTTTTTGGGATATTCAGAGCTCTCTGACACCAATTTTGGCCCACCAACATTTTCTGGACTTTAGGGGGTCTAGGATGCCTGTAAACCCCTTTTTTGGGCCTCCAAAGTTTTCTACATTTTTGCATGCCTACGATGCATTTTAAGGCATTTTTGGGCTGCTAACATTTTAAGAACTTTCAGGGGTGTAGTATGATTTTTTCTGGCCAAAAGTATTTTTGGAAATTTCAGTGGTCTAGGATGTGGGTTAATGCCCCTTTCAGGCTGCACATGTTTTTGGGACATTCAGAGCTCTCTGACACCGAATTTGGCCCACCAACATTTTCTGGACTTTAGGGGGTCTAGGATGCCTGTAAACCCCTTTTTTGGGCATCCAAAGTTTTCAACATTTTTGCAGGCCTAACATGCATTTTAAGGCCTTTTTTGGGCTGCTAACATATTCAGAGCTTTCAGGGGTGTAGGATGAATTTTTCGTGCCAAAAATATTTTGGGGAATTTCAGTGGTCTAGGATACGGGTTAATGCTCCTTTCAGGCTGCAAATGTTTTTGGGACATTCAGGACTCTCTGACACCATTTTTGGGCCACAACCATTTTCTGGACTTTAGGGGTTCTAGGATGCCTTAAACCCCTTTTTTCCACCTCCAAAGTTTTCAACATATTTGCAGGCCTAACATGCATTTTAAGGCCTTTTTTGGGCTAATAACATATTCAGAGCTTTCAGGGGTGTAAGATGAATTTTTTATGCCAAAAATATTTTTGGGAATTTCAGTGGTCTAGGATGCAGGTGAATGCCCCTTTCACTCTGCAAATGTTTTTGGGGCATTCAGAGCTCTCTGACACAGATTTTGGCCCACCAACATTTTCTGGACTTTAGGGGGTCTAGGATGCATGTAGACCCCTTTTTTGGGCCTCCTAACTATTCAACATTTTTGCAGGCCTGAAATGCATTTTAAGGCATTTTTCGGGCTGCTAACATATTCTGAGCTTCAGGGGTATAGGTTGCATTTTTCGTGCCAAAAATATTTTGGGGAATTTCAGTGATCTAGGATGCGGCTTAATGCCCCTTTCAGGCTGCACATGTTTTTGGGACATTCAGGACTCTCTGACACCATTTTTGGCCCACCAACATTTTCTGGACTTTAGGGGGTCTAGGATGCCTGTAAACCCCTTTTTTGGGCCTCCAAAGTTTTCTACATTTTTGCATGCCTACGATGCATTTTAAGGCATTTTTGGGCTGCTAACATTTTAAGAACTTTCAGGGGTGTAGTATGATTTTTTCTGGCCAATAGTATTTTTGGAAATTTCAGTGGTCTAGGATGTGGGTTAATGCCCCTTTCAGGCTGCACATGTTTTTGGGACATTCAGAGCTCTCTGACACCATTTTTGGCCCACCAACATTTTCTGGACTTTAGGGGGTCTAGGATGCCTGTAAACCCGTTTTTTCAACCTCCAAAGTTTTCTATATTTGTGCATGCTTAAGATGCATTTTAAGTCCTTTTTTTGAGCTGCCACCATTTTCTGAACTTTCAGGGGTGTAGTATGCATTTTTTGTGGCAAAAATAGTTTTGGGAATTTCAGTGGTCTAGGAACGCGGGTTAATTCCCCCATTTCAGGCTGCAAATGTTTTTGGGACATTCAGAGCTCTCTGACACAGATTTTGGCCCACCAACATTTTCTGGACTTTAGGGGGTCTAGGATGCCTGTCAACCCCTTTTTTGGGCCTCCAAAGTTTTCTACATTTTTGCATGCCTATGATGCATTTTAAGGCATTTTTGGGCTGCTAACATTTTAAGAACTTTCAGGGGTGTAGTATGAATTTTTCTGGCCAAAAGTATTTTTGGAAATTTCAGTGGTCTAAGATGTGGGTTAATGCCCCTTTCAGGCTGCAAATGTTTTTTGGGACATTCAGAGCTCTCAAACAAAGATTTTGGCCCACCAACATTTTCTGGACTTTAGGGGGTCTAGGATGCCTGTAAACCCCTTTTTTGGGCATCCAAAGTTTTCAACATATTTGCAGGCCTAACATGCATTTTAAGGCCTTATTTGGGCTGCTAACATATTCAGAGCTTTCAGGGGTGTAGGATGAATTTTTCGTGCCAAAAATATTTTGGGGAATTTCAGTGGTCTAGGATGCGGGTTAATGCCCCTTTCAGGCTGCACATGTTTTTGGGACATTCAGGACTCTCTGACACCATTTTTGGGCCACAACCATTTTCTGGACTTTAGGGGGTCTAGGATGCCTGTAAACCCCTTTTTTGGGCCTCCAAAGTTTTCTACATTTTTGCATGCCTACGATGCATTTTAAGGCATTTTTGGGCTGCTAACATTTTAAGAACTTTCAGGGGTGTAGTATGATTTTTTCTGGCCAAAAGTATTTTTGGAAATTTCAGTGGTCTAGGATGTGGGTTAATGCTCCTTTCAGGCTGCACATGTTTTTGGGACATTCAGAGCTCTCTGACACCAAATTTGGCCCACCAACATTTTCTGGACTTTAGGGGGTCTAGGATGCCTGTAAACCCCTTTTTTGGGCATCCAAAGTTTTCAACATTTTTGCAGGCCTAACATGCATTTTAAGGCCTTTTTTGGGCTGCTAACATATTCAGAGCTTTCAGGGGTGTAGGATGAATTTTTCGTGCCAAAAATATTTTGGGGAATTTCAGTGGTCTAGGATACGGGTTAATGCTCCTTTCAGGCTGCAAATGTTTTTGGGACATTCAGGACTCTCTGACACCATTTTTGGGCCACAACCATTTTCTGGACTTTAGGGGGTCTAGGATGCCTTCAACCCCTTTTTTCCCCCTCCAAAGTTTTCAACATATTTGCAGGCCTAACATGCATTTTAAGGCCTTTTTTGGGCTAATAACATATTCAGAGCTTTCAGGGGTGTAAGATGAATTTTTTATGCCAAAAATATTTTTGGGAATTTCAGTGGTCTAGGATGCAGGTGAATGCCCCTTTCACTCTGCAAATGTTTTTGGGGCATTCAGAGCTCTCTGACACAGATTTTGGCCCACCAACATTTTCTGGACTTTAGTGGGTCTAGGATGCATGTAGACCCCTTTTTTGGGCCTCCTAACTATTCAACATTTTTGCAGGCCTGAAATGCATTTTAAGGCATTTTTCGGGCTGCTAACATATTCTGAGCTTCAGGGGTATAGGTTGCATTTTTCGTGCCAAAAATATTTTGGGGAATTTCAGTGATCTAGGATGCGGCTTAATGCCCCTTTCAGGCTGCACATGTTTTTGGGACATTCAGAACTCTCTGACACAGATTTTGGCCCACCAACATTTTCTGGACTTTAGGGGGTCTAGGATGCCTGTAAACCCGTTTTTTCACCCTCCAAAGTTTTCTATATTTGTGCATGCTTAAGATGCATTTTAAGTCCTTTTTTTGAGCTGCCACCATTTTCTGAACTTTCAGGGTTGTAGGATGCATTTTTTGTGGCAAAAATAGTTTTGGGAATTTCAGTGATCTAGGATGCGGCTTAATGCCCCTTTCAGGCTGCACTCGTTTTTGGGACATTCAGAGCTCTCTGAGACCGATTTTGGCCCACCAACATTTTCTGGACTTTAGGGGGTCTAGGATGCCTGTAAACCCCTTTTTTCGCCCTCCAAAGATTTCTACATTTTTGCATGCTTAAGATGCATTTTAAGTCCTTTTTTTGAGCTGCCACCATTTTCTGAACTTTCAGGGGTGTAGTATGCATTTTTTGTGCCAAAAATATTTTTGGGAATTTCAGTGGTCTAGGAACGCGGGTTAATTCCCCCATTTCAGGCTGCAAATGTTTTTGGGACATTCAGAGCTCTCTGACACAGATTTTGGCCCACCAACATTTTCTGGACTTTAGGGGGTCTAGGATGCCTGTCAACCCCTTTTTTGGGCCTCCAAAGTTTTCTACATTTTTGCATGCCTATGATGCATTTTAAGGCATTTTTGGGCTGCTAACATTTTAAGAACTTTCAGGGGTGTAGTATGAATTTTTCTGGCCAAAAGTATTTTTGGAAATTTCAGTGGTCTAGGATGTGGGTTAATGCCCCTTTCAGGCTGCAAATGTTTTTTGGGACATTCAGAGCTCTCAAACAAAGATTTTGGCCCACCAACATTTTCTGGACTTTAGGGGGTCTAGGATGCCTGTAAACCCCTTTTTTGGGCATCCAAAGTTTTCAACATATTTGCAGGCCTAACATGCATTTTAAGGCCTTATTTGGGCTGCTAACATATTCAGAGCTTTCAGGGGTGTAGGATGAATTTTTCGTGCCAAAAATATTTTGGGGAATTTCAGTGGTCTAGGATGCGGGTTAATGCCCCTTTCAGGCTGCACATGTTTTTGGGACATTCAGGACTCTCTGACACCATTTTTGGGCCACAACCATTTTCTGGACTTTAGGGGGTCTAGGATGCCTGTAAACCCTTTTTTTCCACCTCCAAAGTTTTCAACATATTTGCAGGCCTAACATGCATTTTAAGGCCTTTTTCGGGCTGCTAACATATTCTGAGCTTCAGGGGTATAGGTTGCATTTTTCGTGCCAAAAATATTTTGGGGAATTTCAGTGATCTAGGATGCGGCTTAATGCCCCTTTCAGGCTGCACTTGTTTTTGGGACATTCGGAGCTCTCTGACACCAATTTTGGCCCACCAACATTTTCTGGACTTTAGGGGGTCTACGATGCCTGTAAACCCCTTTTTTGGGCCTCCAAAGTTTTCTACATTTTTGCATGCCTACGATGCATTTTAAGGCATTTTTGGGCTGCTAACATTTTAAGAACTTTCAGGGGTGTAGTATGAATTTTTCTGGCCAAAAGTATTTTTGGAAATTTCAGTGGTCTAGGATGTGGGTTAATGCCCCTTTCAGGCTGCACATGTTTTGGGACATTCAGAGCTCTCTGACACCGATTTTGGCCCACCAACATTTTCTGGACTTGAGGGGGTCTAGGATGCCCGTAAACCCCTTTTTTGGGCATCCAAAGTTTTCAACATTTTTGCAGGCCTAACATGCATTTTAAGGCCTTTTTTGGGCTGCTAAGATATTCTGAGCTTTCAGGGGTATAGGATGAATTTTTCATGCCAAAAATATTTTGGGGAATTTCAGTGGTCTAGGATGCGGGTTAATGCCCCTTTCAGGCTGCACATGTTTTTGGGACATTCAGAGCTCTCCGACACCGATTTTGGCCCACCAACATTTTCTGGACTTTAGGGGGTCTAGGATGCCTGTAAATCCCTTTTTTCGCCCTCCAAAGTTTTCTATATTTTTGCATGCTTAAGATGCATTTTAAGTCCTTTTTTTGAGCTGCCACCATTTTCTGAACTTTCAGGGTTGTAGGATGCATTTTTTGTGGTAAAAATATTTTTGGGAATTTCAGTGATCTAGGATGCGGCTTAATGCCCCTTTCAGGCTGCACATGTTTTTGGGACATTCAGAGCTCTCTGACATCGATTTTGGCCCACCAACATTTTCTGGACTTTAGGGGGTCTAGGATGCCTGTAAACCCCTTTTTTCGCCCTCCAAAGATTTCTACATTTTTGCATGCTTAAGATGCATTTTAAGTCCTTTTTTTGAGCTGCCACCATTTCTGAACTTTCAGGGGTGTAGTATGCATTTTTTATGCCAAAAATATTTTTGGAATTTCAGTGGTCTAGGATGCGGGTGAATGCCCCATTCACTCTGCAAATGTTTTTGGGGCATTCAGAGCTCTCTGACACAGATTTTGGCCCACCAACATTTTTTGGACTTTAGGGGGTCTAGGATGCCTGTAGACCCCTTTTTTGGGCCTCCAAACTTTTCAACATTTTTGCAGGCCTGAAATGCATTTAAGGCCTTTTTCGGGCTGCTAACATATTCTGAGCTTCAGGGGTATAGGTTGCATTTTTCGTGCCAAAAATATTTTGGGGAATTTCAGTGATCTAGGATGCGGCTTAATGCCCCTTTCAGGCTGCACATGTTTTTGGGACATTCAGAGCTCTCTGACACCAATTTTGGCCCACCAACATTTTCTGGACTTTAGGGGGTCTAGGATGCCTGTGAACCCCTTTTTTGGGCCTCCAAAGTTTTCTACATTTTTGCATGCCTACAATGCATTTTAAGGCATTTTTGGGCTGCTAACATTTTAAGAACTTTCAGGGGTGTAGTATGAATTTTTCTGGCCAAAAGTATTTTTGGAAATTTCAGTGGTCTAGGGTGTGGGTTAATGCCCCTTTCAGGCTGCACATGTTTTTGGGACATTCAGAGCTCTCTGACACCGATTTTGGCCCACCAACATTTTCTGGACTTTAGGGGGTCTAGGATGCCTGTAAACCCCTTTTTTGGGCATCCAAAGTTTTCAACATTTTTGCAGGCCTAACATGCATTTTAAGGCCTTTTTTGGGCTGCTAAGATATTCTGAGCTTTCAGGGGTATAGGATGAATTTTTCATGCTAAAAATATTTTGGGGAATTTCAGTGGTCTAGGATGCGGGTTAATGCCCCTTTCAGGCTGCAAATGTTTTTGGGACATTCAGGACTCTCTGACACCATTTTTGGGCCACAACCATTTTCTGGACTTTAGGGGTCTAGGATGCCTCTAAACCCCTTTTTCCCACATCCAATGTTTTCTACATTTTTGCAGGCCTAAGATGCATTTTAAGGCATTTTTTGGCTGCCAACATTTTCAGAACTTTCAGGGGTGTAGTATGCATTTTTTATGCCAAAAATATGTTTGGGAATTTCAGTGGTCTAGGATGCGGGTGAATGCCCCTTTCACTCTGCAAATGTTTTTGGGGCATTCAGAGCTCTCTGACACAGATTTTGGCCCACCAACATTTTCTGGACTTTAGGGGGTCTAGGATGCCTGTAGACCCCTTTTTTGGGCCTCCAAACTTTTCAACATTTTTGCAGGCCTGAAATGCCTTTTAAGGCCTTTTGCGGGCTGCTAACATATTCTGAGCTTCAGGGGTATAGGTTGCATTTTTCGTGCCAAAAATATTTTGGGGAATTTCAGTGATCTAGGATGCGGCTTAATGCCCCTTTCAGGCTGCACATGTTTTTGGGACATTCAGAGCTCTCTGACACCGATTTTGGCCCACCAACATTTTCTGGACTTTAGGGGGTCTAGGATGCCTGTAAACCCCTTTTTTTGCCCTCCAAAGTTTTCTATATTTTTGCATGCTTAAGATGCATTTTAAGTCCTTTTTTTGAACTGCCACCATTTTCTGAACTTTCAGGGTTGTAGGATGCATTTTTTGTGGCAAAAATATTTTTGAGAATTTCAGTGATCTAGGATGCGGCTTAATGCCCCTTTCAGGCTGCACATGTTTTTGGGACATTCAGAGCTCTCTGACACCGATTTTGGCCCACCAACATTTTCTGGACTTTAGGGGGTCTAGGATGCCTGTAAACCCCTTTTTTCGCCCTCCAAAGATTTCTACATTTTTGCATGCTTAAGATGCATTTTAAGTCCTTTTTTTGAGCTGCCACCATTTTCTGAACTTTCAGGGGTGTAGTATGCATTTTTTGTGCCAAAAATATTTTTGGGAATTTCAGTGGTCTAGGATGCGGGTTGATGACCCTTTCACTCTGCAAATGTTTTTGGGGCATTCGGAGCTCTCTGACACAGACTTTGGCCCACCAACATTTTTTGGACTCTAGGGGGTCTAGGATGCCTGTAGACCCCTTTTTAGGGCCTCCAAACTTTTCAACATTTTTGCAGGCCTGAAATGCATTTTAAGGCCTTTTTCGGGCTGCTAACATATTCTGAGCTTCAGGGGTGTAGGTTGCATTTTTCGTGCCAAAAATATTTTGGGGAATTTCAGTGATCTAGGATGCGGCTTAATGCCCCTTTCAGGCTGCACATGTTTTTGGGACATTCAGAGCTCTCTGACACCAATTTTGGCCCACCAACATTTTCTGGACTTTAGGGGGTCTAGGATGTCTGTAAACCCCTTTTTTGGGCCTCCAAAGTTTTCTACATTTTTGCATGCCTACGATGCATTTTAAGGCATTTTTGGGCTGCTAACATTTTAAGAACTTTCAGGGGTGTAGTATGATTTTTTCTGGCCAAAAGTATTTTTGGAAATTTCAGTGGTCTATGATGTGGGTTAATGCCCCTTTCAGGCTACACATGTTTTTGGGACATTCAGAGCTCTCTGACACCGAATTTGGCCCACCAACATTTTCTGGACTTTAGGGGGTCTAGGATGCCTGTAAACCCCTTTTTTGGGCATCCAAAGTTTTCAACATTTTTGCAGGCCTAACATGCATTTTAAGGCCTTTTTTGGGCTGCTAACATATTCAGAGCTTTCAGGGGTGTAGGATGAATTTTTCGTGCCAAAAATATTTTGGGGAATTTCAGTGGTCTAGGATACGGGTTAATGCTCCTTTCAGGCTGCAAATGTTTTTGGGACATTCAGGACTCTCTGACACCATTTTTGGGCCACAACCATTTTCTGGACTTTAGGGGGTCTAGGATTTCTGTAAACCCCTTTTTTCGCCCTCCAAAGATTTCTACATTTTTGCATGCTTAAGATGCATTTTAAGTCCTTTTTTTGAGCTGCCACCATTTTCTGAACTTTCAGGGTTGTAGGATGCATTTTTTGTGGCAAAAATATTTTTGAGAATTTCAGTGATCTAGGATGCGGCTTAATGCCCCTTTCAGGCTGCACATGTTTTTGGGACATTCATAGCTCTCTGACACCGATTTTGGCCCACCAACATTTTCTGGACTTTAGGGGGTCTAGGATGCCTGTAAACCCCTTTTTTCGCCCTCCAAAGATTTCTACATTTTTGCATGCTTAAGATGCATTTTAAGTCCTTTTTTTGAGCTGCCACCATTTTCTGAACTTTCAGGGGTGTAGTATGCATTTTTTGTGCCAAAAATATTTTTGGGAATTTCAGTGGTCTAGGATGCGGGTTGATGACCCTTTCACTCTGCAAATGTTTTTGGGGCATTCGGAGCTCTCTGACACAGACTTTGGCCCACCAACATTTTTTGGACTCTAGGGGGTCTAGGATGCCTGTAGACCCCTTTTTAGGGCCTCCAAACTTTTCAACATTTTTGCAGGCCTGAAATGCATTTTAAGGCCTTTTTCGGGCTGCTAACATATTCTGAGCTTCAGGGGTGTAGGTTGCATTTTTCGTGCCAAAAATATTTTGGGGAATTTCAGTGATCTAGGATGCGGCTTAATGCCCCTTTCAGGCTGCACATGTTTTTGGGACATTCAGAGCTCTCTGACACCAATTTTGGCCCACCAACATTTTCTGGACTTTAGGGGGTCTAGGATGTCTGTAAACCCCTTTTTTGGGCCTCCAAAGTTTTCTACATTTTTGCATGCCTACGATGCATTTTAAGGCATTTTTGGGCTGCTAACATTTTAAGAACTTTCAGGGGTGTAGTATGATTTTTTCTGGCCAAAAGTATTTTTGGAAATTTCAGTGGTCTATGATGTGGGTTAATGCCCCTTTCAGGCTACACATGTTTTTGGGACATTCAGAGCTCTCTGACACCGAATTTGGCCCACCAACATTTTCTGGACTTTAGGGGGTCTAGGATGCCTGTAAACCCCTTTTTTGGGCATCCAAAGTTTTCAACATTTTTGCAGGCCTAACATGCATTTTAAGGCCTTTTTTGGGCTGCTAACATATTCAGAGCTTTCAGGGGTGTAGGATGAATTTTTCGTGCCAAAAATATTTTGGGGAATTTCAGTGGTCTAGGATACGGGTTAATGCTCCTTTCAGGCTGCAAATGTTTTTGGGACATTCAGGACTCTCTGACACCATTTTTGGGCCACAACCATTTTCTGGACTTTAGGGGGTCTAGGATGCCTGTAAACCCGTTTTTTCACCCTCCAAAGTTTTCTATATTTGTGCATGCTTAAGATGCATTTTAAGTCCTTTTTTTGAGCTGCCACCATTTTCTGAACTTTCAGGGTTGTAGGATGCATTTTTTGTGGCAAAAATATTTTTGAGAATTTCAGTGATCTAGGATGCGGCTTAATGCCCCTTTCAGGCTGCACATGTTTTTGGGACATTCATAGCTCTCTGACACCGATTTTGGCCCACCAACATTTTCTGGACTTTAGGGGGTCTAGGATGCCTGTAAACCCCTTTTTTCGCCCTCCAAAGATTTCTACATTTTTGCATGCTTAAGATGCATTTTAAGTCCTTTTTTTGAGCTGCCACCATTTTCTGAACTTTCAGGGGTGTAGTATGCATTTTTTGTGCCAAAAATATTTTTGGGAATTTCAGTGGTCTAGGATGCGGGTTGATGACCCTTTCACTCTGCAAATGTTTTTGGGGCATTCGGAGCTCTCTGACACAGACTTTGGCCCACCAACATTTTTTGGACTCTAGGGGGTCTAGGATGCCTGTAGACCCCTTTTTAGGGCCTCCAAACTTTTCAACATTTTTGCAGGCCTGAAATGCATTTTAAGGCCTTTTTCGGGCTGCTAACATATTCTGAGCTTCAGGGGTGTAGGTTGCATTTTTCGTGCCAAAAATATTTTGGGGAATTTCAGTGATCTAGGATGCGGCTTAATGCCCCTTTCAGGCTGCACATGTTTTTGGGACATTCAGAGCTCTCTGACACCAATTTTGGCCCACCAACATTTTCTGGACTTTAGGGGGTCTAGGATGTCTGTAAACCCCTTTTTTGGGCCTCCAAAGTTTTCTACATTTTTGCATGCCTACGATGCATTTTAAGGCATTTTTGGGCTGCTAACATTTTAAGAACTTTCAGGGGTGTAGTATGATTTTTTCTGGCCAAAAGTATTTTTGGAAATTTCAGTGGTCTATGATGTGGGTTAATGCCCCTTTCAGGCTACACATGTTTTTGGGACATTCAGAGCTCTCTGACACCGAATTTGGCCCACCAACATTTTCTGGACTTTAGGGGGTCTAGGATGCCTGTAAACCCCTTTTTTGGGCATCCAAAGTTTTCAACATTTTTGCAGGCCTAACATGCATTTTAAGGCCTTTTTTGGGCTGCTAACATATTCAGAGCTTTCAGGGGTGTAGGATGAATTTTTCGTGCCAAAAATATTTTGGGGAATTTCAGTGGTCTAGGATACGGGTTAATGCTCCTTTCAGGCTGCAAATGTTTTTGGGACATTCAGGACTCTCTGACACCATTTTTGGGCCACAACCATTTTCTGGACTTTAGGGGGTCTAGGATGCCTTAAACCCCTTTTTTCCACCTCCAAAGTTTTCAACATATTTGCAGGCCTAACATGCATTTTAAGGCCTTTTTTGGGCTAATAACAGATTCAGAGCTTTCAGGGGTGTAAGATGAATTTTTTATGCCAAAAATATTTTTGGGAATTTCAGTGGTCTAGGATGCAGGTGAATGCCCCTTTCACTCTGCAAATGTTTTTGGGGCATTCAGAGCTCTCTGACACAGATTTTGGCCCACAAACATTTTCTGGACTTTAGAGGGTCTAGGATGCCTGTAAACCCCTTTTTTGGGCATCCAAAGTTTTCAACATATTTGCAGGCCTAACATGCATTTTAAGGCCTTTTTTGGGCTGCTAACATATTCAGAGCTTTCAGGGGTGTAGGATGAATTTTTCGTGCCAAAAATATTTTGGGGAATTTCAGTGTTCTAGGAACGCGGGTTAATGCCCCTTTCAGGCTGCAAATGTTTTTGGGACATCAGGACTCTCTGACACCATTTTTGGGCCACAACCATTTTCTGGACTTTAGGGGGTCTAGGATGCCTGTAAACCCTTTTTTTCCACCTCCAAAGTTTTCAACATATTTGCAGGCCTAACATGCATTTTAAGGCCTTTTTTGGGCTGCTGACATATTCAGAGCTTTCAGGGGTGTAGGATGAATTTTTTATGCCAAAAATATTTTTGGGAATTTCAGTGGTCTAGGATGCGGGTGAATGCCCCTTTCACTCTGCAAATGTTTTTGGGGCATTCAGAGCTCTCTGACACAGATCTTGGCCCACCAACATTTTCTGGGCTTTAGGGGGTCTAGGATGCCTGTAGACCCCTTTTTTGGGCCTCCAAACTTTTCAACATTTTTGCAGGCCTGAAATGCATTTTAAGGCCTTTTTCGGGCTGCTAACATATTCTGAGCTTCAGGGGTATAGGTTGCATTTTTCGTGCCAAAAATATTTTGGGGAATTTCAGTGATCTAGGATGCGGCTTAATGCCCCTTTCAGGCTGCACATGTTTTTGGGACATTCAGAGCTCTCTGACACAGATTTTGGCCCACCAACATTTTCTGGACTTTAGGGGGTCTAGGATGCCTGTAAACCCGTTTTTTCACCCTCCAAAGTTTTCTATATTTGTGCATGCTTAAGATGCATTTTAAGTCCTTTTTTTGAGCTGCCACCATTTTCTGAACTTTCAGGGTTGTAGGATGCATTTTTTGTGGCAAAAATAGTTTTGGGAATTTCAGTGATCTAGGATGCGGCTTAATGCCCCTTTCAGGCTGCACATGTTTTTGGGACATTCAGAGCTCTCTGAGACCGATTTTGGCCCACCAACACTTTCTGGACTTTAGGGGGTCTAGGATGCCTGTAAACCCCTTTTTTCGCCCTCCAAAGATTTCTACATTTTTGCATGCTTAAGATGCATTTTAAGTCCTTTTTTTGAGCTGCCACCATTTTCTGAACTTTCAGGGGTGTAGTATGCATTTTTTGTGCCAAAAATATTTTTGGGAATTTCAGTGGTCTAGGAACGCGGGTTAATTCCCCCATTTCAGGTTGCAAATGTTTTTGGGACATTCAGAGCTCTCTGACACAGATTTTGGCCCACCAATATTTTCTGGACTTTAGGGGGTCTAGGATGCCTGTCAACCCCTTTTTTGGGCCTCCATAGTTTTCTACATTTTTGCATGCCTATGATGCATTTTAAGGCATTTTTGGGCTGCTAACATTTTAAGAACTTTCAGGGGTGTAGGATGAATTTTTCGTGCCAAAAATATTTTTGGAAATTTCAATGGTCTAGGATGTGGGTTAATGCCCCTTTCAGGCTGCACATGTTTTTGGGACATTCAGGACTCTCTGACACCATTTTTGGGCCACAACCATTTTCTGGACTTTAGGGGGTCTAGGATGCCTGTAAACCCTTTTTTTCCACCTCCAAAGTTTTCAACATATTTGCAGGCCTAACATGCATTTTAAGGCCTTTTTTGGGCTGCTAACATATTCAGAGCTTTCAGGGGTGTAGGATGAATTTTTTATGCCAAAAATATTTTTGGGAATTTCAGTGGTCTAGGATGCGGGTGAATGCCCCTTTCACTCTGCGAATGTTTTTGGGGCATTCAGAGCTCTCTGACACAGATTTTGGCCCACCAACATTTTCTGGACTTTAGGGGGTCTAGGATGCCTGTAGAGCCCTTTTTTGGGCCTCCAAACTTTTCAACATTTTTGCAGGCCTGAAATGCATTTTAAGGCCTTTTTCGGGCTGCTAACATATTCTGAGCTTCAGGGGTATAGGTTGCATTTTTCGTGCCAAAAATATTTTGGGGAATTTCAGTGATCTAGGATGCGGCTTAATGCCCCTTTCAGGCTGCACATGTTTTTGGGACATTCGGAGCTCTCTGACACCAATTTTGGCCCACCAACATTTTCTGGACTTTAGGGGGTCTACGATGCCTGTAAACCCCTTTTTTGGGCCTCCAAAGTTTTCTACATTTTTGCATGCCTACGATGCATTTTAAGGCATTTTTGGGCTGCTAACATTTTAAGATCTTTCAGGGGTGTAGTATGAATTTTTCTGGCCAAAAGTATTTTTGGAAATTTCAGTGGTCTAGGATGTGGGTTAATGCCCCTTTCAGGCTGCACATGTTTTGGGACATTCAGAGCTCTCTGACACCGATTTTGGCCCACCAACATTTTCTGGACTTTAGGGGGTCTAGGATGCCCGTAAACCCCTTTTTTGGGCATCCAAAGTTTTCAACATTTTTGCAGGCCTAACATGCATTTTAAGGCCTTTTTTGGGCTGCTAAGATATTCTGAGCTTTCAGGGGTATAGGATGAATTTTTCATGCCAAAAATATTTTGGGGAATTTCAGTGGTCTAGGATGCGGGTTAATGCCCCTTTCAGGCTGCACATGTTTTTGGGACATTCAGAGCTCTCCTACACCAATTTTGGCCCACCAACATTTTCTGGACTTTAGGGGGTCTAGGATGCCTGTAAATCCCTTTTTTCGCCCTCCAAAGTTTTCTATATTTTTGCATGGTTAAGATGCATTTTAAGTCCTTTTTTTGAGCTGCCACCATTTTCTGAACTTTCAGGGTTGTAGGATGCATTTTTTGTGGTAAAAATATTTTTGGGAATTTCAGTGATCTAGGATGCGGCTTAATGCCCCTTTCAGGCTGCACATGTTTTTGGGACATTCAGAGCTCTCTGACATCGATTTTGGCCCACCAACATTTTCTGGACTTTAGGGGGTCTAGGATGCCTGTAAACCCCTTTTTTCGCCCTCCAAAGGTTTCTACATTTTTGCATGCTTAAGATGCATTTTAAGTCCTTTTTTTGAGCTGCCACCATTTTCTGAACTTTCAGGGGTGTAGTATGCATTTTTTATGCCAAAAATATTTTTGGAATTTCAGTGGTCTAGGATGCGGGTGAATGCCCCTTTCACTCTGCAAATGTTTTTGGGGCATTCAGAGCTCTCTGACACAGATTTTGGCCCACCAACATTTTTTGGACTTTAGGGGGTCTAGGATGCCTGTAGACCCCTTTTTTGGGCCTCCAAACTTTTCAACATTTTTGCAGGCCTGAAATGCATTTAAGGCCTTTTTCGGGCTGCTAACATATTCTGAGCTTCAGGGGTATAGGTTGCATTTTTCGTGCCAAAAATATTTTGGGGAATTTCAGTGATCTAGGATGCGGCTTAATGCCCCTTTCAGGCTGCACATGTTTTTGGGACATTCAGAGCTCTCTGACACCAATTTTGGCCCACCAACATTTTCTGGACTTTAGGGGGTCTAGGATGCCTGTGAACCCCTTTTTTGGGCCTCCAAAGTTTTCTACATTTTTGCATGCCTACAATGCATTTTAAGGCATTTTTGGGCTGCTAACATTTTAAGAACTTTCAGGGGTGTAGTATGAATTTTTCTGGCCAAAAGTATTTTTGGAAATTTCAGTGGTCTAGGGTGTGGGTTAATGCCCCTTTCAGGCTGCACATGTTTTTGGGACATTCAGAGCTCTCTGACACCGATTTTGGCCCACCAACATTTTCTGGACTTTAGGGGGTCTAGGATGCCTGTAAACCCCTTTTTTGGGCATCCAAAGTTTTCAACATTTTTGCAGGCCTAACATGGATTTTAAGGCCTTTTTTTGAGCTGCCACCATTTTCTGAACTTTCAGGGTTGTAGGATGCATTTTTTGTGGCAAAAATATTTTTGAGAATTTCAGTGATCTAGGATGCGGCTTAATGCCCCTTTCAGGCTGCACATGTTTTTGGGACATTCAGAGCTCTCTGACACCGATTTTGGCCCACCAACATTTTCTGGACTTTAGGGGGTCTAGGATGCCTGTAAACCCCTTTTTTCTCCCTCCAAAGATTTCTACATTTTTGCATGCTTAAGATGCATTTTAAGTCCTTTTTTTGAGCTGCCACCATTTTCTGAACTTTCAGGGGTGTAGTATGCATTTTTTGTGCCAAAAATATTTTTGGGAATTTCAGTGGTCTAGGATGCGGGTTGATGACCCTTTCACTCTGCAAATGTTTTTGGGGCATTCGGAGCTCTCTGACACAGACTTTGGCCCACCAACATTTTTTGGACTCTAGGGGGTCTAGGATGCCTGTAGACCCCTTTTTAGGGCCTCCAAACTTTTCAACATTTTTGCATGCCTGAAATGCATTTTAAGGCCTTTTTCGGGCTGCTAACATATTCTGAGCTTCAGGGGTGTAGGTTGCATTTTTCGTGCCAAAAATATTTTGGGGAATTTCAGTGATCTAGGATGCGGCTTAATGCCCCTTTCAGGCTGCACATGTTTTTGGGACATTCAGAGCTCTCTGACACCAATTTTGGCCCACCAACATTTTCTGGACTTTAGGGGGTCTAGGATGCCTGTAAACCCCTTTTTTGGGCCTCCAAAGTTTTCTACATTTTTGCACGCCTACGATGCATTTTAAGGCATTTTTGGGCTGCTAACATTTTAAGAACTTTCAGGGGTGTAGTATGATTTTTTCTGGCCAAAAGTATTTTTGGAAATTTCAGTGGTCTATGATGTGGGTTAATGCCCCTTTCAAGCTACACATGTTTTTGGGACATTCAGAGCTCTCTGACACCGAATTTGGCCCACCAACATTTTCTGGACTTTAGGGGGTCTAGGATGCCTGTAAACCCCTTTTTTGGGCATCCAAAGTTTTCAACATTTTTGCAGGCCTAACATGCATTTTAAGGCCTTTTTTGGGCTGCTAACATATTCAGAGCTTTCAGGGGTGTAGGATGAATTTTTCGTGCCAAAAATATTTTGGGGAATTTCAGTGGTCTAGGATACGGGTTAATGCTCCTTTCAGGCTGCAAATGTTTTTGGGACATTCAGGACTCTCTGACACCATTTTTGGGCCACAACCATTTTCTGGACTTTAGGGGGTCTAGGATGCCTTAAACCCCTTTTTTCCACCTCCAAAGTTTTCAACATATTTGCAGGCCTAACATGCATTTTAAGGCCTTTTTTGGGCTAATAACATATTCAGAGCTTTCAGGGGTGTAAGATGAATTTTTTATGCCAAAAATATTTTTGGGAATTTCAGTGGTCTAGGATGCAGGTGAATGCCCCTTTCACTCTGCAAATGTTTTTGGGGCATTCAGAGCTCTCTGACACAGATTTTGGCCCACCAACATTTTCTGGACTTTAGGGGGTCTAGGATGCATGTAGACCCCTTTTTTTGGCCTCCTAACTATTCAACATTTTTGCAGGCCTGAAATGCATTTTAAGGCATTTTTCGGGCTGCTAACATATTCTGAGCTTCAGGGGTATAGGTTGCATTTTTCGTGCCAAAAATATTTTGGGGAATTTCAGTGATCTAGGATGCGGCTTAATGCCCCTTTCAGGCTGCACATGTTTTTGGGGCATTCAGAGCTCTCTGACACAGATTTTGGCCCACCAACATTTTCTGGACTTTAGGGGGTCTAGGATGCCTGTAAACCCGTTTTTTCACCCTCCAAAGTTTTCTATATTTGTGCATGCTTAAGATGCATTTTAAGTCCTTTTTTTGAGCTGCCACCATTTTCTGAACTTTCAGGGTTGTAGGATGCATTTTTTGTGGCAAAAATAGTTTTGGGAATTTCAGTGATCTAGGATGCGGCTTAATGCCCCTTTCAGGCTGCACATGTTTTTGGGACATTCAGAGCTCTCTGAGACCGATTTTGGCCCACCAACATTTTCTGGACTTTAGGGGGTCTAGGATGCCTGTAAACCCCTTTTTTCGCCCTCCAAAGATTTCTACATTTTTGCATGCTTAAGATGCATTTTAAGTCCTTTTTTTGAGCTGCCACCATTTTCTGAACTTTCAGGGGTGTAGTATGCATTTTTTGTGCCAAAAATATTTTTGGGAATTTCAGTGGTCTAGGAACGCGGGTTAATTCCCCCATTTCAGGTTGCAAATGTTTTTGGGACATTCAGAGCTCTCTGACACAGATTTTGGCCCACCAATATTTTCTGGACTTTAGGGGGTCTAGGATGCCTGTCAACCCCTTTTTTGGGCCTCCATAGTTTTCTACATTTTTGCATGCCTATGATGCATTTTAAGGCATTTTTGGGCTGCTAACATTTTAAGAACTTTCAGGGGTGTAGTATGAATTTTTCTGGCCAAAAGTATTTTTGGAAATTTCAATGGTCTAGGATGTGGGTTAATGCCCCTTTCAGGCTGCAAATGTTTTTTGGGACATTCAGAGCTCTCAAACAAAGATTTTGGCCCACCAACATTTTCTGGACTTTAGGGGGTCTAGGATGCCTGTAAACCCCTTTTTTGGGCATCCAAAGTTTTCAACATATTTGCAGGCCTAACATGCATTTTAAGGCCTTATTTGGGCTGCTAACATATTCAGAGCTTTCAGGGGTGTAGGATGAATTTTTCGTGCCAAAAATATTTTGGGGAATTTCAGTGGTCTAGGATGCGGGTTAATGCCCCTTTCAGGCTGCACATGTTTTTGGGACATTCAGGACTCTCTGACACCATTTTTGGGCCACAACCATTTTCTGGACTTTAGGGGGTCTAGGATGCCTGTAAACCCTTTTTTTCCACCTCCAAAGTTTTCAACATATTTGCAGGCCTAACATGCATTTTAAGGCCTTTTTTGGGCTGCTAACATATTCAGAGCTTTCAGGGGTGTAGGATGAATTTTTTATGCCAAAAATATTTTTGGGAATTTCAGTGGTCTAGGATGCGGGTGAATGCCCCTTTCACTCTGCAAATGTTTTTGGGGCATTCAGAGCTCTCTGACACAGATTTTGGCCCACCAACATTTTCTGGACTTTAGGGGGTCTAGGATGCCTGTAGAGCCCTTTTTTGGGCCTCCAAACTTTTCAACATTTTTGCAGGCCTGAAATGCATTTTAAGGCCTTTTTCGGGCTGCTAACATATTCTGAGCTTCAGGGGTATAGGTTGCATTTTTCGTGCCAAAAATATTTTGGGGAATTTCAGTGATCTAGGATGCGGCTTAATGCCCCTTTCAGGCTGCACATGTTTTTGGGACATTCGGAGCTCTCTGACACCAATTTTGGCCCACCAACATTTTCTGGACTTTAGGGGGTCTACGATGCCTGTAAACCCCTTTTTTGGGCCTCCAAAGTTTTCTACATTTTTGCATGCCTACGATGCATTTTAAGGCATTTTTGGGCTGCTAACATTTTAAGAACTTTCAGGGGTGTAGTATGAATTTTTCTGGCCAAAAGTATTTTTGGAAATTTCAGTGGTCTAGGATGTGGGTTAATGCCCCTTTCAGGCTGCACATGTTTTGGGACATTCAGAGCTCTCTGACACCGATTTTGGCCCACCAACATTTTCTGGACTTTAGGGGGTCTAGGATGCCCGTAAACCCCTTTTTTGGGCATCCAAAGTTTTCAACATTTTTGCAGGCCTAACATGCATTTTAAGGCCTTTTTTGGGCTGCTAAGATATTCTGAGCTTTCAGGGGTATAGGATGAATTTTTCATGCCAAAAATATTTTGGGGAATTTCAGTGGTCTAGGATGCGGGTTAATGCCCCTTTCAGGCTGCACATGTTTTTGGGACATTCAGAGCTCTCCGACACCGATTTTGGCCCACCAACATTTTCTGGACTTTAGGGGGTCTAGGATGCCTGTAAATCCCTTTTTTCGCCCTCCAAAGTTTTCTATATTTTTGCATGCTTAAGATGCATTTTAAGTCCTTTTTTTGAGCTGCCACCATTTTCTGAACTTTCAGGGTTGTAGGATGCATTTTTTGTGGTAAAAATATTTTTGGGAATTTCAGTGATCTAGGATGCGGCTTAATGCCCCTTTCAGGCTGCACATGTTTTTGGGACATTCAGAGCTCTCTGACATCGATTTTGGCCCACCAACATTTTCTGGACTTTAGGGGGTCTAGGATGCCTGTAAACCCCTTTTTTCGCCCTCCAAAGATTTCTACATTTTTGCATGCTTAAGATGCATTTTAAGTCCTTTTTTTGAGCTGCCACCATTTTCTGAACTTTCAGGGGTGTAGTATGCATTTTTTATGCCAAAAATATTTTTGGAATTTCAGTGGTCTAGGATGCGGGTGAATGCCCCTTTCACTCTGCAAATGTTTTTGGGGCATTCAGAGCTCTCTGACACAGATTTTGGCCCACCAACATTTTTTGGACTTTAGGGGGTCTAGGATGCCTGTAGACCCCTTTTTTGGGCCTCCAAACTTTTCAACATTTTTGCAGGCCTGAAATGCATTTAAGGCCTTTTTCGGGCTGCTAACATATTCTGAGCTTCAGGGGTATAGGTTGCATTTTTCGTGCCAAAAATATTTTGGGGAATTTCAGTGATCTAGGATGCGGCTTAATGCCCCTTTCAGGCTGCACATGTTTTTGGGACATTCAGAGCTCTCTGACACCAATTTTGGCCCACCAACATTTTCTGGACTTTAAGGGGTCTAGGATGCCTGTGAACCCCTTTTTTGGGCCTCCAAAGTTTTCTACATTTTTGCATGCCTACAATGCATTTTAAGGCATTTTTGGGCTGCTAACATTTTAAGAACTTTCAGGGGTGTAGTATGAATTTTTCTGGCCAAAAGTATTTTTGGAAATTTCAGTGGTCTAGGGTGTGGGTTAATGCCCCTTTCAGGCTGCACATGTTTTTGGGACATTCAGAGCTCTCTGACACCGATTTTGGCCCACCAACATTTTCTGGACTTTAGGGGGTCTAGGATGCCTGTAAACCCCTTTTTTGGGCATCCAAAGTTTTCAACATTTTTGCAGGCCTAACATGCATTTTAAGGCCTTTTTTGGGCTGCTAAGATATTCTGAGCTTTCAGGGGTATAGGATGAATTTTTCATGCTAAAAATATTTTGGGGAATTCCAGTGGTCTAGGATGCGGGTTAATGCCCCTTTCAGGCTGCAAATGTTTTTGGGACATTCAGGACTCTCTGACACCATTTTTGGGCCACAACCATTTTCTGGACTTTAGGGGGTCTAGGATGCCTCTAAACCCCTTTTTCCCACATCCAATGTTTTCTACATTTTTGCAGGCCTAAGATGCATTTTAAGGCATTTTTTGGCTGCCAACATTTTCAGAACTTTCAGGGGTGTAGTATGCATTTTTTATGCCAAAAATATGTTTGGGAATTTCAGTGGTCTAGGATGCGGGTGAATGCCCCTTTCACTCTGCAAATGTTTTTGGGGCATTCAGAGCTCTCTGACACAGATTTTGGCCCACCAACATTTTCTGGACTTTAGGGGGTCTAGGATTTCTGTAAACCCCTTTTTTCGCCCTCCAAAGATTTCTACATTTTTGCATGCTTAAGATGCATTTTAAGTCCTTTTTTTGAGCTGCCAACATTTTCTGAACTTTCAGGGTTGTAGGATGCATTTTTTGTGGCAAAAATATTTTTGAGAATTTCAGTGATCTAGGATGCGGCTTAATGCCCCTTTCAGGCTGCACATGTTTTTGGGACATTCAGAGCTCTCTGACACCGATTTTGGCCCACCAACATTTTCTGGACTTTAGGGGGTCTAGGATGCCTGTAAACCCCTTTTTTCGCCCTCCAAAGATTTCTACATTTTTGCATGCTTAAGATGCATTTTAAGTCCTTTTTTTGAGCTGCCACCATTTTCTGAACTTTCAGGGGTGTAGTATGCATTTTTTGTGCCAAAAATATTTTTGGGAATTTCAGTGGTCTAGGATGCGGGTTGATGACCCTTTCACTCTGCAAATGTTTTTGGGGCATTCGGAGCTCTCTGACACAGACTTTGGCCCACCAACATTTTTTGGACTCTAGGGGGTCTAGGATGCCTGTAGACCCCTTTTTAGGGCCTCCAAACTTTTCAACATTTTTGCAGGCCTGAAATGCATTTTAAGGCCTTTTTCGGGCTGCTAACATATTCTGAGCTTCAGGGGTATAGGTTGCATTTTTCGTGCCAAAAATATTTTGGGGAATTTCAGTGATCTAGGATGCGGCTTAATGCCCCTTTCAGGCTGCACATGTTTTTGGGACATTCAGAGCTCTCTGACACCAATTTTGGCCCACCAACATTTTCTGGACTTTAGGGGGTCTAGGATGCCTGTAAACCCCTTTTTTGGGCCTCCAAAGTTTTCTACATTTTTGCATGCCTATGATGCATTTTAAGGCATTTTTGGGCTGCTAACATTTTAAGAACTTTCAGGGGTGTAGTATGAATTTTTCTGGCCAAAAGTATTTTTGGAAATTTCAATGGTCTAGGATGTGGGTTAATGCCCCTTTCAGGCTGCAAATGTTTTTTGGGACATTCAGAGCTCTCAAACAAAGATTTTGGCCCACCAACATTTTCTGGACTTTAGGGGGTCTAGGATGCCTGTAAACCCCTTTTTTGGGCATCCAAAGTTTTCAACATATTTGCAGGCCTAACATGCATTTTAAGGCCTTATTTGGGCTGCTAACATATTCAGAGCTTTCAGGGGTGTAGGATGAATTTTTCGTGCCAAAAATATTTTGGGGAATTTCAGTGGTCTAGGATGCGGGTTAATGCCCCTTTCAGGCTGCACATGTTTTTGGGACATTCAGGACTCTCTGACACCATTTTTGGGCCACAACCATTTTCTGGACTTTAGGGGGTCTAGGATGCCTGTAAACCCTTTTTTTCCACCTCCAAAGTTTTCAACATATTTGCAGGCCTAACATGCATTTTAAGGCCTTTTTTGGGCTGCTAACATATTCAGAGCTTTCAGGGGTGTAGGATGAATTTTTTATGCCAAAAATATTTTTGGGAATTTCAGTGGTCTAGGATGCGGGTGAATGCCCCTTTCACTCTGCAAATGTTTTTGGGGCATTCAGAGCTCTCTGACACAGATTTTGGCCCACCAACATTTTCTGGACTTTAGGGGGTCTAGGATGCCTGTAGAGCCCTTTTTTGGGCCTCCAAACTTTTCAACATTTTTGCAGGCCTGAAATGCATTTTAAGGCCTTTTTCGGGCTGCTAACATATTCTGAGCTTCAGGGGTATAGGTTGCATTTTTCGTGCCAAAAATATTTTGGGGAATTTCAGTGATCTAGGATGCGGCTTAATGCCCCTTTCAGGCTGCACATGTTTTTGGGACATTCGGAGCTCTCTGACACCAATTTTGGCCCACCAACATTTTCTGGACTTTAGGGGGTCTACGATGCCTGTAAACCCCTTTTTTGGGCCTCCAAAGTTTTCTACATTTTTGCATGCCTACGATGCATTTTAAGGCATTTTTGGGCTGCTAACATTTTAAGAACTTTCAGGGGTGTAGTATGAATTTTTCTGGCCAAAAGTATTTTTGGAAATTTCAGTGGTCTAGGATGTGGGTTAATGCCCCTTTCAGGCTGCACATGTTTTGGGACATTCAGAGCTCTCTGACACCGATTTTGGCCCACCAACATTTTCTGGACTTTAGGGGGTCTAGGATGCCTGTAAACCCCTTTTTTGGGCATCCAAAGTTTTCAACATTTTTGCAGGCCTAACATGCATTTTAAGGCCTTTTTTGGGCTGCTAAGATATTCTGAGCTTTCAGGGGTATAGGATGAATTTTTCATGCCAAAAATATTTTGGGGAATTTCAGTGGTCTAGGATGCGGGTTAATGCCCCTTTCAGGCTGCACATGTTTTTGGGACATTCAGAGCTCTCCGACACCGATTTTGGCCCACCAACATTTTCTGGACTTTAGGGGGTCTAGGATGCCTGTAAATCCCTTTTTTCGCCCTCCAAAGTTTTCTATATTTTTGCATGCTTAAGATGCATTTTAAGTCCTTTTTTTGAGCTGCCACCATTTTCTGAACTTTCAGGGTTGTAGGATGCATTTTTTGTGGTAAAAATATTTTTGGGAATTTCAGTGATCTAGGATGCGGCTTAATGCCCCTTTCAGGCTGCACATGTTTTTGGGACATTCAGAGCTCTCTGACATCGATTTTGGCCCACCAACATTTTCTGGACTTTAGGGGGTCTAGGATGCCTGTAAACCCCTTTTTTCGCCCTCCAAAGATTTCTACATTTTTGCATGCTTAAGATGCATTTTAAGTCCTTTTTTTGAGCTGCCACCATTTTCTGAACTTTCAGGGGTGTAGTATGCATTTTTTATGCCAAAAATATTTTTGGAATTTCAGTGGTCTAGGATGCGGGTGAATGCCCCTTTCACTCTGCAAATGTTTTTGGGGCATTCAGAGCTCTCTGACACAGATTTTGGCCCACCAACATTTTTTGGACTTTAGGGGGTCTAGGATGCCTGTAAACCCCTTTTTTGGGCCTCCAAAGTTTTCTACATTTTTGCACGCCTACGATGCATTTTAAGGCATTTTTGGGCTGCTAACATTTTAAGAACTTTCAGGGGTGTAGTATGATTTTTTCTGGCCAAAAGTATTTTTGGAAATTTCAGTGGTCTATGATGTGGGTTAATGCCCCTTTCAAGCTACACATGTTTTTGGGACATTCAGAGCTCTCTGACACCGAATTTGGCCCACCAACATTTTCTGGACTTTAGGGGGTCTAGGATGCCTGTAAACCCCTTTTTTGGGCATCCAAAGTTTTCAACATTTTTGCAGGCCTAACATGCATTTTAAGGCCTTTTTTGGGCTGCTAACATATTCAGAGCTTTCAGGGGTGTAGGATGAATTTTTCGTGCCAAAAATATTTTGGGGAATTTCAGTGGTCTAGGATACGGGTTAATGCTCCTTTCAGGCTGCAAATGTTTTTGGGACATTCAGGACTCTCTGACACCATTTTTGGGCCACAACCATTTTCTGGACTTTAGGGGGTCTAGGATGCCTTAAACCCCTTTTTTCCACCTCCAAAGTTTTCAACATATTTGCAGGCCTAACATGCATTTTAAGGCCTTTTTTGGGCTAATAACATATTCAGAGCTTTCAGGGGTGTAAGATGAATTTTTTATGCCAAAAATATTTTTGGGAATTTCAGTGGTCTAGGATGCAGGTGAATGCCCCTTTCACTCTGCAAATGTTTTTGGGGCATTCAGAGCTCTCTGACACAGATTTTGGCCCACCAACATTTTCTGGACTTTAGGGGGTCTAGGATGCATGTAGACCCCTTTTTTTGGCCTCCTAACTATTCAACATTTTTGCAGGCCTGAAATGCATTTTAAGGCATTTTTCGGGCTGCTAACATATTCTGAGCTTCAGGGGTATAGGTTGCATTTTTCGTGCCAAAAATATTTTGGGGAATTTCAGTGATCTAGGATGCGGCTTAATGCCCCTTTCAGGCTGCACATGTTTTTGGGGCATTCAGAGCTCTCTGACACAGATTTTGGCCCACCAACATTTTCTGGACTTTAGGGGGTCTAGGATGCCTGTAAACCCGTTTTTTCACCCTCCAAAGTTTTCTATATTTGTGCATGCTTAAGATGCATTTTAAGTCCTTTTTTTGAGCTGCCACCATTTTCTGAACTTTCAGGGTTGTAGGATGCATTTTTTGTGGCAAAAATAGTTTTGGGAATTTCAGTGATCTAGGATGCGGCTTAATGCCCCTTTCAGGCTGCACATGTTTTTGGGACATTCAGAGCTCTCTGAGACCGATTTTGGCCCACCAACATTTTCTGGACTTTAGGGGGTCTAGGATGCCTGTAAACCCCTTTTTTCGCCCTCCAAAGATTTCTACATTTTTGCATGCTTAAGATGCATTTTAAGTCCTTTTTTTGAGCTGCCACCATTTTCTGAACTTTCAGGGGTGTAGTATGCATTTTTTGTGCCAAAAATATTTTTGGGAATTTCAGTGGTCTAGGAACGCGGGTTAATTCCCCCATTTCAGGTTGCAAATGTTTTTGGGACATTCAGAGCTCTCTGACACAGATTTTGGCCCACCAATATTTTCTGGACTTTAGGGGGTCTAGGATGCCTGTCAACCCCTTTTTTGGGCCTCCATAGTTTTCTACATTTTTGCATGCCTATGATGCATTTTAAGGCATTTTTGGGCTGCTAACATTTTAAGAACTTTCAGGGGTGTAGTATGAATTTTTCTGGCCAAAAGTATTTTTGGAAATTTCAATGGTCTAGGATGTGGGTTAATGCCCCTTTCAGGCTGCAAATGTTTTTTGGGACATTCAGAGCTCTCAAACAAAGATTTTGGCCCACCAACATTTTCTGGACTTTAGGGGGTCTAGGATGCCTGTAAACCCCTTTTTTGGGCATCCAAAGTTTTCAACATATTTGCAGGCCTAACATGCATTTTAAGGCCTTATTTGGGCTGCTAACATATTCAGAGCTTTCAGGGGTGTAGGATGAATTTTTCGTGCCAAAAATATTTTGGGGAATTTCAGTGGTCTAGGATGCGGGTTAATGCCCCTTTCAGGCTGCACATGTTTTTGGGACATTCAGGACTCTCTGACACCATTTTTGGGCCACAACCATTTTCTGGACTTTAGGGGGTCTAGGATGCCTGTAAACCCTTTTTTTCCACCTCCAAAGTTTTCAACATATTTGCAGGCCTAACATGCATTTTAAGGCCTTTTTTGGGCTGCTAACATATTCAGAGCTTTCAGGGGTGTAGGATGAATTTTTTATGCCAAAAATATTTTTGGGAATTTCAGTGGTCTAGGATGCGGGTGAATGCCCCTTTCACTCTGCAAATGTTTTTGGGGCATTCAGAGCTCTCTGACACAGATTTTGGCCCACCAACATTTTCTGGACTTTAGGGGGTCTAGGATGCCTGTAGAGCCCTTTTTTGGGCCTCCAAACTTTTCAACATTTTTGCAGGCCTGAAATGCATTTTAAGGCCTTTTTCGGGCTGCTAACATATTCTGAGCTTCAGGGGTATAGGTTGCATTTTTCGTGCCAAAAATATTTTGGGGAATTTCAGTGATCTAGGATGCGGCTTAATGCCCCTTTCAGGCTGCACATGTTTTTGGGACATTCGGAGCTCTCTGACACCAATTTTGGCCCACCAACATTTTCTGGACTTTAGGGGGTCTACGATGCCTGTAAACCCCTTTTTTGGGCCTCCAAAGTTTTCTACATTTTTGCATGCCTACGATGCATTTTAAGGCATTTTTGGGCTGCTAACATTTTAAGAACTTTCAGGGGTGTAGTATGAATTTTTCTGGCCAAAAGTATTTTTGGAAATTTCAGTGGTCTAGGATGTGGGTTAATGCCCCTTTCAGGCTGCACATGTTTTGGGACATTCAGAGCTCTCTGACACCGATTTTGGCCCACCAACATTTTCTGGACTTTAGGGGGTCTAGGATGCCCGTAAACCCCTTTTTTGGGCATCCAAAGTTTTCAACATTTTTGCAGGCCTAACATGCATTTTAAGGCCTTTTTTGGGCTGCTAAGATATTCTGAGCTTTCAGGGGTATAGGATGAATTTTTCATGCCAAAAATATTTTGGGGAATTTCAGTGGTCTAGGATGCGGGTTAATGCCCCTTTCAGGCTGCACATGTTTTTGGGACATTCAGAGCTCTCCGACACCGATTTTGGCCCACCAACATTTTCTGGACTTTAGGGGGTCTAGGATGCCTGTAAATCCCTTTTTTCGCCCTCCAAAGTTTTCTATATTTTTGCATGCTTAAGATGCATTTTAAGTCCTTTTTTTGAGCTGCCACCATTTTCTGAACTTTCAGGGTTGTAGGATGCATTTTTTGTGGTAAAAATATTTTTGGGAATTTCAGTGATCTAGGATGCGGCTTAATGCCCCTTTCAGGCTGCACATGTTTTTGGGACATTCAGAGCTCTCTGACATCGATTTTGGCCCACCAACATTTTCTGGACTTTAGGGGGTCTAGGATGCCTGTAAACCCCTTTTTTCGCCCTCCAAAGATTTCTACATTTTTGCATGCTTAAGATGCATTTTAAGTCCTTTTTTTGAGCTGCCACCATTTTCTGAACTTTCAGGGGTGTAGTATGCATTTTTTATGCCAAAAATATTTTTGGAATTTCAGTGGTCTAGGATGCGGGTGAATGCCCCTTTCACTCTGCAAATGTTTTTGGGGCATTCAGAGCTCTCTGACACAGATTTTGGCCCACCAACATTTTTTGGACTTTAGGGGGTCTAGGATGCCTGTAGACCCCTTTTTTGGGCCTCCAAACTTTTCAACATTTTTGCAGGCCTGAAATGCATTTAAGGCCTTTTTCGGGCTGCTAACATATTCTGAGCTTCAGGGGTATAGGTTGCATTTTTCGTGCCAAAAATATTTTGGGGAATTTCAGTGATCTAGGATGCGGCTTAATGCCCCTTTCAGGCTGCACATGTTTTTGGGACATTCAGAGCTCTCTGACACCAATTTTGGCCCACCAACATTTTCTGGACTTTAAGGGGTCTAGGATGCCTGTGAACCCCTTTTTTGGGCCTCCAAAGTTTTCTACATTTTTGCATGCCTACAATGCATTTTAAGGCATTTTTGGGCTGCTAACATTTTAAGAACTTTCAGGGGTGTAGTATGAATTTTTCTGGCCAAAAGTATTTTTGGAAATTTCAGTGGTCTAGGGTGTGGGTTAATGCCCCTTTCAGGCTGCACATGTTTTTGGGACATTCAGAGCTCTCTGACACCGATTTTGGCCCACCAACATTTTCTGGACTTTAGGGGGTCTAGGATGCCTGTAAACCCCTTTTTTGGGCATCCAAAGTTTTCAACATTTTTGCAGGCCTAACATGCATTTTAAGGCCTTTTTTGGGCTGCTAAGATATTCTGAGCTTTCAGGGGTATAGGATGAATTTTTCATGCTAAAAATATTTTGGGGAATTCCAGTGGTCTAGGATGCGGGTTAATGCCCCTTTCAGGCTGCAAATGTTTTTGGGACATTCAGGACTCTCTGACACCATTTTTGGGCCACAACCATTTTCTGGACTTTAGGGGGTCTAGGATGCCTCTAAACCCCTTTTTCCCACATCCAATGTTTTCTACATTTTTGCAGGCCTAAGATGCATTTTAAGGCATTTTTTGGCTGCCAACATTTTCAGAACTTTCAGGGGTGTAGTATGCATTTTTTATGCCAAAAATATGTTTGGGAATTTCAGTGGTCTAGGATGCGGGTGAATGCCCCTTTCACTCTGCAAATGTTTTTGGGGCATTCAGAGCTCTCTGACACAGATTTTGGCCCACCAACATTTTCTGGACTTTAGGGGGTCTAGGATTTCTGTAAACCCCTTTTTTCGCCCTCCAAAGATTTCTACATTTTTGCATGCTTAAGATGCATTTTAAGTCCTTTTTTTGAGCTGCCAACATTTTCTGAACTTTCAGGGTTGTAGGATGCATTTTTTGTGGCAAAAATATTTTTGAGAATTTCAGTGATCTAGGATGCGGCTTAATGCCCCTTTCAGGCTGCACATGTTTTTGGGACATTCAGAGCTCTCTGACACCGATTTTGGCCCACCAACATTTTCTGGACTTTAGGGGGTCTAGGATGCCTGTAAACCCCTTTTTTCGCCCTCCAAAGATTTCTACATTTTTGCATGCTTAAGATGCATTTTAAGTCCTTTTTTTGAGCTGCCACCATTTTCTGAACTTTCAGGGGTGTAGTATGCATTTTTTGTGCCAAAAATATTTTTGGGAATTTCAGTGGTCTAGGATGCGGGTTGATGACCCTTTCACTCTGCAAATGTTTTTGGGGCATTCGGAGCTCTCTGACACAGACTTTGGCCCACCAACATTTTTTGGACTCTAGGGGGTCTAGGATGCCTGTAGACCCCTTTTTAGGGCCTCCAAACTTTTCAACATTTTTGCAGGCCTGAAATGCATTTTAAGGCCTTTTTCGGGCTGCTAACATATTCTGAGCTTCAGGGGTGTAGGTTGCATTTTTCGTGCCAAAAATATTTTGGGGAATTTCAGTGATCTAGGATGCGGCTTAATGCCCCTTTCAGGCTGCACATGTTTTTGGGACATTCAGAGCTCTCTGACACCAATTTTGGCCCACCAACATTTTCTGGACTTTAGGGGGTCTAGGATGCCTGTAAACCCCTTTTTTGGGCCTCCAAAGTTTTCTACATTTTTGCATGCCTATGATGCATTTTAAGGCATTTTTGGGCTGCTAACATTTTAAGAACTTTCAGGGGTGTAGTATGAATTTTTCTGGCCAAAAGTATTTTTGGAAATTTCAATGGTCTAGGATGTGGGTTAATGCCCCTTTCAGGCTGCAAATGTTTTTTGGGACATTCAGAGCTCTCAAACAAAGATTTTGGCCCACCAACATTTTCTGGACTTTAGGGGGTCTAGGATGCCTGTAAACCCCTTTTTTGGGCATCCAAAGTTTTCAACATATTTGCAGGCCTAACATGCATTTTAAGGCCTTATTTGGGCTGCTAACATATTCAGAGCTTTCAGGGGTGTAGGATGAATTTTTCGTGCCAAAAATATTTTGGGGAATTTCAGTGGTCTAGGATGCGGGTTAATGCCCCTTTCAGGCTGCACATGTTTTTGGGACATTCAGGACTCTCTGACACCATTTTTGGGCCACAACCATTTTCTGGACTTTAGGGGGTCTAGGATGCCTGTAAACCCTTTTTTTCCACCTCCAAAGTTTTCAACATATTTGCAGGCCTAACATGCATTTTAAGGCCTTTTTTGGGCTGCTAACATATTCAGAGCTTTCAGGGGTGTAGGATGAATTTTTTATGCCAAAAATATTTTTGGGAATTTCAGTGGTCTAGGATGCGGGTGAATGCCCCTTTCACTCTGCAAATGTTTTTGGGGCATTCAGAGCTCTCTGACACAGATTTTGGCCCACCAACATTTTCTGGACTTTAGGGGGTCTAGGATGCCTGTAGAGCCCTTTTTTGGGCCTCCAAACTTTTCAACATTTTTGCAGGCCTGAAATGCATTTTAAGGCCTTTTTCGGGCTGCTAACATATTCTGAGCTTCAGGGGTATAGGTTGCATTTTTCGTGCCAAAAATATTTTGGGGAATTTCAGTGATCTAGGATGCGGCTTAATGCCCCTTTCAGGCTGCACATGTTTTTGGGACATTCGGAGCTCTCTGACACCAATTTTGGCCCACCAACATTTTCTGGACTTTAGGGGGTCTACGATGCCTGTAAACCCCTTTTTTGGGCCTCCAAAGTTTTCTACATTTTTGCATGCCTACGATGCATTTTAAGGCATTTTTGGGCTGCTAACATTTTAAGAACTTTCAGGGGTGTAGTATGAATTTTTCTGGCCAAAAGTATTTTTGGAAATTTCAGTGGTCTAGGATGTGGGTTAATGCCCCTTTCAGGCTGCACATGTTTTGGGACATTCAGAGCTCTCTGACACCGATTTTGGCCCACCAACATTTTCTGGACTTTAGGGGGTCTAGGATGCCTGTAAACCCCTTTTTTGGGCATCCAAAGTTTTCAACATTTTTGCAGGCCTAACATGCATTTTAAGGCCTTTTTTGGGCTGCTAAGATATTCTGAGCTTTCAGGGGTATAGGATGAATTTTTCATGCCAAAAATATTTTGGGGAATTTCAGTGGTCTAGGATGCGGGTTAATGCCCCTTTCAGGCTGCACATGTTTTTGGGACATTCAGAGCTCTCCGACACCGATTTTGGCCCACCAACATTTTCTGGACTTTAGGGGGTCTAGGATGCCTGTAAATCCCTTTTTTCGCCCTCCAAAGTTTTCTATATTTTTGCATGCTTAAGATGCATTTTAAGTCCTTTTTTTGAGCTGCCACCATTTTCTGAACTTTCAGGGTTGTAGGATGCATTTTTTGTGGTAAAAATATTTTTGGGAATTTCAGTGATCTAGGATGCGGCTTAATGCCCCTTTCAGGCTGCACATGTTTTTGGGACATTCAGAGCTCTCTGACATCGATTTTGGCCCACCAACATTTTCTGGACTTTAGGGGGTCTAGGATGCCTGTAAACCCCTTTTTTCGCCCTCCAAAGATTTCTACATTTTTGCATGCTTAAGATGCATTTTAAGTCCTTTTTTTGAGCTGCCACCATTTTCTGAACTTTCAGGGGTGTAGTATGCATTTTTTATGCCAAAAATATTTTTGGAATTTCAGTGGTCTAGGATGCGGGTGAATGCCCCTTTCACTCTGCAAATGTTTTTGGGGCATTCAGAGCTCTCTGACACAGATTTTGGCCCACCAACATTTTTTGGACTTTAGGGGGTCTAGGATGCCTGTAGACCCCTTTTTTGGGCCTCCAAACTTTTCAACATTTTTGCAGGCCTGAAATGCATTTAAGGCCTTTTTCGGGCTGCTAACATATTCTGAGCTTCAGGGGTATAGGTTGCATTTTTCGTGCCAAAAATATTTTGGGGAATTTCAGTGATCTAGGATGCGGCTTAATGCCCCTTTCAGGCTGCACATGTTTTTGGGACATTCAGAGCTCTCTGACACCAATTTTGGCCCACCAACATTTTCTGGACTTTAGGGGGTCTAGGATGCCTGTGAACCCCTTTTTTGGGCCTCCAAAGTTTTCTACATTTTTGCATGCCTACAATGCATTTTAAGGCATTTTTGGGCTGCTAACATTTTAAGAACTTTCAGGGGTGTAGTATGAATTTTTCTGGCCAAAAGTATTTTTGGAAATTTCAGTGGTCTAGGGTGTGGGTTAATGCCCCTTTCAGGCTGCACATGTTTTTGGGACATTCAGAGCTCTCTGACACCGATTTTGGCCCACCAACATTTTCTGGACTTTAGGGGGTCTAGGATGCCTGTAAACCCCTTTTTTGGGCATCCAAAGTTTTCAACATTTTTGCAGGCCTAACATGCATTTTAAGGCCTTTTTTGGGCTGCTAAGATATTCTGAGCTTTCAGGGGTATAGGATGAATTTTTCATGCTAAAAATATTTTGGGGAATTCCAGTGGTCTAGGATGCGGGTTAATGCCCCTTTCAGGCTGCAAATGTTTTTGGGACATTCAGGACTCTCTGACACCATTTTTGGGCCACAACCATTTTCTGGACTTTAGGGGGTCTAGGATGCCTCTAAACCCCTTTTTCCCACATCCAATGTTTTCTACATTTTTGCAGGCCTAAGATGCATTTTAAGGCATTTTTTGGCTGCCAACATTTTCAGAACTTTCAGGGGTGTAGTATGCATTTTTTATGCCAAAAATATGTTTGGGAATTTCAGTGGTCTAGGATGCGGGTGAATGCCCCTTTCACTCTGCAAATGTTTTTGGGGCATTCAGAGCTCTCTGACACAGATTTTGGCCCACCAACATTTTCTGGACTTTAGGGGGTCTAGGATTTCTGTAAACCCCTTTTTTCGCCCTCCAAAGATTTCTACATTTTTGCATGCTTAAGATGCATTTTAAGTCCTTTTTTTGAGCTGCCACCATTTTCTGAACTTTCAGGGTTGTAGGATGCATTTTTTGTGGCAAAAATATTTTTGAGAATTTCAGTGATCTAGGATGCGGCTTAATGCCCCTTTCAGGCTGCACATGTTTTTGGGACATTCAGAGCTCTCTGACACCGATTTTGGCCCACCAACATTTTCTGGACTTTAGGGGGTCTAGGATGCCTGTAAACCCCTTTTTTCGCCCTCCAAAGATTTCTACATTTTTGCATGCTTAAGATGCATTTTAAGTCCTTTTTTTGAGCTGCCACCATTTTCTGAACTTTCAGGGGTGTAGTATGCATTTTTTGTGCCAAAAATATTTTTGGGAATTTCAGTGGTCTAGGATGCGGGTTGATGACCCTTTCACTCTGCAAATGTTTTTGGGGCATTCGGAGCTCTCTGACACAGACTTTGGCCCACCAACATTTTTTGGACTCTAGGGGGTCTAGGATGCCTGTAGACCCCTTTTTAGGGCCTCCAAACTTTTCAACATTTTTGCAGGCCTGAAATGCATTTTAAGGCCTTTTTCGGGCTGCTAACATATTCTGAGCTTCAGGGGTGTAGGTTGCATTTTTCGTGCCAAAAATATTTTGGGGAATTTCAGTGATCTAGGATGCGGCTTAATGCCCCTTTCAGGCTGCACATGTTTTTGGGACATTCAGAGCTCTCTGACACCAATTTTGGCCCACCAACATTTTCTGGACTTTAGGGGGTCTAGGATGCCTGTAAACCCCTTTTTTGGGCCTCCAAAGTTTTCTACATTTTTGCATGCCTACGATGCATTTTAAGGCATTTTTGGGCTGCTAACATTTTAAGAACTTTCAGGGGTGTAGTATGATTTTTTCTGGCCAAAAGTATTTTTGGAAATTTCAGTGGTCTACGATGTGGGTTAATGCCCCTTTCAGGCTACACATGTTTTTGGGACATTCAGAGCTCTCTGACACCGAATTTGGCCCACCAACATTTTCTGGACTTTAGGGGGTCTAGGATGCCTGTAAACCCCTTTTTTGGGCATCCAAAGTTTTCAACATTTTTGCAGGCCTAACATGCATTTTAAGGCCTTTTTTGGGCTGCTAACATATTCAGAGCTTTCAGGGGTGTAGGATGAATTTTTCGTGCCAAAAATATTTTGGGGAATTTCAGTGGTCTAGGATACGGGTTAATGCTCCTTTCAGGCTGCAAATGTTTTTGGGACATTCAGGACTCTCTGACACCATTTTTGGGCCACAACCATTTTCTGGACTTTAGGGGGTCTAGGATGCCTTAAACCCCTTTTTTCCACCTCCAAAGTTTTCAACATATTTGCAGGCCTAACATGCATTTTAAGGCCTTTTTTGGGCTAATAACATATTCAGAGCTTTCAGGGGTGTAAGATGAATTTTTTATGCCAAAAATATTTTTGGGAATTTCAGTGGTCTAGGATGCAGGTGAATGCCCCTTTCACTCTGCAAATGTTTTTGGGGCATTCAGAGCTCTCTGACACAGATTTTGGCCCACCAACATTTTCTGGACTTTAGGGGGTCTAGGATGCATGTAGACTCCTTTTTTGGGCCTCCTAACTATTCAACATTTTTGCAGGCCTGAAATGCATTTTAAGGCATTTTTCGGGCTGCTAACATATTCTGAGCTTCAGGGGTATAGGTTGCATTTTTCGTGCCAAAAATATTTTGGGGAATTTCAGTGATCTAGGATGCGGCTTAATGCCCCTTTCAGGCTGCACATGTTTTTGGGACATTCAGAGCTCTCTGACACAGATTTTGGCCCACCAACATTTTCTGGACTTTAGGGGGTCTAGGATGCCTGTAAACCCGTTTTTTCACCCTCCAAAGTTTTCTATATTTGTGCATGCTTAAGATGCATTTAAGTCCTTTTTTTGAGCTGCCACCATTTTCTGAACTTTCAGGGTTGTAGGATGCATTTTTTGTGGCAAAAATAGTTTTGGGAATTTCAGTGATCTAGGATGCGGCTTAATGCCCCTTTCAGGCTGCACATGTTTTTGGGACATTCAGAGCTCTCTGAGACCGATTTTGGCCCACCAACATTTTCTGGACTTTAGGGGGTCTAGGATGCCTGTAAACCCCTTTTTTCGCCCTCCAAAGATTTCTACATTTTTGCATGCTTAAGATGCATTTTAAGTCCTTTTTTTGAGCTGCCACCATTTTCTGAACTTTCAGGGGTGTAGTATGCATTTTTTGTGCCAAAAATATTTTTGGGAATTTCAGTGGTCTAGGAACGCGGGTTAATTCCCCCATTTCAGGTTGCAAATGTTTTTGGGACATTCAGAGCTCTCTGACACAGATTTTGGCCCACCAATATTTTCTGGACTTTAGAGGGTCTAGGATGCCTGTCAACCCCTTTTTTGGGCCTCCATAGTTTTCTACATTTTTGCATGCCTATGATGCATTTTAAGGCATTTTTGGGCTGCTAACATTTTAAGAACTTTCAGGGGTGTAGTATGAATTTTTCTGGCCAAAAGTATTTTTGGAAATTTCAATGGTCTAGGATGTGGGTTAATGCCCCTTTCAGGCTGCAAATGTTTTTTGGGACATTCAGAGCTCTCAAACAAAGATTTTGGCCCACCAACATTTTCTGGACTTTAGGGGGTCTAGGATGCCTGTAAACCCCTTTTTTGGGCATCCAAAGTTTTCAACATATTTGCAGGCCTAACATGCATTTTAAGGCCTTATTTGGGCTGCTAACATATTCAGAGCTTTCAGGGGTGTAGGATGAATTTTTCGTGCCAAAAATATTTTGGGGAATTTCAGTGGTCTAGGATGCGGGTTAATGCCCCTTTCAGGCTGCACATGTTTTTGGGACATTCAGGACTCTCTGACACCATTTTTGGGCCACAACCATTTTCTGGACTTTAGGGGGTCTAGGATGCCTGTAAACCCTTTTTTTCCACCTCCAAAGTTTTCAACATATTTGCAGGCCTAACATGCATTTTAAGGCCTTTTTTGGGCTGCTAACATATTCAGAGCTTTCAGGGGTGTAGGATGAATTTTTTATGCCAAAAATATTTTTGGGAATTTCAGTGGTCTAGGATGCGGGTGAATGCCCCTTTCACTCTGCAAATGTTTTTGGGGCATTCAGAGCTCTCTGACACAGATTTTGGCCCACCAACATTTTCTGGACTTTAGGGGGTCTAGGATGCCTGTAAACCCCTTTTTTGGGCCTCCAAAGTTTTCTACATTTTTGCATGCCTACGATGCATTTTAAGGCATTTTTGGGCTGCTAACATTTTAAGAACTTTCAGGGGTGTAGTATGATTTTTTCTGGCCAAAAGTATTTTTGGAAATTTCAGTGGTCTATGATGTGGGTTAATGCCCCTTTCAAGCTACACATGTTTTTGGGACATTCAGAGCTCTCTGACACCGAATTTGGCCCACCAACATTTTCTGGACTTTAGGGGGTCTAGGATGCCTGTAAACCCCTTTTTTGGGCATCCAAAGTTTTCAACATTTTTGCAGGCCTAACATGCATTTTAAGGCCTTTTTTGGGCTGCTAACATATTCAGAGCTTTCAGGGGTGTAGGATGAATTTTTCGTGCCAAAAATATTTTGGGGAATTTCAGTGGTCTAGGATACGGGTTAATGCTCCTTTCAGGCTGCAAATGTTTTTGGGACATTCAGGACTCTCTGACACCATTTTTGGGCCACAACCATTTTCTGGACTTTAGGGGGTCTAGGATGCCTTAAACCCCTTTTTTCCACCTCCAAAGTTTTCAACATATTTGCAGGCCTAACATGCATTTTAAGGCCTTTTTTGGGCTAATAACATATTCAGAGCTTTCAGGGGTGTAAGATGAATTTTTTATGCCAAAAATATTTTTGGGAATTTCAGTGGTCTAGGATGCAGGTGAATGCCCCTTTCACTCTGCAAATATTTTTGGGGCATTCAGAGCTCTCTGACACAGATTTTGGCCCACCAACATTTTCTGGACTTTAGGGGGTCTAGGATGCATGTAGACCCCTTTTTTGGGCCTCCTAACTATTCAACATTTTTGCAGGCCTGAAATGCATTTTAAGGCATTTTTCGGGCTGCTAACATATTCTGAGCTTCAGGGGTATAGGTTGCATTTTTCGTGCCAAAAATATTTTGGGGAATTTCAGTGATCTAGGATGCGGCTTAATGCCCCTTTCAGGCTGCACATGTTTTTGGGACATTCAGAGCTCTCTGACACAGATTTTGGCCCACCAACATTTTCTGGACTTTAGGGGGTCTAGGATGCCTGTAAACCCGTTTTTTCACCCTCCAAAGTTTTCTATATTTGTGCATGCTTAAGATGCATTTTAAGTCCTTTTTTTGAGCTGCCACCATTTTCTGAACTTTCAGGGTTGTAGGATGCATTTTTTGTGGCAAAAATAGTTTTGGGAATTTCAGTGATCTAGGATGCGGCTTAATGCCCCTTTCAGGCTGCACATGTTTTTGGGACATTCAGAGCTCTCTGAGACCGATTTTGGCCCACCAACATTTTCTGGACTTTAGGGGGTCTAGGATGCCTGTAAACCCCTTTTTTCGCCCTCCAAAGATTTCTACATTTTTGCATGCTTAAGATGCATTTTAAGTCCTTTTTTTGAGCTGCCACCATTTTCTGAACTTTCAGGGGTGTAGTATGCATTTTTTGTGCCAAAAATATTTTTGGGAATTTCAGTGGTCTAGGAACGCGGGTTAATTCCCCCATTTCAGGTTGCAAATGTTTTTGGGACATTCAGAGCTCTCTGACACAGATTTTGGCCCACCAATATTTTCTGGACTTTAGGGGGTCTAGGATGCCTGTCAACCCCTTTTTTGGGCCTCCATAGTTTTCTACATTTTTGCATGCCTATGATGCATTTTAAGGCATTTTTGGGCTGCTAACATTTTAAGAACTTTCAGGGGTGTAGTATGAATTTTTCTGGCCAAAAGTATTTTTGGAAATTTCAATGGTCTAGGATGTGGGTTAATGCCCCTTTCAGGCTGCAAATGTTTTTTGGGACATTCAGAGCTCTCAAACAAAGATTTTGGCCCACCAACATTTTCTGGACTTTAGGGGGTCTAGGATGCCTGTAAACCCCTTTTTTGGGCATCCAAAGTTTTCAACATATTTGCAGGCCTAACATGCATTTTAAGGCCTTATTTGGGCTGCTAACATATTCAGAGCTTTCAGGGGTGTAGGATGAATTTTTCGTGCCAAAAATATTTTGGGGAATTTCAGTGGTCTAGGATGCGGGTTAATGCCCCTTTCAGGCTGCACATGTTTTTGGGACATTCAGGACTCTCTGACACCATTTTTGGGCCACAACCATTTTCTGGACTTTAGGGGGTCTAGGATGCCTGTAAACCCTTTTTTTCCACCTCCAAAGTTTTCAACATATTTGCAGGCCTAACATGCATTTTAAGGCCTTTTTTGGGCTGCTAACATATTCAGAGCTTTCAGGGGTGTAGGATGAATTTTTTATGCCAAAAATATTTTTGGGAATTTCAGTGGTCTAGGATGCGGGTGAATGCCCCTTTCACTCTGCAAATGTTTTTGGGGCATTCAGAGCTCTCTGACACAGATTTTGGCCCACCAACATTTTCTGGACTTTAGGGGGTCTAGGATGCCTGTAGAGCCCTTTTTTGGGCCTCCAAACTTTTCAACATTTTTGCAGGCCTGAAATGCATTTTAAGGCCTTTTTCGGGCTGCTAACATATTCTGAGCTTCAGGGGTATAGGTTGCATTTTTCGTGCCAAAAATATTTTGGGGAATTTCAGTGATCTAGGATGCGGCTTAATGCCCCTTTCAGGCTGCACATGTTTTTGGGACATTCGGAGCTCTCTGACACCAATTTTGGCCCACCAACATTTTCTGGACTTTAGGGGGTCTACGATGCCTGTAAACCCCTTTTTTGGGCCTCCAAAGTTTTCTACATTTTTGCATGCCTACGATGCATTTTAAGGCATTTTTGGGCTGCTAACATTTTAAGAACTTTCAGGGGTGTAGTATGAATTTTTCTGGCCAAAAGTATTTTTGGAAATTTCAGTGGTCTAGGATGTGGGTTAATGCCCCTTTCAGGCTGCACATGTTTTGGGACATTCAGAGCTCTCTGACACCGATTTTGGCCCACCAACATTTTCTGGACTTTAGGGGGTCTAGGATGCCCGTAAACCCCTTTTTTGGGCATCCAAAGTTTTCAACATTTTTGCAGGCCTAACATGCATTTTAAGGCCTTTTTTGGGCTGCTAAGATATTCTGAGCTTTCAGGGGTATAGGATGAATTTTTCATGCCAAAAATATTTTGGGGAATTTCAGTGGTCTAGGATGCGGGTTAATGCCCCTTTCAGGCTGCACATGTTTTTGGGACATTCAGAGCTCTCCGACACCGATTTTGGCCCACCAACATTTTCTGGACTTTAGGGGGTCTAGGATGCCTGTAAATCCCTTTTTTCGCCCTCCAAAGTTTTCTATATTTTTGCATGCTTAAGATGCATTTTAAGTCCTTTTTTTGAGCTGCCACCATTTTCTGAACTTTCAGGGTTGTAGGATGCATTTTTTGTGGTAAAAATATTTTTGGGAATTTCAGTGATCTAGGATGCGGCTTAATGCCCCTTTCAGGCTGCACATGTTTTTGGGACATTCAGAGCTCTCTGACATCGATTTTGGCCCACCAACATTTTCTGGACTTTAGGGGGTCTAGGATGCCTGTAAACCCCTTTTTTCGCCCTCCAAAGATTTCTACATTTTTGCATGCTTAAGATGCATTTTAAGTCCTTTTTTTGAGCTGCCACCATTTTCTGAACTTTCAGGGGTGTAGTATGCATTTTTTATGCCAAAAATATTTTTGGAATTTCAGTGGTCTAGGATGCGGGTGAATGCCCCTTTCACTCTGCAAATGTTTTTGGGGCATTCAGAGCTCTCTGACACAGATTTTGGCCCACCAACATTTTTTGGACTTTAGGGGGTCTAGGATGCCTGTAGACCCCTTTTTTGGGCCTCCAAACTTTTCAACATTTTTGCAGGCCTGAAATGCATTTAAGGCCTTTTTCGGGCTGCTAACATATTCTGAGCTTCAGGGGTATAGGTTGCATTTTTCGTGCCAAAAATATTTTGGGGAATTTCAGTGATCTAGGATGCGGCTTAATGCCCCTTTCAGGCTGCACATGTTTTTGGGACATTCAGAGCTCTCTGACACCAATTTTGGCCCACCAACATTTTCTGGACTTTAGGGGGTCTAGGATGCCTGTGAACCCCTTTTTTGGGCCTCCAAAGTTTTCTACATTTTTGCATGCCTACAATGCATTTTAAGGCATTTTTGGGCTGCTAACATTTTAAGAACTTTCAGGGGTGTAGTATGAATTTTTCTGGCCAAAAGTATTTTTGGAAATTTCAGTGGTCTAGGGTGTGGGTTAATGCCCCTTTCAGGCTGCACATGTTTTTGGGACATTCAGAGCTCTCTGACACCGATTTTGGCCCACCAACATTTTCTGGACTTTAGGGGGTCTAGGATGCCTGTAAACCCCTTTTTTGGGCATCCAAAGTTTTCAACATTTTTGCAGGCCTAACATGCATTTTAAGGCCTTTTTTGGGCTGCTAAGATATTCTGAGCTTTCAGGGGTATAGGATGAATTTTTCATGCTAAAAATATTTTGGGGAATTCCAGTGGTCTAGGATGCGGGTTAATGCCCCTTTCAGGCTGCAAATGTTTTTGGGACATTCAGGACTCTCTGACACCATTTTTGGGCCACAACCATTTTCTGGACTTTAGGGGGTCTAGGATGCCTCTAAACCCCTTTTTCCCACATCCAATGTTTTCTACATTTTTGCAGGCCTAAGATGCATTTTAAGGCATTTTTTGGCTGCCAACATTTTCAGAACTTTCAGGGGTGTAGTATGCATTTTTTATGCCAAAAATATGTTTGGGAATTTCAGTGGTCTAGGATGCGGGTGAATGCCCCTTTCACTCTGCAAATGTTTTTGGGGCATTCAGAGCTCTCTGACACAGATTTTGGCCCACCAACATTTTCTGGACTTTAGGGGGTCTAGGATTTCTGTAAACCCCTTTTTTCGCCCTCCAAAGATTTCTACATTTTTGCATGCTTAAGATGCATTTTAAGTCCTTTTTTTGAGCTGCCAACATTTTCTGAACTTTCAGGGTTGTAGGATGCATTTTTTGTGGCAAAAATATTTTTGAGAATTTCAGTGATCTAGGATGCGGCTTAATGCCCCTTTCAGGCTGCACATGTTTTTGGGACATTCAGAGCTCTCTGACACCGATTTTGGCCCACCAACATTTTCTGGACTTTAGGGGGTCTAGGATGCCTGTAAACCCCTTTTTTCGCCCTCCAAAGATTTCTACATTTTTGCATGCTTAAGATGCATTTTAAGTCCTTTTTTTGAGCTGCCACCATTTTCTGAACTTTCAGGGGTGTAGTATGCATTTTTTGTGCCAAAAATATTTTTGGGAATTTCAGTGGTCTAGGATGCGGGTTGATGACCCTTTCACTCTGCAAATGTTTTTGGGGCATTCGGAGCTCTCTGACACAGACTTTGGCCCACCAACATTTTTTGGACTCTAGGGGGTCTAGGATGCCTGTAGACCCCTTTTTAGGGCCTCCAAACTTTTCAACATTTTTGCAGGCCTGAAATGCATTTTAAGGCCTTTTTCGGGCTGCTAACATATTCTGAGCTTCAGGGGTGTAGGTTGCATTTTTCGTGCCAAAAATATTTTGGGGAATTTCAGTGATCTAGGATGCGGCTTAATGCCCCTTTCAGGCTGCACATGTTTTTGGGACATTCAGAGCTCTCTGACACCAATTTTGGCCCACCAACATTTTCTGGACTTTAGGGGGTCTAGGATGCCTGTAAACCCCTTTTTTGGGCCTCCAAAGTTTTCTACATTTTTGCATGCCTACGATGCATTTTAAGGCATTTTTGGGCTGCTAACATTTTAAGAACTTTCAGGGGTGTAGTATGATTTTTTCTGGCCAAAAGTATTTTTGGAAATTTCAGTGGTCTATGATGTGGGTTAATGCCCCTTTCAGGCTACACATGTTTTTGGGACATTCAGAGCTCTCTGACACCGAATTTGGCCCACCAACATTTTCTGGACTTTAGGGGGTCTAGGATGCCTGTAAACCCCTTTTTTGGGCATCCAAAGTTTTCAACATTTTTGCAGGCCTAACATGCATTTTAAGGCCTTTTTTGGGCTGCTAACATATTCAGAGCTTTCAGGGGTGTAGGATGAATTTTTCGTGCCAAAAATATTTTGGGGAATTTCAGTGGTCTAGGATACGGGTTAATGCTCCTTTCAGGCTGCAAATGTTTTTGGGACATTCAGGACTTTCTGACACCATTTTTGGGCCACAACCATTTTCTGGACTTTAGGGGGTCTAGGATGCCTTAAACCCCTTTTTTCCACCTCCAAAGTTTTCAACATATTTGCAGGCCTAACATGCATTTTAAGGCCTTTTTTGGGCTAATAACATATTCAGAGCTTTCAGGGGTGTAAGATGAATTTTTTATGCCAAAAATATTTTTGGGAATTTCAGTGGTCTAGGATGCAGGTGAATGCCCCTTTCACTCTGCAAATGTTTTTGGGGCATTCAGAGCTCTCTGACACAGATTTTGGCCCACCAACATTTTCTGGACTTTAGGGGGTCTAGGATGCATGTAGACCCCTTTTTTGGGCCTCCTAACTATTCAACATTTTTGCAGGCCTGAAATGCATTTTAAGGCATTTTTCGGGCTGCTAACATATTCTGAGCTTCAGGGGTATAGGTTGCATTTTTCGTGCCAAAAATATTTTGGGGAATTTCAGTGATCTAGGATGCGGCTTAATGCCCCTTTCAGGCTGCACATGTTTTTGGGACATTCAGAGCTCTCTGACACAGATTTTGGCCCACCAACATTTTCTGGACTTTAGGGGGTCTAGGATGCCTGTAAACCCGTTTTTTCACCCTCCAAAGTTTTCTATATTTGTGCATGCTTAAGATGCATTTTAAGTCCTTTTTTTGAGCTGCCACCATTTTCTGAACTTTCAGGGTTGTAGGATGCATTTTTTGTGGCAAAAATAGTTTTGGGAATTTCAGTGATCTAGGATGCGGCTTAATGCCCCTTTCAGGCTGCACATGTTTTTGGGACATTCAGAGCTCTCTGAGACCGATTTTGGCCCACCAACATTTTCTGGACTTTAGGGGGTCTAGGATGCCTGTAAACCCCTTTTTTCGCCCTCCAAAGATTTCTACATTTTTGCATGCTTAAGATGCATTTTAAGTCCTTTTTTTGAGCTGCCACCATTTTCTGAACTTTCAGGGGTGTAGTATGCATTTTTTGTGCCAAAAATATTTTTGGGAATTTCAGTGGTCTAGGAACGCGGGTTAATTCCCCCATTTCAGGTTGCAAATGTTTTTGGGACATTCAGAGCTCTCTGACACAGATTTTGGCCCACCAATATTTTCTGGACTTTAGAGGGTCTAGGATGCCCGTCAACCCCTTTTTTGGGCCTCCATAGTTTTCTACATTTTTGCATGCCTATGATGCATTTTAAGGCATTTTTGGGCTGCTAACATTTTAAGAACTTTCAGGGGTGTAGTATGAATTTTTCTGGCCAAAAGTATTTTTGGAAATTTCAATGGTCTAGGATGTGGGTTAATGCCCCTTTCAGGCTGCAAATGTTTTTTGGGACATTCAGAGCTCTCAAACAAAGATTTTGGCCCACCAACATTTTCTGGACTTTAGGGGGTCTAGGATGCCTGTAAACCCCTTTTTTGGGCATCCAAAGTTTTCAACATATTTGCAGGCCTAACATGCATTTTAAGGCCTTATTTGGGCTGCTAACATATTCAGAGCTTTCAGGGGTGTAGGATGAATTTTTCGTGCCAAAAATATTTTGGGGAATTTCAGTGGTCTAGGATGCGGGTTAATGCCCCTTTCAGGCTGCACATGTTTTTGGGACATTCAGGACTCTCTGACACCATTTTTGGGCCACAACCATTTTCTGGACTTTAGGGGGTCTAGGATGCCTGTAAACCCTTTTTTTCCACCTCCAAAGTTTTCAACATATTTGCAGGCCTAACATGCATTTTAAGGCCTTTTTTGGGCTGCTAACATATTCAGAGCTTTCAGGGGTGTAGGATGAATTTTTTATGCCAAAAATATTTTTGGGAATTTCAGTGGTCTAGGATGCGGGTGAATGCCCCTTTCACTCTGCAAATGTTTTTGGGGCATTCAGAGCTCTCTGACACCGATTTTGGCCCACCAACATTTTCTGGACTTTAGGGGGTCTAGGATGCCTGTAAATCCCTTTTTTCGCCCTCCAAAGTTTTCTATATTTTTGCATGCTTAAGATGCATTTTAAGTCCTTTTTTTGAGCTGCCACCATTTTCTGAACTTTCAGGGTTGTAGGATGCATTTTTTGTGGTAAAAATATTTTTGGGAATTTCAGTGATCTAGGATGCGGCTTAATGCCCCTTTCAGGCTGCACATGTTTTTGGGACATTCAGAGCTCTCTGACATCGATTTTGGCCCACCAACATTTTCTGGACTTTAGGGGGTCTAGGATGCCTGTAAACCCCTTTTTTCGCCCTCCAAAGATTTCTACATTTTTGCATGCTTAAGATGCATTTTAAGTCCTTTTTTTGAGCTGCCACCATTTTCTGAACTTTCAGGGGTGTAGTATGCATTTTTTATGCCAAAAATATTTTTGGAATTTCAGTGGTCTAGGATGCGGGTGAATGCCCCTTTCACTCTGCAAATGTTTTTGGGGCATTCAGAGCTCTCTGACACAGATTTTGGCCCACCAACATTTTTTGGACTTTAGGGGGTCTAGGATGCCTGTAGACCCCTTTTTTCGCCCTCCAAAGATTTCTACATTTTTGCATGCTTAAGATGCATTTTAAGTCCTTTTTTTGAGCTGCCACCATTTTCTGAACTTTCAGGGGTGTAGTATGCATTTTTTGTGCCAAAAATATTTTTGGGAATTTCAGTGGTCTAGGAACGCGGGTTAATTCCCCCATTTCAGGTTGCAAATGTTTTTGGGACATTCAGAGCTCTCTGACACAGATTTTGGCCCACCAATATTTTCTGGACTTTAGAGGGTCTAGGATGCCCGTCAACCCCTTTTTTGGGCCTCCATAGTTTTCTACATTTTTGCATGCCTATGATGCATTTTAAGGCATTTTTGGGCTGCTAACATTTTAAGAACTTTCAGGGGTGTAGTATGAATTTTTCTGGCCAAAAGTATTTTTGGAAATTTCAATGGTCTAGGATGTGGGTTAATGCCCCTTTCAGGCTGCAAATGTTTTTTGGGACATTCAGAGCTCTCAAACAAAGATTTTGGCCCACCAACATTTTCTGGACTTTAGGGGGTCTAGGATGCCTGTAAACCCCTTTTTTGGGCATCCAAAGTTTTCAACATATTTGCAGGCCTAACATGCATTTTAAGGCCTTATTTGGGCTGCTAACATATTCAGAGCTTTCAGGGGTGTAGGATGAATTTTTCGTGCCAAAAATATTTTGGGGAATTTCAGTGGTCTAGGATGCGGGTTAATGCCCCTTTCAGGCTGCACATGTTTTTGGGACATTCAGGACTCTCTGACACCATTTTTGGGCCACAACCATTTTCTGGACTTTAGGGGGTCTAGGATGCCTGTAAACCCTTTTTTTCCACCTCCAAAGTTTTCAACATATTTGCAGGCCTAACATGCATTTTAAGGCCTTTTTTGGGCTGCTAACATATTCAGAGCTTTCAGGGGTGTAGGATGAATTTTTTATGCCAAAAATATTTTTGGGAATTTCAGTGGTCTAGGATGCGGGTGAATGCCCCTTTCACTCTGCAAATGTTTTTGGGGCATTCAGAGCTCTCTGACACCGATTTTGGCCCACCAACATTTTCTGGACTTTAGGGGGTCTAGGATGCCTGTAAATCCCTTTTTTCGCCCTCCAAAGTTTTCTATATTTTTGCATGCTTAAGATGCATTTTAAGTCCTTTTTTTGAGCTGCCACCATTTTCTGAACTTTCAGGGTTGTAGGATGCATTTTTTGTGGTAAAAATATTTTTGGGAATTTCAGTGATCTAGGATGCGGCTTAATGCCCCTTTCAGGCTGCACATGTTTTTGGGACATTCAGAGCTCTCTGACATCGATTTTGGCCCACCAACATTTTCTGGACTTTAGGGGGTCTAGGATGCCTGTAAACCCCTTTTTTCGCCCTCCAAAGATTTCTACATTTTTGCATGCTTAAGATGCATTTTAAGTCCTTTTTTTGAGCTGCCACCATTTTCTGAACTTTCAGGGGTGTAGTATGCATTTTTTATGCCAAAAATATTTTTGGAATTTCAGTGGTCTAGGATGCGGGTGAATGCCCCTTTCACTCTGCAAATGTTTTTGGGGCATTCAGAGCTCTCTGACACAGATTTTGGCCCACCAACATTTTTTGGACTTTAGGGGGTCTAGGATGCCTGTAGACCCCTTTTTTGGGCCTCCAAACTTTTCAACATTTTTGCAGGCCTGAAATGCATTTAAGGCCTTTTTCGGGCTGCTAACATATTCTGAGCTTCAGGGGTATAGGTTGCATTTTTCGTGCCAAAAATATTTTGGGGAATTTCAGTGATCTAGGATGCGGCTTAATGCCCCTTTCAGGCTGCACATGTTTTTGGGACATTCGGAGCTCTCTGACACCAATTTTGGCCCACCAACATTTTCTGGACTTTAGGGGGTCTAGGATGCCTGTGAACCCCTTTTTTGGGCCTCCAAAGTTTTCTACATTTTTGCATGCCTACAATGCATTTTAAGGCATTTTTGGGCTGCTAACATTTTAAGAACTTTCAGGGGTGTAGTATGAATTTTTCTGGCCAAAAGTATTTTTGGAAATTTCAGTGGTCTAGGGTGTGGGTTAATGCCCCTTTCAGGCTGCACATGTTTTTGGGACATTCAGAGCTCTCTGACACCGATTTTGGCCCACCAACATTTTCTGGACTTTAGGGGGTCTAGGATGCCTGTAAACCCCTTTTTTGGGCATCCAAAGTTTTCAACATTTTTGCAGGCCTAACATGCATTTTAAGGCCTTTTTTGGGCTGCTAAGATATTCTGAGCTTTCAGGGGTATAGGATGAATTTTTCATGCTAAAAATATTTTGGGGAATTCCAGTGGTCTAGGATGCGGGTTAATGCCCCTTTCAGGCTGCAAATGTTTTTGGGACATTCAGGACTCTCTGACACCATTTTTGGGCCACAACCATTTTCTGGACTTTAGGGGGTCTAGGATGCCTCTAAACCCCTTTTTCCCACATCCAATGTTTTCTACATTTTTGCAGGCCTAAGATGCATTTTAAGGCATTTTTTGGCTGCCAACATTTTCAGAACTTTCAGGGGTGTAGTATGCATTTTTTATGCCAAAAATATGTTTGGGAATTTCAGTGGTCTAGGATGCGGGTGAATGCCCCTTTCACTCTGCAAATGTTTTTGGGGCATTCAGAGCTCTCTGACACAGATTTTGGCCCACCAACATTTTCTGGACTTTAGGGGGTCTAGGATGCCTGTAAACCCCTTTTTTCGCCCTCCAAAGATTTCTACATTTTTGCATGCTTAAGATGCATTTTAAGTCCTTTTTTTGAGCTGCCACCATTTTCTGAACTTTCAGGGGTGTAGTATGCATTTTTTGTGCCAAAAATATTTTTGGGAATTTCAGTGGTCTAGGATGCGGGTTGATGACCCTTTCACTCTGCAAATGTTTTTGGGGCATTCGGAGCTCTCTGACACAGACTTTGGCCCACCAACATTTTTTGGACTCTAGGGGGTCTAGGATGCCTGTAGACCCCTTTTTAGGGCCTCCAAACTTTTCAACATTTTTGCAGGCCTGAAATGCATTTTAAGGCCTTTTTCGGGCTGCTAACATATTCTGAGCTTCAGGGGTGTAGGTTGCATTTTTCGTGCCAAAAATATTTTGGGGAATTTCAGTGATCTAGGATGCGGCTTAATGCCCCTTTCAGGCTGCACATGTTTTTGGGACATTCAGAGCTCTCTGACACCAATTTTGGCCCACCAACATTTTCTGGACTTTAGGGGGTCTAGGATGCCTGTAAACCCCTTTTTTGGGCCTCCAAAGTTTTCTACATTTTTGCATGCCTACGATGCATTTTAAGGCATTTTTGGGCTGCTAACATTTTAAGAACTTTCAGGGGTGTAGTATGATTTTTTCTGGCCAAAAGTATTTTTGGAAATTTCAGTGGTCTATGATGTGGGTTAATGCCCCTTTCAGGCTACACATGTTTTTGGGACATTCAGAGCTCTCTGACACCGAATTTGGCCCACCAACATTTTCTGGACTTTAGGGGGTCTAGGAGGCCTGTAAACCCCTTTTTTGGGCATCCAAAGTTTTCAACATTTTTGCAGGCCTAACATGCATTTTAAGGCCTTTTTTGGGCTGCTAACATATTCAGAGCTTTCAGGGGTGTAGGATGAATTTTTCGTGCCAAAAATATTTTGGGGAATTTCAGTGGTCTAGGATACGGGTTAATGCTCCTTTCAGGCTGCAAATGTTTTTGGGACATTCAGGACTCTCTGACACCATTTTTGGGCCACAACCATTTTCTGGACTTTAGGGGGTCTAGGATGCCTTAAACCCCTTTTTTCCACCTCCAAAGTTTTCAACATATTTGCAGGCCTAACATGCATTTTAAGGCCTTTTTTGGGCTAATAACATATTCAGAGCTTTCAGGGGTGTAAGATGAATTTTTTATGCCAAAAATATTTTTGGGAATTTCAGTGGTCTAGGATGCAGGTGAATGCCCCTTTCACTCTGCAAATGTTTTTGGGGCATTCAGAGCTCTCTGACACAGATTTTGGCCCACCAACATTTTCTGGACTTTAGGGGGTCTAGGATGCATGTAGACCCCTTTTTTGGGCCTCCTAACTATTCAACATTTTTGCAGGCCTGAAAAGCATTTTAAGGCATTTTTCGGGCTGCTAACATATTCTGAGCTTCAGGGGTATAGGTTGCATTTTTCGTGCCAAAAATATTTTGGGGAATTTCAGTGATCTAGGATGCGGCTTAATGCCCCTTTCAGGCTGCACATGTTTTTGGGACATTCAGAGCTCTCTGACACAGATTTTGGCCCACCAACATTTTCTGGACTTTAGGGGGTCTAGGATGCCTGTAAACCCGTTTTTTCACCCTCCAAAGTTTTCTATATTTGTGCATGCTTAAGATGCATTTTAAGTCCTTTTTTTGAGCTGCCACCATTTTCTGAACTTTCAGGGTTGTAGGATGCATTTTTTGTGGCAAAAATAGTTTTGGGAATTTCAGTGATCTAGGATGCGGCTTAATGCCCCTTTCAGGCTGCACATGTTTTTGGGACATTCAGAGCTCTCTGAGACCGATTTTGGCCCACCAACATTTTCTGGACTTTAGGGGGTCTAGGATGCCTGTAAACCCCTTTTTTCGCCCTCCAAAGATTTCTCCATTTTTGCATGCTTAAGATGCATTTTAAGTCCTTTTTTTGAGCTGCCACCATTTTCTGAACTTTCAGGGGTGTAGTATGCATTTTTTGTGCCAAAAATATTTTTGGGAATTTCAGTGGTCTAGGAACGCGGGTTAATTCCCCCATTTCAGGTTGCAAATGTTTTTGGGACATTCAGAGCTCTCTGACACAGATTTTGGCCCACCAATATTTTCTGGACTTTAGAGGGTCTAGGATGCCTGTCAACCCCTTTTTTGGGCCTCCATAGTTTTCTACATTTTTGCATGCCTATGATGCATTTTAAGGCATTTTTGGGCTGCTAACATTTTAAGAACTTTCAGGGGTGTAGTATGAATTTTTCTGGCCAAAAGTATTTTTGGAAATTTCAATGGTCTAGGATGTGGGTTAATGCCCCTTTCAGGCTGCAAATGTTTTTTGGGACATTCAGAGCTCTCAAACAAAGATTTTGGCCCACCAACATTTTCTGGACTTTAGGGGGTCTAGGATGCCTGTAAACCCCTTTTTTGGGCATCCAAAGTTTTCAACATATTTGCAGGCCTAACATGCATTTTAAGGCCTTATTTGGGCTGCTAACATATTCAGAGCTTTCAGGGGTGTAGGATGAATTTTTCGTGCCAAAAATATTTTGGGGAATTTCAGTGGTCTAGGATGCGGGTTAATGCCCCTTTCAGGCTGCACATGTTTTTGGGACATTCAGGACTCTCTGACACCATTTTTGGGCCACAACCATTTTCTGGACTTTAGGGGGTCTAGGATGCCTGTAAACCCTTTTTTTCCACCTCCAAAGTTTTCAACATATTTGCAGGCCTAACATGCATTTTAAGGCCTTTTTTGGGCTGCTAACATATTCAGAGCTTTCAGGGGTGTAGGATGAATTTTTTATGCCAAAAATATTTTTGGGAATTTCAGTGGTCTAGGATGCGGGTGAATGCCCCTTTCACTCTGCAAATGTTTTTGGGGCATTCAGAGCTCTCTGACACAGATTTCGGCCCACCAACATTTTCTGGACTTTAGGGGGTCTAGGATGCCTGTAGAGCCCTTTTTTGGGCCTCCAAACTTTTCAACATTTTTGCAGGCCTGAAATGCATTTTAAGGCCTTTTTCGGGCTGCTAACATATTCTGAGCTTCAGGGGTATAGGTTGCATTTTTCGTGCCAAAAATATTTTGGGGAATTTCAGTGATCTAGGATGCGGCTTAATGCCCCTTTCAGGCTGCACATGTTTTTGGGACATTCGGAGCTCTCTGACACCAATTTTGGCCCACCAACATTTTCTGGACTTTAGGGGGTCTACGATGCCTGTAAACCCCTTTTTTGGGCCTCCAAAGTTTTCTACATTTTTGCATGCCTAGGATGCATTTTAAGGCATTTTTGGGCTGCTAACATTTTAAGAACTTTCAGGGGTGTAGTATGAATTTTTCTGGCCAAAAGTATTTTTGGAAATTTCAGTGGTCTAGGATGTGGGTTAATGCCCCTTTCAGGCTGCACATGTTTTGGGACATTCAGAGCTCTCTGACACCGATTTTGGCCCACCAACATTTTCTGGACTTTAGGGGGTCTAGGATGCCCGTAAACCCCTTTTTTGGGCATCCAAAGTTTTCAACATTTTTGCAGGCCTAACATGCATTTTAAGGCCTTTTTTGGGCTGCTAAGATATTCTGAGCTTTCAGGGGTATAGGATGAATTTTTCATGCCAAAAATATTTTGGGGAATTTCAGTGGTCTAGGATGCGGGTTAATGCCCCTTTCAGGCTGCACATGTTTTTGGGACATTCAGAGCTCTCCGACACCGATTTTGGCCCACCAACATTTTCTGGACTTTAGGGGGTCTAGGATGCCTGTAAATCCCTTTTTTCGCCCTCCAAAGTTTTCTATATTTTTGCATGCTTAAGATGCATTTTAAGTCCTTTTTTTGAGCTGCCACCATTTTCTGAACTTTCAGGGTTGTAGGATGCATTTTTTGTGGTAAAAATATTTTTGGGAATTTCAGTGATCTAGGATGCGGCTTAATGCCCCTTTCAGGCTGCACATGTTTTTGGGACATTCAGAGCTCTCTGACATCGATTTTGGCCCACCAACATTTTCTGGACTTTAGGGGGTCTAGGATGCCTGTAAACCCCTTTTTTCGCCCTCCAAAGATTTCTACATTTTTGCATGCTTAAGATGCATTTTAAGTCCTTTTTTTGAGCTGCCACCATTTTCTGAACTTTCAGGGGTGTAGTATGCATTTTTTATGCCAAAAATATTTTTGGAATTTCAGTGGTCTAGGATGCGGGTGAATGCCCCTTTCACTCTGCAAATGTTTTTGGGGCATTCAGAGCTCTCTGACACAGATTTTGGCCCACCAACATTTTTTGGACTTTAGGGGGTCTAGGATGCCTGTAGACCCCTTTTTTGGGCCTCCAAACTTTTCAACATTTTTGCAGGCCTGAAATGCATTTAAGGCCTTTTTCGGGCTGCTAACATATTCTGAGCTTCAGGGGTATAGGTTGCATTTTTCGTGCCAAAAATATTTTGGGGAATTTCAGTGATCTAGGATGCGGCTTAATGCCCCTTTCAGGCTGCACATGTTTTTGGGACATTCAGAGCTCTCTGACACCAATTTTGGCCCACCAACATTTTCTGGACTTTAGGGGGTCTAGGATGCCTGTGAACCCCTTTTTTGGGCCTCCAAAGTTTTCTACATTTTTGCATGCCTACAATGCATTTTAAGGCATTTTTGGGCTGCTAACATTTTAAGAACTTTCAGGGGTGTAGTATGAATTTTTCTGGCCAAAAGTATTTTTGGAAATTTCAGTGGTCTAGGGTGTGGGTTAATGCCCCTTTCAGGCTGCACATGTTTTTGGGACATTCAGAGCTCTCTGACACCGATTTTGGCCCACCAACATTTTCTGGACTTTAGGGGGTCTAGGATGCCTGTAAACCCCTTTTTTGGGCATCCAAAGTTTTCAACATTTTTGCAGGCCTAACATGCATTTTAAGGCCTTTTTTGGGCTGCTAAGATATTCTGAGCTTTCAGGGGTATAGGATGAATTTTTCATGCTAAAAATATTTTGGGGAATTCCAGTGGTCTAGGATGCGGGTTAATGCCCCTTTCAGGCTGCAAATGTTTTTGGGACATTCAGGACTCTCTGACACCATTTTTGGGCCACAACCATTTTCTGGACTTTAGGGGGTCTAGGATGCCTCTAAACCCCTTTTTCCCACATCCAATGTTTTCTACATTTTTGCAGGCCTAAGATGCATTTTAAGGCATTTTTTGGCTGCCAACATTTTCAGAACTTTCAGGGGTGTAGTATGCATTTTTTATGCCAAAAATATGTTTGGGAATTTCAGTGGTCTAGGATGCGGGTGAATGCCCCTTTCACTCTGCAAATGTTTTTGGGGCATTCAGAGCTCTCTGACACAGATTTTGGCCCACCAACATTTTCTGGACTTTAGGGGGTCTAGGATTTCTGTAAACCCCTTTTTTCGCCCTCCAAAGATTTCTACATTTTTGCATGCTTAAGATGCATTTTAAGTCCTTTTTTTGAGCTGCCAACATTTTCTGAACTTTCAGGGTTGTAGGATGCATTTTTTGTGGCAAAAATATTTTTGAGAATTTCAGTGATCTAGGATGCGGCTTAATGCCCCTTTCAGGCTGCACATGTTTTTGGGACATTCAGAGCTCTCTGACACCGATTTTGGCCCACCAACATTTTCTGGACTTTAGGGGGTCTAGGATGCCTGTAAACCCCTTTTTTCGCCCTCCAAAGATTTCTACATTTTTGCATGCTTAAGATGCATTTTAAGTCCTTTTTTTGAGCTGCCACCATTTTCTGAACTTTCAGGGGTGTAGTATGCATTTTTTGTGCCAAAAATATTTTTGGGAATTTCAGTGGTCTAGGATGCGGGTTGATGACCCTTTCACTCTGCAAATGTTTTTGGGGCATTCGGAGCTCTCTGACACAGACTTTGGCCCACCAACATTTTTTGGACTCTAGGGGGTCTAGGATGCCTGTAGACCCCTTTTTAGGGCCTCCAAACTTTTCAACATTTTTGCAGGCCTGAAATGCATTTTAAGGCCTTTTTCGGGCTGCTAACATATTCTGAGCTTCAGGGGTGTAGGTTGCATTTTTCGTGCCAAAAATATTTTGGGGAATTTCAGTGATCTAGGATGCGGCTTAATGCCCCTTTCAGGCTGCACATGTTTTTGGGACATTCAGAGCTCTCTGACACCAATTTTGGCCCACCAACATTTTCTGGACTTTAGGGGGTCTAGGATGCCTGTAAACCCCTTTTTTGGGCCTCCAAAGTTTTCTACATTTTTGCATGCCTACGATGCATTTTAAGGCATTTTTGGGCTGCTAACATTTTAAGAACTTTCAGGGGTGTAGTATGATTTTTTCTGGCCAAAAGTATTTTTGGAAATTTCAGTGGTCTATGATGTGGGTTAATGCCCCTTTCAGGCTACACATGTTTTTGGGACATTCAGAGCTCTCTGACACCGAATTTGGCCCACCAACATTTTCTGGACTTTAGGGGGTCTAGGATGCCTGTAAACCCCTTTTTTGGGCATCCAAAGTTTTCAACATTTTTGCAGGCCTAACATGCATTTTAAGGCCTTTTTTGGGCTGCTAACATATTCAGAGCTTTCAGGGGTGTAGGATGAATTTTTCGTGCCAAAAATATTTTGGGGAATTTCAGTGGTCTAGGATACGGGTTAATGCTCCTTTCAGGCTGCAAATGTTTTTGGGACATTCAGGACTCTCTGACACCATTTTTGGGCCACAACCATTTTCTGGACTTTAGGGGGTCTAGGATGCCTTAAACCCCTTTTTTCCACCTCCAAAGTTTTCAACATATTTGCAGGCCTAACATGCATTTTAAGGCCTTTTTTGGGCTAATAACATATTCAGAGCTTTCAGGGGTGTAAGATGAATTTTTTATGCCAAAAATATTTTTGGGAATTTCAGTGGTCTAGGATGCAGGTGAATGCCCCTTTCACTCTGCAAATGTTTTTGGGGCATTCAGAGCTCTCTGACACAGATTTTGGCCCACCAACATTTTCTGGACTTTAGGGGGTCTAGGATGCATGTAGACCCCTTTTTTGGGCCTCCTAACTATTCAACATTTTTGCAGGCCTGAAATGCATTTTAAGGCATTTTTCGGGCTGCTAACATATTCTGAGCTTCAGGGGTATAGGTTGCATTTTTCGTGCCAAAAATATTTTGGGGAATTTCAGTGATCTAGGATGCGGCTTAATGCCCCTTTCAGGCTGCACATGTTTTTGGGACATTCAGAGCTCTCTGACACAGATTTTGGCCCACCAACATTTTCTGGACTTTAGGGGGTCTAGGATGCCTGTAAACCCGTTTTTTCACCCTCCAAAGTTTTCTATATTTGTGCATGCTTAAGATGCATTTTAAGTCCTTTTTTTGAGCTGCCACCATTTTCTGAACTTTCAGGGTTGTAGGATGCATTTTTTGTGGCAAAAATAGTTTTGGGAATTTCAGTGATCTAGGATGCGGCTTAATGCCCCTTTCAGGCTGCACATGTTTTTGGGACATTCAGAGCTCTCTGAGACCGATTTTGGCCCACCAACATTTTCTGGACTTTAGGGGGTCTAGGATGCCTGTAAACCCCTTTTTTCGCCCTCCAAAGATTTCTACATTTTTGCATGCTTAAGATGCATTTTAAGTCCTTTTTTTGAGCTGCCACCATTTTCTGAACTTTCAGGGGTGTAGTATGCATTTTTTGTGCCAAAAATATTTTTGGGAATTTCAGTGGTCTAGGAACTCGGGTTAATTCCCCCATTTCAGGTTGCAAATGTTTTTGGGACATTCAGAGCTCTCTGACACAGATTTTGGCCCACCAATATTTTCTGGACTTTAGAGGGTCTAGGATGCCTGTCAACCCCTTTTTTGGGCCTCCATAGTTTTCTACATTTTTGCATGCCTATGATGCATTTTAAGGCATTTTTGGGCTGCTAACATTTTAAGAACTTTCAGGGGTGTAGTATGAATTTTTCTGGCCAAAAGTATTTTTGGAAATTTCAATGGTCTAGGATGTGGGTTAATGCCCCTTTCAGGCTGCAAATGTTTTTTGGGACATTCAGAGCTCTCAAACAAAGATTTTGGCCCACCAACATTTTCTGGACTTTAGGGGGTCTAGGATGCCTGTAAACCCCTTTTTTGGGCATCCAAAGTTTTCAACATATTTGCAGGCCTAACATGCATTTTAAGGCCTTATTTGGGCTGCTAACATATTCAGAGCTTTCAGGGGTGTAGGATGAATTTTTCGTGCCAAAAATATTTTGGGGAATTTCAGTGGTCTAGGATGCGGGTTAATGCCCCTTTCAGGCTGCACATGTTTTTGGGACATTCAGGACTCTCTGACACCATTTTTGGGCCACAACCATTTTCTGGACTTTAGGGGGTCTAGGATGCCTGTAAACCCTTTTTTTCCACCTCCAAAGTTTTCAACATATTTGCAGGCCTAACATGCATTTTAAGGCCTTTTTTGGGCTGCTAACATATTCAGAGCTTTCAGGGGTGTAGGATGAATTTTTTATGCCAAAAATATTTTTGGGAATTTCAGTGGTCTAGGATGCGGGTGAATACCCCTTTCACTCTGCAAATGTTTTTGGGGCATTCAGAGCTCTCTGACACAGATTTTGGCCCACCAACATTTTCTGGACTTTAGGGGGTCTAGGATGCCTGTAAATCCCTTTTTTCGCCCTCCAAAGTTTTCTATATTTTTGCATGCTTAAGATGCATTTTATGTCCTTTTTTTGAGCTGCCACCATTTTCTGAACTTTCAGGGTTGTAGGATGCATTTTTTGTGGTAAAAATATTTTTGGGAATTTCAGTGATCTAGGATGCGGCTTAATGCCCCTTTCAGGCTGCACATGTTTTTGGGACATTCAGAGCTCTCTGACATCGATTTTGGCCCACCAACATTTTCTGGACTTTATGGGGTCTAGGATGCCTGTAAACCCCTTTTTTCGCCCTCCAAAGATTTCTACATTTTTGCATGCTTAAGATGCATTTTAAGTCCTTTTTTTGAGCTGCCACCATTTTCTGAACTTTCAGGGGTGTAGTATGCATTTTTTATGCCAAAAATATTTTTGGAATTTCAGTGGTCTAGGATGCGGGTGAATGCCCCTTTCACTCTGCAAATGTTTTTGGGGCATTCAGAGCTCTCTGACACAGATTTTGGCCCACCAACATTTTTTGGACTTTAGGGGGTCTAGGATGCCTGTAGACCCCTTTTTTGGGCCTCCAAACTTTTCAACATTTTTGCAGGCCTGAAATGCATTTAAGGCCTTTTTCAGGCTGCTAACATATTCTGAGCTTCAGGGGTATAGGTTGCATTTTTCGTGCCAAAAATATTTTGGGGAATTTCAGTGATCTAGGATGCGGCTTAATGCCCCTTTCAAGCTGCACATGTTTTTGGGACATTCAGAGCTCTCTGACACCAATTTTGGCCCACCAACATTTTCTGGACTTTAGGGGGTCTAGGATGCCTGTGAACCCCTTTTTTGGGCCTCCAAAGTTTTCTACATTTTTGCATGCCTACAATGCATTTTAAGGCATTTTTGGGCTGCTAACATTTTAAGAACTTTCAGGGGTGTAGTATGAATTTTTCTGGCCAAAAGTATTTTTGGAAATTTCAGTGGTCTAGGGTGTGGGTTAATGCCCCTTTCAGGCTGCACATGTTTTTGGGACATTCAGAGCTCTCTGACACCGATTTTGGCCCACCAACATTTTCTGGACTTTAGGGGGTCTAGGATGCCTGTAAACCCCTTTTTTGGGCATCCAAAGTTTTCAACATTTTTGCAGGCCTAACATGCATTTTAAGGCCTTTTTTGGGCTGCTAAGATATTCTGAGCTTTCAGGGGTATAGGATGAATTTTTCATGCTAAAAATATTTTGGGGAATTCCAGTGGTCTAGGATGCAGGTTAATGTCCCTTTCAGGCTGCAAATGTTTTTGGGACATTCAGGACTCTCTGACACCATTTTTGGGCCACAACCATTTTCTGGACTTTAGGGGGTCTAGGATGCCTCTAAACCCCTTTTTCCCACATCCAATGTTTTCTACATTTTTGCAGGCCTAAGATGCATTTTAAGGCATTTTTTGGCTGCCAACATTTTCAGAACTTTCAGGGGTGTAGTATGCATTTTTTATGCCAAAAATATGTTTGGGAATTTCAGTGGTCTAGGATGCGGGTGAATGCCCCTTTCACTCTGCAAATGTTTTTGGGGCATTCAGAGCTCTCTGACACAGATTTTGGCCCACCAACATTTTCTGGACTTTAGGGGGTCTAGGATGCCTGTAAACCCCTTTTTTCGCCCTCCAAAGATTTCTACATTTTTGCATGCTTAAGATGCATTTTAAGTCCTTTTTTTGAGCTGCCACCATTTTCTGAACTTTCAGGGGTGTAGTATGCATTTTTTGTGCCAAAAATATTTTTGGGAATTTCAGTGGTCTAGGATGCGGGTTGATGACCCTTTCACTCTGCAAATGTTTTTGGGGCATTCGGAGCTCTCTGACACAGACTTTGGCCCACCAACATTTTTTGGACTCTAGGGGGTCTAGGATGCCTGTAGACCCCTTTTTAGGGCCTCCAAACTTTTCAACATTTTTGCAGGCCTGAAATGCATTTTAAGGCCTTTTTCGGGCTGCTAACATATTCTGAGCTTCAGGGGTGTAGGTTGCATTTTTCGTGCCAAAAATATTTTGGGGAATTTCAGTGATCTAGGATGCGGCTTAATGCCCCTTTCAGGCTGCACATGTTTTTGGGACATTCAGAGCTCTCTGACACCAATTTTGGCCCACCAACATTTTCTGGACTTTAGGGGGTCTAGGATGCCTGTAAACCCCTTTTTTGGGCCTCCAAAGTTTTCTACATTTTTGCATGCCTACGATGCATTTTAAGGCATTTTTGGGCTGCTAACATTTTAAGAACTTTCAGGGGTGTAGTATGATTTTTTCTGGCCAAAAGTATTTTTGGAAATTTCAGTGGTCTATGATGTGGGTTAATGCCCCTTTCAGGCTACACATGTTTTTGGGACATTCAGAGCTCTCTGACACCGAATTTGGCCCACCAACATTTTCTGGACTTTAGGGGGTCTAGGATGCCTGTAAACCCCTTTTTTGGGCATCCAAAGTTTTCAACATTTTTGCAGGCCTAACATGCATTTTAAGGCCTTTTTTGGGCTGCTAACATATTCAGAGCTTTCAGGGGTGTAGGATGAATTTTTCGTGCCAAAAATATTTTGGGGAATTTCAGTGGTCTAGGATACGGGTTAATGCTCCTTTCAGGCTGCAAATGTTTTTGGGACATTCAGGACTCTCTGACACCATTTTTGGGCCACAACCATTTTCTGGACTTTAGGGGGTCTAGGATGCCTTAAACCCCTTTTTTCCACCTCCAAAGTTTTCAACATATTTGCAGGCCTAACATGCATTTTAAGGCCTTTTTTGGGCTAATAACATATTCAGAGCTTTCAGGGGTGTAAGATGAATTTTTTATGCCAAAAATATTTTTGGGAATTTCAGTGGTCTAGGATGCAGGTGAATGCCCCTTTCACTCTGCAAATGTTTTTGGGGCATTCAGAGCTCTCTGACACAGATTTTGGCCCACCAACATTTTCTGGACTTTAGGGGGTCTAGGATGCATGTAGACCCCTTTTTTGGGCCTCCTAACTATTCAACATTTTTGCAGGCCTGAAATGCATTTTAAGGCATTTTTCGGGCTGCTAACATATTCTGAGCTTCAGGGGTATAGGTTGCATTTTTCGTGCCAAAAATATTTTGGGGAATTTCAGTGATCTAGGATGCGGCTTAATGCCCCTTTCAGGCTGCACATGTTTTTGGGACATTCAGAGCTCTCTGACACAGATTTTGGCCCACCAACATTTTCTGGACTTTAGGGGGTCTAGGATGCCTGTAAACCCGTTTTTTCACCCTCCAAAGTTTTCTATATTTGTGCATGCTTAAGATGCATTTTAAGTCCTTTTTTTGAGCTGCCACCATTTTCTGAACTTTCAGGGTTGTAGGATGCATTTTTTGTGGCAAAAATAGTTTTGGGAATTTCAGTGATCTAGGATGCGGCTTAATGCCCCTTTCAGGCTGCACATGTTTTTGGGACATTCAGAGCTCTCTGAGACCGATTTTGGCCCACCAACATTTTCTGGACTTTAGGGGGTCTAGGATGCCTGTAAACCCCTTTTTTCGCCCTCCAAAGATTTCTACATTTTTGCATGCTTAAGATGCATTTTAAGTCCTTTTTTTGAGCTGCCACCATTTTCTGAACTTTCAGGGGTGTAGTATGCATTTTTTGTGCCAAAAATATTTTTGGGAATTTCAGTGGTCTAGGAACTCGGGTTAATTCCCCCATTTCAGGTTGCAAATGTTTTTGGGACATTCAGAGCTCTCTGACACAGATTTTGGCCCACCAATATTTTCTGGACTTTAGAGGGTCTAGGATGCCTGTCAACCCCTTTTTTGGGCCTCCATAGTTTTCTACATTTTTGCATACCTATGATGCATTTTAAGGCATTTTTGGGCTGCTAACATTTTAAGAACTTTCAGGGGTGTAGTATGAATTTTTCTGGCCAAAAGTATTTTTGGAAATTTCAATGGTCTAGGATGTGGGTTAATGCCCCTTTCAGGCTGCAAATGTTTTTTGGGACATTCAGAGCTCTCAAACAAAGATTTTGGCCCACCAACATTTTCTGGACTTTAGGGGGTCTAGGATGCCTGTAAACCCCTTTTTTGGGCATCCAAAGTTTTCAACATATTTGCAGGCCTAACATGCATTTTAAGGCCTTATTTGGGCTGCTAACATATTCAGAGCTTTCAGGGGTGTAGGATGAATTTTTCGTGCCAAAAATATTTTGGGGAATTTCAGTGGTCTAGGATGCGGGTTAATGCCCCTTTCAGGCTGCACATGTTTTTGGGACATTCAGGACTCTCTGACACCATTTTTGGGCCACAACCATTTTCTGGACTTTAGGGGGTCTAGGATGCCTGTAAACCCTTTTTTTCCACCTCCAAAGTTTTCAACATATTTGCAGGCCTAACATGCATTTTAAGGCCTTTTTTGGGCTGCTAACATATTCAGAGCTTTCAGGGGTGTAGGATGAATTTTTTATGCCAAAAATATTTTTGGGAATTTCAGTGGTCTAGGATGCGGGTGAATGCCCCTTTCACTCTGCAAATGTTTTTGGGGCATTCAGAGCTCTCTGACACAGATTTTGGCCCACCAACATTTTCTGGACTTTAGGGGGTCTAGGATGCCTGTAAATCCCTTTTTTCGCCCTCCAAAGTTTTCTATATTTTTGCATGCTTAAGATGCATTTAATGTCCTTTTTTTGAGCTGCCACCATTTTCTGAACTTTCAGGGTTGTAGGATGCATTTTTTGTGGTAAAAATATTTTTGGGAATTTCAGTGATCTAGGATGCGGCTTAATGCCCCTTTCAGGCTGCACATGTTTTTGGGACATTCAGAGCTCTCTGACATCGATTTTGGCCCACCAACATTTTCTGGACTTTATGGGGTCTAGGATGCCTGTAAACCCCTTTTTTCGCCCTCCAAAGATTTCTACATTTTTGCATGCTTAAGATGCATTTTAAGTCCTTTTTTTGAGCTGCCACCATTTTCTGAACTTTCAGGGGTGTAGTATGCATTTTTTATGCCAAAAATATTTTTGGAATTTCAGTGGTCTAGGATGCGGGTGAATGCCCCTTTCACTCTGCAAATGTTTTTGGGGCATTCAGAGCTCTCTGACACAGATTTTGGCCCACCAACATTTTTTGGACTTTAGGGGGTCTAGGATGCCTGTAGACCCCTTTTTTGGGCCTCCAAACTTTTCAACATTTTTGCAGGCCTGAAATGCATTTAAGGCCTTTTTCAGGCTGCTAACATATTCTGAGCTTCAGGGGTATAGGTTGCATTTTTCGTGCCAAAAATATTTTGGGGAATTTCAGTGATCTAGGATGCGGCTTAATGCCCCTTTCAGGCTGCACATGTTTTTGGGACATTCAGAGCTCTCTGACACCAATTTTGGCCCACCAACATTTTCTGGACTTTAGGGGGTCTAGGATGCCTGTGAACCCCTTTTTTGGGCCTCCAAAGTTTTCTACATTTTTGCATGCCTACAATGCATTTTAAGGCATTTTTGGGCTGCTAACATTTTAAGAACTTTCAGGGGTGTAGTATGAATTTTTCTGGCCAAAAGTATTTTTGGAAATTTCAGTGGTCTAGGGTGTGGGTTAATGCCCCTTTCAGGCTGCACATGTTTTTGGGACATTCAGAGCTCTCTGACACCGATTTTGGCCCACCAACATTTTCTGGACTTTAGGGGGTCTAGGATGCCTGTAAACCCCTTTTTTGGGCATCCAAAGTTTTCAACATTTTTGCAGGCCTAACATGCATTTTAAGGCCTTTTTTGGGCTGCTAAGATATTCTGAGCTTTCAGGGGTATAGGATGAATTTTTCATGCTAAAAATATTTTGGGGAATTCCAGTGGTCTAGGATGCAGGTTAATGCCCCTTTCAGGCTGCAAATGTTTTTGGGACATTCAGGACTCTCTGACACCATTTTTGGGCCACAACCATTTTCTGGACTTTAGGGGGTCTAGGATGCCTCTAAACCCCTTTTTCCCACATCCAATGTTTTCTACATTTTTGCAGGCCTAAGATGCATTTTAAGGCATTTTTTGGCTGCCAACATTTTCAGAACTTTCAGGGGTGTAGTATGCATTTTTTATGCCAAAAATATGTTTGGGAATTTCAGTGGTCTAGGATGCGGGTGAATGCCCCTTTCACTCTGCAAATGTTTTTGGGGCATTCAGAGCTCTCTGACACAGATTTTGGCCCACCAACATTTTCTGGACTTTAGGGGGTCTAGGATGCCTGTAAACCCCTTTTTTCGCCCTCCAAAGATTTCTACATTTTTGCATGCTTAAGATGCATTTTAAGTCCTTTTTTTGAGCTGCCACCATTTTCTGAACTTTCAGGGGTGTAGTATGCATTTTTTGTGCCAAAAATATTTTTGGGAATTTCAGTGGTCTAGGATGCGGGTTGATGACCCTTTCACTCTGCAAATGTTTTTGGGGCATTCGGAGCTCTCTGACACAGACTTTGGCCCACCAACATTTTTTGGACTCTAGGGGGTCTAGGATGCCTGTAGACCCCTTTTTTGGGCCTCCAAAGTTTTCTACATTTTTGCATGCCTACGATGCATTTTAAGGCATTTTTGGGCTGCTAACATTTTAAGAACTTTCAGGGGTGTAGTATGATTTTTTCTGGCCAAAAGTATTTTTGGAAATTTCAGTGGTCTATGATGTGGGTTAATGCCCCTTTCAGGCTACACATGTTTTTGGGACATTCAGAGCTCTCTGACACCGAATTTGGCCCACCAACATTTTCTGGACTTTAGGGGGTCTAGGAGGCCTGTAAACCCCTTTTTTGGGCATCCAAAGTTTTCAACATTTTTGCAGGCCTAACATGCATTTTAAGGCCTTTTTTGGGCTGCTAACATATTCAGAGCTTTCAGGGGTGTAGGATGAATTTTTCGTGCCAAAAATATTTTGGGGAATTTCAGTGGTCTAGGATACGGGTTAATGCTCCTTTCAGGCTGCAAATGTTTTTGGGACATTCAGGACTCTCTGACACCATTTTTGGGCCACAACCATTTTCTGGACTTTAGGGGGTCTAGGATGCCTTAAACCCCTTTTTTCCACCTCCAAAGTTTTCAACATATTTGCAGGCCTAACATGCATTTTAAGGCCTTTTTTGGGCTAATAACATATTCAGAGCTTTCAGGGGTGTAAGATGAATTTTTTATGCCAAAAATATTTTTGGGAATTTCAGTGGTCTAGGATGCAGGTGAATGCCCCTTTCACTCTGCAAATGTTTTTGGGGCATTCAGAGCTCTCTGACACAGATTTTGGCCCACCAACATTTTCTGGACTTTAGGGGGTCTAGGATGCATGTAGACCCCTTTTTTGGGCCTCCTAACTATTCAACATTTTTGCAGGCCTGAAATGCATTTTAAGGCATTTTTCGGGCTGCTAACATATTCTGAGCTTCAGGGGTATAGGTTGCATTTTTCGTGCCAAAAATATTTTGGGGAATTTCAGTGATCTAGGATGCGGCTTAATGCCCCTTTCAGGCTGCACATGTTTTTGGGACATTCAGAGCTCTCTGACACAGATTTTGGCCCACCAACATTTTCTGGACTTTAGGGGGTCTAGGATGCCTGTAAACCCGTTTTTTCACCCTCCAAAGTTTTCTATATTTGTGCATGCTTAAGATGCATTTTAAGTCCTTTTTTTGAGCTGCCACCATTTTCTGAACTTTCAGGGTTGTAGGATGCATTTTTTGTGGCAAAAATAGTTTTGGGAATTTCAGTGATCTAGGATGCGGCTTAATGCCCCTTTCAGGCTGCACATGTTTTTGGGACATTCAGAGCTCTCTGAGACCGATTTTGGCCCACCAACATTTTCTGGACTTTAGGGGGTCTAGGATGCCTGTAAACCCCTTTTTTCGCCCTCCAAAGATTTCTACATTTTTGCATGCTTAAGATGCATTTTAAGTCCTTTTTTTGAGCTGCCACCATTTTCTGAACTTTCAGGGGTGTAGTATGCATTTTTTGTGCCAAAAATATTTTTGGGAATTTCAGTGGTCTAGGAACGCGGGTTAATTCCCCCATTTCAGGTTGCAAATGTTTTTGGGACATTCAGAGCTCTCTGACACAGATTTTGGCCCACCAATATTTTCTGGACTTTAGAGGGTCTAGGATGCCTGTCAACCCCTTTTTTGGGCCTCCATAGTTTTCTACATTTTTGCATGCCTATGATGCATTTTAAGGCATTTTTGGGCTGCTAACATTTTAAGAACTTTCAGGGGTGTAGTATGAATTTTTCTGGCCAAAAGTATTTTTGGAAATTTCAATGGTCTAGGATGTGGGTTAATGCCCCTTTCAGGCTGCAAATGTTTTTTGGGACATTCAGAGCTCTCAAACAAAGATTTTGGCCCACCAACATTTTCTGGACTTTAGGGGGTCTAGGATGCCTGTAAACCCCTTTTTTGGGCATCCAAAGTTTTCAACATATTTGCAGGCCTAACATGCATTTTAAGGCCTTATTTGGGCTGCTAACATATTCAGAGCTTTCAGGGGTGTAGGATGAATTTTTCGTGCCAAAAATATTTTGGGGAATTTCAGTGGTCTAGGATGCGGGTTAATGCCCCTTTCAGGCTGCACATGTTTTTGGGACATTCAGGACTCTCTGACACCATTTTTGGGCCACAACCATTTTCTGGACTTTAGGGGGTCTAGGATGCCTGTAAACCCTTTTTTTCCACCTCCAAAGTTTTCAACATATTTGCAGGCCTAACATGCATTTTAAGGCCTTTTTTGGGCTGCTAACATATTCAGAGCTTTCAGGGGTGTAGGATGAATTTTTTATGCCAAAAATATTTTTGGGAATTTCAGTGGTCTAGGATGCGGGTGAATGCCCCTTTCACTCTGCAAATGTTTTTGGGGCATTCAGAGCTCTCTGACACAGATTTTGGCCCACCAACATTTTCTGGACTTTAGGGGGTCTAGGATGCCTGTAGAGCCCTTTTTTGGGCCTCCAAACTTTTCAACATTTTTGCAGGCCTGAAATGCATTTTAAGGCCTTTTTCGGGCTGCTAACATATTCTGAGCTTCAGGGGTATAGGTTGCATTTTTCGTGCCAAAAATATTTTGGGGAATTTCAGTGATCTAGGATGCGGCTTAATGCCCCTTTCAGGCTGCACATGTTTTTGGGACATTCGGAGCTCTCTGACACCAATTTTGGCCCACCAACATTTTCTGGACTTTAGGGGGTCTACGATGCCTGTAAACCCCTTTTTTGGGCCTCCAAAGTTTTCTACATTTTTGCATGCCTACGATGCATTTTAAGGCATTTTTGGGCTGCTAACATTTTAAGAACTTTCAGGGGTGTAGTATGAATTTTTCTGGCCAAAAGTATTTTTGGAAATTTCAGTGGTCTAGGATGTGGGTTAATGCCCCTTTCAGGCTGCACATGTTTTGGGACATTCAGAGCTCTCTGACACCGATTTTGGCCCACCAACATTTTCTGGACTTTAGGGGGTCTAGGATGCCCGTAAACCCCTTTTTTGGGCATCCAAAGTTTTCAACATTTTTGCAGGCCTAACATGCATTTTAAGGCCTTTTTTGGGCTGCTAAGATATTCTGAGCTTTCAGGGGTATAGGATGAATTTTTCATGCCAAAAATATTTTGGGGAATTTCAGTGGTCTAGGATGCGGGTTAATGCCCCTTTCAGGCTGCACATGTTTTTGGGACATTCAGAGCTCTCCGACACCGATTTTGGCCCACCAACATTTTCTGGACTTTAGGGGGTCTAGGATGCCTGTAAATCCCTTTTTTTGCCCTCCAAAGTTTTCTATATTTTTGCATGCTTAAGATGCATTTTAAGTCCTTTTTTTGAGCTGCCACCATTTTCTGAACTTTCAGGGTTGTAGGATGCATTTTTTGTGGTAAAAATATTTTTGGGAATTTCAGTGATCTAGGATGCGGCTTAATGCCCCTTTCAGGCTGCACATGTTTTTGGGACATTCAGAGCTCTCTGACATCGATTTTGGCCCACCAACATTTTCTGGACTTTAGGGGGTCTAGGATGCCTGTAAACCCCTTTTTTCGCCCTCCAAAGATTTCTACATTTTTGCATGCTTAAGATGCATTTTAAGTCCTTTTTTTGAGCTGCCACCATTTTCTGAACTTTCAGGGGTGTAGTATGCATTTTTTATGCCAAAAATATTTTTGGAATTTCAGTGGTCTAGGATGCGGGTGAATGCCCCTTTCACTCTGCAAATGTTTTTGGGGCATTCAGAGCTCTCTGACACAGATTTTGGCCCACCAACATTTTTTGGACTTTAGGGGGTCTAGGATGCCTGTAGACCCCTTTTTTGGGCCTCCAAACTTTTCAACATTTTTGCAGGCCTGAAATGCATTTAAGGCCTTTTTCGGGCTGCTAACATATTCTGAGCTTCAGGGGTATAGGTTGCATTTTTCGTGCCAAAAATATTTTGGGGAATTTCAGTGATCTAGGATGCGGCTTAATGCCCCTTTCAGGCTGCACATGTTTTTGGGACATTCAGAGCTCTCTGACACCAATTTTGGCCCACCAACATTTTCTGGACTTTAGGGGGTCTAGGATGCCTGTGAACCCCTTTTTTGGGCCTCCAAAGTTTTCTACATTTTTGCATGCCTACAATGCATTTTAAGGCATTTTTGGGCTGCTAACATTTTAAGAACTTTCAGGGGTGTAGTATGAATTTTTCTGGCCAAAAGTATTTTTGGAAATTTCAGTGGTCTAGGGTGTGGGTTAATGCCCCTTTCAGGCTGCACATGTTTTTGGGACATTCAGAGCTCTCTGACACCGATTTTGGCCCACCAACATTTTCTGGACTTTAGGGGGTCTAGGATGCCTGTAAACCCCTTTTTTGGGCATCCAAAGTTTTCAACATTTTTGCAGGCCTAACATGCATTTTAAGGCCTTTTTTGGGCTGCTAAGATATTCTGAGCTTTCAGGGGTATAGGATGAATTTTTCATGCTAAAAATATTTTGGGGAATTTCAGTGGTCTAGGATGCGGGTTAATGCCCCTTTCAGGCTGCAAATGTTTTTGGGACATTCAGGACTCTCTGACACCATTTTTGGGCCACAACCATTTTCTGGACTTTAGGGGGTCTAGGATGCCTCTAAACCCCTTTTTCCCACATCCAATGTTTTCTACATTTTTGCAGGCCTAAGATGCATTTTAAGGCATTTTTTGGCTGCCAACATTTTCAGAACTTTCAGGGGTGTAGTATGCATTTTTTATGCCAAAAATATGTTTGGGAATTTCAGTGGTCTAGGATGCGGGTGAATGCCCCTTTCACTCTGCAAATGTTTTTGGGGCATTCAGAGCTCTCTGACACAGATTTTGGCCCACCAACATTTTCTGGACTTTAGGGGGTCTAGGATGCCTGTAGACCCCTTTTTTGGGCCTCCAAACTTTTCAACATTTTTGCAGGCCTGAAATGCATTTTAAGGCCTTTTGCGGGCTGCTAACATATTCTGAGCTTCAGGGGTATAGGTTGCATTTTTCGTGCCAAAAATATTTTGGGGAATTTCAGTGATCTAGGATGCGGCTTAATGCCCCTTTCAGGCTGCACATGTTTTTGGGACATTCAGAGCTCTCTGACACCGATTTTGGCCCACCAACATTTTCTGGACTTTAGGGGGTCTAGGATGCCTGTAAACCCCTTTTTTTGCCCTCCAAAGTTTTCTATATTTTTGCATGCTTAAGATGCATTTTAAGTCCTTTTTTTGAGCTGCCACCATTTTCTAAACTTTCAGGGTTGTAGGATGCATTTTTCGTGCCAAAAATATTTTGGGGAATTTCAGTGATCTAGGATGCGGCTTAATGCCCCTTTCAGGCTGCACATGTTTTTGGGACATTCAGAGCTCTCTGACACCGATTTTGGCCCACCAACATTTTCTGGACTTTAGGGGGTCTAGGATTTCTGTAAACCCCTTTTTTCGCCCTCCAAAGATTTCTACATTTTTGCATGCTTAAGATGCATTTTAAGTCCTTTTTTTGAGCTGCCACCATTTTCTGAACTTTCAGGGTTGTAGGATGCATTTTTTGTGGCAAAAATATTTTTGAGAATTTCAGTGATCTAGGATGCGGCTTAATGCCCCTTTCAGGCTGCACATGTTTTTGGGACATTCAGAGCTCTCTGACACCGATTTTGGCCCACCAACATTTTCTGGACTTTAGGGGGTCTAGGATGCCTGTAAACCCCTTTTTTCGCCCTCCAAAGATTTCTACATTTTTGCATGCTTAAGATGCATTTTAAGTCCTTTTTTTGAGCTGCCACCATTTTCTGAACTTTCAGGGGTGCAGTATGCATTTTTTGTGCCAAAAATATTTTTGGGAATTTCAGTGGTCTAGGATGCGGGTTGATGACCCTTTCACTCTGCAAATGTTTTTGGGGCATTCAGAGCTCTCTGACACAAATTTTGGCTCACCAACATTTTCTAGACTTTAGGGGGTCTAGGATGCCTGTAAACCCCTTTTTTGGGCCTCCAATGTTTTCAACATGTTTGCAGGCCTAAGTTGCATAGTAAGTCCTTTTTTGAGCTTCCAACATTTTCTGAACTTTCAGGGTTGTAGGATGCATTTTTCATGCCAAAAATATTTTGGGGAATTTCAGTGGTCTAGGAACGCGGGTTAATGCCCCTTTCAGGCTGCAAATGTTTTTGGGACATTCAGAGCTCTCTGACACAGATTTTGGCCCACCAACATTTTCTGGACTTTAGGGGGTCTAGGATGCCTGTAAACCCCTTTTTTGGGCCTCCAAAGTTTTCTACATTTTTGCATGCCTACGATGCATTTTAAGGCATTTTTGGGCTGCTAATATTTTAAGAACATTCAGGGGTGTAGTATGAATTTTTCTGGCCAAAAGTATTTTTGGAAATTTCAGTGGTCTAGGATGTGGGTAATGCCCCTTTCAGGCTGCAAATGTTTTTGAGACATTCAGAGCTCTCTGACACAGATTTTGGCCCACCAACATTTTCTGGACTTTAGGGGGTCTAGGATACCTGTAAACCCCTTTTTTGGGCATCCAAAGTTTTCAACATATTTGCAGGCCTAACATGCATTTTAAGGCCTTTTTCTGGGCTGCTAACATATTCAGAGCTTTCAGGGGTGTAGGATGAATTTTTCGTGCCAAAAATATTTTGGGAAATTTCAGTGGTCTAGGATGCAGGTTAATGCCCCTTTCAGGCTGCAAATGTTTTTGGGACATTCAGGACTCTCTGACACCATTTTTGGGCCACAACCATTTTCTCGACTTTAGGGGGTCTAGGATGCCTCTAAACCCCTTTTTTCCACCTCCAAAGTTTTCAACATATTTGCAGGCCTAACATGCATTTTAAGGCCTTTTTTGGGATGCTAACATATTCAGAGCTTTCAGGGGTGTAGGATGAATTTTTTATGCCAAAATTATTTTTGGGAATTTCAGTGGTCTAGGATGCGGGTGAATGCCCCTTTCACTCTGCAAATGTTTTTGGGACATTCAGAGCTCTCTGACACAGATTTTGGCCCACCAACATTTTCTGGACTTTAGGGGGTCTAGGATGCCTGTAAACTCCTTTTTTGGGCCTCCAAATTTTTTTACATTTTTGCATGCCTACGATGCATTTTAAGGCATTTTTGGGCTGCTAACATTTTAAGAACTTTCAGGGGTGTAGTATGAATTTTTCTGGCCAAAAGTATTTTTGGAAATTTCAGTGGTCTAGGATGTGGGTTAATGCCCCTTTCAGGCTGCAAATGTTTTTGGGACATTCAGAGCTCTCTGACACAGATTTTGGCCCACCAACATTTTCTGGACTTTAGGGGGTCTAGGATGCCTGTAAACCCCTTTTTTGGGCATCCAAAGTTTTCAACATATTTGCAGGCCTAACATGCATTTTAAGGCCTTTTTCGGGCTGCTAACATATTCAGAGCTTTCTGGGGTGTAGGATGAATTTTTCGTGCCAAAAATATTTTTGGGAATTTCAGTGGTCTAGGATGCGGGTGAATGCCCCTTTCACTCTGCAAATGTTTTTGGGGCATTCAGAGCTCTCTGACACAGATTTTGGCCCACCAACATTTTCTGGACTTTAGGGGGTCTAGGATGCCTGTAGACCCCTTTTTTGGGCCTCCAAACTTTTTAACATTTTTGCAGGCCTGAAATGCATTTTAAGGCCTTTTTCGGGCTGCTAACATATTCTGAGCTTCAGGGGTATAGGTTGCATTTTTCGTGCCAAAAATATTTTGGGGAATTTCAGTGATCTAGGATGCGGCTTAATGCCCCTTTCAGGCTGCACATGTTTTTGGGACATTAAGAGCTCTCTGACACCGATTTTGGCCCACCAACATTTTCTGGACTTTAGGGGGTCTAGGATGCCTGTAAACGCCTTTTTTCGCCCTCCAAAGTTTTCTATATTTTTGCCTGCTTAAGATGCATTTTAAGTCCTTTTTTTGAGCTGCCACCATTTTCTGAACTTTCAGGGTTGTAGGATGCATTTTTTGTGGCAAAAATATTTTTGAGAATTTCAGTGATCTAGGATGCGGCTTAATGCCCCTTTCAGGCTGCACATGTTTTTGGGACATTCAGAGCTCTCTGACACCGATTTTGGCCCACCAACATTTTCTGGACTTTAGGGGGTCTAGGATGCCTGTAAACCTCTTTTTTCGCCCTCCAAAGATTTCTACATTTTTGCAGGCCTAAGTTGCATAGTAAGTCCTTTTTTGAGCTTCCAACATTTTCTGAACTTTCAGGGTTGTAGGATGCATTTTTCATGCCAAAAATATTTTGGGGAATTTCAGTGGTCTAGGAACGCGGGTTAATGCCCCTTTCAGGCTGCAAATGTTTTTGGGACATTCAGAGCTCTCTGACACAGATTTTGGCCCACCAATATTTTCTGGACTTTAGGGGGTCTAGGATGCCTGTAGACCCCTTTTTTGGGCCTCCAAACTTTTCAACATTTTTGCAGGCCTGAAATGCATTTTAAGGCCTTTTTCGGGCTGCTAACATATTCTGAGCTTCAGGGGTATAGGTTGCATTTTTCGTGCCAAAAATATTTTGGGGAATTTCAGTGGTCTAGGAACGCGGGTTAATGCCCCTTTCAGGCTGCAAATGTTTTTGGGACATTCAGAGCTCTCTGACACCGATTTTGGTCCACCAACATTTTCTGGACTTTAGGGAGTCTAGGATGCCTGTAAATCCCTTTTTTCGCCCTCCAAAGTTTTCTATATTTTTGCATGCTTAAGATGCATTTTAAGTCCTTTTTTTGAGCTGCCACCATTTTCTGAACTTTCAGGGTTGTAGGATGCATTTTTTGTGGCAAAAATATTTTTGGGAATTTCAGTGATCTAGGATGCGGCTTAATGCCCCTTTCAGGCTGCACATGTTTTTGGGACATTCAGAGCTCTCTGACACCGATTTTGGCCCACCAACATTTTCTGGACTTTAGGGGGTCTAGGATGCCTGTAAACCCCTTTTTTCGCCCTCTAAAGATTTCTACATATTTGCATGCTTAAGATGCATTTTAAGTCCTTTTTTTGAGCTGCCACCATTTTCTGAACTTTCAGGGGTGTAGTATGCATTTTTTGTGCCAAAAATATTTTTGGGAATTTCAGTGGTCTAGGATGCGGGTTGATGACCCTTTCACTCTGCAAATGTTTTTGGGGCATTCAGAGCTCTCTGACACAGATTTTGGCCCACCAACATTTTCTGGACTTTAGGGGGTCTAGGATGCCTGTAAACCCCTTTTTTGGGCCTCCAAAGTTTTCTACATGTTTGCATGCCTATGATGCATTTTAAGGCATTTTTGGGCTGCTAATATTTTAAGAACTTTTAGGGGTATAGTATGAATTTTTCTTGCCAAAAGTATTTTTGGAAATTTCAGTGGTCTAGGATATGGTTTAATGCCCCTTTCAGGCTGCAAATGTTTTTGAGACATTCAGGACTCTCTGACACCATTTTTAGGCCACAACCATTTTCTGGACTTTAGGGGGTCTAGGATGCCTCTAAACCCCTTTTTTCCACCTCCAAAGTTTTCTACATTTTTGCAGGCCTAAGATGCATTTTAAGGCATTTTTGGGCTGCCAACATTTTCAGAACTTTCAGGGGTGTAGTATGCATTTTTTATGCCAAAAATATTTTTGGGAATTTCAGTGGTCTAGGATGCGGGTGAATGCCCCTTTCACTCTGCAAATGTTTTTGGGGCATTCAGAGCTCTCTGACACAGATTTTGGCCCACCAACATTTTCTGGACTTTAGGGGGTCTAGGATGCCTGTAGACCCCTTTTTTGGGCCTCCAAACTTTTCAATATTTTTGCATGGAGGCCTGAAATGCATTTTAAGGCCTTTTTCGGGCTGCTAACATATTCTGAGCTTCAGGGGTATAGGTTGCATTTTTCGTGCCAAAAATATTTTGGGTAATTTCAGTGATCTAGGATGCGGCTTAATGCCCCTTTCCGGCTGCACATGTTTTTGGGACATTCAGAGCTCTCTGACACCGATTTTGGCCCACCAACATTTTCTGGACTTTAGGGGGTCTAGGATGCCTGTAAACCCCATTTTTCGCCTTCCAAAGATTTCAACATTTTTGCATGCAGGCCTGAAATGCATTTTAAGTCCTTTTTTTGAGCTGCCACCATTTTCTGAACTTTCAGGGGTGTAGTATGCATTTTTTGTGCCAAAAATATTTTTGGGAATTTCAGTGGTCTAGGATGCGGGTTGATGACCCTTTCAGGCTGCACATGTTTTTGGGACATTCAGAGCTCTCTGACACAGATTTTGGCACACCAACATTTTCTGGACTTTAGGGGGTCTAGGATGCCTGTAGACCCCTTTTTTGGGCCTCCAAACTTTTCAACATTTTTGCATGCAGGCCTGAAATGCATTTTAAGGCCTTTTTCGGGCTGCTAACATATTCTGAGCTTCAGGGGTATAGGTTGCATTTTTCGTGCCAAAAATATTTTGGGTAATTTCAGTGATCTAGGATGCGGCTTAATGCCCCTTTCAGGCTGCACATGTTTTTGGGACATTCAGAGCTCTCTGACACCGATTTTGGCCCACCAACATTTTCTGGACTTTAGGGGGTCTAGGATGCCTGTAAACCCCTTTTTTCGCCCTCCAAAGATTTCAACATTTTTGCATGCAGGCCTGAAATGCATTTTAAGTCCTTTTTTTGAGCTGCCACCATTTTCTGAACTTTCAGGGGTGTAGTATGCATTTTTTGTGCCAAAAATATTTTTGGGAATTTCAGTGGTCTAGGATGCGGGTTGATGACCCTTTCAGGCTGCACATGTTTTTGGGACATTCAGAGCTCTCTGACACAGATTTTGGCCCACCAACATTTTCTGGACTTTAGGGGGTCTAGGATGCCTGTAGACCCCTTTTTTGGGCGTCCAAACTTTTCAACATTTTTTCAGGCCTGAAATGCATTTTAAGGCCTTTTTCGGGCTGCTAACATATTCTGAGCTTCAGGGGTATAGGTTGCATTTTTCGTGCCAAAAATATTTTGGGGAATTTCAGTGATCTAGGATGCGGCTTAATGCCCCTTTCAGGCTGCACATGTTTTTGGGACATTCAGAGCTCTCTGACACCGATTTTGGCCCACCAACATTTTCTGGACTTTAGGGGGTCTAGGATGCCTGTAAACCCCTTTTTTCGCCCTCCAAAGTTGTCTATATTTTTGCATGCTTAAGATGCATTTTAAGTCCTTTTTTTGAGCTGCCACCATTTTCTGAACTTTCAGGGGTGTAGTACGCATTTTTTGTGCCAAAAATATTTTTGGGAATTTCAGTGGTCTAGGATGCGGGTTGATGACCCTTTCACTCTGCAAATGTTTTTGGGGCATTCAGAGCTCTCTGACACAAATTTTGGCCCACCAACATTTTCTAGACTTTAGGGGGTCTAGGATGCCTGTAAACCCCTTTTTTGGGCCTCCAATGTTTTCAACATGTTTGCAGGCCTAAGTTGCATAGTAAGTCCTTTTTTGAGCTTCCAACATTTTCTGAACTTTCAGGGTTGTAGGATGCATTTTTCATGCGAAAAATATTTTGGGGAATTTCAGTGGTCTAGGAACGCGGGTTAATGCCCCTTTCAGGCTGCAAATGTTTTTGGGACATTCAGAGCTCTCTGACACAGATTTTGGCCCACCAACATTTTCTGGACTTTAGGGGGTCTAGGATGCCTGTAAACCCCTTTTTTGGGCCTCCAAAGTTTTCTACATGTTTGCATGCCTATGATGCATTTTAAGGCATTTTTTGGGCTGCTAATATTTTAAGAACTTTTAGGGGTGTAGTATGAATTTTTCTTGCCAAAAGTATTTTTGGAAATTTCAGTGGTCTAGGATATGGGTTAATGCCCCTTTCAGGCTGCAAATGTTTTTGGGACATTCAGGACTCTCTGACACCATTTTTGGGCCACAACCATTTTCTGGACTTTAGGGGGTCTAGGATGCCTCTAAACCCTTTTTTTCCACCTCCAAAGTTTTCTACATTTTTGCAGGCCTAAGATGCATTTTAAGGCATTTTTGGGCTGCCAACATTTTCAGAACTTTCAGGGGTGTAGTATGCATTTTTTATGCCAAAAATATTTTTGGGAATTTCAGTGGTCTAGGATGCGGGTGAATGCCCCTTTCACTCTGCAAATGTTTTTGGGGCATTCAGAGCTCTCTGACACAGATTTTGGCCCACCAACATTTTCTGGACTTTAGGGGGTCTAGGATGCCTGTAGACCCCTTTTTTGGGCCTCCAAACTTTTCAACATTTTTGCATGCAGGCCTGAAATGCATTTTAAAGCCTTTTTCGGGCTGCTAACATATTCTGAGCTTCAGGGGTATAGGTTGCATTTTTCGTGCCAAAAATATTTTGGGTAATTTCAGTGATCTAGGATGCGGCTTAATGCCCCTTTCAGGCTGCACATGTTTTTGGGACATTCAGAGCTCTCTGACACCGATTTTGGCCCACCAACATTTTTTGGACTTTAGGGGGTCTAGGATGCCTGTAAACCCCTTTTTTCGCCCTCCAAAGTTTTCTATATTTTTGCATGCTTAAGATGCATTTTAAGTCCTTTTTTTGAGCTGCCACCATTTTCTGAACTTTCAGGGTTGTAGGATGCATTTTTTGTGGCAAAAATATTTTTGGGAATTTCAGTGATCTAGGATGCTGCTTAATGCCCCTTTCAGGCTGCACATGTTTTTGGGACATTCAGAGCTCTCTGACACCGATTTTGGCCCACCAACATTTTCTGGACTTTAGGGGATCTAGGATGCCTGTAAACCCCTTTTTTCGCCCTCCAAAGATTTCTACATTTTTGCATGCTTAAGATGCATTTTAAGTCCTTTTTTTGAGCTGCCACCATTTTCTGAACTTTCAGGGGTGTAGTATACATTTTTTGTGCCAAAAATATTTTTGGGAATTTCAGTGGTCTAAGATGCGGGTTGATGACCCTTTCACTCTGCAAATGTTTTTGGGGCATTCAGAGCTCTCTGACACAAATTTTGGCCCACCAACATTTTCTAGACTTTAGGGGGTCTAGGATGCCTGTAAACCCCTTTTTTGGGCCTCCAATGTTTTCAACATGTTTGCAGGCCAAAGTTGCATAGTAAGTCCTTTTTTGAGCTTCCAACATTTTCTGAACTTTCAGGGTTGTAGGATGCATTTTTCATGCCAAAAATATTTTGGGGAATTTCAGTGGTCTAGGAACGCGGGTTAATGCCCCTTTCAGGCTGCAAATGTTTTTGGGACATTCAGAGCTCTCTGACACAGATTTTGGCCCACCAACATTTTCTGGACTTTAGGGGGTCTAGGATGCCTGTAAACCCCTTTTTTGGGCCTCGAAAGTTTTCTACATTTTTGCAGGCCTACGATGCATTTTAAGGCATTTTTGGGCTGCTAACATTTTAAGAACTTTCAGGGATGTAGTATGAATTTTTCTGGCCAAAAGTATTTTTGGAAATTTCAGTGGTCTAGGATGTGGGTTAATGCCCCTTTCAGGCTGCAAATGTTTTTGGGACATTCAGAGCTCTCTGACACAGATTTTGGCCCAAAAACATTTTCTGGACTTTAGGGGGTCTAGGATGCCTGTAAACCCCTTTTTTGGGCCTCCAAAGTTTTCTACATTTTTGCATGCCTACGATGCATTTTAAGGCATTTTTGGGCTGCTAACATTTTAAGAACTTTCAGGGGTGTAGTATGAATTTTTCTGGCCAAAAGTATTTTTGGAAATTTCAGTGGTCTAGGATGTGGGTTAATGCCCCATTCAGGCTGCAAATGTTTTTGGGACATTCAGAGCTCTCTGACACAGATTTTGGCCCACCAACATTTTCTGGACTTTAGGGGGTCTAGGATGCCTGTAAACCCCTTTTTTGGGCATCCAAAGTTTTCAACATATTTGCAGGCCTAACATGCATTTTAAGGCCTTTTTTGGGCTGCTAACATATTCAGAGCTTTCAGGGGTGTAGGATGAATTCTTCGTGCCAAAAATATTTTGGGGAATTTCAGTGGTCTAGGATGCGGGTGAATGCCCCTTTCACTCTGCAAATGTTTTTGGGGCATTCAGAGCTCTCTGACACAGATTTTGGCCCACCAACATTTTCTGGACTTTAGGGGGTCTAGGATGCCTGTAGACCCCTTTTTTGGGCCTCCAAACTTTTCAACATTTTTGCATGCAGGCCTGAAATGCATTTTAAGGCCTTTTTCGGGCTGCTAACATATTCTGAGCTTCAGGGGTATAGGTTGCATTTTTCGTGCCAAAAATATTTTGGGTAATTTCAGTGATCTAGGATGCGGCTTAATGCCCCTTTCAGGCTGCAAATGTTTTTGGGACATTCAGAGCTCTCTGACACCGATTTTGGCCCACCAACATTTTCTGGACTTTAGGGGGTCTAGGATGCCTGTAAACCCCTTTTTTCGCCCTCCAAAGTTTTCTATATTTTTGCATGCTTAAGATGCATTTTAAGTCCTTTTTTTGAGCTGCCACCATTTTCTGAACTTTCAGGGTTGTAGGATGCATTTTTTGTGGCAAAAATATTTTTGGGAATTTCAGTGATCTAGGATGCGGCTTAATGCCCCTTTCAGGCTGCACATGTTTTTGGGACATTCAGAGCTCTCTGACACCGATTTTGGCCCACCAACATTTTCTGGACTTTAGGGGGTCTAGGATGCCTGTAAACCCCTTTTTTCGCCCTCCAAAGATTTCTACATTTTTGCATGCTTAAGATGCATTTTAAGTCTTTTTTTTGAGCTGCCTCCATTTTCTGAACGTTCAGGGGTGTAGTATGCATTTTTTGTGCCAAAAATGTTTTTGGGAATTTCAGTGGTCTAGGATGCGGGTTGATGACCCTTTCACTCTGCAAATGTTTTTGGGGCATTCAGAGCTCTCTGACACAAATTTTGGCCCACCAACATTTTCTAGACTTTAGGGGGTCTAGGATGCCTGTAAACCCCTTTTTTGGGCCTCCAATGTTTTCAACATGTTTGCAGGCCTAAGTTGCATAGTAAGTCCTTTTTTGAGCTTCCAACATTTTCTGAACTTTCAGGGTTGTAGGATGCATTTTTCATGCCAAAAATATTTTGGGGAATTTCAGTGGTCTAGGAACGCGGGTTAATGCCCCTTTCAGGCTGCAAATGTTTTTGGGACATTCAGAGCTCTCTGACACAGATTTTGGCCCACCAACATTTTCTGGACTTTAGGGGGTCTAGGATGCCTGTAAACCCCTTTTTTGGGCCTCCAAAGTTTTCTACATTTGTGCATGCCTACAATGCATTTTAAGGCATTTTTAGGCTGCTAACATTTTAAGAACATTCAGGGGTGTAGTATGAATTTTTCTGGCCAAAAGTATTTTTGGAAATTTCAGTGGTCTAGGATGTGGGTTAATGCCCCTTTCAGGCTGCAAATGTTTTTGGGACATTCAGAGCTCTCTGACACAGATTTTGGCCCACCAACATTTTCTGGACTTTAGGGGGTCTACGATGCCTGTAAACCCCTTTTTTGGGCATCCAAAGTTTTCAACATATTTGCAGGCCTAACATGCATTTTAAGGCCTTTTTTGGGCTGCTAACATATTCAGAACTTTCAGGGGTGTAGTATGCATTTTTTATGCCAAAAATATTTTTGGGAATTTCCGTGGTCTAGGATGCGGGTGAATGCCCCTTTCACTCTGGAAATGTTTTGGGGGCATTCAGAGCTCTCTGACACAGATTTTGACCCACCAACATTTTCTGGACTTTAGGGGGTCTAGGATGCATGTAAACCCCTTTTTTGGGCCTCCAAACTTTACAACATTTTTGCAGGCCTGAAATGCGTTTAAGGCATTTTTTGGGCTGCTAACATATTCTGAGCTTTCAGGGGTGTAGGATGCATTTTTCGTGCCAAAAATATTTTGGGGAATTTCAGTGGTCTAGGATGCGGGTTAATGCCCCTTTCAGGCTGCAAATGTTTTTGGGACATTCAGGACTCTCTGACAACATTTTTGGGCCACAACCATTTTCTGGACTTTAGGGGGTCTAGGATGCCTCTAAACCCCTTTTTTGGGCCTCCAAAGTTTTCTACATTTTTGCATGCCTACGATGCATTTTAAGGCATTTTTGGGCTGCTAACATTTTAAGAACTTTCAGGGATGTAGTATGAATTTTTCTGGCCAAAAGTATTTTTGGAAATTTCAGTGGTCTAGGATGTGGGTTAATGCCCCTTTCAGGCTGCACATGTTTTTGGGACATTCAGAGCTCTCTGACACCGATTTTGGAACACCAACATTTTCTGGACTTTAGGGGGTCTAGGATGCCTGTAAACCCCTTTTTTGGGCATCCAAAGTTTTCAACATTTTTGCAGGCCTAACATGCATTTTAAGGCCTTTTTTGGGCTGCTAAGATATTCTGAGCTTTCAGGGGTATAGGATGAATTTTTCATGCTAAAAATATTTTGGGGAATTTCAGTGGTCTAGGATGCGGGTTAATGCCCCTTTCAGGCTGCAAATGTTTTTGGGACATTCAGGACTCTCTGACACCATTTTTGGGCCACAACCATTTTCTGGACTTTAGGGGGTCTAGGATACCTCTAAACCCCTTTTTCCCACCTCCAAAGTTTTCTACATTTTTGCAGGCCTAAGATGCATTTTAAGGCATTTTTGGGCTGCCAACATTTTCAGAACTTTCAGGGGTGTAGTATGCATTTTTTATGCCAAAAATATTTTTGGGAATTTCAGTGGTCTAGGATGCGGGTGAATGCCCCTTTCACTCTGGAAATGTTTTGGGGGCATTCAGAGCTCTCTGACACAGATTTTGACCCACCAACATTTTCTGGACTTTAGGGGGTCTAGGATGCATGTAAACCCCTTTTTTGGGCCTCCAAACTTTACAACATTTTTGCAGGCCTGAAATGCGTTTAAGGCATTTTTTGGGCTGCTAACATATTCTGAGCTTTCAGGGGTGTAGGATGCATTTTTCGTGCCAAAAATATTTTGGGGAATTTCAGTGGTCTAGGATGCGGGTTAATGCCCCTTTCAGGCTGCAAATGTTTTTGGGACATTCAGGACTCTCTGACAACATTTTTGGGCCACAACCATTTTCTGGACTTTAGGGGTCTAGGATGCCTCTAAACCCCTTTTTTGGGCCTCCAAAGTTTTCTACATTTTTGCATGCCTACGATGCATTTTAAGGCATTTTTGGGCTGCTAACATTTTAAGAACTTTCAGGGGTGTAGTATGAATTTTTCTGGCCAAAAGTATTTTTGGAAATTTCAGTGGTCTAGGATGTGGGTTAATGCCCCTTTCAGGCTGCACATGTTTTTGGGACATTCAGAGCTCTCTGACACCGATTTTGGAACACCAACATTTTCTGGACTTTAGGGGGTCTAGGATGCCTGTAAACCCCTTTTTTGGGCATCCAAAGTTTTCAACATTTTTGCAGGCCTAACATGCATTTTAAGGCCTTTTTTGGGCTGCTAAGATATTCTGAGCTTTCAGGGGTATAGGATGAATTTTTCATGCTAAAAATATTTTGGGGAATTTCAGTGGTCTAGGATGCGGGTTAATGCCCCTTTCAGGCTGCAAATGTTTTTGGGACATTCAGGACTCTCTGACACCATTTTTGGGCCACAACCATTTTCTGGACTTTAGGGGGTCTAGGATACCTCTAAACCCCTTTTTCCCACCTCCAAAGTTTTCTACATTTTTGCAGGCCTAAGATGCATTTTAAGGCATTTTTGGGCTGCCAACATTTTCAGAACTTTCAGGGGTGTAGTATGCATTTTTTATGCCAAAAATATTTTTGGGAATTTCAGTGGTCTAGGATGCGGGTGAATGCCCCTTTCACTCTGCAAATGTTTTTGGGGCATTCAGAGCTCTCTGATACAGATTTTGGCCCACCAACATTTTCTGGACTTTAGGGGGTCTAGGATGCCTGTAGACCCCTTTTTTGGGCCTCCAAACTTTTCAACATTTTTGCAGGCCTGAAATGCATTTTAAGGCCTTTTTCGGGCTGCTAACATATTCTGAGCTTCAGGGGTATAGGTTGCATTTTTCGTGCCAAAAATATTTTGGGGAATTTCAGTGATCTAGGATGCGGCCTAATGCCCCTTTCAGGCTGCACATGTTTTTGGGACATTCAGAGCTCTCTGACACCGATTTTGGCCCACCAACATTTTCTGGACTTTAGGGGGTCTAGGATGCCTGTAAACCCCTTTTTTGGGCCTCCAATGTTTTCAACATGTTTGCAGGCCTAAGTTGCATAGTAAGTCCTTTTTTGAGCTTCCAATATTTTCTGAACTTTCAGGGTTGTAGGATGCATTTTTCATGCCAAAAATATTTTGGGGAATTTCAGTGGTCTAGGATGCGGGTTAATGCCCCTTTCAGGCTGCAAATGTTTTTGGTACATTCAGGACTCTCTGACACCATTTTTGGGCCACAACCATTTTCTGGACTTTAGGGGGTCTAGGATGCCTCTAAACCCCTTTTTTCCACCTCCAAAGTTTTCAACATATTTGCAGGCCTAACATGCATTTTAAGGCATTTTTTGGGCTGCTAACATATTCAGAGCTTTCAGGGGTGTAGGATGAATTTTTTATGCCAAAAATAGTTTTGGGAATTTCAGTGGTCTAGGATGCTGGTGAATGCCCCTTTCACTCTGCAAATGTTTTTGGGGCATTCAGAGCTCTCTGACACAGATTTTGGCCCACCAACATTTTCTGGACTTTAGGGGGTCTAGGATGCCTGTAGACCCCTTTTTTGGGCCTCCAAACTTTTCAAAATTTTTGCAGGCCTGAAATGCATTTTAAGGCCTTTTTCGGGCTGCTAACATATTCTGAGCTTCAGGGGTATAGGTTGCATTTTTCGTGCCAAAAATATTTTGGGGAATTTCAGTGATCTAGGATGCGGGTGAATGCCCCTTTCACTCTGCAAATGTTTTTGGGGCATTCAGAGCTCTCTGACACAGATTTTGGCCCACCAACATTTTCTGGACTTTAGGGGGTCTAGGATGCCTGTAAACCCCTTTTTTGGGCCTCCAAAGTTTTCTACATTTTTGCATGCCTACGATGCATTTTAAGGCATTTTTGGGCTGCTAACATTTTAAGAACTTTCAGGGGTGTAGTATGAATTTTTCTGGCCAAAAGTATTTTTGGAAATTTCAGTGGTCTAGGATGTGGGTTAATGCCCCTTTCAGGCTGCACATGTTTTTGGGACATTCAGAGCTCTCTGACACCGATTTTGGCCCACCAACATTTTCTGGACTTTAGGGGGTCTAGGATGCCTGTAAACCCCTTTTTTGGGCATCCAAAGTTTTCAACATTTTTGCAGGCCTAACATGCATTTTAAGGCCTTTTTTGGGCTGCTAAGATATTCTGAGCTTTCAGGGGTATAGGATGAATTTTTCATGCTAAAAATATTTTGGGGAATTTCAGTGGTCTAGGATGCGGGTTAATGCCCCTTTCAGGCTGCAAATGTTTTTGGGACATTCAGGACTCTCTGACACCATTTTTGGGCCACAACCATTTTCTGGACTTTAGGGGTCTAGGATGCCTCTAAACCCCTTTTTCCCACATCCAATGTTTTCTACATTTTTGCAGGCCTAAGATGCATTTTAAGGCATTTTTTGGCTGCCAACATTTTCAGAACTTTCAGGGGTGTAGTATGCATTTTTTATGCCAAAAATATGTTTGGGAATTTCAGTGGTCTAGGATGCGGGTGAATGCCCCTTTCACTCTGCAAATGTTTTTGGGGCATTCAGAGCTCTCTGACACAGATTTTGGCCCACCAACATTTTCTGGACTTTAGGGGGTCTAGGATGCCTGTAGACCCCTTTTTTGGGCCTCCAAACTTTTCAACATTTCTGCAGGCCTAACATGTATTTTAAGGCCTTTTTTGGGCTGCTAAGATATTCTGAGCTTTCAGGGGTATAGGATGAATTTTTCATGCTAAAAATATTTTGGGGAATTTCAGTGATCTAGGATGCGGCTTAATGCCCCTTTCAGGCTGCACATGTTTTTGGGACATTCAGAGCTCTCTGACACCGATTTTGGCCCACCAACATTTTCTGGACTTTAGGGGGTCTAGGATGCATGTAAACCCCTTTTTTCGCCCTCCAAAGATTTCTACATTTTTGCATGCTTAAGATGCATTTTAAGTCCTTTTTTGCAGCTGCCACCATTTTCTGAACTTTCAGGGGTGTAGTATGCATTTTTTGTGCCAAAAATATTTTTGGGAATTTCAGTGGTCTAGGATGCGGGTTGATGACCCTTTCACTCTGCAAATGTTTTTGGGGCATTCAGAGCTCTCTGACACAAATTTTAGCCCACCAACATTTTCTAGACTTTAGGGGGTCTAGGATGCTTGTATACCCCTTTTTTGGGCCTCCAATGTTTTCAACATGTTTGCAGGCCTAAGTTGCATAGTAAGTCCTTTTTTGAGCTTCCAACATTTTCTGAACTTTCAGGGTTGTAGGATGCATTTTTCATGCCAAAAATATTTTGGGGAATTTCAGTGGTCTAGGAACGCGGGTTAATGCCCCTTTCAGGCTGCAAATGTTTTTGGGACATTCAGAGCTCTCTGACACAGATTTTGGCCCACCAATATTTTCTGGACTTTAGGGGGTCTAGGATGCCTGTAGACCCCTTTTTTGGGCCTCCAAACTTTTCAACATTTTTGCAGGCCTGAAATGCATTTTAAGGCCTTTTTCGGGCTGCTAACATATTCTGAGCTTCAGGGGTATAGGTTGCATTTTTCGTGCCAAAAATATTTTGGGGAATTTCAGTGATCTAGGATGCGGCTTAATGCCCCTTTCAGGCTGCACATGTTTTTGGGACATTCAGAGCTCTCTGACACCGATTTTGGCCCACCAACATTTTCTGGACTTTAGGGGGTCTAGGATGCCTGTAAACCCCTTTTTTCGCCCTCTAAAGATTTCTACATATTTGCATGCTTAAGATGCATTTTAAGTCCTTTTTTTGAGCTGCCACCATTTTCTGAACTTTCAGGGGTGTAGTATGCATTTTTTGTGCCAAAAATATTTTTGGGAATTTCAGTGGTCTAGGATGCGGGTTGATGACCCTTTCACTCTGCAAATGTTTTTGGGGCATTCAGAGCTCTCTGACACAGATTTTGGCCCACCAACATTTTCTGGACTTTAGGGGGTCTAGGATGCCTGTAAACCCCTTTTTTGGGCCTCCAAAGTTTTCTACATGTTTGCATGCCTATGATGCATTTTAAGGCATTTTTGGGCTGCTAATATTTTAAGAACTTTTAGGGGTATAGTATGAATTTTTCTTGCCAAAAGTATTTTTGGAAATTTCAGTGGTCTAGGATATGGTTTAATGCCCCTTTCAGGCTGCAAATGTTTTTGAGACATTCAGGACTCTCTGACACCATTTTTGGGCCACAACCATTTTCTAGACTTTAGGGGGTCTAGGATGCCTCTAAACCCCTTTTTCCCACATCCAATGTTTTCTGCATTTTTGCAGGCCTAAGATGCATTTTAAGGCATTTTTTGGCTGCCAACATTTTCAGAACTTTCAGGGGTGTAGTATGCATTTTTTATGCCAAAAATATGTTTGGGAATTTCAGTGGTCTAGGATGCGGGTGAATGCCCCTTTCACTCTGCAAATGTTTTTGGGGCATTCAGAGCTCTCTGACACAGATTTTGGCCCACCAACATTTTCTGGACTTTAGGGGGTCTAGGATGCCTGTAGACCCCTTTTTTGGGCCTCCAAACTTTTCAACATTTCTGCAGGCCTAACATGTATTTTAAGGCCTTTTTTGGGCTGCTAAGATATTCTGAGCTTTCAGGGGTATAGGATGAATTTTTCATGCTAAAAATATTTTGGGGAATTTCAGTGATCTAGGATGCGGCTTAATGCCCCTTTCAGGCTGCACATGTTTTTGGGACATTAAGAGCTCTCTGACACCGATTTTGGCCCACCAACATTTTCTGGACTTTAGGGGGTCTAGGATGCCTGTAAACGCCTTTTTTCGCCCTCCAAAGTTTTCTATATTTTTGCCTGCTTAAGATGCATTTTAAGTCCTTTTTTTGAGCTGCCACCATTTTCTGAACTTTCAGGGTTGTAGGATGCATTTTTTGTGGCAAAAATATTTTTGAGAATTTCAGTGATCTAGGATGCGGCTTAATGCCCCTTTCAGGCTGCACATGTTTTTGGGACATTCAGAGCTCTCTGACACCGATTTTGGCCCACCAACATTTTCTGGACTTTAGGGGGTCTAGGATGCCTGTAAACCCCTTTTTTCGCCCTCCAAGGATTTCTACATTTTTGCATGCTTAAGATGCATTTTAAGTCCTTTTTTGCAGCTGCCACCATTTTCTGAACTTTCAGGGGTGTAGTATGCATTTTTTGTGCCAAAAATATTTTTGGGAATTTCAGTGGTCTAGGATGCGGGTTGATGACCCTTTCACTCTGCAAATGTTTTTGGGGCATTCAGAGCTCTCTGACACAAATTTTAGCCCACCAACATTTTCTAGACTTTAGGGGGTCTAGGATGCTTGTAAACCCCTTTTTTGGGCCTCCAATGTTTTCAACATGTTTGCAGGCCTAAGTTGCATATTAAGTCCTTTTTTGAGCTTCCAACATTTTCTGAACTTTCAGGGTTGTAGGATGCATTTTTCATGCCAAAAATATTTTGGGGAATTTCAGTGGTCTAGGAACGCGGGTTAATGCCCCTTTCAGGCTGCAAATGTTTTTGGGACATTCAGAGCTCTCTGACACAGATTTTGGCCCACCAATATTTTCTGGACTTTAGGGGGTCTAGGATGCCTGTAGACCCCTTTTTTGGGCCTCCAAACTTTTCAACATTTTTGCAGGCCTGAAATGCATTTTAAGGCCTTTTTCGGGCTGCTAACATATTCTGAGCTTCAGGGGTATAGGTTGCATTTTTCGTGCCAAAAATATTTTGGGGAATTTCAGTGATCTAGGATGCGGCTTAATGCCCCTTTCAGGCTGCACATGTTTTTGGGACATTCAGAGCTCTCTGACACCGATTCTGGTCCACCAACATTTTCTGGACTTTAGGGGGTCTAGGATGCCTGTAAATCCCTTTTTTCGCCCTCCAAAGTTTTCTATATTTTTGCATGCTTAAGATGCATTTTAAGTCCTTTTTTTGACCTGCCACCATTTTCTGAACTTTCAGGGTTGTAGGATGCATTTTTTGTGGCAAAAATATTTTTGGGAATTTCAGTGATCTAGGATGCGGCTTAATGCCCCTTTCAGGCTGCACATGTTTTTGGGACATTCAGAGCTCTCTGACACCGATTTTGGCCCACCAACATTTTCTGGACTTTAGGGGGTCTAGGATGCCTGTAAACCCCTTTTTTCGCCCTCTAAAGATTTCTACATATTTGCATGCTTAAGATGCATTTTAAGTCCTTTTTTTGAGCTGCCACCATTTTCTGAACTTTCAGGGGTGTAGTATGCATTTTTTGTGCCAAAAATATTTTTGGGAATTTCAGTGGTCTAGGATGCGGGTTGATGACCCTTTCACTCTGCAAATGTTTTTGGGGCATTCAGAGCTCTCTGACACAGATTTTGGCCCACCAACATTTTCTGGACTTTAGGGGGTCTAGGATGCCTGTAAACCCCTTTTTTGGGCCTCCAAAGTTTTCTACATGTTTGCATGCCTATGATGCATTTTAAGGCATTTTTGGGCTGCTAATATTTTAAGAACTTTTAGGGGTATAGTATGAATTTTTCTTGCCAAAAGTATTTTTGGAAATTTCAGTGGTCTAGGATATGGTTTAATGCCCCTTTCAGGCTGCAAATGTTTTTGAGACATTCAGGACTCTCTGACACCATTTTTAGGCCACAACCATTTTCTGGACTTTAGGGGGTCTAGGATGCCTCTAAACCCCTTTTTTCCACCTCCAAACTTTTCTACATTTTTGCAGGCCTAAGATGCATTTTAAGGCATTTTTGGGCTGCCAACATTTTCAGAACTTTCAGGGGTGTAGTATGCATTTTTTATGCCAAAAATATTTTTGGGAATTTCAGTGGTCTAGGATGCGGGTGAATGCCCCTTTCACTCTGCAAATGTTTTTGGGGCATTCAGAGCTCTCTGACACAGATTTTGGCCCACCAACATTTTCTGGACTTTAGGGGGTCGAGGATGCCTGTAGACCCCTTTTTTGGGCCTCCAAACTTTTCAACATTTTTGCATGCAGGCCTGAAATGCATTTTAAGGCCTTTTTCGGGCTGCTAACATATTCTGAGCTTCAGGGGTATAGGTTGCATTTTTCGTGCCAAAAATATTTTGGGTAATTTCAGTGATCTAGGATGCGGCTTAATGCCCCTTTCAGGCTGCACATGTTTTTGGGACATTCAGAGCTCTCTGACACCGATTTTGGCCCACCAACATTTTCTGGACTTTAGGGGGTCTAGGATGCCTGTAAACCCCTTTTTTCGCCCTCCAAAGATTTCAACATTTTTGCATGCAGGCCTGAAATGCATTTTAAGTCCTTTTTTTGAGCTGCCACCATTTTCTGAACTTTCAGGGGTGTAGTATGCATTTTTTGTGCCAAAAATATTTTTGGGAATTTCAGTGGTCTAGGATGCGGGTTGATGACCCTTTCAGGCTGCACATGTTTTTGGGACATTCAGAGCTCTCTGACACAGATTTTGGCCCACCAACATTTTCTGGACTTTAGGGGGTCTAGGATGCCTTAGACCCCTTTTTTGGGCCTCCAAACTTTTCAACATTTTTGCATGCAGGCCTGAAATGCATTTTAAGGCCTTTTTCGGGCTGCTAACATATTCTGAGCTTCAGGGGTATAGGTTGCATTTTTCGTGCCAAAAATATTTTGGGTAATTTCAGTGATCTAGGATGCGGCTTAATGCCCCTTTCAGGCTGCACATGTTTTTGGGACATTCAGAGCTCTCTGACACCGATTTTGGCCCACCAACATTTTCTGGACTTTAGGGGGTCTAGGATGCCTGTAAACCCCTTTTTTCGCCCTCCAAAGATTTCAACATTTTTGCATGCAGGCCTGAAATGCATTTTAAGTCCTTTTTTTGAGCTGCCACCATTTTCTGAACTTTCAGGGGTGTAGTATGCATTTTTTGTGCCAAAAATATTTTTGGGAATTTCAGTGGTCTAGGATGCGGGTTGATGACCCTTTCAGGCTGCACATGTTTTTGGGACATTCAGAGCTCTCTGACACAGATTTTGGCCCACCAACATTTTCTGGACTTTAGGGGGTCTAGGATGCCTGTAGACCCCTTTTTTGGGCCTCCAAACTTTTCAACATTTTTTCAGGCCTGAAATGCATTTTAAGGCCTTTTTCGGGCTGCTAACATATTCTGAGCTTCAGGGGTATAGGTTGCATTTTTCGTGCCAAAAATATTTTGGGGAATTTCAGTGATCTAGGATGCGGCTTAATGCCCCTTTCAGGCTGCACATGTTTTTGGGACATTCAGAGCTCTCTGACACCGATTTTGGCCCACCAACATTTTCTGGACTTTAGGGGGTCTAGGATGCCTGTAAACCCCTTTTTTCGCCCTCCAAAGTTGTCTATATTTTTGCATGCTTAAGATGCATTTTAAGTCCTTTTTTTGAGCTGCCACCATTTTCTGAACTTTCAGGGTTGTAGGATGCATTTTTTGTGGCAAAAATATTTTTGGGAATTTCAGTGATCTAGGATGCGGCTTAATGCCCCTTTCAGGCTGCACATGTTTTTGGGACATTCAGAGCTCTCTGACACCGATTTTGGCCCACCAACATTTTCTGGACTTTAGGGGGTCTAGGATGCCTCTAAACCCTTTTTTTCCACCTCCAAAGTTTTCTACATTTTTGCAGGCCTAAGATGCATTCCAAGGCATTTTTGGGCTGCCAACATTTTCAGAACTTTCAGGGGTGTAGTATGCATTTTTTATGCCAAAAATATTTTTGGGAATTTCAGTGGTCTAGGATGCGGGTGAATGCCCCTTTCACTCTGCAAATGTTTTTGGGGCATTCAGAGCTCTCTGACACAGATTTTGGCCCACCAACATTTTCTGGACTTTAGGGGGTCTAGGATGCCTGTAGACCCCTTTTTTGGGCCTCCAAACTTTTCAACATTTTTGCATGCAGGCCTGAAATGCATTTTAAGGCCTTTTTCGAGCTGCTAACATATTCTGAGCTTCAGGGGTATAGGTTGCATTTTTCGTGCCAAAAATATTTTGGGTAATTTCAGTGATCTAGGATGCGGCTTAATGCCCCTTTCAGGCTGCACATGTTTTTGGGACATTCAGAGCTCTCTGACACCGATTTTGGCCCACCAACATTTTTTGGACTTTAGGGGGTCTAGGATGCCTGTAAACCCCTTTTTTCGCCCTCCAAAGTTTTCTATATTTTTGCATGCTTAAGATGCATTTTAAGTCCTTTTTTTGAGCTGCCACCATTTTCTGAACTTTCAGGGTTGTAGGATGCATTTTTTGTGGCAAAAATATTTTTGGGAATTTCAGTGATCTAGGATGCTGCTTAATGCCCCTTTCAGGCTGCACATGTTTTTGGGACATTCAGAGCTCTCTGACACCGATTTTGGCCCACCAACATTTTCTGGACTTTAGGGGGTCTAGGATGCCTGTAAACCCCTTTTTTCGCCCTCCAAAGATTTCTACATTTTTGCATGCTTAAGATGCATTTTAAGTCCTTTTTTTGAGCTGCCACCATTTTCTGAACTTTCAGGGGTGTAGTATGCATTTTTTGTGCCAAAAATATTTTTGGGAATTTCAGTGGTCTAAGATGCGGGTTGATGACCCTTTCACTCTGCAAATGTTTTTGGGGCATTCAGAGCTCTCTGACACAAATTTTGGCCCACCAACATTTTCTAGACTTTAGGGGGTCTAGGATGCTTGTAAACCCCTTTTTTGGGCCTCCAATGTTTTCAACATGTTTGCAGGCCTAAGTTGCATAGTAAGTCCTTTTTTGAGCTTCCAACATTTTCTGAACTTTCAGGGTTGTAGGATGCATTTTTCATGCCAAAAATATTTTGGGGAATTTCAGTGGTCTAGGAACGCGGGTTAATGCCCCTTTCAGGCTGCAAATGTTTTTGGGACATTCAGAGCTCTCTGACACAGATTTTGGCCCACCAACATTTTCTGGACTTTAGGGGGTCTAGGATGCCTGTAAACCCCTTTTTTGGGCCTCGAAAGTTTTCTACATTTTTGCAGGCCTACGATGCATTTTAAGGCATTTTTGGGCTGCTAACATTTTAAGAACTTTCAGGGATGTAGTATGAATTTTTCTGGCCAAAAGTATTTTTGGAAATTTCAGTGGTCTAGGATGTGGGTTAATGCCCCTTTCAGGCTGCAAATGTTTTTGGGACATTCAGAGCTCTCTGACACAGATTTTGGCCCAAAAACATTTTCTGGACTTTAGGGGGTCTAGGGTGCATGTAAACCCCTTTTTTGGGCCTCCAAAGTTTTCTACATTTTTGCATGCCTACGATGCATTTTAAGGCATTTTTGGGCTGCTAACATTTTAAGAACTTTCAGGGGTGTAGTATGAATTTTTCTGGCCAAAAGTATTTTTGGAAATTTCAGTGGTCTAGGATGTGGGTTAATGCCCCATTCAGGCTGCAAATGTTTTTGGGACATTCAGAGCTCTCTGACACAGATTTTGGCCCACCAACATTTTCTGGACTTTAGGGGGTCTAGGATGCCTGTAAACCCCTTTTTTGGGCATCCAAAGTTTTCAACATATTTGCAGGCCTAACATGCATTTTAAGGCCTTTTTTGGGCTGCTAACATATTCAGAGCTTTCAGGGGTGTAGGATGAATTCTTCGTGCCAAAAATATTTTGGGGAATTTCAGTGGTCTAGGATGCGGGTTAATGCCCCTTTCAGGCTGCAAATGTTTTTGGGACATTCAGGACTCTCTGACACCATTTTTGGGCCACAACCATTTTCTGGACTTTAGGGGGTCTAGGATGCCTCTAAACCCCTTTTTTCCACCTCCAATGTTTTCAACATATTTGCAGGCCTAACATCCATTTTAAGGCCTTTTTTGGGCTGCTAACATATTCAGAGCTTTCAGGGGTGTAGGATGAATTTTTTATGCCAAAATTATTTTTGGGAATTTCAGTGGTCTAGGATGCGGGTGAATGCCCCTTTCATCTGCAAATGTTTTTGGGGCATTCAGAGCTCTCTGACACAGATTTTGGCCCACCAACATTTTCTGGACTTTAGGGGGTCTAGGATGCCTGTAGACCCCTTTTTTGGGCCTCCAAACTTTTCAACATTTTTGCATGCAGGCCTGAAATGCATTTTAAGGCCTTTTTCGGGCTGCTAACATATTCTGAGCTTCAGGGGTATAGGTTGCATTTTTCGTGCCAAAAATATTTTGGGTAATTTCAGTGATCTAGGATGCGGCTTAATGCCCCTTTCAGGCTGGAAATGTTTTTGGGACATTCAGAGCTCTCTGACACCGATTTTGGCCCACCAACATTTTCTGGACTTTAGGGGGTCTAGGATGCCTGTTAACCCCTTTTTTCGCCCTCCAAAGTTTTCTATATTTTTGCATGCTTAAGATGCATTTTAAGTCCTTTTTTTGAGCTGCCACCATTTTCTGAACTTTCAGGGTTGTAGGATGCATTTTTTGTGGCAAAAATATTTTTGGGAATTTCAGTGATCTAGGATGCGGCTTAATGCCCCTTTCAGGCTGCACATGTTTTTGGGACATTCAGAGCTCTCTGACACCGATTTTGGCCCACCAACATTTTCTGGACTTTAGGGGGTCTAGGATGCCTGTAAACGCCTTTTTTCGCCCTCCAAAGATTTCTACATTTTTGCATGCTTAAGATGCATTTTAAGTCCTTTTTTTGAGCTGCCTCCATTTTCTGAACGTTCAGGGGTGTAGTATGCATTTTTTGTGCCAAAAATGTTTTTGGGAATTTCAGTGGTCTAGGATGCGGGTTGATGACCCTTTCACTCTGCAAATGTTTTTGGGGCATTCAGAGCTCTCTGACACAAATTTTGGCCCACCAACATTTTCTAGACTTTAGGGGGTCTAGGATGCCTGTAAACCCCTTTTTTGGGCCTCCAATGTTTTCAACATGTTTGCAGGCCTAAGTTGCATAGTAAGTCCTTTTTTGAGCTTCCAACATTTTCTGAACTTTCAGGGTTGTAGGATGCATTTTTCATGCCAAAAATATTTTGGGGAATTTCAGTGATCTAGGATGCGGCTTAATGCCCCTTTCACTCTGCAAATGTTTTTGGGGCATTCAGAGCTCTCTGACACAGATTTTGGCCCACCAACATTTTCTGGACTTTAGGGGGTCTAGGATGCCTGTAGACCCCTTTTTTGGGCCTCCAAAGTTTTCGACATTTGTGCATGCCTACAATGCATTTTAAGGCATTTTTAGGCTGCTAACATTTTAAGAACATTCAGGGGTGTAGTATGAATTTTTCTGGCCAAAAGTATTTTTGGAAATTTCAGTGGTCTAGGATGCGGGTGAATGCCCCTTTCACTCTGGAAATGTTTTGGGGGCATTCAGAGCTCTCTGACACAGATTTTGACCCACCAACATTTTCTGGACTTTAGGGGGTCTAGGATGCATGTAAACCCCTTTTTTGGGCCTCCAAACTTTACAACATTTTTGCAGGCCTGAAATGCGTTTAAGGCATTTTTTGGGCTGCTAACATATTCTGAGCTTTCAGGGGTGTAGGATGCATTTTTCGTGCCAAAAATATTTTGGGGAATTTCAGTGGTCTAGGATGCGGGTTAATGCCCCTTTCAGGCTGCAAATGTTTTTGGGACATTCAGGACTCTCTGACAACATTTTTGGGCCACAACCATTTTCTGGACTTTAGGGGGTCTAGGATGCCTCTAAACCCCTTTTTTCCACCTCCAAAGTTTTCAACATATTTGCAGGCCTAACATGCATTTTAAGGCCTTTTTTGGGCTGCTAACATATTCAGAGCTTTCAGGGGTGTAGGATGATTTTTTTATGCCAAAAATATTTTTGGGAATTTCAGTGGTCTAGGATGCGGGTGAATGCCCCTTTCACTCTGCAAATGTTTTTGGGGCATTCAGAGCTCTCTGACACAGATTTTGGCCCACCAACATTTTCTGGACTTTAGGGGGTCTAGGATGCCTGTAGACCCCTTTTTTGGGCCTCCAAACTTTTCAACATTTTTGCAGGCCTGAAATGCATTTTAAGGCCTTTTTCGGGCTGCTAACATATTCTGAGCTTCAGGGGTATAGGTTGCATTTTTCGTGCGAAAAATATTTTGGGGAATGTCAGTGATCTAGGATGCGGGTGAATGCCCCTTTCACTCTGCAAATGTTTTTGGGGCATTCAGAGCTCTCTGACACAGATTTTGGCCCACCAACATTTTCTGGACTTTAGGGGGTCTAGGATGCCTGTAAACCCCTTTTTTGGGCCTCCAAAGTTTTCTACATTTTTGCATGCCTACGATGCATTTTAAGGCATTTTTGGGCTGCTAACATTTTAAGAACTTTCAGGGGTGTAGTATGAATTTTTCTGGCCAAAAGTATTTTTGGAAATTTCAGTGGTCTAGGATGTGGGTTAATGCCCCTTTCAGGCTGCACATGTTTTTGGGACATTCAGAGCTCTCTGACACCGATTTTGGAACACCAACATTTTCTGGACTTTAGGGGGTCTAGGATGCCTGTAAACCCCTTTTTTGGGCATCCAAAGTTTTCAACATTTTTGCAGGCCTAACATGCATTTTAAGGCCTTTTTTGGGCTGCTAAGATATTCTGAGCTTTCAGGGGTATAGGATGAATTTTTCATGCTAAAAATATTTTGGGGAATTTCAGTGGTCTAGGATGCGGGTTAATGCCCCTTTCAGGCTGCAAATGTTTTTGGGACATTCAGGACTCTCTGACACCATTTTTGGGCCACAACCATTTTCTGGACTTTAGGGGGTCTAGGATGCCTCTAAACCCCTTTTTCCCACCTCCAAAGTTTTCTACATTTTTGCAGGCCTAAGATGCATTTTAAGGCATTTTTGGGCTGCCAACATTTTCAGAACTTTCAGGGGTGTAGTATGCATTTTTTATGCCAAAAATATTTTTGGGAATTTCAGTGGTCTAGGATGCGGGTGAATGCCCCTTTCACTCTGCAAATGTTTTTGGGGCATTCAGAGCTCTCTGATACAGATTTTGGCCCACCAACATTTTCTGGACTTTAGGGGGTCTAGGATGCCTGTAAACCCCTTTTTTGGGCCTCCAAACTTTTCAACATTTTGCAGGCCTGAAATGCATTTTAAGGCCTTTTTCGGGCTGCTAACATATTCTGAGCTTCAGGGGTATAGGTTGCATTTTTCGTGCCAAAAATATTTTGGGGAATTTCAGTGATCTAGGATGTGGCTTAATGCCCCTTTCAGGCTGCACATGTTTTTGGGACATTCAGAGCTCTCTGACACCGATTTTGGCCCACCAACATTTTCTGGACTTTAGGGGGTCTAGGATGCCTGTAAACCCCTTTTTTGGGCCTCCAATGTTTTCAACATGTTTGCAGGTCTAAGTTGCATAGTAAGTCCTTTTTTGAGCTTCCAACATTTTCTGAACTTTCAGGGTTGTAGGATGCATTTTTCATGCCAAAAATATTTTGGGGAATTTCAGTGGTCTAGGAACGCGGGTTAATGCCCCTTTCAGGCTGCAAATGTTTTTGGGACATTCAGAGCTCTCTGACACAGATTTTGGTCCACCAACATTTTCTGGACTTTAGGGGGTCTAGGATGCCTGTAAACCCCTTTTTTGGGCCTCCAAAGTTTTCTACATTTTTGCATGCCTGCGATGCATTTTAAGGCATTTTTGGGCTGCTAATATTTTAAGAACTTTCAGGGGTGTAGTATGAATTTTTCTGGCCAAAAGTATTTTGGAAATTTCAGTGGTCTAGGATGTGGGTTAATGCCCCTTTCAGGCTGCACATGTTTTTGGGACATTCAGAGCTCTCTGACACCGATTTTGGCCCACCAACATTTTCTGGACTTTAGGGGGTCTAGGATGCCTGTAAACCCCTTTTTTGGGCATCCAAAGTTTTCAACATATTTGCTGGCCTAACATGCATTTTAAGGCCTTTTTCTGGGCTGCTAAGATATTCTGAGCTTTCAGGGGTGTAGGATGAATTTTTCGTGCCAAAAATATTTTGGGGAATTTCAGTGGTCTAGGATGCGGGTTAATGCCCCTTTCAGGCTGCAAATGTTTTTGGTACATTCAGGACTCTCTGACACCATTTTTGGGCCACAACCATTTTCTGGACTTTAGGGGGTCTAGGATGCCTCTAAACCCCTTTTTTCCACCTCCAAAGTTTTCAACATATTTGCAGGCCTAACATGCATTTTAAGGCCTTTTTTGGGCTGCTAACATATTCAGAGCTTTCAGGGGTGTAGGATGAATTTTTTATGCCAAAAATATTTTTGGGAATTTCAGTGGTCTAGGATGCTGGTGAATGCCCCTTTCACTCTGCAAATGTTTTTGGGGCATTCAGAGCTCTCTGACACAGATTTTGGCCCACCAACATTTTCTGGACTTTAGGGGGTCTAGGATGCCTGTAGACCCCTTTTTTGGGCCTCCAAACTTTTCAACATTTTTGCAGGCCTGAAATGCATTTTAAGGCCTTTTTCGGGCTGCTAACATATTCTGAGCTTCACGGGTATAGGTTGCATTTTTCGTGCCAAAAATATTTTGGGGAATTTCAGTGATCTAGGATGCGGGTGAATGCCCCTTTCACTCTGCAAATGTTTTTGGGGCATTCAGAGCTCTCTGACACAGATTTTGGCCCACCAACATTTTCTGGACTTTAGGGGGTCTAGGATGCCTGTAAACCCCTTTTTTGGGCCTCCAAAGTTTTCTACATTTTTGCATGCCTACGATGCATTTTAAGGCATTTTTGGGCTGCTAACATTTTAAGAACTTTCAGGGGTGTAGTATGAATTTTTCTGGCCAAAAGTATTTTTGGAAATTTCAGTGGTCTAGGATGTGGGTTAATGCCCCTTTCAGGCTGCACATGTTTTTGGGACATTCAGAGCTCTCTGACACACGATTTTGGCCCACCAACATTTTCTGGACTTTAGGGGGTCTAGGATGCCTGTAAACCCCTTTTTTGGGCATCCAAAGTTTTCAACATTTTTGCAGGCCTAACATGCATTTTAAGGCCTTTTTTGGGCTGCTAAGATATTCTGAGCTTTCAGGGGTATAGGATGAATTTTTCATGCTAAAAATATTTTGGGGAATTTCAGTGGTCTAGGATGCGGGTTAATGCCCCTTTCAGGCTGCAAATGTTTTTGGGACATTCAGGACTCTCTGACACCATTTTTGGGCCACAACCATTTTCTGGACTTTAGGGGGTCTAGGATGCCTCTAAACCCCTTTTTCCCACATCCAATGTTTTCTACATTTTTGCAGGCCTAAGATGCATTTTAAGGCATTTTTTGGCTGCCAACATTTTCAGAACTTTCAGGGGTGTAGTATGCATTTTTTATGCCAAAAATATGTTTGGGAATTTCAGTGGTCTATGATGCGGGTGAATGCCCCTTTCACTCTGCAAATGTTTTTGGGGCATTCAGAGCTCTCTGACACAGATTTTGGCCCACCAACATTTTCTGGACTTTAGGGGGTCTAGGATGCCTGTAGACCCCTTTTTTGGGCCTCCAAACTTTTCAACATTTTTGCAGGCCTGAAATGCATTTTAAGGCCTTTTGCGGGCTGCTAACATATTCTGAGCTTCAGGGGTATAGGTTGCATTTTTCGTGCCAAAAATATTTTGGGGAATTTCAGTGATCTAGGATGCGGCTTAATGCCCCTTTCAGGCTGCACATGTTTTTTTGGACATTCAGAGCTCTCTGACACCGATTTTGGCCCACCAACATTTTCTGGACTTTAGGGGGTCTAGGATGCCTGTAAACCCCTTTTTTTGCCCTCCAAAGTTTTCTATATTTTTGCATGCTTAAGATGCATTTTAAGTCCTTTTTTTGAGCTGCCACCATTTTCTAAACTTTCAGGGTTGTAGGATGCATTTTTCGTGCCAAAAATATTTTGGGGAATTTCAGTGATCTAGGATGCGGCTTAATGCCCCTTTCAGGCTGCACATGTTTTTGGGACATTCAGAGCTCTCTGACACCGATTTTGGCCCACCAACATTTTCTGGACTTTAGGGGGTCTAGGATTTCTGTAAACCCCTTTTTTCGCCCTCCAAAGATTTCTACATTTTTGCATGCTTAAGATGCATTTTAAGTCCTTTTTTTGAGCTGCCACCATTTTCTGAACTTTCAGGGTTGTAGGATGCATTTTTTGTGGCAAAAATATTTTTGAGAATTTCAGTGATCTAGGATGCGGCTTAATGCCCCTTTTAGGCTGCACATGTTTTTGGGACATTCAGAGCTCTCTGACACCGATTTTGGCCCACCAACATTTTCTGGACTTTAGGGGGTCTAGGATGCCTGTAAACCCCTTTTTTCGCCCTCCAAAGATTTCTACATTTTTGCATGCTTAAGATGCATTTTAAGTCCTTTTTTTGAGCTGCCACCATTTTCTGAACTTTCAGGGGTGTAGTATGCATTTTTTGTGCCAAAAATATTTTTGGGAATTTCAGTGGTCTAGGATGCGGGTTGATGACCCTTTCACTCTGCAAATGTTTTTGGGGCATTCAGAGCTCTCTGACACAAATTTTGGCTCACCAACATTTTCTAGACTTTAGGGGGTCTAGGATGCCTGTAAACCCCTTTTTTGGGCCTCCAATGTTTTCAACATGTTTGCAGGCCTAAGTTGCATAGTAAGTCCTTTTTTGAGCTTCCAACATTTTCTGAACTTTCAGGGTTGTAGGATGCATTTTTCATGCCAAAAATATTTTGGGGAATTTCAGTGGTCTAGGAACGCGGGTTAATGCCCCTTTCAGGCTGCAAATGTTTTTGGGACATTCAGAGCTCTCTGACACAGATTTTGGCCCACCAACATTTTCTGGACTTTAGGGGGTCTAGGATGCCTGTAAACCCCTTTTTTGGGCCTCCAAAGTTTTCTACATTTTTGCATGCCTACGATGCATTTTAAGGCATTTTTGGGCTGCTAATATTTTAAGAACTTTCAGGGGTGTAGTATGAATTTTTCTGGCCAAAAGTATTTTTGGAAATTTCAGTGGTCTAGGATGTGGATAATGCCCCTTTCAGGCTGCAAATGTTTTTGAGACATTCAGAGCTCTCTGACACAGATTTTGGCCCACCAACATTTTCTGGACTTTAGGGGGTCTAGGATACCTGTAAACCCCTTTTTTGGGCATCCAAAGTTTTCAACATATTTGCCGGCCTAACATGCATTTTAAGGCCTTTTTCTGGGCTGCTAACATATTCAGAGCTTTCAGGGGTGTAGGATGAATTTTTCGTGCCAAAAATATTTTGGGGAATTTCAGTGGTCTAGGATGCGGGTTAATGCCCCTTTCAGGCTGCAAATGTTTTTGGGACATTCAGGACTCTCTGACACCATTTTTGGGCCACAACCATTTTCTCGACTTTAGGGGGTCTAGGATGCCTCTAAACCCCTTTTTTCCACCTCCAAAGTTTTCAGCATATTTGCAGGCCTAACATGCATTTTAAGGCCTTTTTTGGGATGCTAACATATTCAGAGCTTTCAGGGGTGTAGGATGAATTTTTTATGCCAAAAATATTTTTGGGAATTTCAGTGGTCTAGGATGCGGGTGAATGCCCCTTTCACTCTGCAAATGTTTTTGGGACATACAGAGCTCTCTGACACAGATTTTGGCCCACCAACATTTTCTGGACTTTAGGGGGTCTAGGATGCCTGTAAACTCCTTTTTTGGGCCTCCAAAGTTTTTTACATTTTTGCATGCCTACGATGCATTTTAAGGCATTTTTGGGCTGCTAACATTTTAAGAACTTTCAGGGGTGTAGTATGAATTTTTCTGGCCAAAAGTATTTTTGGAAATTTCAGTGGTCTAGGATGTGGGTTAATGCCCCTTTCAGGCTGCAAATGTTTTTGGGACATTCAGAGCTCCCTGACACAGATTTTGGCCCACCAACATTTTCTGGACTTTAGGGGGTCTAGGATGCCTGTAAACCCCTTTTTTGGGCATCCAAAGTTTTCAACATATTTGCAGGCCTAACATGCATTTTAAGGCCTATTTTGGGCAGCTAACATATTCAGAGCTTTCTGGGGTGTAGGATGCAATTTTTCGTGCCAAAAATATTTTTGGGAATTTCAGTGGTCTAGGATGCGGGTGAATGCCCCTTTCACTCTGCAAATGTTTTTGGGGCATTCAGAGCTCTCTGACACAGATTTTGGCCCACCAACATTTTCTAGACTTTAGGGGGTCTAGGATGCTTGTAAACCCCTTTTTTGGGCCTCCAATGTTTTCAACATGTTTGCAGGCCTAAGTTGCATAGTAAGTCCTTTTTTGAGCTTCCAACATTTTCTGAACTTTCAGGGTTGTAGGATGCATTTTTCATGGCAAAAATATTTTGGGGAATTTCAGTGGTCTAGGAACGCGGGTTAATGCCCCTTTCAGGCTGCAAATGTTTTTGGGACATTCAGAGCTCTCTGACACAGATTTTGGCCCACCAATATTTTCTGGACTTTAGGGGGTCTAGGATGCCTGTAGACCCCTTTTTTGGCCCTCCAAACTTTTCAACATTTTTGCAGGCCTGAAATGCATTTTAAGGCCTTTTTCGGGCTGCTAACATATTCTGAGCTTCAGGGGTATAGGTTGCATTTTTCGTGCCAAAAATATTTTGGGGAATTTCAGTGATCTAGGATGCGGCTTAATGCCCCTTTCAGGCTGCACATGTTTTTGGGACATTCAGAGCTCTCTGACACCGATTTTGGTCCACCAACATTTTCTCGACTTTAGGGGGTCTAGGATGCCTGTAAATCCCTTTTTTCGCCCTCCAAAGTTTTCTATATTTTTGCATGCTTAAGATGCATTTTAAGTCATTTTTTTGAGCTGCCACCATTTTCTGAACTTTCAGGGTTGTAGGATGCATTTTTTGTGGCAAAAATATTTTTGGGAATTTCAGTGATCTAGGATGCGGCTTAATGCCCCTTTCAGGCTGCACATGTTTTTGGGACATTCAGAGCTCTCTGACACCGATTTTGGCCCACCAACATTTTCTGGACTTTAGGGGGTCTAGGATGCCTGTAAACCCCTTTTTTCGCCCTCTAAAGATTTCTACATATTTGCATGCTTAAGATGCATTTTAAGTCCTTTTTTTGAGCTGCCACCATTTTCTGAACTTTCAGGGGTGTAGTATGCATTTTTTGTGCCAAAAATATTTTTGGGAATTTCAGTGGTCTAGGATGCGGGTTGATGACCCTTTCACTCTGCAAATGTTTTTGGGGCATTCAGAGCTCTCTGACACAAATTTTGGCCCACCAACATTTTCTAGACTTTAGGGGGTCTAGGATGCCTGTAAACCCCTTTTGTGGGCCTCCAATGTTTTCAACATGTTTGCAGGCCTAAGTTGCATAGTAAGTCCTTTTTTGAGCTTCCAACATTTTCTGAACTTTCAGGGTTGTAGGATGCATTTTTCATGCCAAAAATATTTTGGGGAATTTCAGTGGTCTAGGATCGCGGGTTAATGCCCCTTTCAGGCTGCAAATGTTTTTGGGACATTCAGAGCTCTCTGACACAGATTTTGGCCCACCAACATTTTCTGGACTTTAGGGGGTCTAGGATGCCTGTAAACCCCTTTTTTGGGCCTCCAAAGTTTTCTACATTTTTGCATGCCTACGATGCATTTTAAGGCATTTTTGGGCTGCTAACATTTTAAGAACTTTCAGGGGTGTAGTATGAATTTTTCTGGCCAAAAGTATTTTTGGAAATTTCAGTGGTCAAGGATGTGGGTTAATGCCCCTTTCAGGCTGCAAATGTTTTTGGGACATTCAGAGCTCTCTGAAACAGATTTTGGCCCACCAACATTTTCTGGACTTTAGGGGGTCTAGGATGCCTGTAAACCCCTTTTTTGGGCATCCAAAGTTTTCAACATATTTGCAGGCCTAACATGCATTTTAAGGCCTTTTTTGGGCTGCTAACATATTCAGAGCTTTCAGGGGTGTAGGATGAACTTTTCGTGCCAAAAATATTTTGGGGAATTTCAGTGGTCTAGGATACGGGTTAATGCTCCTTTCAGGCTGCAAATGTTTTTGGGACATTCAGGACTCTCTGACACCATTTTTGGGCCACAACCATTTTCTGGACTTTAGGGGGTCTAGGATGCCTCTAAACCCCTTTTTTCCACCTCCAAAGTTTTCAACATATTTGCAGGCCTAACATGCATTTTAAGGCCTTTTTTGGGCTGCTAACATATTCAGAGCTTTCAGGGGTGTAGGATGAATTTTTTATGCCAAAAATATTTTTGGGAATTTCAGTGGTCTAGGATGCAGGTGAATGCCCCTTTCACTCTGCAAATGTTTTTGGGGCATTCAGAGCTCTCTGACACAGATTTTGGCCCACCAACATTTTCTGGACTTTAGGGGGTCTAGGATGCCCGTAGACGCCTTTTTTGGGCCTCCAAACTTTTCAACATTTTTGCAGGCCTAAAATGCATTTTAAGGCCTTTTTCGGGCTGCTAACATATTCTGAGCTTCAGGGGTATAGGTTGCATTTTTCGTGCCAAAAATATTTTGGGGAATTTCAGTGATCTAGGATGCGGCTTAATGCCCCTTTCAGGCTGCACATGTTTTTGGGACATTCAGAGCTCTCTGACACTGATTTTGGCCCACCAACATTTTCTGGACTTTAGGGGGTCTAGGATGCCTGTAAACCCCTTTTTTGGGCATCCAAAGTTTTCAACATTTTTGCAGGCCTAACATGCATTTTAAGGCCTTTTTTGGGCTGCTAAGATATTCTGAGCTTTCAGGGGTATAGGATGAATTTTTCATGCCAAAAATATTTTGGGGAATTTCAGTGGTCTAGGATGCGGGTTAATGCCCCTTTCAGGCTGCAAATGTTTTTGGGACATTCAGGACTCTCTGACACCATTTTTGAGCCACAACCATTTTCTGGACTTTAGGGGGTCTAGGATGCCTCTAAACCCCTTTTTCCCACCTCCAAAGTTTTCTACATTTTTGCAGGCCTAAAATGCATTTTAAGGCATTTTTGGGCTGCCAACATTTTCAGAACTTTCAGGGATGTAGGATGAATTTTTTATGCCAAAAATATTTTTGGGAATTTCAGTGGTCTAGGATGCAGGTGAATGCCCCTTTCACTCTGCAAATGTTTTTGGGGCATTCAGAGCTCTCTGACACAGATTTTGGCCCACCAACATTTTCTGGACTTTAGGGGGTCTAGGATGCCTGTAGACCCCTTTTTTGGGCCTCCAAACTTTTCAACATTTTTGCAGGCCTGAAATGCATTTTAAGGCCTTTTTCGGGCTGCTAACATATTCTGAGCTTCAGGGGTATAGGTTGCATTTTTCGTGCCAAAAATATTTTGGGGAATTTCAGTGATCTAGGATGCGGCTTAATGCCCCTTTCAGGCTGCACATGTTTTTGGGACATTCAGAGCTCTCTGACACCAATTTTGGCCCACCAACATTTTCTGGACTTTAGGGGGTCTAGGATGCCTGTAAACCCCTTTTTTTGGGCCTCCAAAGTTTTCTACATTTTTGCATGCCTACAATGCATTTTAAGGCATTTTTGGGCTGCTAACATTTTAAGAACTTTCAGGGGTGTAGTATGAATTTTTCTGGCCAAAAGTATTTTTGGAAATTTCAGTGGTCTAGGGTGTGGGTTAATGCCCCTTTCAGGCTGCACATGTTTTTGGGACATTCAGAGCTCTCTGACACCGATTTTGGCCCACCAACATTTTCTGGACTTTAGGGGGTCTAGGATGCTTGTAAACCCCTTTTTTGGGCATCCAAAGGTTTCAACATTTTTGCAGGCCTAACATGCATTTTAAGGCCTTTTTTGGGCTGCTAAGATATTCTGAGCTTTCAGGGGTATAGGATGAATTTTTCATGCCAAAAATATTTTGGGGAATTTCAGTGGTCTAGGATGCGGGTTAATGCCCCTTTCAGGCTGCAAATGTTTTTGGGACATTCAGGACTCTCTGACACCATTTTTGGGCCACAACCATTTTCTGGACTTTAGGGGGTTTAGGATGCCTCTAAACCCCTTTTTCCCACCTCCAAAGTTTTCTACATTTTTGGAGGCCTAAGATGCATTTTAAGGCATTTTTGGGCTGCCAACATTTTCAGAACTTTCAGGGGTGTAGTATGCATTTTTTATGCCAAAAATATTTTTGGGAATTTCAGTGGTCTAGGATGCGGGTGAATGCCCCTTTCACTCTGCAAATGTTTTTGGGGCATTCAGAGCTCTCTGACACAGATTTTGGCCCACCAACATTTTCTGGACTTTAGGGGGTCTAGGATGCCTGTAGACCCCTTTTGTGGGCCTCCAAACTTTTCAACATTTTTGCAGGCCTGAAATGCATTTTAAGGCCTTTTTCGGGCTGCTAACATATTCTGAGCTTCAGGGGTATAGGTTGCATTTTTCGTGCCAAAAATATTTTGGGGAATTTCAGTGATCTAGGATGCGGCTTAATGCCCCTTTCAGGCTGCACATGTTTTTGGGACATTCAGAGCTCTCTCACACCGATTTTGCCCACCAACATTTTCTGGACTTTAGGGGGTCTAGGATGCCTGTAAACCCCTTTTTTCGCCCTCCAAAGTTTTCTATATTTTTGCATGCTTAAGATGCATTTTAAGTCCTTTTTTTGAGCTGCCACCATTTTCTGAACTTTCAGGGTTGTAGGATGCATTTTTTGTGGCAAAAATATTTTTGAGAATTTCAGTGATCTAGGATGCGGCTAAATGCCCCTTTCAGGCTGCACATGTTTTTGGGAGATTCAGAGCTCTCTGACACCGATTTTGGCCCACCAACATTTTCTGGACTTTAGGGGGTCTAGGATGCCTGATAACCCCTTTTTTCGCCCTCCAAAGATTTCTACATTTTTGCATGCCTACGATGCATTTTAAGGCATTTTTGGGCTGCTAACATTTTAAGAACTTTCAGGGGTGTAGTATGAATTTTTCTGGCCAAAAGTATTTTTGGAAATTTCAGTGGTCTAGGATGTGGGTTAATGCCCCTTTCAGGCTGCACATGTTTTTGGGACATTCAGTGCTCTCTGACACCGATTTTGCCCACCAACATTTTCTGGACTTTAGGGGGTCTAGGATGCCTGTAAACCCCTTTTTTCGCCCTCCAAAGATTTCTACATTTTTGCATGCTTAAGATGCATTTTAAGTCCTTTTTTTGAGCTGCCACCATTTTCTGAACTTTCAGGGGTGTAGTATGCATTTTTTGTGCCAAAAATATTTTTGGGAATTTCAGTGGTCTAGGATGCGGGTTGATGACCCTTTCACTCTGCAAATGTTTTTGGGGCATTCAGAGCTCTCTGACACAAATTTTGGCCCACCAACATTTTCTAGACTTTAGGGGGTCTAGGATGCCTGTAAACCCCTTTTTTGGGCCTCCAATGTTTTCAACATGTTTGCAGGCCTAAATTGCATAGTAAGTCCTTTTTTGAGCTTCCAACATTTTCTGAACTTTCAGGGTTGTAGGATGCATTTTTCATGCCAAAAATATTTTTGGAAATTTCAGTGGTCTAGGATGTGGGTTAATGCCCCTTTCAGGCTGCAAATGTTTTTGGGACATTCAGAGCTCTCTGACACAGATTTTGGCTCACCAACATTTTCTGGACTTTAGGGGGTCTAGGATGCCTGTAAACCCCTTTTTTGGGCATCCAAAGTTTTCAACATATTTGCAGGCCTAACATGCATTTTAAGGGCTTTTTTGGGCTGCTAACATATTCAGAGCTTTCAGGGGTGTAGGATGAATTTTTCGTGCCAAAAATATTTTGGGGAATTTCAGTTGTCTAGGATGCAGGTTAATGCCCCTTTCAGGCTGCAAATGTTTTTGGGACATTCAGGACTCTCTGACACCATTTTTGGGCCACAACCATTTTCTGGACTTTAGGGGGTCTAGGATGCCTCTAAACCCCTTTTTTCCACCTCCAAAGTTTTCAACATATTTGCAGGCCTAACATGCATTTTAAGGCCTTTTTTGGGCTGCTAACATATTCAGAGCTTTCAGGGGTGTAGGATGAATTTTTTATGCCAAAAATATTTTTGGGAATTTCAGTGGTCTAGGATGCGGGTGAATGCCCCTTTCACTCTGCAAATGTTTTTGGGGCATTCAGAGCTCTCTGACACAGATTTTGGCCCACCAACATTTTCTGGAATTTAGGGGGTCTAGGATGCCTGTAGACCCCTTTTTTGGGCCTCCAAACTTTTCAACATTTTTGCAGGCCTGAAATGCATTTTAAGGCCTTTTTCGGGCTGCTAACATATTCTGAGCTTCAGGGGTATAGGTTGCATTTTTCGTGCCAAAAATATTTTGGGGAATTTCAGTGATCTAGGATACGGGTGAATGCCCCTTTCACTCTGCAAATGTTTTTGGGGCATTCAGAGCTCTCTGACACAGATTTTGGCCCACCAACATTTTCTGGACTTTAGGGGGTCTAGGATGCCTGTAAACCCCTTTTTTCGCCCTCCAAAGATTTCTTCATTTTTGCATGCCTACGGTGCATTTTAAGGCATTTTTGGGCTGCTAACATTTTAAGAACTTTCAGGGGTGTAGTATGAATTTTTCTGGCCAAAAGTATTTTTGGAAATTTCAGTGGTCTAGGATGTGGGTTAATGCCCCTTTCAGGCTGCACGTGTTTTTGGGACATTCAGAGCTCTCGGACACCGATTTTGGCCCACCAACATTTTCTGGACTTTAGGGGGTCTAGGATGCCTGTAAACCCCCTTTTTGGGCATCCAAAGTTTTCAACATTTTTGCAGGCCTAACATGCATTTTAAGGCCTTTTTTGGGCTGCTAAGATATTCTGAGTTTTCAGGGGTATAGGATGAATTTTTCATGCCAAAAATATTTTGGAGAATTTCAGTGGTCTAGGATGCGGGTGAATGCCCCTTTCAGGCTGCACATGTTTTTGGGGCATTCAGAGCTCTCTGACACCGATTTTGGCCCACCAACATTTTCTGGACTTTAGGGGGTCTAGGATGCCTGTAAACCCCTTTTTTCACCCTCCAAAGTTTTCTATATTTTTGCATGCTTAAGATGCATTTTAAGTCCTTTTTTTGAGCTGCCACCATTTTCTGAACTTTCAGGGTTGTAGGATGCATTTTTTGTGGCAAAAATATTTTTGAGAATTTCAGTGATCTAGGATGCGGCGTAATGCCCCTTTCAGGCTGCACATGTTTTTGGGACATTCAGAGCTCTCTGACACCGATTTTGGCCCACCAACATTTTCTGGACTTTAGGGGGTCTAGGATGCCTGTAAACCCCTTTTTTTGCCCTCCAAAGATTTCTACATTTTTGCATGCTTAAGATGCATTTTAAGTCCTTTTTTTGAGCCGCCACCATTTTCTGAACTTTCAGGGGTGTAGGATGCATTTTTTGTGGCAAAAATATTTTTGAGAATTTCAGTGATCTAGGATGCGGGTTGATGACCCTTTCACTCTGCAAATGTTTTTGGGGCATTCAGAGCTCTCTGACACAAATTTTGGCCCACCAACATTTTCTAGACTTTAGGGGGTCTAGGATGCCTGTAAACCCCTTTTTTGGGCCTCCAATGTTTTCAACATGTTTGCAGGCCTAACTTGCATAGTAAGTCCTTTTTTGAGCTTCCAACATTTTCTGAACTTTCAGGGTTGTAGGATGCATTTTTCATGCCAAAAATATTTTGGGGAATTTCAGTGGTCTAGGAACGCGGGTTAATGCCCCTTTCAGGCTGCAAATGTTTTTGGGACATTCAGAGCTCTCTGACACAGATTTTGGCCCACCAACATTTTCTGGACTTTAGGGGGTCTAGGATGCCTGTAAACCCCTTTTTTGGGCCTCCAAAGTTTTCTACATTTTTGCATGCCTACGATGCATTTTAAGGCATTTTTGGGCTGCTAACATTTTAAGAACTTTCAGGGGTGTAGTATGAATTTTTCTGGCCAAAAGTATTTTTGGAAATTTCAGTGGTCTAGGATGTGGGTTAATGCCCCTTTCAGGCTGCAAATGTTTTTGGGACATTCAGAGCTCTCTGACACAGATTTTGGCCCACCAACATTTTCTGGACTTTAGGGGGTCTAGGATGCCTGTAAACCCCTTTTTTGGGCATCCAAAGTTTTCAACATATTTGCAGGCCTAACATGCATTTTAAGGCCTTTTTTGGGCTGCTAACATATTCTGAGCTTTCAGGGGTGTAGGATGAATTTTTCGTGCCAAAAATATTTTGGGGAATTTCAGTGGTCTAGGATGCGGGTTAATGCCCCTTTCAGGCTGCAAATGTTTTTGGGACATTCAGGACTCTCTGACACCATTTTTGGGCCACAACCATTTTCTGGACTTTAGGGGGTCTAGGATGCCTCTAAACCCCTTTTTTCCACCTCCAAAGTTTTCAACATATTTGCAGGCCTAACATGCATTTTAAGGCCTTTTTTGGGCTGCTAACATATTCAGAGCTTACAGGGGTGTAGGATGAATTTTTTATGCCAAAAATATTTTTGGGAATTTCAGTGGTCTAGGATGCAGGTGAATGCCCCTTTCACTCTGCAAATGTTTTTGGGGCATTCAGAGCTCTCTGACACAGATTTTGGCCCACCAACATTTTCTGGACTTTAGGGGGTCTAGGATGCCTGTAGACCCCTTTTTTGGGCCTCCAAATTTTCAACATTTTTGCAGGCCTGAAATGCATTTTAAGGCCTTTTTCGGGCTGCTAACATATTCTGAGCTTCAGGGGTATAGGTTGCATTTTTCGTGCCAAAAATATTTTGGGGAATTTCAGTGATCTAGGATGCGGCTTAATGCCCCTTTCAGGCTGCACATGTTTTTGGGACATTCAGAGCTCTCTGACACCAATTTTGGCCCACCAACATTTTCTGGACTTTAGGGGGTCTAGGATGACTGTAAACCCCTTTTTTGGGCCTCCAAAGTTTTCTACATTTTTGCATGCCTACAATGCATTTTAAGGCATTTTTGGGCTGCTAACATTTTAAGAACTTTCAGGGGTGTAGTATGAATTTTTCTGGCCAAAAGTATTTTTGGAAATTTCAGTGGTCTAGGGTGTGGGTTAATGCCCCTTTCAGGCTGCACATGTTTTTGGGACATTCAGAGCTCTCTGACACTGATTTTGGCCCACCAACATTTTCTGGACTTTAGGGGGTCTAGGATGCCTGTAAACCCCTTTTTTGGGCATCCAAAGTTTTCAACATTTTTGCAGGCCTAACATGCATTTTAAGGCCTTTTTCGGGCTGCTAAGATATTCTGAGCTTTCAGGGGTATAGGATGAATTTTTCATGCCAAAAGTATTTTGGGGAATTTCAGTGGTCTAGGATGCGGGTTGATGCCCCTTTCAGGCTGCAAATGTTTTTGGGACATTCAGGACTCTCTGACACCATTTTTGGGCCACAACCATTTTCTGGACTTTAGGGGGTCTAGGATGCCTCTAAACCCCTTTTTCCCACCTCCAAAGTTTTCTACATTTTTGCAAGCCTAAGATGCATTTTAAGGCATTTTTGGACTGCCAACATTTTCAGAACTTTCACTGGTGTAGGATGAATTTTTTATGCCAAAAATATTTTTGGGAATTTCAGTGGTCTAGGATGCAGGTGAATGCCCCTTTCACTCTGCAAATGTTTTTGGGGCATTCAGAGCTCTCTGACACAGATTTTGGCCCACCAACATTTTCTGGACTTTAGGGGGTCTAGGATGCCCGTAGACCCCTTTTTTGGGCCTCCAAACTTTTCAACATTTTTGCAGGCCTGAAATGCATTTTAAGGCCTTTTTCGGGCTGCTAACATATTCTGAGCTTCAGGGGTATAGGTTGCATTTTTCGTGCCAAAAATATTTTGGGGAATTTCAGTGATCTAGGATGCGGCTTAATGCCCCTTTCAGGCTGCACATGTTTTTGGGACATTCAGAGCTCTCTGACACCAATTTTGGCCCACCAACATTTTCTGGACTTTAGGGGGTCTAGGATGCTTGTAAACCCCTTTTTTGGGCATCCAAAGGTTTCAAAATTTTTGCAGGCCTAACATGCATTTTAAGGCCTTTTTTGGGCTGCTAAGATATTCTGAGCTTTCAGGGGTATAGGATGAATTTTTCATGCCAAAAATATTTTGGGGAATTTCAGTGGTCTAGGATGCGGTTTAATGCCGCTTTCAGGCTGCAAATGTTTTTGGGACATTCAGGACTCTCTGACACCATTTTTGGGCCACAACCATTTTCTGGACTTTAGGGGGTCTAGGATGCCTCTAAACCCCTTTTTCCCACCTCCAAAGTTTTCTACATTTTTGGAGGCCTAAGATGCATTTTAAGGCATTTTTGGGCTGCCAACATTTTCAGAACTTTCAGGGGTGTAGTATGCATTTTTTATGCCAAAAATATTTTTGGGAATTTCAGTGGTCTAGGATGCGGGTGAATGCCCCTTTCACTCTGCAAATGTTTTTGGGGCATTCAGAGCTCTCTGACACAGATTTTGGCCCACCAACATTTTCTGGACTTTAGGGGGTCTAGGATGCCTGTAGACCCCTTTTTTGGGCCTCCAAACTTTTCAACGTTTTTGCAGGCCTGAAATGCATTTTAAGGCCTTTTTCGGGCTGCTAACATATTCTGAGCTTCAGGGGTATAGGTTGCATTTTTCGTGCCAAAAATATTTTGGGGAATTTCAGTGATCTAGGATGCGGCTTAATGCCCCTTTCAGGCTGCACATGTTTTTGGGACATTCAGAGCTCTCTCACACCGATTTTGGCCCACCAACATTTTCTGGACTTTAGGGGGTCTAGGATGCCTGTAAACCCCTTTTTTCGCCCTCCAAAGTTTTCTATATTTTTGCATGCTTAAGATGCATTTTAAGTCCTTTTTTTGAGCTGCCACCATTTTCTGAACTTTCAGGGTTGTAGGATGCATTTTTTGTGGCAAAAATATTTTTGAGAATTTCAGTGATCTAGGATGCGGCTAAATGCCCCTTTCAGGCTGCACATGTTTTTGGGACATTCAGAGCTCTCTGACACCGATTTTGGCCCACCAACATTTTCTGGACTTTAGGGGGTCTAGGATGCCTGATAACCCCTTTTTTCGCCCTCCAAAGATTTCTACATTTTTGCATGCCTACGATGCATTTTAAGGCATTTTTGGGCTGCTAACATTTTAAGAACTTTCAGGGGTGTAGTATGAATTTTTCTGGCCAAAAGTATTTTTGGAAATGTCAGTGGTCTAGGATGTGGGTTAATGCCCCTTTCAGGCTGCACATGTTTTTGGGACATTCAGTGCTCTCTGACACCGATTTTGGCCCACCAACATTTTCTGGACTTTAGGGGGTCTAGGATGCCTGTAAACCCCTTTTTTCGCCCTCCAAAGATTTCTACATTTTTGCATGCTTAAGATGCATTTTAAGTCCTTTTTTTGAGCTGCCACCATTTTCTGAACTTTCAGGGTGTAGTATGCATTTTTTGTGCCAAAAATATTTTTGGGAATTTCAGTGGTCTAGGATGCGGGTTGATGACCCTTTCACTCTGCAAATGTTTTTGGGGCATTCAGAGCTCTCTGACACAAATTTTGGCCCACCAACATTTTCTAGACTTTAGGGGGTCTAGGATGCATGTAAACCCCTTTTTTGGGCCTCCAATGTTTTCAACATGTTTGCAGGCCTAAATTGCATAGTAAGTCCTTTTTTGAGCTTCCAACATTTTCTGAACTTTCAGGGTTGTAGGATGCATTTTTCATGCCAAAAATATTTTGGGGAATTTCAGTGGTCTAGGAACGCGGGTTAATGCCCCTTTCAGGCTGCAAATGTTTTTGGGACATTCAGAGCTCTCTGACACAGATTTTGGCCCACCAACATTTTCTGGACTTTAGGGGGTCTAGGATGCCTGTAAACCCCTTTTTTGGGCCTCCAAAGTTTTCTACATTTTTGCATGCCTACGATGCATTTTAAGGCATTTTTGGGCTGCTAACATTTTAAGAACTTTCAGGGGTGTAGTATGAATTTTTCTGGCCAAAAGTATTTTTGGAAATTTCAGTGGTCTAGGATGTGGGTTAATGCCCCTTTCAGGCTGCAAATGTTTTTGGGACATTCAGAGCTCTCTGACACAGATTTTGGCCCACCAACATTTTCTGGACTTTAGGGGGTCTAGGATGCCTGTAAACCCCTTTTTTGGGCATCCAAAGTTTTCAACATATTTGCAGGCCTAACATGCATTTTAAGGCCTTTTTTGGGCTGCTAACATATTCTGAGCTTTCAGGGGTGTAGGATGAATTTTTCGTGCCAAAAATATTTTGGGGAATTTCAGTGGTCTAGGATGCGGGTTAATGCCCCTTTCAGGCTGCAAATGTTTTTGGGACATTCAGGACTCTCTGACACCATTTTTGGGCCACAACCATTTTCTGGACTTTAGGGGGTCTAGGATGCCTCTAAACCCCTTTTTTCCACCTCCAAAGTTTTCAACATATTTGCAGGCCTAACATGCATTTTAAGGCCTTTTTTGGGCTGCTAACATATTCAGAGCTTACAGGGGTGTAGGATGAATTTTTTATGCCAAAAATATTTTTGGGAATTTCAGTGGTCTAGGATGCAGGTGAATGCCCCTTTCACTCTGCAAATGTTTTTGGGGCATTCAGAGCTCTCTGACACAGATTTTGGCCCACCAACATTTTCTGGACTTTAGGGGGTCTAGGATGCCTGTAGACCCCTTTTTTGGGCCTCCAAATTTTCAACATTTTTGCAGGCCTGAAATGCATTTTAAGGCCTTTTTCGGGCTGCTAACATATTCTGAGCTTCAGGGGTATAGGTTGCATTTTTCGTGCCAAAAATATTTTGGGGAATTTCAGTGATCTAGGATGCGGCTTAATGCCCCTTTCAGGCTGCACATGTTTTTGGGACATTCAGAGCTCTCTGACACCAATTTTGGCCCACCAACATTTTCTGGACTTTAGGGGGTCTAGGATGACTGTAAACCCCTTTTTTGGGCCTCCAAAGTTTTCTACATTTTTGCATGCCTACAATGCATTTTAAGGCATTTTTGGGCTGCTAACATTTTAAGAACTTTCAGGGGTGTAGTATGAATTTTTCTGGCCAAAAGTATTTTTGGAAATTTCAGTGGTCTAGGGTGTGGGTTAATGCTCCTTTCAGGCTGCACATGTTTTTGGGACATTCAGAGCTCTCTGACACTGATTTTGGCCCACCAACATTTTCTGGACTTTAGGGGGTCTAGGATGCCTGTAAACCCCTTTTTTGGGCATCCAAAGTTTTCAACATTTTTGCAGGCCTAACATGCATTTTAAGGCCTTTTTCGGGCTGCTAAGATATTCTGAGCTTTCAGGGGTATAGGATGAATTTTTCATGCCAAAAGTATTTTGGGGAATTTCAGTGGTCTAGGATGCGGGTTGATGCCCCTTTCAGGCTGCAAATGTTTTTGGGACATTCAGGACTCTCTGACACCATTTTTGGGCCACAACCATTTTCTGGACTTTAGGGGGTCTAGGATGCCTCTAAACCCCTTTTTCCCACCTCCAAATTTTTCTACATTTTTGCAAGCCTAAGATGCATTTTAAGGCATTTTTGGACTGCCAACATTTTCAGAACTTTCAGGGGTGTAGGATGAATTTTTTATGCCAAAAATATTTTTGGGAATTTCAGTGGTCTAGGATGCAGGTGAATGCCCCTTTCACTCTGCAAATGTTTTTGGGGCATTCAGAGCTCTCTGACACAGATTTTGGCCCACCAACATTTTCTGGACTTTAGGGGGTCTAGGATGCCCGTAGACCCCTTTTTTGGGCCTCCAAACTTTTCAACATTTTTGCAGGCCTGAAATGCATTTTAAGGCCTTTTTCGGGCTGCTAACATATTCTGAGCTTCAGGGGTATAGGTTGCATTTTTCGTGCCAAAAATATTTTGGGGAATTTCAGTGATCTAGGATGCGGCTTAATGCCCCTTTCAGGCTGCACATGTTTTTGGGACATTCAGAGCTCTCTGACACCAATTTTGGCCCACCAACATTTTCTGGACTTTAGGGGGTCTAGGATGCTTGTAAACCCCTTTTTTGGGCATCCAAAGGTTTCAACATTTTTGCAGGCCTAACATGCATTTTAAGGCCTTTTTTGGGCTGCTAAGATATTCTGAGCTTTCAGGGGTATAGGATGAATTTTTCATGCCAAAAATATTTTGGGGAATTTCAGTGGTCTAGGATGCGGTTTAATGCCGCTTTCAGGCTGCAAATGTTTTTGGGACATTCAGGACTCTCTGACACCATTTTTGGGCCACAACCATTTTCTGGACTTTAGGGGGTCTAGGATGCCTCTAAACCCCTTTTTCCCACCTCCAAAGTTTTCTACATTTTTGGAGGCCTAAGATGCATTTTAAGGCATTTTTGGGCTGCCAACATTTTCAGAACTTTCAGGGGTGTAGTATGCATTTTTTATGCCAAAAATATTTTTGGGAATTTCAGTGGTCTAGGATGCGGGTGAATGCCCCTTTCACTCTGCAAATGTTTTTGGGGCATTCAGAGCTCTCTGACACAGATTTTGGCCCACCAACATTTTCTGGACTTTAGGGGGTCTAGGATGCCTGTAGACCCCTTTTTTGGGCCTCCAAACTTTTCAACGTTTTTGCAGGCCTGAAATGCATTTTAAGGCCTTTTTCGGGCTGCTAACATATTCTGAGCTTCAGGGGTATAGGTTGCATTTTTCGTGCCAAAAATATTTTGGGGAATTTCAGTGATCTAGGATGCGGCTTAATGCCCCTTTCAGGCTGCACATGTTTTTGGGACATTCAGAGCTCTCTCACACCGATTTTGGCCCACCAACATTTTCTGGACTTTAGGGGGTCTAGGATGCCTGTAAACCCCTTTTTTCGCCCTCCAAAGTTTTCTATATTTTTGCATGCTTAAGATGCATTTTAAGTCCTTTTTTTGAGCTGCCACCATTTTCTGAACTTTCAGGGTTGTAGGATGCATTTTTTGTGGCAAAAATATTTTTGAGAATTTCAGTGATCTAGGATGCGGCTAAATGCCCCTTTCAGGCTGCACATGTTTTTGGGACATTCAGAGCTCTCTGACACCGATTTTGGCCCACCAACATTTTCTGGACTTTAGGGGGTCTAGGATGCCTGATAACCCCTTTTTTCGCCCTCCAAAGATTTCTACATTTTTGCATGCCTACGATGCATTTTAAGGCATTTTTGGGCTGCTAACATTTTAAGAACTTTCAGGGGTGTAGTATGAATTTTTCTGGCCAAAAGTATTTTTGGAAATGTCAGTGGTCTAGGATGTGGGTTAATGCCCCTTTCAGGCTGCACATGTTTTTGGGACATTCAGTGCTCTCTGACACCGATTTTGGCCCACCAACATTTTCTGGACTTTAGGGGGTCTAGGATGCCTGTAAACCCCTTTTTTCGCCCTCCAAAGATTTCTACATTTTTGCATGCTTAAGATGCATTTTAAGTCCTTTTTTTGAGCTGCCACCATTTTCTGAACTTTCAGGGGTGTAGTATGCATTTTTGTGCCAAAAATATTTTTGGGAATTTCAGTGGTCTAGGATGCGGGTTGATGACCCTTTCACTCTGCAAATGTTTTTGGGGCATTCAGAGCTCTCTGACACAAATTTTGGCCCACCAACATTTTCTAGACTTTAGGGGGTCTAGGATGCATGTAAACCCCTTTTTTGGGCCTCCAATGTTTTCAACATGTTTGCAGGCCTAAATTGCATAGTAAGTCCTTTTTTGAGCTTCCAACATTTTCTGAACTTTCAGGGTTGTAGGATGCATTTTTCATGCCAAAAATATTTTGTGGAATTTCAGTGGTCTAGGAACGCGGGTTAATGCCCCTTTCAGGCTGCAACTGTTTTTGGGACATTCAGAGCTCTCTGACACAGATTTTGGCCCACCAACATTTTCTGGACTTTAGGGGGTCTAGGATGCCTGTAAACCCCTTTTTTGGGCCTCCAAAGTTTTCTACATTTGTGCATGCCTACGATGCATTTTAAGGCATTTTTGGGCTGCTAACATTTTAAGAACTTTCAGGGGTGTAGTATGAATTTTTCTGGCCAAAAGTATTTTTGGAAATTTCAGTGGTCTAGGATGTGGGTTAATGCCCATTTCAGGCTGCAAATGTTTTTGGGACATTCAGAGCTCTCTGACACAGATTTTGGCCCACCAACATTTTCTGGACTTTAGGGGGTCTAGGATGCCTGTAAACCCCTTTTTTGGGCATCCAAAGTTTTCAACATATTTGCAGGCCTAACATGCATTTTAAGGCCTTTTTTGGGCTGCTAACATATTCTGAGCTTTCAGGGGTGTAGGATGAATTTTTCGTGCCAAAAATATTTTGGGGAATTTCAGTGGTCTAGGATGCGGGTTAATGCCCCTTTCAGGCTGCAAATGTTTTTGGGACATTCAGGACTCTCTGACACCATTTTTGGGCCACAACCATTTTCTGGACTTTAGGGGGTCTAGGATGCCTCTAAACCCCTTTTTTCCACCTCCAAAGTTTTCAACATATTTGCAGGCCTAACATGCATTTTAAGGCTTTTTTTGGGCTGCTAACATATTCAGAGCTTTCAGGGGTGTAGGATGAATTTTTTATGCCAAAAATATTTTTGGGAATTTCAGTGGTCTAGGATGCGGGTGAATGCCCCTTTCACTCTGCAAATGTTTTTGGGGCATTCAGAGCTCTCTGACACAGATATTGGCCCACCAACATTTTCTGGACTTTAGGGGGTCTAGGATGCCTGTAGACCCCTTTTTTGGGCCTCCAAACTTTTCAACATTTTTGCAGGCCTGAAATGCATTTTAAGGCCTTTTTCGGGCTGCTAACATATTCTGAGCTTCAGGGGTATAGGTTGCATTTTTCGTGCCAAAAATATTTTGGGGAATTTCAGTGATCTAGGATGCGGCTTAATGCCCCTTTCAGGCTGCACATGTTTTTGGGACATTCAGAGCTCTCTGACACCACTTTTGGCCCACCAACATTTTCTGGACTTTAGGGGGTCTAGGATGCCTGTAAACCCCTTTTTTGGGCCTCCAAAGTTTTCTACATTTTTGCATGCCTACGATGCATTTTAAGGCATTTTTGGGCTGCTAACATTTTAAGAACGTTCAGGGGTGTAGTATGAATTTTTCTGGCCAAAAGTATTTTTCAAAATTTCAGTGGTCTAGGATGTGGGTTAATGCCCCTTTCAGGCTGCACATGTTTTTGGGACATTCAGAGCTCTCTGACACAGATTTTGGCCCACCAACATTTTCTGGACTTTAGGGGGTCTAGGATGCCTGTAAACCCCTTTTTTGGGCATCCAAAGTTTTCAACATTTTTGCAGGCCTAACATGCATTTTAAGGCCTTTTTCGGGCTGCTAAGATATTCTGAGCTTTCAGGGGTATAGGATGAATTTTTCATGCCAAAAGTATTTTGGGGAATTTCAGTGGTCTAGGATGCGGGTTGATGCCCCTTTCAGGCTGCAAATGTTTTTGGGACATTCAGGACTCTCTGACACCATTTTTGGGCCACAACCATTTTCTGGACTTTAGGCGGTCTAGGATGCCTCTAAACCCCTTTTTCCCACCTCCAAAGTTTTCTACATTTTTGCAAGCCTAAGATGCATTTTAAGGCATTTTTGGACTGCCAACATTTTCAGAACTTTCACTGGTGTAGGATGAATTTTTTATGCCAAAAATATTTTTGGGAATTTCAGTGGTCTAGGATGCAGGTGAATGCCCCTTTCACTCTGCAAATGTTTTTGGGGCATTCAGAGCTCTCTGACACAGATTTTGGCCCACCAACATTTTCTGGACTTTAGGGGGTCTAGGATGCCCGTAGACCCCTTTTTTGGGCCTCCAAACTTTTCAACATTTTTGCAGGCCTGAAATGCATTTTAAGGCCTTTTTCGGGCTGCTAACATATTCTGAGCTTCAGGGGTATAGGTTGCATTTTTCGTGCCAAAAATATTTTGGGGAATTTCAGTGATCTAGGATGCGGCTTAATGCCCCTTTCAGGCTGCACATGTTTTTGGGACATTCAGAGCTCTCTGACACCAATTTTGGCCCACCAACATTTTCTGGACTTTAGGGGGTCTAGGATGCTTGTAAACCCCTTTTTTGGGCATCCAAAGGTTTCAAAATTTTTGCAGGCCTAACATGCATTTTAAGGCCTTTTTTGGGCTGCTAAGATATTCTGAGCTTTCAGGGGTATAGGATGAATTTTTCATGCCAAAAATATTTTGGGGAATTTCAGTGGTCTAGGATGCGGTTTAATGCCGCTTTCAGGCTGCAAATGTTTTTGGGACATTCAGGACTCTCTGACACCATTTTTGGGCCACAACCATTTTCTGGACTTTAGGGGGTCTAGGATGCCTCTAAACCCCTTTTTCCCACCTCCAAAGTTTTCTACATTTTTGGAGGCCTAAGATGCATTTTAAGGCATTTTTGGGCTGCCAACATTTTCAGAACTTTCAGGGGTGTAGTATGCATTTTTTATGCCAAAAATATTTTTGGGAATTTCAGTGGTCTAGGATGCGGGTGAATGCCCCTTTCACTCTGCAAATGTTTTTGGGGCATTCAGAGCTCTCTGACACAGATTTTGGCCCACCAACATTTTCTGGACTTTAGGGGGTCTAGGATGCCTGTAGACCCCTTTTTTGGGCCTCCAAACTTTTCAACGTTTTTGCAGGCCTGAAATGCATTTTAAGGCCTTTTTCGGGCTGCTAACATATTCTGAGCTTCAGGGGTATAGGTTGCATTTTTCGTGCCAAAAATATTTTGGGGAATTTCAGTGATCTAGGATGCGGCTTAATGCCCCTTTCAGGCTGCACATGTTTTTGGGACATTCAGAGCTCTCTCACACCGATTTTGGCCCACCAACATTTTCTGGACTTTAGGGGGTCTAGGATGCCTGTAAACCCCTTTTTTCGCCCTCCAAAGTTTTCTATATTTTTGCATGCTTAAGATGCATTTTAAGTCCTTTTTTTGAGCTGCCACCATTTTCTGAACTTTCAGGGTTGTAGGATGCATTTTTTGTGGCAAAAATATTTTTGAGAATTTCAGTGATCTAGGATGCGGCTAAATGCCCCTTTCAGGCTGCACATGTTTTTGGGACATTCAGAGCTCTCTGACACCGATTTTGGCCCACCAACATTTTCTGGACTTTAGGGGGTCTAGGATGCCTGATAACCCCTTTTTTCGCCCTCCAAAGATTTCTACATTTTTGCATGCCTACGATGCATTTTAAGGCATTTTTGGGCTGCTAACATTTTAAGAACTTTCAGGGGTGTAGTATGAATTTTTCTGGCCAAAAGTATTTTTGGAAATGTCAGTGGTCTAGGATGTGGGTTAATGCCCCTTTCAGGCTGCACATGTTTTTGGGACATTCAGTGCTCTCTGACACCGATTTTGGCCCACCAACATTTTCTGGACTTTAGGGGGTCTAGGATGCCTGTAAACCCCTTTTTTCGCCCTCCAAAGATTTCTACATTTTTGCATGCTTAAGATGCATTTTAAGTCCTTTTTTTGAGCTGCCACCATTTTCTGAACTTTCAGGGGTGTAGTATGCATTTTTTGTGCCAAAAATATTTTTGGGAATTTCAGTGGTCTAGGATGCGGGTTGATGACCCTTTCACTCTGCAAATGTTTTTGGGGCATTCAGAGCTCTCTGACACAAATTTTGGCCCACCAACATTTTCTAGACTTTAGGGGGTCTAGGATGCATGTAAACCCCTTTTTTGGGCCTCCAATGTTTTCAACATGTTTGCAGGCCTAAATTGCATAGTAAGTCCTTTTTTGAGCTTCCAACATTTTCTGAACTTTCAGGGTTGTAGGATGCATTTTTCATGCCAAAAATATTTTGGGGAATTTCAGTGGTCTAGGAACGCGGGTTAATGCCCCTTTCAGGCTGCAAATGTTTTTGGGACATTCAGAGCTCTCTGACACAGATTTTGGCCCACCAACATTTTCTGGACTTTAGGGGGTCTAGGATGCCTGTAAACCCCTTTTTTGGGCCTCCAAAGTTTTCTACATTTTTGCATGCCTACGATGCATTTTAAGGCATTTTTGGGCTGCTAACATTTTAAGAACTTTCAGGGGTGTAGTATGAATTTTTCTGGCCAAAAGTATTTTTGGAAATTTCAGTGGTCTAGGATGTGGGTTAATGCCCCTTTCAGGCTGCAAATGTTTTTGGGACATTCAGAGCTCTCTGACACAGATTTTGGCCCACCAACATTTTCTGGACTTTAGGGGGTCTAGGATGCCTGTAAACCCCTTTTTTGGGCATCCAAAGTTTTCAACATATTTGCAGGCCTAACATGCATTTTAAGGCCTTTTTTGGGCTGCTAACATATTCTGAGCTTTCAGGGGTGTAGGATGAATTTTTCGTGCCAAAAATATTTTGGGGAATTTCAGTGGTCTAGGATGCGGGTTAATGCCCCTTTCAGGCTGCAAATGTTTTTGGGACATTCAGGACTCTCTGACACCATTTTTGGGCCACAACCATTTTCTGGACTTTAGGGGGTCTAGGATGCCTCTAAACCCCTTTTTTCCACCTCCAAAGTTTTCAACATATTTGCAGGCCTAACATGCATTTTAAGGCCTTTTTTGGGCTGCTAACATATTCAGAGCTTACAGGGGTGTAGGATGAATTTTTTATGCCAAAAATATTTTTGGGAATTTCAGTGGTCTAGGATGCAGGTGAATGCCCCTTTCACTCTGCAAATGTTTTTGGGGCATTCAGAGCTCTCTGACACAGATTTTGGCCCACCAACATTTTCTGGACTTTAGGGGGTCTAGGATGCCTGTAGACCCCTTTTTTGGGCCTCCAAATTTTCAACATTTTTGCAGGCCTGAAATGCATTTTAAGGCCTTTTTCGGGCTGCTAACATATTCTGAGCTTCAGGGGTATAGGTTGCATTTTTCGTGCCAAAAATATTTTGGGGAATTTCAGTGATCTAGGATGCGGCTTAATGCCCCTTTCAGGCTGCACATGTTTTTGGGACATTCAGAGCTCTCTGACACCAATTTTGGCCCACCAACATTTTCTGGACTTTAGGGGGTCTAGGATGACTGTAAACCCCTTTTTTGGGCCTCCAAAGTTTTCTACATTTTTGCATGCCTACAATGCATTTTAAGGCATTTTTGGGCTGCTAACATTTTAAGAACTTTCAGGGGTGTAGTATGAATTTTTCTGGCCAAAAGTATTTTTGGAAATTTCAGTGGTCTAGGGTGTGGGTTAATGCCCCTTTCAGGCTGCACATGTTTTTGGGACATTCAGAGCTCTCTGACACTGATTTTGGCCCACCAACATTTTCTGGACTTTAGGGGGTCTAGGATGCCTGTAAACCCCTTTTTTGGGCATCCAAAGTTTTCAACATTTTTGCAGGCCTAACATGCATTTTAAGGCCTTTTTCGGGCTGCTAAGATATTCTGAGCTTTCAGGGGTATAGGATGAATTTTTCATGCCAAAAGTATTTTGGGGAATTTCAGTGGTCTAGGATGCGGGTTGATGCCCCTTTCAGGCTGCAAATGTTTTTGGGACATTCAGGACTCTCTGACACCATTTTTGGGCCACAACCATTTTCTGGACTTTAGGGGGTCTAGGATGCCTCTAAACCCCTTTTTCCCACCTCCAAAGTTTTCTACATTTTTGCAAGCCTAAGATGCATTTTAAGGCATTTTTGGACTGCCAACATTTTCAGAACTTTCAGGGGTGTAGGATGAATTTTTTATGCCAAAAATATTTTTGGGAATTTCAGTGGTCTAGGATGCAGGTGAATGCCCCTTTCACTCTGCAAATGTTTTTGGGGCATTCAGAGCTCTCTGACACAGATTTTGGCCCACCAACATTTTCTGGACTTTAGGGGGTCTAGGATGCCCGTAGACCCCTTTTTTGGGCCTCCAAACTTTTCAACATTTTTGCAGGCCTGAAATGCATTTTAAGGCCTTTTTCGGGCTGCTAACATATTCTGAGCTTCAGGGGTATAGGTTGCATTTTTCGTGCCAAAAATATTTTGGGGAATTTCAGTGATCTAGGATGCGGCTTAATGCCCCTTTCAGGCTGCACATGTTTTTGGGACATTCAGAGCTCTCTGACACCAATTTTGGCCCACCAACATTTTCTGGACTTTAGGGGGTCTAGGATGCTTGTAAACCCCTTTTTTGGGCATCCAAAGGTTTCAACATTTTTGCAGGCCTAACATGCATTTTAAGGCCTTTTTTGGGCTGCTAAGATATTCTGAGCTTTCAGGGGTATAGGATGAATTTTTCATGCCAAAAATATTTTGGGGAATTTCAGTGGTCTAGGATGCGGTTTAATGCCGCTTTCAGGCTGCAAATGTTTTTGGGACATTCAGGACTCTCTGACACCATTTTTGGGCCACAACCATTTTCTGGACTTTAGGGGGTCTAGGATGCCTCTAAACCCCTTTTTCCCACCTCCAAAGTTTTCTACATTTTTGGAGGCCTAAGATGCATTTTAAGGCATTTTTGGGCTGCCAACATTTTCAGAACTTTCAGGGGTGTAGTATGCATTTTTTATGCCAAAAATATTTTTGGGAATTTCAGTGGTCTAGGATGCGGGTGAATGCCCCTTTCACTCTGCAAATGTTTTTGGGGCATTCAGAGCTCTCTGACACAGATTTTGGCCCACCAACATTTTCTGGACTTTAGGGGGTCTAGGATGCCTGTAGACCCCTTTTTTGGGCCTCCAAACTTTTCAACGTTTTTGCAGGCCTGAAATGCATTTTAAGGCCTTTTTCGGGCTGCTAACATATTCTGAGCTTCAGGGGTATAGGTTGCATTTTTCGTGCCAAAAATATTTTGGGGAATTTCAGTGATCTAGGATGCGGCTTAATGCCCCTTTCAGGCTGCACATGTTTTTGGGACATTCAGAGCTCTCTCACACCGATTTTGGCCCACCAACATTTTCTGGACTTTAGGGGGTCTAGGATGCCTGTAAACCCCTTTTTTCGCCCTCCAAAGTTTTCTATATTTTTGCATGCTTAAGTTGCATAGTAAGTCCTTTTTTGAGCTTCCAACATTTTCTGAACTTTCAGGGTTGTAGGATGCATTTTTCATGCCAAAAATATTTTGTGGAATTTCAGTGGTCTAGGAACGCGGGTTAATGCCCCTTTCAGGCTGCAACTGTTTTTGGGACATTCAGAGCTCTCTGACACAGATTTTGGCCCACCAACATTTTCTGGACTTTAGGGGGTCTAGGATGCCTGTAAACCCCTTTTTTGGGCCTCCAAAGTTTTCTACATTTGTGCATGCCTACGATGCATTTTAAGGCATTTTTGGGCTGCTAACATTTTAAGAACTTTCAGGGGTGTAGTATGAATTTTTCTGGCCAAAAGTATTTTTGGAAATTTCAGTGGTCTAGGATGTGGGTTAATGCCCATTTCAGGCTGCAAATGTTTTTGGGACATTCAGAGCTCTCTGACACAGATTTTGGCCCACCAACATTTTCTGGACTTTAGGGGGTCTAGGATGCCTGTAAACCCCTTTTTTGGGCATCCAAAGTTTTCAACATATTTGCAGGCCTAACATGCATTTTAAGGCCTTTTTTGGGCTGCTAACATATTCTGAGCTTTCAGGGGTGTAGGATGAATTTTTCGTGCCAAAAATATTTTGGGGAATTTCAGTGGTCTAGGATGCGGGTTAATGCCCCTTTCAGGCTGCAAATGTTTTTGGGACATTCAGGACTCTCTGACACCATTTTTGGGCCACAACCATTTTCTGGACTTTAGGGGGTCTAGGATGCCTCTAAACCCCTTTTTTCCACCTCCAAAGTTTTCAACATATTTGCAGGCCTAACATGCATTTTAAGGCTTTTTTTGGGCTGCTAACATATTCAGAGCTTTCAGGGGTGTAGGATGAATTTTTTATGCCAAAAATATTTTTGGGAATTTCAGTGGTCTAGGATGCGGGTGAATGCCCCTTTCACTCTGCAAATGTTTTTGGGGCATTCAGAGCTCTCTGACACAGATATTGGCCCACCAACATTTTCTGGACTTTAGGGGGTCTAGGATGCCTGTAGACCCCTTTTTTGGGCCTCCAAACTTTTCAACATTTTTGCAGGCCTGAAATGCATTTTAAGGCCTTTTTCGGGCTGCTAACATATTCTGAGCTTCAGGGGTATAGGTTGCATTTTTCGTGCCAAAAATATTTTGGGGAATTTCAGTGATCTAGGATGCGGCTTAATGCCCCTTTCAGGCTGCACATGTTTTTGGGACATTCAGAGCTCTCTGACACCACTTTTGGCCCACCAACATTTTCTGGACTTTAGGGGGTCTAGGATGCCTGTAAACCCCTTTTTTGGGCCTCCAAAGTTTTCTACATTTTTGCATGCCTACGATGCATTTTAAGGCATTTTTGGGCTGCTAACATTTTAAGAACGTTCAGGGGTGTAGTATGAATTTTTCTGGCCAAAAGTATTTTTCAAAATTTCAGTGGTCTAGGATGTGGGTTAATGCCCCTTTCAGGCTGCACATGTTTTTGGGACATTCAGAGCTCTCTGACACAGATTTTGGCCCACCAACATTTTCTGGACTTTAGGGGGTCTAGGATGCCTGTAAACCCCTTTTTTTGGCATCCAAGGTTTTCAACATTTTTGCAGGCCTAACATGCATTTTAAGGCCTTTTTTGGGCTGCTAAGATATTCAGAACTTTCAGGGGTGTAGTATGCATTTTTTATGCCAAAAATATTTTTGGGAATTTCAGTGGTCTAGGATGCGGGTGAATGCCCCTTTCACTCTGCAAATGTTTTTGGGGCATTCAGAGCTCTCTGACACAGATTTTGGCCCACCAACATTTTCTGGACTTTAGGGGGTCTAGGATGCCTGTAGACCCCTTTTTTGGGCCTCCAAACTTTTCAACATTTTTGCATGCAGGCCTGAAATGCATTTTAAGGCCTTTTTCGGGCTGCTAACATATTCTGAGCTTCAGGGGTATAGGTTGCATTTTTCGTGCCAAAAATATTTTGGGGAATTTCAGTGATCTAGGATGCGGCTTAATGCCCCTTTCAGGCTGCACATGTTTTTGGGACATTCAGAGCTCTCTGACACCGATTTTGGCCCACCAACATTTTCTGGACTTTAGGGGGTCTAGGATGCCTGTAAACCCCTTTTTTCGCCCTCCAAAGATTTCTACATTTTTGCATGCTTAAGATGCATTTTAAGTCCTTTTTTTGAGCTGCCACCATTTTCTGAACTTTCAGGGGTGTAGTATGCATTTTTTGTGCCAAAAATATTTTTGGGAATTTCAGTGGTCTAGGATGCGGGTTGATGACCCTTTCACTCTGCAAATGTTTTTGGGGCATTCAGAGCTCTCTGACACAAATTTTGGCCCACCAACATTTTCTAGACTTTAGGGGGTCTAGGATGCCTGTAAACCCCTTTTTTGGGCCTCCAATGTTTTCAACATGTTTGCAGGCCTAAGTTGCATAGTAAGTCCTTTTTTGAGCTTCCAACATTTTCTGAACTTTCAGGGTTGTAGGATGCATTTTTCATGCCAAAAATTGTTTGGGGAATTTCAGTGGTCTAGGAACGCGGGTTAATGCCCCTTTCAGGCTGCAAATGTTTTTGGGACATTCAGAGCTCTCTGACACAAATTTTGGCCCACCAACATTTTCTGGACTTTAGGGGGTCTAGGATGCCTGTAAACCCCTTTTTTGGGCCTCCAAAGTTTTCTACATTTTTGCATGCCTACGATGCATTTTAAGGCATTTTTGGGCTGCTAACATTTTAAGAACTTTCAGGGGTGTAGTATGAATTTTTCTGGCCAAAAGTATTTTTGGAAATTTCAGTGGTCTAGGATGTGGGTTAATGCCCCTTTCAGGCTGCAAATGTTTTTGGGACATTCAGAGCTCTCTGACACAGATTTTGGCCCACCAACATTTTCTGGACTTTAGGGGGTCTAGGATGCCTGTAAACCCCTTTTTTGGGCATCCAAAGTTTTCAACATATTTGCAGGCCTAACATGCATTTTAAGGCCTTATTTGGGCTGCTAACATATTCACAGCTTTCAGGGGTGTAGGATGAATTTTTCGTGCCAAAAATATTTTGGGGAATTCCAGTGGTCTAGGATGTGGGTTAATGCCCCTTTCAGGCTGCAAATGTTTTTGGGACATTCAGGACTCTCTGACACCATTTTTGGGCCACAACCATTTTTTGGACTTTAGGGGGTCTAGGATGCCTCTAAACCCCTTTTTCCCACCTCCAAAGTTTTCTACGTTTTTGCAGGCCTAAGATGCATTTTAAGGCATTTTTGGGCTGCCAACATTTTCAGAACTTTCAGGGGTGTAGTATTCATTTTTTATGCCAAAAATATTTTTGGGAATTTCAGTGGTCTAGGATGCGGGTGAATGCCCCTTTCACTCTGCAAATGTTTTTGGGGCATTCAGAGCTCTCTGACACAGATTTTGGCCCACCAACATTTTCTGGACTTTAGGGGGTCTAGGATGCCTGTAGACCCCTTTTTTGGGCCTCCAAACTTTTCAACATTTTTGCAGGCCTGAAATGCATTTTAAGGCCTTTTTCGGGCTGCTAACATATTCTGAGCTTCAGGGGTATAGGTTGCATTTTTCGTGCCAAAAATATTTTGGGGAATTTCAGTGATCTAGGATGCGGCTTAATGTCCCTTTCAGGCTGCACATGTTTTTGGGACATTCAGAGCTCTCTGACACCGATTTTGGCCCACCAACATTTTCTTGACTTTAGGGGGTCCAGGATGCCTGTAAACCCCTTTTTTCGCCCTCCAAAGTTTTCTATATTTTTGCATGCTTAAGATGCATTTTAAGTCCTTTTTTTGAGCTGCCACCATTTTCTGAACTTGCAGGGGTGTAGTATGAATTTTTCTGGCCAAAAGTATTTTTGGAAATTTCAGTGGTCTAGGGTGTGGGTTAATGCCCCTTTCAGGCTGCACATGTTTTTGGGACATTCAGAGCTCTCTGACACTGATTTTGGCCCACCAACATTTTCTGGACTTTAGGGGGTCTAGGATGCCTGTAAACCCCTTTTTTGGGCATCCAAAGTTTTCAACATTTTTGCAGGCCTAACATGCATTTTAAGGCCTTTTTCGGGCTGCTAAGATATTCTGAGCTTTCAGGGGTATAGGATGAATTTTTCATGCCAAAAGTATTTTGGGGAATTTCAGTGGTCTAGGATGCGGGTTGATGCCCCTTTCAGGCTGCAAATGTTTTTGGGACATTCAGGACTCTCTGACACCATTTTTGGGCCACAACCATTTTCTGGACTTTAGGGGGTCTAGGATGCCTCTAAACCCCTTTTTCCCACCTCCAAAGTTTTCTACATTTTTGCAAGCCTAAGATGCATTTTAAGGCATTTTTGGACTGCCAACATTTTCAGAACTTTCAGGGGTGTAGGATGAATTTTTTATGCCAAAAATATTTTTGGGAATTTCAGTGGTCTAGGATGCAGGTGAATGCCCCTTTCACTCTGCAAATGTTTTTGGGGCATTCAGAGCTCTCTGACACAGATTTTGGCCCACCAACATTTTCTGGACTTTAGGGGGTCTAGGATGCCCGTAGACCCCTTTTTTGGGCCTCCAAACTTTTCAACATTTTTGCAGGCCTGAAATGCATTTTAAGGCCTTTTTCGGGCTGCTAACATATTCTGAGCTTCAGGGGTATAGGTTGCATTTTTCGTGCCAAAAATATTTTGGGGAATTTCAGTGATCTAGGATGCGGCTTAATGCCCCTTTCAGGCTGCACATGTTTTTGGGACATTCAGAGCTCTCTGACACCAATTTTGGCCCACCAACATTTTCTGGACTTTAGGGGGTCTAGGATGCTTGTAAACCCCTTTTTTGGGCATCCAAAGGTTTCAACATTTTTGCAGGCCTAACATGCATTTTAAGGCCTTTTTTGGGCTGCTAAGATATTCTGAGCTTTCAGGGGTATAGGATGAATTTTTCATGCCAAAAATATTTTGGGGAATTTCAGTGGTCTAGGATGCGGTTTAATGCCGCTTTCAGGCTGCAAATGTTTTTGGGACATTCAGGACTCTCTGACACCATTTTTGGGCCACAACCATTTTCTGGACTTTAGGGGGTCTAGGATGCCTCTAAACCCCTTTTTCCCACCTCCAAAGTTTTCTACATTTTTGGAGGCCTAAGATGCATTTTAAGGCATTTTTGGGCTGCCAACATTTTCAGAACTTTCAGGGGTGTAGTATGCATTTTTTATGCCAAAAATATTTTTGGGAATTTCAGTGGTCTAGGATGCGGGTGAATGCCCCTTTCACTCTGCAAATGTTTTTGGGGCATTCAGAGCTCTCTGACACAGATTTTGGCCCACCAACATTTTCTGGACTTTAGGGGGTCTAGGATGCCTGTAGACCCCTTTTTTGGGCCTCCAAACTTTTCAACGTTTTTGCAGGCCTGAAATGCATTTTAAGGCCTTTTTCGGGCTGCTAACATATTCTGAGCTTCAGGGGTATAGGTTGCATTTTTCGTGCCAAAAATATTTTGGGGAATTTCAGTGATCTAGGATGCGGCTTAATGCCCCTTTCAGGCTGCACATGTTTTTGGGACATTCAGAGCTCTCTCACACCGATTTTGGCCCACCAACATTTTCTGGACTTTAGGGGGTCTAGGATGCCTGTAAACCCCTTTTTTCGCCCTCCAAAGTTTTCTATATTTTTGCATGCTTAAGATGCATTTTAAGTCCTTTTTTTGAGCTGCCACCATTTTCTGAACTTTCAGGGTTGTAGGATGCATTTTTTGTGGCAAAAATATTTTTGAGAATTTCAGTGATCTAGGATGCGGCTAAATGCCCCTTTCAGGCTGCACATGTTTTTGGGACATTCAGAGCTCTCTGACACCGATTTTGGCCCACCAACATTTTCTGGACTTTAGGGGGTCTAGGATGCCTGATAACCCCTTTTTTCGCCCTCCAAAGATTTCTACATTTTTGCATGCCTACGATGCATTTTAAGGCATTTTTGGGCTGCTAACATTTTAAGAACTTTCAGGGGTGTAGTATGAATTTTTCTGGCCAAAAGTATTTTTGGAAATGTCAGTGGTCTAGGATGTGGGTTAATGCCCCTTTCAGGCTGCACATGTTTTTGGGACATTCAGTGCTCTCTGACACCGATTTTGGCCCACCAACATTTTCTGGACTTTAGGGGGTCTAGGATGCCTGTAAACCCCTTTTTTCGCCCTCCAAAGATTTCTACATTTTTGCATGCTTAAGATGCATTTTAAGTCCTTTTTTTGAGCTGCCACCATTTTCTGAACTTTCAGGGGTGTAGTATGCATTTTTTGTGCCAAAAATATTTTTGGGAATTTCAGTGGTCTAGGATGCGGGTTGATGACCCTTTCACTCTGCAAATGTTTTTGGGGCATTCAGAGCTCTCTGACACAAATTTTGGCCCACCAACATTTTCTAGACTTTAGGGGGTCTAGGATGCATGTAAACCCCTTTTTTGGGCCTCCAATGTTTTCAACATGTTTGCAGGCCTAAATTGCATAGTAAGTCCTTTTTTGAGCTTCCAACATTTTCTGAACTTTCAGGGTTGTAGGATGCATTTTTCATGCCAAAAATATTTTGTGGAATTTCAGTGGTCTAGGAACGCGGGTTAATGCCCCTTTCAGGCTGCAACTGTTTTTGGGACATTCAGAGCTCTCTGACACAGATTTTGGCCCACCAACATTTTCTGGACTTTAGGGGGTCTAGGATGCCTGTAAACCCCTTTTTTGGGCCTCCAAAGTTTTCTACATTTGTGCATGCCTACGATGCATTTTAAGGCATTTTTGGGCTGCTAACATTTTAAGAACTTTCAGGGGTGTAGTATGAATTTTTCTGGCCAAAAGTATTTTTGGAAATTTCAGTGGTCTAGGATGTGGGTTAATGCCCATTTCAGGCTGCAAATGTTTTTGGGACATTCAGAGCTCTCTGACACAGATTTTGGCCCACCAACATTTTCTGGACTTTAGGGGGTCTAGGATGCCTGTAAACCCCTTTTTTGGGCATCCAAAGTTTTCAACATATTTGCAGGCCTAACATGCATTTTAAGGCCTTTTTTGGGCTGCTAACATATTCTGAGCTTTCAGGGGTGTAGGATGAATTTTTCGTGCCAAAAATATTTTGGGGAATTTCAGTGGTCTAGGATGCGGGTTAATGCCCCTTTCAGGCTGCAAATGTTTTTGGGACATTCAGGACTCTCTGACACCATTTTTGGGCCACAACCATTTTCTGGACTTTAGGGGGTCTAGGATGCCTCTAAACCCCTTTTTTCCACCTCCAAAGTTTTCAACATATTTGCAGGCCTAACATGCATTTTAAGGCTTTTTTTGGGCTGCTAACATATTCAGAGCTTTCAGGGGTGTAGGATGAATTTTTTATGCCAAAAATATTTTTGGGAATTTCAGTGGTCTAGGATGCGGGTGAATGCCCCTTTCACTCTGCAAATGTTTTTGGGGCATTCAGAGCTCTCTGACACAGATATTGGCCCACCAACATTTTCTGGACTTTAGGGGGTCTAGGATGCCTGTAGACCCCTTTTTTGGGCCTCCAAACTTTTCAACATTTTTGCAGGCCTGAAATGCATTTTAAGGCCTTTTTCGGGCTGCTAACATATTCTGAGCTTCAGGGGTATAGGTTGCATTTTTCGTGCCAAAAATATTTTGGGGAATTTCAGTGATCTAGGATGCGGCTTAATGCCCCTTTCAGGCTGCACATGTTTTTGGGACATTCAGAGCTCTCTGACACCACTTTTGGCCCACCAACATTTTCTGGACTTTAGGGGGTCTAGGATGCCTGTAAACCCCTTTTTTGGGCCTCCAAAGTTTTCTACATTTTTGCATGCCTACGATGCATTTTAAGGCATTTTTGGGCTGCTAACATTTTAAGAACGTTCAGGGGTGTAGTATGAATTTTTCTGGCCAAAAGTATTTTTCAAAATTTCAGTGGTCTAGGATGTGGGTTAATGCCCCTTTCAGGCTGCACATGTTTTTGGGACATTCAGAGCTCTCTGACACAGATTTTGGCCCACCAACATTTTCTGGACTTTAGGGGGTCTAGGATGCCTGTAAACCCCTTTTTTTGGCATCCAAGGTTTTCAACATTTTTGCAGGCCTAACATGCATTTTAAGGCCTTTTTTGGGCTGCTAAGATATTCAGAACTTTCAGGGGTGTAGTATGCATTTTTTATGCCAAAAATATTTTTGGGAATTTCAGTGGTCTAGGATGCGGGTGAATGCCCCTTTCACTCTGCAAATGTTTTTGGGGCATTCAGAGCTCTCTGACACAGATTTTGGCCCACCAACATTTTCTGGACTTTAGGGGGTCTAGGATGCCTGTAGACCCCTTTTTTGGGCCTCCAAACTTTTCAACATTTTTGCATGCAGGCCTGAAATGCATTTTAAGGCCTTTTTCGGGCTGCTAACATATTCTGAGCTTCAGGGGTATAGGTTGCATTTTTCGTGCCAAAAATATTTTGGGGAATTTCAGTGATCTAGGATGCGGCTTAATGCCCCTTTCAGGCTGCACATGTTTTTGGGACATTCAGAGCTCTCTGACACCGATTTTGGCCCACCAACATTTTCTGGACTTTAGGGGGTCTAGGATGCCTGTAAACCCCTTTTTTCGCCCTCCAAAGATTTCTACATTTTTGCATGCTTAAGATGCATTTTAAGTCCTTTTTTTGAGCTGCCACCATTTTCTGAACTTTCAGGGGTGTAGTATGCATTTTTTGTGCCAAAAATATTTTTGGGAATTTCAGTGGTCTAGGATGCGGGTTGATGACCCTTTCACTCTGCAAATGTTTTTGGGGCATTCAGAGCTCTCTGACACAAATTTTGGCCCACCAACATTTTCTAGACTTTAGGGGGTCTAGGATGCCTGTAAACCCCTTTTTTGGGCCTCCAATGTTTTCAACATGTTTGCAGGCCTAAGTTGCATAGTAAGTCCTTTTTTGAGCTTCCAACATTTTCTGAACTTTCAGGGTTGTAGGATGCATTTTTCATGCCAAAAATTGTTTGGGGCATTTCAGTGGTCTAGGAACGCGGGTTAATGCCCCTTTCAGGCTGCAAATGTTTTTGGGACATTCAGAGCTCTCTGACACAAATTTTGGCCCACCAACATTTTCTGGACTTTAGGGGGTCTAGGATGCCTGTAAACCCCTTTTTTGGGCCTCCAAAGTTTTCTACATTTTTGCATGCCTACGATGCATTTTAAGGCATTTTTGGGCTGCTAACATTTTAAGAACTTTCAGGGGTGTAGTATGAATTTTTCTGGCCAAAAGTATTTTTGGAAATTTCAGTGGTCTAGGATGTGGGTTAATGCCCCTTTCAGGCTGCAAATGTTTTTGGGACATTCAGAGCTCTCTGACACAGATTTTGGCCCACCAACATTTTCTGGACTTTAGGGGGTCTAGGATGCCTGTAAACCCCTTTTTTGGGCATCCAAAGTTTTCAACATATTTGCAGGCCTAACATGCATTTTAAGGCCTTATTTGGGCTGCTAACATATTCACAGCTTTCAGGGGTGTAGGATGAATTTTTCGTGCCAAAAATATTTTGGGGAATTCCAGTGGTCTAGGATGTGGGTTAATGCCCCTTTCAGGCTGCAAATGTTTTTGGGACATTCAGGACTCTCTGACACCATTTTTGGGCCACAACCATTTTTTGGACTTTAGGGGGTCTAGGATGCCTCTAAACCCCTTTTTCCCACCTCCAAAGTTTTCTACGTTTTTGCAGGCCTAAGATGCATTTTAAGGCATTTTTGGGCTGCCAACATTTTCAGAACTTTCAGGGGTGTAGTATTCATTTTTTATGCCAAAAATATTTTTGGGAATTTCAGTGGTCTAGGATGCGGGTGAATGCCCCTTTCACTCTGCAAATGTTTTTGGGGCATTCAGAGCTCTCTGACACAGATTTTGGCCCACCAACATTTTCTGGACTTTAGGGGGTCTAGGATGCCTGTAGACCCCTTTTTTGGGCCTCCAAACTTTTCAACATTTTTGCAGGCCTGAAATGCATTTTAAGGCCTTTTTCGGGCTGCTAACATATTCTGAGCTTCAGGGGTATAGGTTGCATTTTTCGTGCCAAAAATATTTTGGGGAATTTCAGTGATCTAGGATGCGGCTTAATGTCCCTTTCAGGCTGCACATGTTTTTGGGACATTCAGAGCTCTCTGACACCGATTTTGGCCCACCAACATTTTCTTGACTTTAGGGGGTCCAGGATGCCTGTAAACCCCTTTTTTCGCCCTCCAAAGTTTTCTATATTTTTGCATGCTTAAGATGCATTTTAAGTCCTTTTTTTGAGCTGCCACCATTTTCTGAACTTGCAGGGTTGTAGGATGCATTTTTTGTGGCAAAAATATTTTTGAGAATTTCAGTGATCTAGGATGCGGCTTAATGCCCCTTTCAGGCTGCACATGTTTTTGGGACATTCAGAGCTCTCTGACACCGATTTTGGCCCACCAACATTTTCTGGACTTTAGGGGGTCTAGGATGCCTGTAAACCCCTTTTTTCGCCCTCCAAAGATTTCTACATTTTTGCATGCTTAAGATGCATTTTAAGTCCTTTTTTTGAGCTGCCACCATTTTCTGAACTTTCAGGGGTGTAGTATGCATTTTTTGTGCCAAAAATATTTTTGGGAATTTCAGTGGTCTAGGATGCGGGTTGATGACCCTTTCACTCTGCAAATGTTTTTGGGGCATTCAGAGCTCTCTGACACAAATTTTGACCCACCAACATTTTCTAGACTTTAGGGGGTCTAGGATGCCTGTAAACCCCTTTTTTGGACCTCCAATGTTTTCAACATGTTTGCAGGCCTAAGTTGCATAGTAAGTCCCTTTTTGAGCTTCCAACATTTTCTGAACTTTCAGGGTTGTAGGATGCATTTTTCATGCCAAAAATATTTTGGGGAATTTCAGTGGTCTAGGTTCGCAGGTTAATGCCCCTTTCAGGCTGCAAATGTTTTTGGGACATTCAGAGCTCTCTGACACAGATTTTGGTCCACCAACATTTTCTGGACTTTAGGGGGTCTAGGATGCCTGTAAACCCCTTTTTTGGGCCTCCAAAGTTTTCTACATTTTTGCATGCCTACGATGCATTTGAAGGCATTTTTGGGCTGCTAATATTTTAAGAACTTTCAGGGGTGTAGTATGAATTTTTCTGGCCAAAAGTATTTTTGGAAATTTCAGTGGTCTAGGATGTGGGTTAATGCCCCTTTCAGGCTGCACATGTTTTTGGGACATTCAGAGCTCTCTGACACCGATTTTGGCCCACCAACATTTTCTGGACTTTAGGGGGTCTAGGATGCCTGTAAACCCCTTTTTTGGGCATCCAAAGTTTTCAACATATTTGCAGGCCTAACATGCATTTTAAGGCCTTTTTTGGGCTGCTAAGATATTCTGAGCTTTCAGGGGTGTAGGATGAATTTTTCGTGCCAAAAATATTTTGGGGAATTTCAGTGGTCTAGGATGCGGGTTAATGCCCCTTTCAGGCTGCAAATGTTTTTGGTACATTCAGGACTCTCTGACACCATTTTTGGGCCACAACCATTTTCTGGACTTTAGGGGGTCTAGGATGCCTCTAAACCCCTTTTTTCCACCTCCAAAGTTTTCAACATATTTGCAGGCCTAACATGCATTTTAAGGCCTTTTTTGGGCTGCTAACATATTCAGAGCTTTCAGGGGTGTAGGATGAATTTTTTATGCCAAAAATATTTTTGGGAATTTCAGTGGTCTAGGATGCTGGTGAATGCCCCTTTCACTCTGCAAATGTTTTTGGGGCATTCAGAGCTCTCTGACACAGATTTTGGCCCACCAACATTTTCTGGACTTTAGGGGGTCTAGGATGCCTGTAGACCCCTTTTTTGGGCCTCCAAACTTTTCAACATTTTTGCAGGCCTGAAATGCATTTTAAGGCCTTTTTCGGGCTGCTAACATATTCTGAGCTTCAGGGGAATAGGTTGCATTTTTCGTGCCAAAAATATTTTGGGGAATTTCAGTGATCTAGGATGCGGGTGAATGCCCCTTTCACTCTGCAAATGTTTTTGGGGCATTCAGAGCTCTCTGACACAGATTTTGGCCCACCAGCATTTTCTGGACTTTAGGGGGTCTAGGATGCCTGTAAACCCCTTTTTTGGGCCTCCAAAGTTTTCTACATTTTTGCATGCCTACGATGCATTTTAAGGCATTTTTGGGCTGCTAACATTTTAAGAACTTTCAGGGGTGTAGTATGAATTTTTCTGGCCAAAAGTATTTTTGGAAATTTCAGTGGTCTAGGATGTGGGTTAATGCCCCTTTCAGGCTGCACATGTTTTTGGGACATTCAGAGCTCTCTGACACCGATTTTGGCCCACCAACATTTTCTGGACTTTAGGGGGTCTAGGATGCCTGTAAACCCCTTTTTTGGGCATCCAAAGTTTTCAACATTTTTGCAGGCCTAACATGCATTTTAAGGCCTTTTTTGGGCTGCTAAGATATTCTGAGCTTTCAGGGGTATAGGATGAATTTTTCATGCTAAAAATATTTTGGGGAATTTCAGTGGTCTAGGATGCGGGTTAATGCCCCTTTCAGGCTGCAAATGTTTTTGGGACATTCAGGACTCTCTGACACCATTTTTGGGCCACAACCATTTTCTGGACTTTAGGGGGTCTAGGATGCCTCTAAACCCCTTTTTCCCACATCCAATGTTTTCTACATTTTTGCAGGCCTAAGATGCATTTTAAGGCATTTTTTGGCTGCCAACATTTTCAGAACTTTCAGGGGTGTAGTATGCATTTTTTATGCCAAAAATATGTTTGGGAATTTCAGTGGTCTAGGATGCGGGTGAATGCCCCTTTCACTCTGCAAATGTTTTTGGGGCATTCAGAGCTCTCTGACACAGATTTTGGCCCACCAACATTTTCTGGACTTTAGGGGGTCTAGGATGCCTGTAGACCCCTTTTTTGGGCCTCCAAAGTTTTCTATATTTTTGCAGGCCTGAAATGCATTTTAAGGCCTTTTGCGGGCTGCTAACATATTCTGAGCTTCAGGGGTATAGGTTGCATTTTTCGTGCCAAAAATATTTTGGGGAATTTCAGTGATCTAGGATGCGGCTTAATGCCCCTTTCAGGCTGCACATGT